>NC_088909.1:70565756-71165756 GCF_037157495.1 Lathamus discolor
TAAGTGGTAGACTTCAAGGCACAAAACTGATAGCAGCCTTCCAGTACCTAAAGCGGTCCAACAAGCAAGCTGGAGAGTGACTGCTTTACGAGGGCCTGTAGGGACAGGACAAGGGGTAACAGCTTTAAACTGAAAGAAGCTAGATTTAGATTAGGTATTAGGAAGAAATTCGTTATTGAGGCAGCGGTGAGACACTGGGACAGGTTGTCCAGAGAAGCTGTGGATGTCCCATTCCTGGCAGCACTCAAGGCCAGGCTGGATGAGTGTAGTGGAAGGTGTCTCTGCTTATGGCAGTGGGGCTGGAAGTAGATGAGCTTTACAGTCCCTTCCGACCCAAAGCATTCTATGATGATATGCTAATGTCATTGCAGAAAGCTCACTTACTCTTTCATGTCTGAGATGGCAAGACACTGGTTTTGGACAAAGGTCCAAGTAGCAGCCTGAGCAAAACAAAAAACACAGCTGTGCATCAATTCCTTTTGTACCTCCAGCTTAAAAATAGCCCAGGTTCACCAAAGAGAACAGTCTTTTTTATACACAAATACAAATCCTTCGACACCTAATATGCCTTCATCACGCAGCTATCATCCCAAAAAGCAAACCCCAAAAGTTTGAGGTCAGACAGGTCTGAGGGCACAACCTACATACCCATCCCTACACATATAAACCCTCCCCATGCAGTACAGCACCACTTGCAGGTGTGGAGATTGCATGTGGAAAGTCAACCAAGTAACGTATAGCTGGCAGCCAAGATCATAACCCTGTGCAAAGCCTGTATACCACACATAAGGCTGAGGCTTCAGGGCCAGGTTAAGTACAAAAAAAGCATGCAATTAAAGCACGTCACACAGAACACACATATCTTTTAAGACTGATAGGAGGATTGTACAGAGCATTCTTACACAAAAACTATTTACCTACCTGTTTATGCATCTCTATATTCAGTCCATATGACATCTCGTAATACTGAGAAAGAAGAAAATTACTCTATTAGACCTTGAAATTGTAAAAACTATGCAAAAAATCACTTTGAATCAAACATCATCTATAAAAGGACATACAGACTTACAAACATTTATTGGCCTTGAATTGGTCCTGGAATTCAAAAGAGCATTTCACAGCAACATTTTTATTTATTTTTTTTAATTTTTGCTTTATCTACATTGTTTCATGGCAAAAAAAAAAGGCCATTAAAAAAGGAAAAAAAACTCCACCCAGACAATAAAAAAATCACAAAAAGCAATCACAACCAGAGTTAAAGATTAGAAGCAGAAAAAAGGCCACACAGAAAACTCTCAAGATTTTACTCCCTAGCACATATAAAAGATGCCAAAAAAACACCCAAAATGCTTGAAGCCAGACATATTTAAATCAGCAATGTCTAACAGACCAGTTATTCAATATTTTAAATTACACACACAAAACTCTATCATTAAATAGCAAAGTTGCAAAAAAATTAGAGCATGTAAAATCAGAGCCAAAGCAGACACACCAATCTAACTATGCCCTGTTGTGCTCGAATACCGCAGGGAACTCTGTTCAGTATGTAATGTTAGCACCAAGCAATCCCCAAGACTTAGGTATATCAGGGATCAAAAAGACAGCTGTGAGCCTTAACATTTGCCTGTGCTCTTGGTTAAGAATTTTTCAAGGTTATTTACTCTTTTTGTGAATACAAAGAGTGTCATTCAACATGTACACGTGGAAAATAGCTAATCCCTCATAGATGTATAGGAGAACAGACAGCAAGAGCTCCTCTGAAGTTATCATGATCCATCGTCCAACCATGTATTTAGAGATACCTTCCTATGCACACCATTTAACCAGGCAGACCATAACCATTGAGGAAATCCCTCTCATAGATGAGACCCCTGCCATTCTGAATTCAGGGAAACAATGAACCAGCTTCCCAGGTATAACAGTTCCTCTATGAAGTAGGCTTTGGGTTTGTATCCGTGCAAGTGCAATTTTGGCTTACTCCCTTCACAGGAATAAATATTATCCCAAAACGATTTACGGAGATAAGATCATTGGGAGAAGTCAGCAAAAGTGAAACATCATCCCCAGGTACAACTACAAAAGTTGTTCACAGCTTTAAAAGGCTGACAAGTTATCTGCTAGCATTCAAAAGAAACATCCTCAGTTGCTGACAAAGGCTGAAGCTGGTTTCGCAGAGAAACTAACTGCAATGAACAAGTTAAAAACCCCTGAAACTAAGAATTTATAATGGAAGCACTGATGCAACCTTAACAACAGCAGCGCTACTATAATCTTTCTGTTCGCCTCCAGCAATCCGAACGTATTTCAGTCTCAGTATACCAAGCCAATAGACATTTTGAATTTGTTATGCAGCTTGCTTACCATGACATAATGTCGCTGCATCTCTGTCTTCTCACTGGCCAGTTTTTCACATTCTAGCTTTAAACTGTTCAAGACATAAAAAGGAAAAGCATGGGTACTTCATAACACAAACCCGACATTCTTCTGAACACAGGTAACTCCCCTTTCCAAGCATTTCTCCAACACACAAATACAAATATGAATTCCAGCTCTTGCTTGGGAGTCCAGGGTGGGGTCTGTACTTTTCCTCTTTCAAGAGACACTGTGCAATACCCTCATCCTGATCTAAGCAAACTGCATACAGTACACAGGAGAGTATTTTTCTCCAACTAAAACAAAACCAACACCAGTTCACAGAAGAAGCACAGAGGGGCTCACACCTACAACACTTAAGCTTGAGAAGCCACTTACAGATCCATAATTTGGGGTTTGGCATTTTTATTGGAAAGTGTTTTAGAGACACCTCTTGCTTTCACTCAGCCCCCAGGGGAATCAAACATGTATCACCACTTCAAGGAGCAAAAAGTTGATGGATTTTTTTTTTTTTTTCTTTTCTGATGACAGAACTGCAAGGAAAACACGGCAGGCAATTTATGGAATACCGTGGTAAACACGAACACCTCCGCTGTTGGAGTTTTTTTGTTTGCCTGTTTTAGGAAGCCGGCTAAGCAATCCTGCCAGAAGTCACTTGCCACTCCGAGGACACAGCACTCTTCCACCTAAGGATAATGAAATAACTCGCCGCCTCACTTCCAGGTTATCAGCACTTGACATGTCAATGAAAGGCGCGAGGGGGCCGAGCCAAGACAAGATGCGTGTCCTGAACGGCATTTTGAAGGAAAGCGAAGAGCCCAGACATCCACGCGTTTTTCCATCAACCTCCAACACCACCCCCTCCCTGTCACAAAAATCCCAAAACCCTAAACAAAACAGAAAAAAAACCCAAACCAAAACATCACACACTGGAGCGTGCGGAAAGCAAGAAAACCCGCTCCCCCACGCTGCTCGGAGCCCTCGCAAGCCCCCGTCCCGGAAGCCGGGACCGGCGGCGGGATGCGGAGGGGCTCTGGGAGCTTGCTGGTATGGGTCCGCTCCGCGCCCGGGATCCGCCCGGGGGTCCCGGCGCCGCGGCGAGCGGAGATCCCGCGCGGAGCTCGGGGAAAGTAGGCTGCGTTACCTGTGGTACTGAGCCTGCAAGAACTGAAACTCCTCCTTAATCCGATCGCAGGACTCGGAAATGGTGAATTTAAAGGGCTGCGCTGGCTGGTGAGGAGCCTGCAAGCAAGCAAGAGCGGGTCTTTTAATCGCCTCCTCTCGCCCGCCCGTGGCTCCCCCCGCCCGGTCGCCGCCCGCCGCTGCGCCCGGCTCCTCGGAGGTGCCGCTTCCCTCGGGTCCCCGCCCGCCCTCCCGCCTCGGGCCGGCGACGCGATGTCCAAACCTCCCCGGGCTACTTCCCCGACGGGACTGCCGGCGGAGCACGGCCTGCGCGGGAGGAGGCGGCATCGCCCGGCCGGAACCACCGCACCGGCCGCAGCTGCGGGACGCGGGGCGGGCGCCGCGTCCGCCGCCGGGACCGCCGGGCGGGGGCAACACAGAGGAGTCAGCCCCGGTCGGAGGCGGCGGCGGCGCGGCGGACAACAATAAGAAAATGGCTACAACTCCGCGGTGCCCGCGCTGGAGCGCTGCCCGCGGGGCCGCTGCCACCACTCACCGGGTGCCGGGTCTGCGGGTACATCTTGCTCAGGTCACGGATCATCCACGCCGCTTCAGGGGGCGCTGGCGGCCGGCGCGGCAGGGATCAGCGCTGCAGGCGCGGCGGTGGCGGGCAGGGACGCCCCGGCCCTGCCGCCCCGGAGCTGGCGGGGCACCGCCGACAGCAGCGGGGCGCGGCGGCGACGGCGGCGGCGGCGTCCGCGGCGTGCAGGGGCCGCTGCCACATCCCCCGGGGGCGGTCAGCGGGAGGCGCCGACCGGCTCTCCGGAGCGCCGCCGCTCCGCGGGCTGTGGCGGGCGGCGAGCCCTGTGCGGTGGTGGGCGAGGAGGAGCGGGAGGAGGAGGAGGAGGAGGAGGAGGGAGGGGAAAGCCCCTCCGCCGGCGCCGGTGCGCGCTCCAGCGGAGATCCCCGCCGGCAGTTTTCTCCTTCTGCAAACTTTTATTGCTGCCGGCGGCTCTCCCGGCGCCGGGCGGAGCTGCCGCCCCGGCGGGGAAGGGCGGCTCAGGCGGCTGCCCGGAGGTGCGGTGCGGTGCGCTTTTGTGCGGCGGGCTGGTCCTCGCTGCTACCGGCCGGACCGCATCTCCCCTAGGCGCTGTCGGGCCGCTCTTTTCCCGTTGTGGTGTTGTCGGTTTTTGTTTGTTGTTTGAATTAAAGAAAGATAAAAAGCGAGCGGGAAAGATGAAGCAGAAGACACGCTCCGGGCTGCTTTATTAATGTCTTTTTTTTTCTCTTTCCCCTCCTCGCCTTTCGAAACTCCGGTAAGTGGCGGCAGCGCGACGCAGGACGGAACCCTGTGCCCGGTCCGCTTCGGTCCGGTGCGCTGCAGCGCAGCCCTGCCCGGCTCGGCTCGGCGCAGCCCTGCCCTGCCCGGTCCGTGCCGCCCGGGCCCAGCCCTCAGCCGCGCCGCTCGCACAGCCCGCTGTGGCGCGGTGACTCCTTTGACCAAATTTAGCCGCGGCTCGTCATTAACATTCTGATACATATTCAGGCCGCCGGAAGGGCCGCCGCCGCCGCGGGGCACCCTGGGAAACGCAGTCCTCCCGGCGGCACTGCTCCGCGCCCCACCCGCCCTCCGCCGAGCGCAGGACTTCAGCTCCCGGCGACCACCGCCGCGCTTCCAGCAACGCCCTCCCGCCCCCCTCTTTCGCTCCGCCCACTGAGGGCGGCGCCGGCAGCCAATAGGCGGCGGCAGCACATTAATCGCCGCTCTGTATTAATGCCCGTCACTTCGCCGCTGACAAATGGGCGTGCGGGCCCGGCGGGGGAGGGAGAGAGGGGAGGGCGGCCCCGGGCTCGGCCCCCACGTGGGCGCCTGACGCCGCGCGGGCCCGCGGCCAACCAAGCGGCTCCTCGTGCCTCGCTGCTCTCGCCCGCCCGCCGCCCGGGGAGGAGCCTGGCGATGGCTGGCGTTCCGCGGCGCCGGCGTTCGAGCAGGGGAAACATTTGTTCAGCCGTCAATCAAAGTAACGTGGGGCCGTGCCGGCTGCGGGCCCGCCGCCTCCGCCCTCCACTCCCCTCCCCGCCCGGGCCGGGCGTCCCGCCGCGGCCGCCGCCGGCCGCGCGCGCTAATTGGGGGCAATGCTCACAGAGGCGGGTGTCCCGCGCCTCGCCCCGCGGCAGCCCTCCGGGCCGGGCCGGGCCGGGCGGACGGGGCCGAGGCAGGCCTGCCTTCGCAGCCGCCGGTGCCCCCGGAAGGCTCCGAAGCGAGGGCAGCCCCCTACCGTTTGAAGTCTCTTGCGCCGCCGTGTCCCTGTCGTGCCCTGGGCCTCACGGGTTGGCCCGGGCAGGGCAGCGATGCCGCGTTGTAGCCGCTTAAAGCGGCGCGACCTGAGAGGTTTTTCCGTGCGGGCTTTGCTTAGGGGACGTAGCGCTTGCTGCGGGAAGCGGTTGCAGGGAGAGGGTGTGAGCTGCCCGCCGCACTAAGGCATAAAGGCGTGACTTTTACGTGATGCACTGTCCAGGTACGGTGGCATTGGACCGGGCGTTTTCTGCGGGCACCTGGCTGGCGGAGGGCGGCTGGGGGCACAGGGCCCTGTTTCTGAAGGGGCAGTAAGCGTTCCTTGGGAATTACTCGTGGAAAGGAAGGGGCAGACGACGACAACCGCGTCCTCTGTGATCTGCAGGCTGAGGAGCAGCCTCCGGAGGGTCTTCCTAGGCCTACACGCCGCATGCCTTCTGCACCAGTGCCCCACCGCCACCGGCTACCTGCGACGGGAAGGCTGCCTTTAAATAAGTAACCAGATGCATCTGCACCTAGTGGTTCTGTGTCCTAAAAAGACCCCACAACGACTCTTCTGGTGGTGAGCCCCACCGCAGACAGTGCCGTGCAGTGACGCACACGTGAGGAACAGGCTCAGGCTGTGTGTTTTTTTTCTCTGTGCCTGTCATGCTTAGATTTGCCTTCAAGCAGTTTGTATTCCTGATGAGCTGCAGTGTAAACCTGCATGCAAAATAGATGGTGGTTTAGTCACGTCATTTTTGATGCTTGTATTCAGAATCTACAGTCCTGGAACTTGCACTCGGCAATTAATGCCCTAACAATGGTGGCTCAATTAGATATACTTAAGATTTTTTGGTCATAAATTCTTTCTGCTGCCTGCAGATCTCTGGCAAAGGCCTGCAGCTGCTGAGCACCTTGAGGCCTTGATGGGATATGCCTCTGAGGTTTTGCCACAGAGATTTTTGCCTTGCTTACATGACCTCTGAGGATTGGTACTGTAGTCAAGAGCTCAGGACTAAAGAGCAGCGGTGATACTTATGAAGGTGGTAATGATATACATCTTCTGCACTACCTGGACACCAAGCTGCAGTAGGTGCTGGATGAAAATCCCTCCTCTTGTTGAAGTAGAGTTTGTAACCAATATTTGCTTTCTCTATGGTGAGTGCAATAACCACTAGCATCTGGAGTGGGTTGTGGCAACTGATGCTGAATCCTTTTGAAACAATTTTTTGCCTAAAATGATGTGTGGGAGGTTCACCAAAACATGATCTTCTCACCTTCTGTTTTTATACCACTCAAAATGCCTGCGTGTTGAGTATGCAGTACTCAGCCTTCATCCCACTTGTGTATTTTGTTTCTGCTGGAATTTTCTTTTTTGCCAAGTTCCTAATCAGCGTTCCAGTGGGATTTAGACCTCAAAATACTGTTCAAGATCTGGAGATAAACCACCTGCCTAATTACGAAAACACCACTCAGTGGATTTTACTGTGGAATCCCCAACCTGAAGAAGGATGAGTCTGGTTGTAAACTAGACACTATATCTGAAGAAATTGAATTCTAAAAATAACAGCAGGATTCGTTGTTCCTTGTTGCCTTGCATGAGTTTGGCATGAGGTACAGAGCTCCAAAAAAAAAAAAAAAGTATACAACACCGTGGAAGGCAAAAAGCAATCAGTTTTTTGGTCAAAGCAGTCTGCCACCGCCTTTTGAAGGACAATTTATTTGTTGAAGCTGAAGCAGTGTTCACTCTTGCTTTCCCATTAGTCTTCAGTGAATTTGTGTGCACAGTTTTGCAGCGTTCTAGCAAGATCCATAAAACCCAGAAGTTTAAGAGAAAGTGTGCTGTAACTTGCCACTTTTAAATGATGTGAATTAAGATCAGAAAGTTAGTGTCATTCTATTTTCCTATCTTCTGTCACTTCTGACACAGCCTTGATGGGTCTTTAAATATAGGCTGTTTTGTATTTAAAGTTCCTTATTTTTTCCTTCTTTTATGAAAAATCTTTTATGGTAGGTTATATAACCTGTGCTATTATCTACCAAGTAGAGAAGGTAGCTTCTAAATGTTTTGCACATCTTGCTAAAGATTTCTCGTAAGTGAATCGACTGCAAGAAATATTTAGGCAGTTTTATATGCACAGTAAGTGTGCTGAGTTTTGACTGGTGTAAAAAAACCTGTATGAAATATCACAGATGAGCCAGGGGTTGCAAAACATCATATACATTCTTCTTCTCATGTTACCAAGAAAAGAAACTGGTTATTTCAGTCCTACTAATTTATAACTAATCTGCATTTGTTTATATTCAAAATCTAAGGTCTGAAATGAACAGAAAAATGTATGCTTATTTATGAATTTTGCAGGATAGGTGAAGAAGAAACTCTTTTCCAGATGAGGTTTTCTAACCCACTCCTAGACTCTGGTGATTTTTTTTTTTTTTTATTTTTATTTTTTCTGGTTTTTTTCTTCCGTCAAGTCATAACCTTAATACAGAGATTTATCAGTGCCAGAGGACCTTTAATAAAGGGTCCAATCCTGAGGCCATTTTGTATGTAACCCCACAGATTTCCTGTCTGGAATGACTGTAGCTGAAGACCAAGAGAGTTCTGCCCAGCACGGTAGCTTATTACGGTTTATTTTGGGACCAAGTTACTAGGTCACCATGCTTTGTCAGCTGTGTGTTCCACACATACACTCACTTGGGAAAATGAAGTGTTCAACTAATAATTCAGTCATTTCAAAACTACTCAGTCTTACAGCAGTACACGTATTTAAGTGTACTGTGTGACAAATGCGCTTCTTATCCTTCAGTAAGATAAACTCAGTGAGGTTTTCAGTTGAATTGGCATCAAGTCCTCTCTGCTTAAAACTTTTAATTGTGGTGTTAAGCCAGGTTTTACCGGTAGAAGAATGTAACAGCATGACACGGTTTATGTTCTCATGTTTTACAAGTGCTGTCAAGTGACTCTGCCTCGGTATGTTTTTAAAACACTCCCTACGTACAACTTTCTAAATTAGTCATTAGTGACCTTAGGGATATGTTGTAGCTAGTAAGCACATTAGGAGAATTTATGATACTAAGTATAATATGATGATCTGTAAGTCAATTTATAGGTAGCTCTCTCACAATGCAAGAGTTTTGCATGTTCCAAACTATTTTTCAATGAAGGCTTTACATTCTTCTTTAACATTGCCAAAGTCCCATTTCATAATAATAATCTTCATAATCTTCAATTATATATTGAAATTGACTTGCATGCTGTCATAGTGCAGACTCAGCATGCACAGGGAATCTGGAGTTTAGATTGTGAAACAGTTTTATTTTCTTTACACACTTTCTTAAGAGCAACATTCATGAGTAAGACGTACACACCTTTTTTAGTAGCTATGGAATTACTACATGAAAAGATTGTGATTAGCAGAGAGTGATTTAAAAAAACAGCTGTAGATATATTGTTGTAAAACAATGGAATACTCTTAATTTGACAGCCGTGTATTTCCATACGATGAACAGCTAGGGCTGTTTTCTAAATACACGTTTCCTTTCTAAGAAATAGGAAGGATAATTCCTTAACAGAATGGAAACAGTCAAGATGATGTGCTTCAAGTAAATTTATTAGTTGCATTGTAAACTTCTTCTGTCTTACTGGAATCCAGGAAGTTTTGAATTGTTAGTGTATTCAGCATTGAAACTTTTAAACAGTAAATAGATTTTGAGAACCCCTGAATGCATTCTGTTTCTGTGTTTAATGGATAGATGTACAGTGACCCTACATATAATGTAGATAGACATATCCATAGAGTCATCAATGCTTTCTTCAGAAAATGGTCAACATTAGGCTTTTGTGGATCATATGCATATTTTGAGGTGATGTGAAAAGTAGTGCCAAGTCATCAGATGTGTCAAAGCAGTGTGGGAGGTTACATTTCTGTTACCCCTGTTCACCTGGGTCTGGAGAGTTGAGACTTCATGCTCTGCTAGCATGAGTTGCATGGTCATGGGGCTGCCTTGCTTTTCTTGTCCTTGACACATTTTTCTGTTCCTGCCCCAAATACCAGAGAGCAGCCCAACTGGGAGTCCGGAGTACCTTCTGTTGGACGCAGAGCTACTGTGAGTCTCCTGGCATGGAACAAAATGGATTTTGGAAGTGGTAAGACTCTGTCCTGTGTTACAGGTATGACTTAACAGTAGGGGTCATACCCTGGTCTCCATGAAAACTGAATGCAAACAATGCAGTTCTCTTCACTTAATGCTGGCATATGGACTTTCACAAGTCACAGTTAAAGAAAGTAAAGAGGAAATGACTGTTATTTGAAGGACTGTTTCTGTCTTTGTAACTACATGTGCATACAGTGATCCTCACTCCAGGTACTCCAGGTATCAGCCAGTCCTTTAACCTACACCTGTCTCAAAGGTAAACAGTGATGTTTTGTTCCTGATAACTAATCCTTTTGATGAGGCAATCTCACCAACCTTTGTAAAGTTTACTTAACAGTGACTAGGGATTTACTCCCTAATTGCTTGTAGCTCAAGTGACTCCATCAGGTTTAATGACACTGCTTTGAATGAACACTGGTATAAAAGAGAGAAGGGGTACACCACACAGGGTCAAACTGACTGGGAAACAAACTTAAGGGGCAATCACATTGCTTGTTTTCTGAACAACCTGCAAGATATATTGGGTTGAACTTGATGTGGCTGAAAACAAAACAAGGAGTAGTTAACTAAATAAACTTTCTTTTTTTTTTTTTTTTAAGTATTGAAACAGTGCCTGTCATAACAGAGTCATTATGAGAAAAAGGAGGAATAGAGTAAAGCTGAAGATAGCAAATGAACAGTACCCCCTTTAACAGCAGTCAGTCACTTCCTGCAATCAAAACCATGCTAGCATGTGGCCAGTTCAAATAAAAATTACTGGACCAGAGCCAAACACGAAGAAGTAATTGATAACGTGTTTTTTTAGAACTTACCCATCCATCAAATGTGTCACTCCTCCATAATACTTTATTGCCCCTTCTGAAGAAAGATCTTTAAAATTCATTTTGTGCACTGTGTCCTTGTCCTGGTTTATAATGATTCTCTTCTAGTTTGGGCTTGTTTTGTGATTTAATTACATTCTCTGCTATCGTGCATTTTTGTACAGATAGTTGCTGGAAATTTCTGCTGTGCTTAAACAAAGAATCTTTTGTGCTGTATCAGCTTGCATTTTCCTTGGATTGTGTTGTGCTGGTGTCTTTTCACTGACTTCAGCACTTGAGTATTGTAGTCATAGCTTCACTAAGTAGACTGTAACAAACAGATTCATTGGCCCTTTCTCTGTGCTGCATCTTATTAACTAATCTGTGGCAAATGCTCTTTACATTGTTAAGACGCATGCACTATTACAAACAATAAATTAACCTTAACTGGAGGAAGCTTTAAGATACTCCTAATACAGTAACCTAGCAAAAAACAGTTTATAAAAGCTTTATACCTACCAAATGTTGTGGATATTTTTGTTAAAAGGTGCTGTATCAACACCAAATAAAATGTGCTTTTCTACACCAACCTTTTACTATTGTCTTTAGCAAACAGATATTATAAACAGTGCTCTGTAATTTCTTAATGTGAGATAGCAAGGGAGAGATAAATACTAGATTCATTTAATTGAATTGATACTTTTTTTCCATACAGTTAAAGAACAACAATGAACACAATTGCAGGAAGATTATTAGTCTGAACAGTGTTCACAGATCTGTTGTACCAGTTTTATAGGGGCTGCTAATGATAACCCTCAAATTACATACCACAATCTAGTTAAGAGGTCAAGTACTGTGGTGCCAATTAATTCATAAAGAAGTGCTTTGGATTCTAGTGTTTAGACTGCTTTTTCATATTATAAAGTGCCAGAGCTCACAACTTGTATACTGAAAAGAATGCAAGGTACTCATGACGACACAGCAGTAACAGCATCTTCAGCAGGCAGAGGTGAGGATAGACATGCAATTTTGGTAACAGAGAAGATGGGACATACTTGAGTAAAGAAAGACCCTCCCCTTTAAATGAGATGTGGATGGGGCTTGTGGGTCTGGGAGGGAGGAGTTTGTACTCATACGCTGTCTCTAACCCATTCTTTCACTTTAGGGAATTTTTTAGCTCTAAATTTACACTGGGTATGTTTCTGAATCAAAAAGAAGCGTTCCCCTCACTGGAAACTAAAGACTCAAAAGAATAAAAAAGAATTTTACAGCTCTTCCACCTAGGATTGATTAACTTAAATGCAATAACCTCAGCCCAAAGTCTGATTTGTCAGACAGAGTGTCTAGATCTTTAAATCATACATCAAGGCAAAACAGAGAGCAAGTGAATGGATATTAGAATTGTGTTACCAGCTCCACCACTCACTGCCTGGCTTTGGACAATTTATTTTCACTTTTTCTAGAGAAGTGTGGTAGAGAAAGGTGCTGTCATTAATTTTGTACAAGGTTGTGGAATCTAAATTATTTACTTTATTTCAGGAAGAGGGTTCAAGTTTAGCGTACTTAAATCCAGGAAACCCTGCAAAAACATGCAATTCATGTGCCCTGTGGCTTTTATAGAATTGCAGGGGTTTCCCTGACATCAACACTTGTTTTAATCTCACACAAGCTACAAATCTGGCAGTGTCTGAGAAGCAGCCCCGAGAAATGCTGAGTTGCAACTAAGTCAATATAATGCTTTAAGCACTTGCGTACTTCAAGTCCATGATTTGTGCTTTTAATTCAGTGGAGTTAGTCACTAGATTAAAATTAAACTCATGCTTAAATGCCTTGCTGGACTTTTACCAGATTATTAGGTTTATGATTTAGGCATCTTTCTTAACCTTGCTGAGATCAGATCTCCTGAGTTAAAATGGTCTATCTGAAAGTGGTGGTAGACTTAGATTTCTATGAAGGTAGGTTTGGGGCAAGAGATCTCTCAGTTTTCACAGGTACTTTTAATTATCTAAACATTGATGACTTTCTATTTAGTAATCTAAACTTTCCAAATGCTACTGTGTCTGACTCTTACTGTTGTAGCCCATATTTAGTTATTTTATTTCTCTCAAAGCAAGGCTAAAACCTACAGTGCTCTATTACATAGAAATAGATGCTGCATCTTTGACTTACGGAGCAGTCTCAAATTAATTGCAAGGAGCCTATTGTATTCAATAGACATTACTGAATAGTGTATATGGCCTATAGTATCAGGCTCGTAATCGCTGTTTTAAAGCTGAAATATAAGGCTTTTACATTAAAGTAGGTATTTGGGGGTTTATCTCCATAAAAACAAATCTCTGCATAGCTGTAACATTCCAAGGTGTAATGTAAAACAATAGAAGGTAATAAGTAGCAAGTGTTTGGGGTTTTTTAGGTAAAAGCAATCCTCTGGTGTTTTACCCAGCACCATTCCAAGCAGTGGACTGAAATTTACTATCACAGGTCAATATTCAAAAGGTGAGTGATTTGTTTGCACTGTGGGTTGCCTTGATTTGTGTTGAGTAGGTAAAAGTGTAGACCCCTGAATGTCTATGATACAGGAGTATTTGTACAGGAAAGGTGCTGCTTCTTTTAATTATCATGCTAAAGTATCAATCACTCTGTATGCTGTAGGCAATTTCTATTTCTTTCTGGTTAGCTTCTGGGAATACGCTGTTTACATTTGACATGACAATATAGTTTTTAAGAAATGTGCAGTATGGCCACAATGAATAAAAATTTGTTTCAGTCTTTTGGGATAAAGGGTCTTATTATTATACTAAACGATAGAATATCAGTTAGGTTTTTGGTTTGGTTTTTTTTTTTTTCACCAATGGTAGTCTCATTTGAGTATTTTCATTTATCAAATCATTTCATGTTTACTTAAAAACCATTTTCTGCTCCCTGAAGAAGTCCATAATGCACTCAGTAAAGATTGAGCATCAGAAAAAAATGTACTCAAATGACAGAATAAAATTCAGGAAAAGCTGTTCTGGTTTTGCATTTGTGGATATGCATGTTGTTGAACATTAGTGATACACATTTTGTACATACATGACCTGGTTTTGAATAAAATAAGGTACCTTATTCAGATGACCATAAAAAAAAAATAATTTATAACTGACTATCAGAGTTTGTCAAAGTTACAGCATTCAAAGATACTGCTGCTGTGTATTGTAATATTAAAATCTTGGATATTTCACCTGAAGAGAAGAAGTACAACTTCGGAGAACCATGTATCTTTTTACCAGCAAAACTGCCTGAGAAGTCACCTATGAGTAAACTGAAGTTAGGGCATTTTCTCAATGGTAAATTTGATAAAATCCAAATAGTTTATGTATGACTTAAGCTTTGCCTGACTGGAAAGTGACATTGCTCATTAATGAACAGCAAATCTAAACAACAGCTTAGGACAGGAATTGAAGAATGCTCTACCTGTACGAAATTACAGAGGGAATTTAGGGAGCAAAAATGCAATTATTAGAACTGGAAGATGGCCAAGATCCTTGGGTTTAGTTCTGTGTTTTTATTAGGAGCTATATATTATATCCCATTTATTATTGTTGTTTGCTGTACATTTGATGTGGGTTGTTTTTTTTTTTTTTTGGGGGGGGGGGTTGTTTGTTTTTTTCTGAAATGTTGTTTGGGGTTTTTTTCTCTTTTTGGTTAAAGAAAATGGTAATTTCAGTGGCTGGACTTGAAAGTTTAAACACATGTAGGAATGCTTAGTCCTCAGCATTTAAGCAACCTGTGTTGAAACAGTGGTGCCAGTTTAAAAACAGTATCACTAGGAAGTTACCAGAGCTCTAGCAGAGCGGCTGAAATGAGTACATATGGTCAAGACTCACATAGTTTTATATTGCCGGTAAAAACATAGCATGAAGTCCTTATCCTGTCAGGTCCTCGATAAAATTCTCACTGACCTTGGTGAAGGGAGGACTTCAGCATGACACTGTCAGTGCTTACAGTTTTAGCACCAATCTTGCAGAACTTGGCATTTTTATTATACTTTCAGCTCTTAGTCTTTTTTGTCATGAAACTCACAACTTTATTTTTAGAAAGTCTGTGCCAGGGTCAAATCTACTAAAGATCAACAAAAAGATTTGATGTCCTGGGAAGACTTGTTTGTGGATCCTGATTTTAGACAGCCACAACTTGTATCTTGCTCCCTCATTAGTCACCAAGTCCACACTTCCAATGAGCTGAGCACTGGCACAGCTAAAGCAAGGAGGTGCCTTAGGTCCCCAGGTTGCTCTGGCCATGGTATACACACTCTCAGTTTGCTCGTAGTTTTTTCCCAGATGCACCAAACAGTACCTCTGTAATGGCAGATCTAGACAAGCTGATATGCACTCTCCACCTAAACTTGAATGTTTCTAAAGCAACTGGAGCTGTAAACTACCAAGAAAAGCAATATTCAGGACATTTGGGCCATTTCCCACTAGCTTGTTTTGGGCTGCTTTGTCATATTGGCTGTTGTGAACATCTTTATGACCAAAACACATCCCTACTGTAGCCACAGAAACCGCCCTTTTGCCAAGCCAGAACTAGACGTAGAACGCAGTACAAATCCAGCTCTGATAGTACTTTGGAAGAGCTGTGGGCTGTGCTGAGTACAGCTAAAAGTAGGGAGACTCGTGCTCCCTTCCTCTAACCTTCTCCATTTACCGGAGACTAGGGAATGGATTCAGAGCTGTGGATCTGCTGAAGTGTCTGCAATTTTTTTACAGATTAAGCTTTGATTTTCTAGTTGCAGAGAAGAATTTTGCATGTAGCCTCTTAAGGACAAAGCTCACAGGGCATCTGAAAAGAACCTAAATTATGCATTTAAACAAAGGCAAAAAAATCCTAATTATTTTTAACTCAAGTAGATAACCTTTTGGCTCAAGTCATGATTTTTCAGAGCTTAGCATGCAAAATGTGGCAGTTATCTCTATGAGGCTGTTCCTTCTTCCTGAGCAGAAGTTAGAGGTGTTCCAGGGCAAATTGGCTGCAATGAGTATCACCACTAGTAAGAATCCCTAAAAACTTTTCCGATCTGATGAGAGTTGATGGGATCAGGAAAAAGTTGGTACAGTATGTCTGCTGGCTGTATGCTTATTGTATCAAAATATCTTTGGCATTTGTGGAGGCTAGGAGCTTTTACATTGTTACTGCAAGTCCTTTAAAAAATGAAAGCTCCTTTCATCTTGATGTGCTATTGTGTAGCCCAGCCCTGTAGCAGAAGAGCACAGGCCTATATAATGATGTGTACCACTAGCCACTGACGAAAGCTCAGAATATGTATGTTACATGCTCAGTTCACTAGGATAAAATTAGCTGCTTACATTCAATCCAGTTATCTGTGTATATATTTTTTCTGCACTAGTCACTAGAGCACTGAGTGCTTCTGTGATAGCTGAGAGTATCTCCCTGGAGTGCAATCAGATTTCTACCACTGATACGCACATCTGAAAGGTCCTGAAGTTTTTAGCTTTCCCACAGTAAATAGGTAACTTTTAATTGATACACATCTTAGCCACAAGAACACTCAAGGTTTCTTATTTAAAGAACAGACAAAAATGAAGGCCTGAAAACTAAAGAAAAATACAAGCACAGATTTCTTTATACCTTATTTGAGTGAATGTGTGTGGTTCTTTGATCATATCAAAAGAAAACTGTTGATGACATGTGCTGAAAAATAAAACAACATAACATATGGCTGAAAGCATATCAGCATAGTACTTCTGTTTTTACACCAATTTCTACTGAATTTTCCTGAAACACATTTGCTATTATTTTACAAAATATATTGAACTGTTCGTATTTTTGCTATTTGCTGTTGTGACAGTTTTGGAAAGAGCTAATTCTTTTAAGTAGTCTACTGTCATCATACAATTTTTTAAACTTCTTTGACACTGAATTGCTTGCTAGGCTAATTGCAAAGCAACAGTTGTAAAATATAGCTTATGAGTTTTAAACAAGGTGTATGTCCTATACTATAATCCCAGAAGTGGCTGACTCGGAAAGTACAAGATAAATTCCTTTCTATGCAATCTCTGGAAAAGCGTATGTGAAAAACACCATATGATGAGCTGGGGTGCTTCACACTCTGATGCTGGAGGTATGAACTCCTATGCAAGCGAGAAGAAGTAGACTGTTCTCAGTCCCATCAGTCTCAGGACATCTTCACCTGTTCAACTTGAAAGACATAGTGGGAATCTCCAGACTCTGTGTATGATAGTCTGGTATCTGACTCTGTTAAAGGCTGTAGTTTCTTTTCATTTTTGTATTATTCCCCCTTGTTCAAAGACCTTAGTAAGTAATAATGTGCAGGGTGAAGATCACCAACATACTATATTAACAGGCAGTTTCTAGAATCCATTACCACACTAGCAGAATTGAAAAGACATGTAGTTTTCAACAACAGGAGAAAGTTTAGATGATGAGTTCCTTTGGTTTTACTGTTAACTTTAAATAAACTTATGTAGTATAAGTATTTTATACACTTAAGGAGAAGTGCTGATCTAAATAAATTGTACATAATTATCCACATTTAAATTCTTATTAGCAGTGATATTTATTATGGTGGATTATCTTCCAATAGAAATATTCTTACGGATTTCACTCTCGAATTTAGGAATCAATCGAAGTTTTTAACAAGTAAATCCAATTTTTTTCCTCAGAGGATTTTAAAACGTGGGTGAGTGGGGCTGTTGCTATTTGCATAGCAGGGAACCAGCAGTAGCCAAACAGAATGACCTGCTTGTGGCAGCACAGGGAGCTAATGGCATAGCCTGGAAAAGAAATGGAGCATCGCAAAGGTCCGTATTCTGCCCTGTGGACTCTGCTGCTTTTCATTGTTATATTTTCCATCTGTGCAAACTATTTTTTATTTTGATTGTTGGATTAAGTAGTAGTCAGGAACTGTTAAAGAAGAAAGGAGATTAAAAAGAAGGAGAGTTTAAATTTTGCAATGGTTCAGCTCAAAGGCTGTATGTGGAAGAAATACATCTGTTTCACACTCTGCATTTTAAAAAGCCACTATACAATGACAGCTTGTACCTTTGTGCAATGCAAGAAAACTAATAATTGAAAACCTCTGAAGGGCTCCATGTCATGTTTTTAATGTATTCCTGTTCAGTGTTCTGAGTAGAAGTTTTGTTGTTGCTATGGGTAGGGGATAGATTGAGCTGATTACATACTGTGTTATAAATAAGTGTATTTTGTTCCCTGAGAAATGATTCTTCCTTCTGTAATAGGAAAAATAAACAAAGGACGAAGGGTACATTTAAGGTTGCTGTCAAGTCTTAGCTGTTCCTAGACTTTCAGATTTCTGTTCTCAGCTACCACATTCTAACTATAAAATGTTTTCCTTTTAGTTTTAAATCCAGTTTCTAAATCATTTAAGAACAGACTTCTCCAAGTTATCCTGCAGCTACGCAATTGCTTGATAAGCCTTTTATCTGCCTGAACTGCAAGGAAAGGTGGGAAAAATGTGGCTTGAATCTGCATTTGCACTCCTGTGACTTTGGGACTGGCAGGAGCCCAACTGGGTTTGGCATAAATTAGAGCCATCTAAAACTGTTCTGTTGTTGCTGCTACCTGAGACTCTGTGGGATCACTCATAACTGAAGGTCAAGTATAGTGGGCCATGCTCTGGAAAGGTGCTTTAACAAATGGGGAATCCTCAGCAAGCCAGCTAGATTAATTTTCCAGATGGTTTCTACCACTTGAACAGAGGCAAAAAATGTCACAGTCCAGATGTGACAGCAGTATTTCCAGAAACATACAGTTCTGCTTGGAATAAACTTGCTTGGGGAACAAATAGTTGCAGTGGCTCTCTTGAGTTCAGCGAAAGGTGCAAACCATTGGCAAATGAATCTATTTAATGCCTTTAACCTGTTGGAAGTTCACATTGCTGCAGCTATACTGCCATTGAGATCAGAGTTAATTTAAATCTAGCTTAACTACATTGACACAAATTGCAGTTGCATATTGTACTGTGTAGACTCAGCACTGGTCACGCAATATCCAGCTGGGCTTTTTTTTCTTTTTTGTGAGACCCCTCTTGTCTTTTCAGTTGAAATGCGCAATTGATCTTGTTATCTATTCTGCCGCTAAGAGATACATCGCAATTCACATAGTGGCTGGTAATGCCCATGTCAGTTCGTGTGACAGCCTTACAATTAAATCGTTGCTGCAGTCATCACTAATTATCAGGGGAATTTCTTGGTGTATTTTCTTTTATTTAGAATTCTTAGCCTTGCTTTATATGTAAACAGCATCTTCATTTTGCCAGTAATTATACTGAGTAAAAGAATGTCGAACTTTTATAGCTGAGTTATCTCAGCTAGCTTCTAAAGGTGCACAGCACTTCAGGAAAAAAACCCAAACCAAAAAAACCAAAACAAAAATCCCAAAACAAGCAAACAAAAAAAGGCACAAAAAATCAAAATAAACAAGCAAGCAAACAAACAAACAAACAAAAATCCACACAAAAAAACCCAAAACAAAACCCCCAAAAACCCAACCAAATAAAACAAACAGAAATAACCGTGAGGGATGATATTATTAATCTTTAATTTGTCCACTGAAATGCAGCCACATATAGCACAAGACAAAATGTGATAATTACTAGGCTGCGCAGAGTTGAACTACGCAGAAATCCAGGAGCAAAAAGGAAGCAGACAACAACATCAGGCAAACCACATGGGGAAGTTTAGGTAGACCTCGATACCCAAGCTGCAATTTAGCCATGACACAGACATTCACAAACATCTCCTTGGAAAGTACCATAATGTCTTTAGTGACCACAAATATATATATTTTCTCTCAGCTGAAAGGCAGTTCACCCAAAGCAACTGTTAAGATGTTAAACAAAGGAACTGTTTACATGACCAGCTGTGCCATTTCCTGCAGCATTTCAGTTTCTATTGATAGCTCCTTATAGGGTTATGTTTATCAAGATGAAAAATGGTGGTTACATTATTTCATTATAAAGAGGTAAACTTCTGTATGTGACCTCATATTAACGTGTTCCTGGAAGAAGAGAAAGATATACCACTTACTCTCTGCTGTGTATTTATTACGTATATTCTCCCATATACTATAGCAGTGCACAACACATCCAGTTTGGGCATAAAAGATAAAGAAAGATCGCATAATATTCACAGACAGCATGAAACTAAATGCGCATTTTTTCAATCATTTAGGCATTTCCTTCACAGTATTTTCCTCAGTGGATCTTATGTGGCATTAATATGATGTCTTCTCTGCCTCTGTCTTTTCCTCTCTTTCGAACTTGTATTTTCTTGCTTGCACTGCCAAAATTGCCTAGTTCTAATGCAGGATCATACTTTGCTTCCTCACTTGCCCGTTTGTCCACTTTAGGCTAATGTTAGTAAACATTCCTTAAAGACAATCACTTTTAATCTTGTCAGAAATGCCTGTGTTGTGAGGGTGAAAATTAGTTATTAGCTTAGCTTTTCATCCATGCATAATAGGATGTTAAAATCAGAGACGTTTGCTTGGGGCCATGAGAAGCATCCCACTCTGAGCTTACAAGTTCTGAATTTATAAAATGCAGTGCTTTTAAAATAAACAAGCAGAAGGCAAATGCCAGTGTAAAATGAGAAAAATTCTGTTCTGTGTATATTACTGTTTGTGTAAGGAGTTTAAAGCATCTTCTTGACTGCAGTAAAAGAAGAAAAATGTGCTGAATCTTTGCTGATTCTTATCCCTCCTCCCACCTTTGTTGTAATAGCTGATCAACACAAAAAAAAGTATGCCATGCTCTTCTTACGTGAAGATGGTTGTCATCAGCTTGGTCACTGCAGCATTAAGCATCTTAAGTGCTCATGCTGTAATCTATTAAGTCCAGGGAACAAATAATACCAAGACAAAGCCTGAAAAAATCCAAGTGAAACCCATCTCTCACAAAATAGTGGGAAAGCCTCTCTTGGCACCTGTATTGCAAGGTAAAGGTGATGTCATTTAGAGAACATACAGCCTAGGGGGTCCTCTTTTCTTTCTGCACTGGAGCATCTATGGCAGGGCAGGGAGCCAGGATCTCTCTCTGCAAATACCCACAGAGCAGTGACAACTTCCCATTTTTCTTCTGTCTTAATCCACTTTACTTATGTCAGCCAGAGGAAGGGATATAGAGCAGGTGATAGTTCCCTTGGGAATATCTACATAAGAATCATGGTAATTGGCAATGAAAGCAATCAGTGAGTTCAGACACTTTCAGAGAGACCTCTGAATGTCTCAGTGCTCTCCTTTGTCATTCCCTGTACATGCATAATAAAAATGGCTACTGAAGAAACACAGGTAGGCATCCTGGCTCTAAATGCATGTATAATATAAAATGCAGAGTTGTACAGCAGTCTGCTGGATGACAGGCTTGAGTATTTGGATTGCCTACCAAGTGTTGATGAAAAGCCACACAGATTCTTAATTCAGAAACTCCAATTCTTCCTCTGTTCCTGTGTTCATTTTCTTTACCAGCAGGGGATGACTTATACTTTCAAAACTGATTAACATTTTAAAACTGTGGGAGCACTTTATGTGGCATTTCAAATGATTTTAACCCTTTAGCTCTTCACTGGAGTGTCTCCTTGGCGTTTTTTCTCTCTTTTTCATTATATATATTTATTTTTTTTTCCTTCTTTGGAATACAGGTTGTGCCAGTACATCAGCACTTCCAGAAAGTAAGTGTTTTGCGCTACACATAAGGCAGTGGAGACATCAGTTACATTAACTAAATTTTGGCAGTACAAACAGCGGGAGGTTTACCAGCTTTCATCTCATTGTCTAACTTACCCGAATGGGTGAAGGAAACAGCTTTGTCCTAAGGCTTTGAAAAACACAACAGTTTCTGTAAACCTTTCCACGTCCTGTTTGTCCCCAAAATAATGTCTCTGATATGGCTGCTTAAAGTCAACACAACTTACCCTTTTCAGCGTGTTTTCCCCCCAGTTTTTTTTTTGTTGCGCCATCTCTCACAGGCTTGAACACATTGATGTACAGGCAAAGTAGGGACCCGCTGATTCCCAAAAATCCATCTTCCAACTGTGCTTAGAGCACAGTTATGCTCTAAGGCAGTCAAAGACCATTCTCCTAAAGCATGGCTTTATTCACTTAAAAATAAATACAGTACCTGAAGGCATTTTTCTGTTTCCATAGAGGAACTTGTAGCTGCAGTGTACGCATGGTCATTTGCAACTGAGGAAAACTTAAAGCGATGCCTACAGACTTGTCTTTAGTCCACTCACAAGTGCTGCCTGCCACCTGTGAATTAAAAAGGTCAGCATCTGTTCAAGTCTACTAATTAGGTTGATAACATGGCTAAAGATACATGGAAAGAATCCAGTTCCAATGCTGCTTGAGTAAGGGCAGTCTCCTTCGACCTTGGTGGGGCTTGCATTGCAGGACCCACTTTGTCTCATGACTCCAAGTATGTAAATATTAGTTTATTTTGCTTCTTACTGGTTTTCAGCAAACAGAAGTCCAGTAACAGGAGAGTTATCCTACTCTCTTATAGTTAAGAATGCAGAAACAAAACTACATTTCCATTTTTCTACATGTTGTCATAAAAAGATGGGCACAGGTCTCCTCTAGCTTATCAGTTTTAGGAACTCAGAGAAGTTGTGCATGTTCCAGTAGTCAAGGACAGGAAAGAAGAAAATACAAGAAAGGCATATTACATGTGCCTTTGAAGATGAAGTATACATTTCTCAGCCTACATGTCTTTTAACCTTTCCATCTTTCCAACTCCACTTTAGCTGCTCTTCACTCCCCAATGCCCAGATTCTCCCTAGGATTCCTTGCTATTAGCCCTGTCCCTGCATTCAGGGACGTGGATGTTGGTTTTAGTATGTATTTTTGTAGCTCATTTGGTAATGACCTGCTACCATTCTTCAGCATATGTTAACCGATAGATATGGTAAACAATTTCTTTACAGTCATGCTAATAGAACAAAATAAAATGTAAAATGCCAAACACTGGGAAGAACCAACCAGGAATGTACTTACTGCTATCAAAATTCACATGGACTTTCTGAAAATGTAACTATTTTGACAATTAGTCTTTAAAAGAAAACTTTCACTATACTCTTTTTCCTGTAAGAGTATACAGCACATACTATTTTCAGTTTATCTTTGTTTCATTAAGCAGGGTCAGTTAGGAGCGCAAGGAAGCAGAAAATCGTGCTTGTAGCATTGGAAAATCTAGTGCCTTAAAAGATCTTACAAAATACTACAATCTTGAGCATTTCTCAAGACTAACCGTTTGTTATTTTTTCACATAACTAGTATTCTGAAGTATTAATAACTTTATGAAAATCAGTAGCTTTTTTGGACATTTGATTAACAGGTGTGAGCAGCACATTTTCAGGTTTGGATGCAGGTAATTTACAGTTTATTGTAGGGGAAATGGAACAAGAAGAAAGAAAAGTAGGAATTTCTACATTTCTTCCTCCTTTCTTTTAAAAGCTTCATGTTAATATTCAGAAACAAGTTCCTTGTTCTAATGTTCTTCCACTAGTCGTATTTTAGTTGATTATCCTGGTTGTCCATTGTAAATAAAAAGTAAGAAATCTGATAGTTTCATTTTATCACGGGTCTATTCTTTCCTGCAATGAAACTGACACACAAGAGTATTTTCCTTTCCTTCCGAAGTGAAAAGCATTCCTCATTAGGAAGAGCTGTTCATCCTATCATAGAAGCTTGAGGGTTACAAATTCTTTCAAGCAGTTTCCTTGCTCTCCAGGTATGAATTGTTTAATTCCCAAGCACTGTCAGTATTGTGAGTGTTCGTGTATACAGAATACAGTCATTGAAAGCTCAAAGCAAACCGTATGTGTGAATAAAAAAATGTATTAAAGCTTAAAGTCTAATGAGGACGTACTGCAAATAATCCTCATAATCATTGCCCTGCCAACATCCTCAGGGGATTTAGAGTAAAGGAGTTACATCAGGAGAACAGGCACAATGCAGGGGGGTGCCAGTATTTTCCCTTCGTCCCTGCGTATAATAGTCAAGAAGAGCAATGCAAAGCCTCAAAAATTTCTTCCTGCGCTTTTCTGATAATTTTATTTGAAAGAAGTTATGAACCCGTATTCCTTTTCATACTCATTCATATTTTGAAAGTTTGTTCTAAAGTACTTTTCAAATTAAACACATTTCCTGGGGACATACATATAAATTATTTTGTAAGTCTACAAAAGCCAACAGTACAAATATTGCAGGCATTTAATAAATACAGGGCTGAAATCAGAGAATCATGGAATCGTAGAATAGTTAGCAAATGATACACCAAAATTACGTGTCAAATAAGATCTTGAAACAAGGGAAGAGTTTTGTTCAGAAAACATTCTCATAAAGTTTGCATATATCCTTTTTTTTTTTTTTTTTTCTTGGGAAGTTTTAAAGTTCCCCATACACATACACTTGCTTGGAGCCTTATGAAACTGAAATGTCAAGTGAGAGTTGCTTTATATCATGTTCTGTCAATCAAAGTAAGCAAGGCTTTATGCATCTGTTGCTAGTATATTGGCACTTTTTGAAGAGTGTTTCGGAGGGAGCGAGAATAAATAAAGATCCTTCAGGCACTTTCTCATTTATGGATGAGGAATCAAAGCAGTCTGAAACTTCATTTTCAGCCTGATACCCTGAAGATTGTTGGCTGATAATTCTGGATGGAACAGCTTATCTGGGAGGATTAGGGAGAACATGGGCTTCCTATTACTGCTGGCTTCAGCCTATTCAGCTGGGCAGACTCTGTCACACATTATCTGTGCCTTTACATATGTCACTAATCTTATCTATATCTTTTCAGCTCCTTCTGTTAGAGCTGTGGTTTCCTGTACCTAAACCTTCCATTTCTTCATTACACCAGCTGTATAGGCATTAGCCTTCTCTAACAGCCTTTTTGCACCGTGTCATTCAGTAATGGCTAGTAATGCAAAGGTATGAGAAGGTAATGGTAGTGCTTTATCTCAGATCTTACAGGCTTCACATCAATATATTAAATGCATACATCCCTTCCCCCCCATCATACGCCATTCTCCCCCCACCATTTTTGACCAAATCCGCTTAAGAAAATAAAATCACCTCAACAACAGAGAATCTCTGCAATCATTTAAAATAATGGAAGCAGGTGATTTGGGGATAGGTATATATGCTGGAAGGGTCAAAGTAGTTTGCAACCAGCAGAACAAAAACATCAGCACCAGAACTAATCCAGAGCTTCTGCCATTCTCTCCTGGATTGCTAACTGGTGTTACAAATTCAGTGGTGTTGGTCACTAGGACAAAGCAGCTTGGACAAAAGAAAGATAGACCTTCCGAGACCCCCTGCCCTTTTTAAGTTTCAGAGGGAAGCTCCCTCCCCACTCCTGCTCCCAAATACTTCTCTAGCTGCAGCTGGCTCCCTGCCTGCTGCGCTAAACTCCATCTTTTCTCTCCTATTCTGCCTTTGACTTTCATTCTTCTTTCCACACTGCCACTCTGGTGTCCTCTTTCCTTCCTAATTAATTTTCTGCTGTTTCTTCACCTCCTTCAGCCATTGTCAGCTTACTTCATTACCTGTTACTGTAACAAAAAATGACAATAAATGAATTTTAAAAGTGAAGGAAATTGAACGAAGGAGATACCACTTTGCCCGTTCATTTTCTCTCTAATGGTGTTTTTGACTTTAAGGTCTTCTGGGCAGGGGCTGCTCTTCTTGTGTGTTTTTGTTGTGCCTGATGCAGTACACATCAGGGAAAAGAAATAAAAAGAAAATCAGTCATTATTTTGATGGCTTTTTTTGGGTACCACCAGATTGCAAACTAGGTAAGCACATGTCATTAATTTCTGACTAATAACTCACTCAACAGTACTATCTGGCACTTTATTTGCAATTAGTAATTCAGCCAGTTTTAGATACGATTAGTTTAAAATGCATGTAAGTACCATTTAAGTAATTTTAAAGCAGGGAAATTTTCCTTCCTGTTTTTACTGCCTTCATGTTTTGTTTTACTTTAAATTGACAAGTTATTAGGGATCTGTATCTTGTCTGTTCTCTCAAGGTTGAAACAATAAGCTTTATCTATACCTGACAAACATAATTTCTCTTCTTCATAAATGAATGCCTTGAATGTCATGGTTTCCCCACCTCGCAACCACAAGCCCAGTCAGGGCCATGTCATTTAACGCAGACCCATTTTTTATTCTGTGACAGGCTGAAGCAACAAGAAGTGTAACCTATATCCCAAAGCTATACAAATGCTGGTGAATTATATAGGTGAGACAGCCACAGAGAGTTGTGTTTGCTTCAGCAGCGCTAGCAACTGCAGGAAATAATGTGTTGCAGCAATGGACAATTTTCTTGACTACTTGCAGTCTTTCAGAGATTTGGAAAAGCTTCTTACTGTGGACCCTGAGAGAACTGCTGTTTTTTGTTGTGCACAGGACAGTCATAGTCACTGAAGGACACAAGGAAGAACTTAATTTCATATCCTCAAAGGGAAATTGTTTTTACTGTTCTATTCCAGTTGATTTGTTTTTCCAGAGGCTCTTGGACATGGACATTTTCAACAAGCCCTGAGATAAACTGAACATTTAGTATAGAATTCATTTTGCCCATGACATTTGGTCAGCTGTGCATGTTACCATCTGAAAAGTACAGACCTAAAGAGGGTAAGGCTAATTCTCAACACTAAAGCAGAATCCAGTGTTTCATCCGGTGTACCCGAACCCCTTTATGATACATACAATATGAACAGACATATAAAGAATCTCTTATCTACTTAATTTACAATCAGCCATTGTCTGAATATGTGTCATTCATGAAAGGATAACACGTGGCATGTGGACTCATCATTAGCCGAAGGTAGCAGAGGTTATGACTTCTAATTCTGTTCTCAGCCCTGCCACAGAGTTACTACATGACCTTGCACAAATCACTTAACCTTTATGTGACTAATTTTATCCATCTATAAAATGGGGATAATAAAATTTTTAGCTACACACAGCAGGATGATGAGAATTAATTAATGCTGTAAAACTCCCTGAGAAAGAAGGCTTAATATAAAGGGCCTAATTCCAGTACTGTTCACTCTCTGGCTCTGAGTAGTTGCTTCTAGCCAAGCAAAATTAGTGTAAAAAGCTAACATCTGGTTTTGTTAGCATTGTTCAGATTCACTGCACTTAGATATAAAGCTCACACAAAACACCCTAGAGAATCAACCCAAGAGAAATCTCAAGTGATTAATTATTAATATTAGTTGTATATCCACATACACAGACTACAATCAAAAATGCTTGAGCATTCAGAATTTCATAGCAGGGGGCTCCAAGTCAGCATATGTGAAAATAGACATCTGATTGAATAGCGCCTGTCTGTGTTACTGAAACTCCCAAGTACCAATCGGGTGGCCATATGCTCAAGTGCATTCAAGAGAAAGAGTGTGAATTGCTCAGAGAATCACAGAATCATAGAATGATTGGGGTTGGAAAGGACCATAAGATCATCTAGTTCCAATCCCCCTGCCATGGGCAGGGATGCCTCTCACTTAGACCAGGTTGCTTAGGGCCATGTCCAGCCTGGCCTTGAACACTGCCACGGATAGTGGGGCATTCATTTCTTCGGGCAACCCATTCCAGTGCCTCACCACCCTCAAAGTAAAGAACTTCTTCCTTATATATAATCTGAACTTCCCCTGTTTAAGTTTTAACTCATTACCGCTTCTCCTGTCACTACAGTCCTTAATGAAGAGACCCCCTCCAGCATCCTTGTAGGCCCCCTAGGGGTCTCCACGCAGCCTTCTCTTCTCCAGACTGAAGAGCCCCAACTTTCTCAGCCTGTCTTCATATAAGAGGTGCTCCTCTGGACTTGTTCCAACAGTTCCATACCCTTCTTAGGTTGAGGACATCAGAACTGCACACAGCACTCTTAAGTGAGGTCTCATGAGAGCAGAGTAGAGGGGCAGGATCACCTCCTTCGACCTGCTGGTCACGCTCCTTTTGATGCAGCCCAGGATACGGGTGGCTTTCTGGGCTGCGAGCGCACACTGAAGCCGGCTCATGTTCATTTTCTCATCGACCAACACCCCCAAGTCCTTCTCTGCAGGGCTGCTCTGAATCTCTTCTTTGCCCAGTCTGTAGCTGTGCCTGGGATTGCTCTGACACAGGTGTAGGACCTTGCACTTGTCATGGTTGAACTTCATAAGGTTGGCATCAGCCCCCCTCACAAGCATGTCAAGGTCCCTCTGGATGGCATCCCTTCCCTCCAGTGTATCAACCGAACCACACAGCTTGGTGTCATCGGCAAACTTGCTGAGGGCGCACTCAATCCCACTGTCCATGTCTTCGACAAAGATGTTGAACAAGACTGGTCCCAACACCAATCCCTGAAGGACACTAGTCATTACTGGTCTCCAGCTGGACATTGAGCCATTGACCACAACTCTTTGCGTGCAGCCATCCAGCCAGTTCTTTATCCACCGAGTGGTCCATCTATCAAATTGATGTCTCTCCAATTTAGAGACAAGGATGTCATGTGGAACAGTGTCGAACACTTTCTACAAGTCCAGGTAGATGACATCAGCTGCTCTACCTCTGTCCATCAGTTCTGTAGCCTCATCATAGAAGGCCACAAAATTGGTCAGGCAGGATTTCCCCTTAGTGAAGCCATGCTGGCTGACAGCAACCACATTGTTGTTTTTCAGTACGGTTGGTTTCTGGGCTATAAGAACACACTGAAGCCGGCTCATGTTCAGTTTCTCATTGACCTACACCTCCAAGTCATTCTCTGCAGGGCTCCTTTGGATCACTTTTCTACCCAACCTGTGGTTATGCCTAGTGGAGATGTAGACCCTGGTGCAGGACCTTGCACTGTGCTTTGTTGAACTTCATGAGGTTTTTGTTGGCCACCTCTCAAGCATGACCCTTCAACTTCTATTTGTTAAAATTTGACCTTCACTTCTTCTGGATTGTGGAACGATTTTCTAAAATAAAAGCAATATAATTTTTATTATTTCATTCCAGGTTGAATGGGGCTTTGAGCAGCCTGGTGTGGTAGAAGGTGTCCCAGCCAGTGGCAAAGGGTTTGGAACTAGATGATCTGTAATGTCTTTTCCAATCCAAACCAATCTGTGATTCATTAGAAAAGTTAAGTTGGAAATGTAGTATCATGTCACTTACTTACAGATTGCAATATTATGAGATATGACTAGCTAATATCTATGTCCAGTAGTTGGAATGAGGAGGAAAAGGTAGACTGAAGATGACTGTGCTCTCTTCCCTTTGCTATTGGCATGTTGTTTTAGACTGAGCAGCCCAAATTTATCCAGTTTTCACTCCCATACATTGAGACATAAAGAAATCCCTATATGGTATAGAACAGCACCATGGTTTAAACCCAGACAGCCACTAAGTACCAAACAGCCACTCTTTCAGCCCCCTCTCACTCTCCACTTGCAGGCTGGGGAGGAGAACAGAAAGAATGTAAAACCCATGGGTTAAAACAGTATGATAATTGAAATAAACCATAATATACTGATAACAGAAATAATTCCAACAATAACAATACTGATAATAGGGAAGAACAAAAAAAAATGAAACAAAAATTCAGAAAACACAAGCGGTGCACAATGCAGTTGGGTCATCACTCACTGACTGATGCCCAGCCTGACACAAGCAGCAGTCACTCCCCCTAGTTTAATATACTGGGCATGATGTGCTGTGGTATGCAATACCCCTTTGGCTAGTTTGGGTCAGGTGTCCTGTCTCTGCTTCCTCACGGCTTCCTGTGCCCCTCCTCACTGGCAGAGCACGAGCGACTGAAAAGTCCTTGATTGGGGTAGGCATTACTTGGCAACAACTAAAACATCTGTGTGTTATTGTCATTGTTCTCAGACTAAAGCCGAAACAGAGCACTGAACCAGCTACTAGGAAGAAAGCTAACTATGTTCCTGCTGAAACCAGGGCAAACAACCAGCCTTCACAGCTTTCAGTATTCTAATCTGTTGTTTTACCTCAAGTATGCATAGATTTATGCTCAAAATTTCATTTCTTGCCATTTCTAAGGCTGTTTTCAAGTTACTGTGCTTACTGCAAACTCCATAAAATTAACCATATATTCACACTCAAACCAGAAGATCAGACTGAAGGCATGAAACCACCAAGAAAGCAGAAAGTACCAGTCTTGTTTGTAGGTATCAGTAATACAACAGCCTTACCCTAGACTAGCAGCAAACCAACAGATTAATGGTTCAAGATCACGTCTAGTGTAACTTGAAGTACTCTGTGTCAGCCCTAACTCAAGTGCCCTTTCAAATTAACCTCAGAATATTTTTCATCATAAGGAAAAATTAATCCTTTATGCAACGGAAATGATTAACCTGGAACCTTCAAAGTCAAGAAAGTTGTAAGGTGTGCATGTGTGGGAAGGGATTCTGCAATCTCCCATATGTTTTAAAACTGATACATCAGCAAGAAAACAGACACAATAAATATGTGTGTTTCCTTAGTTTGCCATTGCAAAGCATTCTGGCATATTTTACTGTAAACCCTTTTCTCTTTTAAATGTTCAAAGCAGCATGGGATCCAATCAAGTAAACAACTGCAACAAGCCAGAACAACAGAAATACACTTAAATGTCCTGTTCACTGAAGATGTTTATTGAAGATAATGATGCATAGGTCCCAAGAGATTTTGTGAAAAATAAGTAAATAGAATGTAAAACCAGCTTGATGATGTCTGTAATAAGGTGTATAGGGAGGAGGAGGGTGATGATGACATTTTTCTCTTTTGTGTTTTATTAGGAATAAGAAATTTGGAGCAGGGGGGCTTTTTGTTCCAAATTTTCTATTTACAAGAGCTGTTATGGAAGTCTGAAAGCTGGATTAGTTTTGATTGTAGAAATCTTTATTGTGAGCCAAGAAACCTTTATATACATGCTACTAAAATCCCTTTACAGCTTAAATACTTACGTTAAATTCAGCAGAAAAGAAGAACATAATGAAAAGGGCTAACCATTGTAAAAATAGTTTACCTCTAAGCATACTCCCCCTTGGGTCAGACAAAACAAATGTGCTTTTCCAAGAAAAATAATAATAATTAACCAGTAGTAATAATAATGCAGGGCAGACTGTTTCTGTAAGAAACAAGAAAAACTCGCACATAAAGAATTAAATATAGGGTATTTTTAGGATGTTTGGGTTTTGCATGTTTCTTTTGATAAAATAACTGAAGCATATAATTGCGTTGAATAATTTCTTCTGTGGCTTCTCCATTTATTCTCTCTCACATGTCCTTTATTCCCTGTATCCCTTGACCCATTTCAAGAGGATTTAAGGAAGTGCTGATTATTAAAGCAGATGAATTTTCCCATTGACTCACATGAAACATTAACGAAAGGTTTTCTCTGAGGCCACCCAAGGAGGCACACTCCTCATGGCCTTGCATTAAATTCTCCTGTTCCCACTCTGTCATGCCACAGGCTGAGCCAGTCTTCTTAGTTGTCCATACTGATTCACTCAAGCTCAATGAAGCAGCTGCGTTTAGGTCTTTGTTTGGTAATACCCTCAGACTGTACTGCATCCAAAAGAAGTCCTCCAGCTCCAGAAATTACCCTTTTCTCTAAAATGTAGAGAAAGCAGTCCATCTCCTCTGACCCTTCACTTGCTCAGGCTGGTTTGTAATCCTACCCACTGCATTAACGAGACTTCTGCAGTGTGGCCTTTAAAATGACAGGGAACTCAACAATTTCGCGCATGCAGGCAGTGATAGAGAGACTTACAGTCTTGCAGCCTATAGCATGGAGATAGCTTAACCTTGGGTTTGGTTCATTTTTAAAACTTCGTTTTTAACACCGATTGCTGCTCGGGTAAAGCTGAGTATCGGTCAGCCGGTGGTGAGCAATTGTATTGTGGTGCATCATTTGTGTTTATTGTTTGTTTCCCTTTCTCCTTTTAGTTTTATATTCTCTCCCCTTGTTATTTCCCTTATTAGTATTAATATTATATTACTCTTTATTTTAGTTGTTAAACTGCTCTTATCTCAACCCGTGGGGTTTACATTCTTTTGATTCTCCTCTCCATCCTACCCAGGGTGGGGAGTGGAAAGGGTGGAGAGGGAGTGAGCAACTGCATGGTGCTGCATGGTACTGTTACTGGCTGAGTTTAAACCGTGACACCTTAATAATTGTAAGGGCATTTCTTGTTCATTTGGTCCCATGTAGTCTTAGCAGCAAATCTTTTGTAGTACATTGAAATGCAACTGATGGGAGGGTATGTTGTTTTAATACTCTGAATTGTATTCCAAGGTGCTTGCCACATGATGTGGTGAGCCAGAGAATACAGGTGGTCCTGAGTGTGCCATTCAGCTTTTTATTTGTACCTTGAAACAACATCTTCTTATTTTAATAGCAGTCAGCCTTAGTGAAAATAAGTCTAGCTGAAATGATCATTCATATGTGTGCATGTGCCTTGAATCCAAAATTAGTAAGACACATTTCTGTATCATTAGATGCCTATTTTCAAATGCCTCATTTTGATAATTGGTGCTTATCATGAGTCAAATAGCAGAATCACTGAAGGTGGAAAAGGAGAAAGGTGACTCATCCTACCTGAGATCTCCACATGCACTTGGTAAACATTTGTTTTTTATAGATGACTGTAATCAGATAAATACATCTGAATGCATGGGTGAGTAAGAGACCAATCCACTCTGTGCTCAAGCGCCTGGAAACAGTGTGACTGGCGCTGGCACATAACTGTGATGGCCAGGAAAGATGCCTTCATCAGTTAGAGATCCCGGATGCATCTAGGAATGTGGCCTGCATCTGTCCTAGTAAATGCAAACAATTCTAGAGTGATGCCAGATGCCAGGATGCTGTTGTCGTTTTGAGTAAAATGTTAGAACATCTTCAACAGGCACAAGTGAAGCAATAACAAAATACCCAACACAATAGATCAATCCTGGTAAGCCCCCTTCTGTTACACCCACCTGGTAAGGTACTTATTGTTGCATTAGGGTTTGTGTACACACTATCAGTGTCTTTCCAAAAATTTTGATAGTGTTTTTTTTTTCCTGCCTCTTAATGTGCAGACTTCAGAAATCATGTTTCTGATGAATTGAGGGTGGGGTTTGAAAAATTATGTGTATTCGCAATAGATTATTTTTAAAAATATATTTCCATATACTGTAGCGCATTTTATTTATTATTCACTAATATTGGAGGACAAACAGTACAATTCTTCTCATGTTTTACAAAAAAGGGTGATATTTCTCTTTTGAATTAATGCTGTATTTGCTGTCAGTGTTTCACCACATGCAAGATTTCTTATTAAAGAAGTAATCTTCAAACTGATCTTCTGGACTTCTTCCCTAAAGAAGGCTATCTGGCCCCCCATAAACCTTTTTCTAGCCTATCATAAACTACAGTCACTTCCTATAAGGACTTCTGGAAATTATGTAGCCAGATATTTTGTGGTGAAACTGCTGTTGTGGAAAACGACCTGTGAGTTCTGTTTCAGATATGAAACGTCAACAGTTTTATATTCTACTATTTGGATTTTAAAAAGTCACCAAAAATAGCTATTCTACTTATTACAATGCACCTGACTTGCTTGCAGTAGGGATTATCTGTGTAGTTGAGCCTTTACACTATTAGGTTCTGTAGGAAAGTTCCCAGCTATCTACATATGTAAATCATAGCAACTTCAGTACAGTTTTACCCAAAGCAAATAGTCAAATACCCTGCATGAGCACAGGTCATACTCTCAAATCGCAACTCAGTAGAATTAACAAAATTTTACATGTACCTTAGAATTGTCTTTTGTCAAACAAAAGAGCAAATTCATCCTGAAAACTTAAAAGGATGATTGAACTAAATTGATACTTACTTTTCCTTCTACTTTGATTTTTTTCACTAAAAGCCAGAAGCGCTGGATAGTTTTCTGCTTTCGTATTGGAATGTGTGTTAGGAAGAAATTAAGCTATATATTCTGGAAAGTATTAAGCTATGTGCAACACTAATATGTCTTTGAAGTGAAGCAGTAAAAGAGAACAGCACAGATCTATTGGAAACATAGATTTGCTTTAACTGGTAAATAATTGTTAATTCAGAAAGTAAATGTAAGGTGTGTAGAATCTTTCAAATTCATGAATATATTTTCACAGACAGAAATTCCATGACAAAAAAAAAAAAAAAAAAAAAAAAGCAAGGTGTAGCAGGGTTGGTGAATTTTGTTGAATGCTTGATGAGTTTACAAATCTTTTATCTGAACATTTACTGCAGTTTGAGACTGGTGAATAATTTGCAATGAATATTTCATCAGACATGTTTCCTTCTTTCTGCAAACAGAATATCTGCAAACAGCTCATAGTTTTTTTCAGATTAATTTGTAATTTGAAATTATTAAAAAAAAAAAAAAACCAAACCAAAAAAACCTTATAGATTAATGCAAATCCATTATCTGCAAATATTTGACAACTCAGTTGGGCTGGTTAGTTGTGATGAGCCAGATGATAAGTCACAAGGTATTCTTTCTGTTCATGGACTGGAACACAACAAGCATACACTTCTGGAAGAAATATTTACACATGCAAAAATGACTTTTAGTTTCATTGAATACCTCTGCTTGTGATAGGGGAGCATGTGTTCTATGACCATTTGTGCCAGTAAAAGGCAATCATTCAAATGTCTGTAGAAAGCAAACACAAAAGGATTGTGATTATCATGTAGCCAACACAAAATACAATCTCATTTTTAAACAGAGGAATGAATTAACAATATGCTATTGGTAAGGCAGATAAATGACACTGAAGACAAAAAGACAACCCCAGTGGCAGACATTTGCATACTATTTGTTCATCTCCTCTTTTTGTAATTGTTTGATGCTCTTGGGTACCTTTTGTTAAGATGAAAAATAGTTCCTAGGAAGTAACAAACTAGGCCAGTGACAGTAGCAACAGATATCCAATAGTTGTCCTCAAAATTGATTTTGTTCCACACTGTGCTGGCTAACCATTGTCCTCAGGGTTGCTTGAGGAGGCAGAAATCACTTCTCACTTTGTAATATACTTCTTCTATGACAAAGGCTAAAAGGAGCTGGGTCAGAAGAGTTGTTGTGGGGCCCTTAAATAAGTGGAGGATCCTTCTAGACAAGGAAATCTCCCATAACTGGATCCAATCAATTTATATCTATTTAACCTATTAGGTGCAAAATTATCTGTAATCCAGTTTAGAAACTGGCATCTGCTTTCATAGAACAATAACACAGTGAAACCTGTACAGGGTTAGAAATTTCTCCCTGCCCGCCACATGTACATTTTCAAAAAAACTGATCCAAAATGGGCTGTCCCCATTGTTGTCTCCTTTTTATGTAGACTGGCTTCTCACTCAGTCACACCTAACAGCTAGTGTGTTTTGTCTGTGATGGAAGTGGTGAACCCCACAGAGTATGCTGTAATGCACCAGCTGTGCATAAACTGAGATTAGAAAACAGAGATGCCACAATCAGCTGTGCCTGTTTTTTATCTAGAGAGTCGTCAGAACTGGTTTTGCTAGTGATACTTTCATCCACATTATACTAAAAGTGTGTGACTATCACATATGTTCAGTCGAGACAGAGAATAAGAGTATGATAATAGGAGGTACTAGTATTAACACATTTCAAAAAATCCATTATAGACAGGAGCACAAGCATCTTGATTTGTAGAGGCATTTGAAGTACTGTCACTCGATTTCAGTGGGAATTAAGTACCTGACCTGTTCAGGCATTTAGGTAAATTTTACTAAACACCCATCTTCACCTTTAGGCAGCTAAAAACCTCTGTGTGTTTGATTTATAACATTTAGAAGAGGTTACTGAGGCTTTAACTCAACTCTGCCAGCATGTTGGAGACAGATCCTAGCCTGTATAATGATCTGAAAAACAGTTAGTTAGGAAGTATTAGCTAACGCAGGCTAATTACATGGGCTGTTACCTTAAATCTTTGCCTCCACAGATTCTTGAAGGGTAAAAGAATTTGCCCTGTCAATAGTGGTGGCAAAACCATGTTTTCGGTTGTCCAGGAGAAAGAAACAGAAACCACAAAATCTTTTCTCAGCCACAATAAAGACAGTGATTCTCTTGCCCATAACTGAATTCCACTATAAAGCACGTGTTTGAATAAATCTCAGCCAAACTTGAGCATGTTATTCTTATTTGGGGATTTCTTGTTAATAAGTATTTTGCAGACCACCCAGCTGCATAGACAAAGTGCTCAGATCTGAAAATATTCCTGTGTATAGATTAATAGCTGTCATTAGGACCATGAGAAGATACCATTTCCCTTGCACTGACTACACTCCCAGTGAGTCCCTCATTCCCCCTGGTAGAGAGAGTGGCTTTCAACGAATTCCTTACAAAAACAAACAAAAAAAAAAAAAAAAAAGGAAAATTAAAAAAGCAGCTGCAGTGCGCACATGGCATAAGCAGTTTATGAAGGCATTACAGTAGTGTCATGCAGGCTGTTCAAGAAAATCTGGTACTCTGTTGATAATGTGTATATTCATTCAGTATAAATGACTTAAGTTCAAAAAACCATACAATGAATCATGGTTGCAAGGCCAGACTTGCTTTGATTAACTACACTGGTATAATGAAATCCAACAGAGCAATCACTGAAACATTTAGCTCCAAATGTAAATCTTCTTGAACTCTGAAAAAAGCATGTTAGGCAATGAGAGGTGGTATATAATACAGCCATATTTCATATAATAAAATTGGAAGCAGTTGTAAAGAAAAGGGAATGTTAAAAAGTTGTTATGCTGCGTTTGGCAAGAGTGAGTCATTCTGAATGTGTCAATCATGATAATCCAACATATTTTTAATCTAAAGGTCAATAGAAGCAGTTTCTATAGAGGTACAATAGTTATGCCAAATACGAAAGCAAGCATTTATAAGATGATTTCAAGTATTAATACAGCACCATAATGTGTCTTGGAGAATTAATCTCAAATTTAAATTGAACAGCATAGATTGATCAAGGTAAGAGAATTTTATTAAAAATGTACTTATATAATTCATGACACTTTCATTTCAGCGAGACTGCCGTGTTGAATTCCCATCTCTCAGGCATGTCTTCACTATATAGATGAAAAGTGTCTTTTCTACCAAGAGGCAGAATGTGCTCTGTGTCAGGGACACTTGGGATCTACTGTTAAGCTACAGAGCGTGAAAATTTCCTCATAAGGTTACTGGTCATGCACCTGGACACAAAGGTGTGTATTTTTTTCCTAGGAAACACATCTGCCTAAGTACCATTAATGCTAATAGAAGATTATATGTGCCAGGGGAAATCTAGTCTTGAGGAATTCTCAATACACACTTCAACACAAAAATCAGAGTTTCCTCATGTCTTCATTTCCCTGCTGTTCTGTCCCTTTTGTCCCTGCTGCTGCCTACAGTCCTAAGGACAGTTTTTTCAGCTGTCAGGAGAATTGTTTTAAACACAAAATACAGGGCATGGACAAAAAAGCCCAGCCAAGCCAGGCAACTCTTGACTTTGGGTTGTATGAGCAACAGAATCAGAAGGAAAAGCTTTCCCTTATGCTGTTGCTTGCCCAGAGGTTTTAGTGGGAAGAGTACAGAGAGCAAAAGAATTCTGCTGTTACAGTGAGGGAAACTAAGGTTGAGGGCAGCAGTGCTGGTGTTGAAATGTTCTCCACAAAACTGTGTGGCCAGAGGTAGTGAGGCCTTGGAGGACAGGCCATGGAAATACAGAAGTGAGGAAGCATCTTAGTCTTTGGTACGTCTTCCCATTTTAAGTGAGGGATAGAGTTCCTCTATCCTGCTCTTCCAAACTTTCCACCTCCAAGTTAAAATACTGGGCTTGCCATACCATAAATATGCTCTATTACATACAGATTACATAGTGACTGTTGATTAGGTCATACAAAGAAGTTTGCTGTTACCACTATAGACCATGGTCAGATTTGGTGTGAGTGGAAGAAATTTCCTCCAAGCTCTACCCACTAACACTGGATCTGACTAGGTACTGCAGGATTCACCACTCCAGTGTTTAAATTAATGTTGAGCTTGATAAACTGAAAATGCTTACATAAAGCAGTCACACAGAACATTACAGTACACTGCAAAATCCGTGCAGTAAGCCTTAGTGGTTTAGACTGCTTTTGTACAATATTTCAGCACTTGCTTTAAAACAGGACTCATAACCTACATGAGAACTCTTCTTCAAAATTACTCCATTTGAAGAAGTAGAACCCTGAAAAAAATGTGCTTTCATCAATAAAATACTGCATTTCGTGCAACAAGCCATAACTATCACAGCTGTTAAGACTACAAGTCAGTCAATTAATTTGAAGGTGAATGTGCACATAGACCTTTATGTTAGCCCAAAGGCCTTGATGTAACATCCGCAGGCCTCACACACTGAGTGGAGTACAAGCTGAGACAGAGTGAAAATTAATAACACCTTGCAGTGCTTAAGAGGGGATGGGAGTCTACTGGAAAAGAAACGAAACTTTTTAGGATCATTGTTTCCTTAACACTAAATAATCTTTTTGCAATAAAATATCATAATTTAATCAAGGCAGAAAGAATACATTTTAACCTGTTTGCAAATCACAATCAACTTCCAAGCACCAGTGTCCACAGATAGCCACTAAAATCCATGTTCCAACACCAACATAAGTACTCTGATCAAAGTTACTTGTTCACTTGCCATAAATTTCTTTCAAAACACTGAATAGTTAATGGAAGATGTGCTGCTTAGTGCTGCTAAAATATTTTCTATTATGCCTTTAAAGTTCTCATTAAGTTTTTCCTCTCATCAATTCTCTTTGTTAATAGGGAGCTTGAGACTGAAGTGAACTGAACAGCTCTTTGATTTCTTCGTCTTCTCTCCCAGGCCTCTGCAGAGAGTGTTGTACAACACTGTAGTTTAAAAGGAGAAAAATAAGCTTCATTTGAAAATTTCTTTTCCTAAACAAATTTTGTAAAATGACACTGGCTAAAAAATTACCTGCATCTATATGAAAAATTCAACCCCATCACTGATTACAAAATATTACGGAAAATTAAACACAAAGATGTTCATTGCACACTCTGAATATCTATTCTATAGCATATCAAGTTCATAGTTTTATAGGTTATGCACTCGAGCTCCACTCACAAGATACAGGTTTCCTTGACCCCCACAAAACCCCTCTGACTTGTGAGAGTGCTATGGGAGCCTTCCCACGAGCAGGGAAATAGAGACAGCAGGTTCCGTAGGGCTCAGAGAATTAGCTAATCAAGGAATCCTCCTCATGCAAGCTGAATGACCTCCAGCTCTTCTCAACAAAATATTTAAGCATGTGTATAAGTGAGAGATTAAAGCACAGGTGTAAGTGCCCTGCATAATTAGGATATAGTACAAATGAAAACCCTAGGAAGATATGCTTCTTTTTGTTTCACTCACTGTTTCATGGGGCACATGATTGTTATTTATTAGAAATGAATAAAACCAACTCAGCCAGCCTGTCTTAACAACTTGGTTAGTCTGTTTCTAAATACTAAAGGATTTCTTCACCTGCCTCTGATTTGTGTAAATGGTAGCATGTGATACAACTGAGATGCTTACAAGCTAGAGATATCATTGATTTGGAACATGGGTCAAGGGCTTCCTATGCATTTTCCCCCTGGTGTAGCACGGAGGGGAAGGTTGGCATCACGCGAAGTGGATCTGCCCTGCACCTGCTGCAGTAGTGAGTCCTGCAGAGACCTCTCCTGGCAGAGCTCAGAAAGTCATGCCTAGCTCACTTCTCATCTTGGCCACGGAGAACCTTTACAAGCTAAGTCTAGATTAACCAGAAAAACCTCTTTCTTCCCGCCCGCCCCCCCCCCCCTCCTTTTTTTTAAGGTTTTTTTTTTTTCCTGGATCTTTTGTGGAGCTATTTCTACAAAATCTCGGTGGTTGATCTAGTTGTGATGGTAGTTGCTGATAATGGACGACTCTAGATTGCAGGCTTCCATAAATCAGATGCTGTGGTGTGGGGTAGGTAGATTACACCTATTATACACTCTTTGACATGTACCCTGACCAGTGAACAGTGAAAATGTGTCAACATTTGAAAATTAGGAGAAGAACATTAAGAAGTTTAGATCAGAGGGTTGCAGCAGTATTGAGGTAGAGTGCAGTCAAATGAATTCATTTGACTGCTCTTCCATTTTACAGTGGCAGCAGATTAAAACAGTGGGGGGGGGGGGGGGGGGGGGAATTCCCAGCAGAATAACATATCTGTGATAAAACTCCAAAAGCCCCAGTGGTGGAATAATCTCAGATCAGGCAGCAATTTATGGGCTAAGTTTGAGAAGCCCTAGAATCTGTAATAGAGAAAAAAAAATCAGCATGAGAAAGATTTAAGTAGGTAGCACTGTCTTCTGCCAGTATTACTGCAGCGTCTGTGTCCCTCAGTCCCTTGAGTGATTATGCCAGTATCTGCAGCATTAAAATTGGACGCTTATTAATCAGGATGAGCAAACCTTCACATCTCTTCTGTGAAGAATCATGAACTAGGGGACTAAATACAGGAAAACAGATCCAATAACTTTATCCTTACAGCAGAGTGACATAAGCAAATATAAATCCCACTAGTGTTATTAGAACGCCCGCTAAGCTAGTTGAGAACGTATGCGTTTCTTCAACTAAATAAATTACTCTTACAGTTATATGACCTGAAGGTCATCTCCTTTAGGAGGTGCCTGGCACTTGAATTAACTATTCAACTCTTCACAGTAAGTGGCCTCAGCCAATCATTGCCAAATAAATACTGCTGAAATATGCATTTAATTATCCTAACACTCTAGCTTCTAAAACCCAGCAGTTTTGTTTTGGGTTTTTTTTTTTTTTTTTTATTTGCTAATTTATTCTGAAATGGTGAGAGATTTCTGAGTCTAGTCTAAGCCTAGTCATTGTAGACTTTGGTCCCAAAGGAGTTCACAGCCAACCCTCACAGACAAAACTGGTTACAAACAGGACGGGTTTTTGATATGATGGAGCAACATTTTTTATCCATATTCTTTCTTTTATTGATTGCAGGAAGCAAACACAGCTGGCTAGTTTTTGTGAAGCTTCGAAAGCAAGCCACTCCAATCTGTTTTACAGGTTAGCTAAGGACAAAATGCCTCTTGTAATGAAGGATCTATGTTTTGCAAAACTCAGAGTTACTACTGCTGAATTAAAACTGACATGTAAAATGTCAGCAAGCTCACTACAAATTGCTCTATTTTAAAAAGCAATGTGATTCAATTTGCACGTCAACTAAAGGCTGCTACAAAACATTAAAATATAAGTTCTTCTGAAAGCTAAAATCTGCTTTCCACCCTCCTGACTTGCTAAGATTAATCCTAAGGAATCGAGCTATTGTAAAGCCCGTGCCCCATACCTATAAATACAGCTTAAGCTCTGTGCATAGGCGTTGCATGGGACTCCTGCACTAGAGCACATCTTCTCTTGAGGAGCACACAGTAAGTTATAATTTTGACTACTTGCATTATGTATAGTCCCTGGAAATAAGAAAAACCCTAACCACTCTGCTGTAAATTGCAATAGAATTAAATTTTCCATTTACTTGCACCAGTGTAAATAGGAGCACATCTTGGTCCACAATAATTCCTCCATAACTACAAATGACTTGTCTTTTGTACCCCTTTTTGGATTTTCCATGGTTTTTCTTGTAAATAAACAAACATATTCAATTGCAGTATAAAAAAGACTCTCATTTTACAATTATTTGTGATCTAATTTTCATTAATATTAATTCTTTTAAAGAGGAAAATAAAAGTGATGACACCCTGCAGACTAGTAGACTTCATACCTTCTGAAAAAAAAAAAAAAATTGTTTTTTTTTTTAAAGACATTCATTATTATGCTTTCTGTGACAAGAACAGGTTTTTTTTTTTAAATCATAACCATAATTAAGCCTCTCATAATGAGCACTGCTATTACTAAACAGTACAATTTATATAGTGTCTCCACTCTAGGAGACTTTGCTTATTCTATTGAGGAGAAGAAAAGGATAATGACTGAGATTATAGTATAATACTATTATATTTAAGGGTATTGCACAAAACATATATAGACTATATTAATCTTTAAGCAAAACTTAATCAGACTGTGGCTGTTTAGCCAGAAAAAGAACTGAATTATTTGTCATGACTCTAATGCAATGTTGATGTTTCTCCTAGTTCTAGAGAAATGTACAAATTAAGTTATGCCCAAGTGACATTTTTACACAGTGTAAAACATTTTCACGTCGTTCATGTACTTAATCTAGGGCTGGCAGAACTCTGCATAGACAAAAATTACTTGGATCTGCTATTTGCCAAATGAGGAACATCTTCACAATTACTTGCAGTTCTATGAAGCCTTTTATTCAATTGTAAATACAGACTATTTTCAGCTTTGCCTACAGAGGTCTTTGGAGATGGCCTGATCTGGCAAACACATTTTTTTTCTCAAATAAAGGTATTTAATTGATATATGCTCTTGTTTTTCACAGCAGAAGAAAAAAACAAATGGTGACCACTTTCAAAGCTTGAATTCTAAACAGCAACACCTGAGACTTCATAGGAGAAGGTACGTAAAGAATGCTGACAGTTTTCTTACAATATCTATTGGAATACCTTCAGCTGGGTTCAGAGGTGCTTCTTGAAACACAGAGAAGCAAATTTTGCTGAGTTTAAATACTGCTCAGCTGATGACAGTTCCTAGGAAAATGCTGATTTAGCCACAATTCTCACATGTGGCACATTCCCTTGCTGTTTCTCCAATTAAGTATGTGGCTGCAAATTCCGATTCATATTGTAAAATGTGTTGCCAAATTACACAAATTTAGGGTGTTTTGCAGTGCCTAAGTGACTTTGGAACAGAAGTCTTTCTCATATGGCAAGGAATTTATCCTCCTAAGTTATCTTAAGGGTAAGGATTTTGGAAATCCTGCTGGAGACATTTGTACTGCAGCTCTGTGATTTTTTCCTGATGCAATTTTGGTGAAGAGCAACACTTTTATGAAGCCTGTTCTGAGGAACAAAGCAGTGTGATTGGGGAGGACCTTCTGGTACACAGATTTGATTCAATGTGGCATTTTAAAGTTGTACCCCAGGCCTGCTGAGCTTTTGGTCCAGCTGTGCAGGTCAGATTATGTTCTGTGTCATCAGGAAGTCAGAGAGGGCAGGGGAGAGGGCTTTTCAGTATTTGCAGTCTAAACATATGTTTTATGATGACATTAATTGAAGATTTTAACAATTAAAAAACTGGAGGTGAACAAGTATTTTCTATCTGACTCATTACATGCTATAGAAAACAGGCTTAATAAATACCCATAGCATAAAGCCCAGAGGTTGCTATGGAAGGGGGAATGGAAGAATGAGAAAAATTAGAACAGAATGTTTTGTTTCAGGCCAGCTCAGCCCAAATCAAAAAGTCACAATCTGACAAACTAAAAAGAAGCTTTTCATTTCACATCAGCCTGACATTAATCGACGTCTGTCTGAAGTGCTGTTACGTGCCATGAGATTTGTGGTGCTTTGTGCTGGCTACCTGAAAGCATGTTTCAACTGCCAAATCCAAGTACGTGTCCTAGCCTTGTCCTAATGAAGCTTGGGTGTACATCATCCGCTTCCCACTTTTCCCCTGCCTTGTTTGCCTTGTTTTCTGTGGGAAAGAAATAAAGCTTACAGAGAGAAATCTGTGATACAAAACCACCAGTCCTCTCATCTTGCCAGCTGTGGGAACAGGACTGCAGACTCTGCGATGGAGAAAGTGTGGCCTTTAGTCTGAGCCATATCCAGCTGACTAGTGCTTGACTTTGCCTTACCTCCATTAAGCAAAAGGATCTTCGTGGGCAACAGGGTCATTTTAAATTTACCTGAGTATGGCCTACTTGTTTATACAGGATCCTATTCTAATGTTCATTTTTTAACCTGTAAATAACTTTGAAGAAGTTTGCGGGACTACTGTGAGATAGGAGATTCATGAACTCTATAATGACAGAAAAATAGGCTTCACCTATTTCTATCTCAGTGATGTATTTTGCATGTTAACTGCTGAATTCGTAATACATCTTTTCCATATCTAAAGTATTTTTGAAATCAAATCACTAATGCAAAAATGTGGCTCCCTACAAGTATAGAAATAGTTACTGCTAGAAGATATTTGGATATGTAAACCTGAATGTTAAAGGCTAAGTCTGAAAAGTGATGAACTGGCATTGCTGATAACACATTTTTTCATTACCTGTGTTCACGTAAAAACACATGCACAGCTAGAATGAAAGAGTTTTCTTGAAAATATTTTCTAAAACATTTTACATTTTGTGTAACAGGCACGGTTTTACAAGGAGTCTAAATAGGCTGTAGATCTTCTGCTACCAGTGTCCCTAGTTATAAAGCATGCACACCAAGTTACTAGAATGAAAATGAATAATGCAGCCCCACAGCCGCTGAATCCCGCTTGTAGCTGCATTTTTGTACATGCTTACTGATCAGCCTTGGTTCAGCTCAACAGACACTGCTTGTCTTCTGCAGGACAAAATAAGTTGAACAGCTTTTATCATCACCTGGACACATCCAAAATACACTCTTGTGATAAGAGTACAAGATAGTATTTTAGGTGAAAAAAAGATCTAGCATGCAGTATACATCATACTGAATATTTCCTGCTCCTTGCCAGTGAAATATGAGCACACTTTGCAGGAGCTGTCCTCTATTAGGGTTTAAAGTCAGGAAGAGACCTACAGTCCTGACAGGCTGTTGTTGACTGTTGCGTTCTTATAGGAAACAAACTTGTGCCACAATGGGCTGCTGCCTTTGCTGAGGGCTGTAGTGTTCATGGATGCAGGTTGTAAATACAGCAGATACAGGCAGAAAACTATGCTGGTGCCATGTGTCTTTGACTCAAGTTGTGTCTATGAACTGAAGCATGGGTTTCACAGGAAAGTAGGATGCCCTAAGAAGTCCTCTTACTCCTCTGGCAATCAGGAATAAGTGGAGTGCAGGCTAGCCCCTGGAGTTACCTTTTCCCAAGGAACAGGTAGCGAGGTTTGACAGAGCTTCCCAGAGCATCGGGTCTAGCTGATGCTGCATGAGAGCTGCACGAGCGGTGTGCTTAGCTCACCCCAAAGTGAGGACAAACAGCGAAACATAAAGTGACCCTATCTGCACTGCTCTTTTTTAAGGCTGATGAGAAAATCATATTTTCCCCTTTGGGCACCATAGCGGTGAGGGTGCAGGTGCTTTGTAATTATTCTCAGAAACTGAAGCTGGTTCATTAAATAGACAGAGGGCATGATAGAAGTGAGAATGAGCTGCTATAGTCAGACAAAGAACCCTTGACAACGTTTTTTAGCGGGAGGATGGGAGCCTTTTTGTATTTGCAGAACATGATGTTCTAGAGGTGGTTTGGGGGGGGCGCAGGGGACAGGAGAAAGATTTTAAAATTTGCTCCATTGATTAAAGACGGAATAAAAAGCTAGGACAGACATAAGGCCCAAATCAAAAAGTACCTTTCTTGTATTCAACCAGAAGAGTCCGCAACCATTTTTTGCACTTTCTGGGCATGATTGCCATATTAGCAACAGCTCAAATTTAGAATTAAATTTTCTTTGCTGTGAGGGTGGTGAGGCTGGAACATGTTGACCAGAAAAATTGTGGGTGTTCCATTCCTGGAAGTGTTCAAGGCCAGGTTGGACTTGAGCAACCTGGTCCAGTATAAAGTGTCCCTGCCCATGGCAGGTGATTGAAACTGGATGATTTTTGAAGTAACTTCCAGCCCAAAGCACTGTGTGATTGTATGAATCTATATTTCTGTGATCCTATGATTCTGTGAAATAAAGGAAGCAAAACCATCTTTTATTGTCCCATCATGGACAGTATACTCAGGAACAGTATTGAAACTATGCTTGTACATGGCTAGAAAACCAGGACATGTATTCTTGCAGTAGTGTTTCTCTATTTTTATGGAACAAAGGCCTAGATAAAACTTCTAGTCTCAAACATTTGTTACTATGTTTTTTACTTGTGACATTGCAACCATTCACTCCACAGCACTGACACTGAGGGAAAGCAGCTATTGCTGAAATTCTAATGTTTTAGGAATTCTGGAAGATGTTTTTTTGGTCATGAGATTTTACGAACAATGAGATTTTACTTGCATGCAAAACCCAGCCAGTTGTTGGAAAACCATTAATGCAAAAATCAGCCAGCAGTGTTCTGCTGTCCTGATTTGAATATATTTATTGCATTACCCGTAAAGAACTGTCTGAATCACTTCTGACAGACATGCACTCAAAGTTCAATATAGAAATAACAGTTATGTTCAGTGCTACGAGGATACAAAGGCGAAATGAAGCCATCCCAGAATGAACGAGAACACTTCTGGCCAACAGACTGAAAATACTGTTTGTCATAGCAGATGATCTGACTTGAATGACATTATTTTGGAAGAACTTCACAGGCTCAGTTGCGTTTTACCGTTGATAATGTTGACAATGTTGTGACAGCTCTTGCTGAACAGAGCAACAAATTGGTATTAGAAAGCAGATAGTTTTAAGAGCGAATGCCAAATATAATGTTCAAACTACTTTTGTAAAGGAAGAAATACAACATTCTCTCTTCATATCACCTGAGTAGTTGGGCTTTGCTCATGGCTAATGGTGAGGATGAAAACTGCAATTTCAAATTATGTAAGGCTCTGTATAAAGGTTCCCCTGAAACATCTCCAAGCAATTCATTGAAGGCTTAGGGCACACTGACGAAAACCTACTGTTGTCTTTACCTCCTACTCTTTCTTGCTGTTACCCTCATATCCTCCCACAAAACTGTATTTCAGGGTAGCAATCGAGCATCATATATGATGAAACATTTCATTAAATAGATGAATTTTCAGTGGAAAAATATCTGATACTCACAAAAAAAAAAAAAAAAAAAAAAAAAAAAAAAGAGTGCAGCGGTTTCAGCTCTACTTTCCACCAGGTAAGTTGCTCAGGTTTGATACAGAATTTGATAAAAACCAGGGAGCTAGCCATGAACCAAAGAGAGAAGGGATTTAGAGCTATGCCACAGCCAGCCTGAGAGTTCTGGATGTCACAACTGACTTGTATTCATATGGTCGCACAGCATGTATTCTGTGGCCCAATGTCAAGGAAAATCTGGGAGATAAAGGGTATAACCATGAGTCCTGTGTATTCAAAATGTCCTTACTGACTTTGGGCTACTTCTCCATGAAATAAGCAGACCACTTTTCAAAGATGCTAGTGTTACACCCGTACAGAACAGAAGGTACTGCTACTCTCTCAGAAAGTGCACAGGAGGGAAAGTTGTTTCCAGTCTGGTTTACTTACTGTGTTTTCCATTGATTGCAGGCTTCACATTTTCTTAACTATTCAGACTTATCCCTTAGCTAAAAAGTGTGTGTAGGAATCATGAAGACATCAGGGGCGAACATCCCTAAACAGAAAGATGATGAACATTTTAAAACTAGTAGCAAAAGAATAGCCAGGAACCGTTTAGTAGAAAAAATATATCACTAGTTAAAAGTAATTAGAAAACTTAACCTTTCACATGATTGAAGATAAAATAACCTGATAGAGGTTTAGCTTTTTCCTTTGTTTCTGGTGATGTGGTGCAAAACGCCAAGAGTGTCAAAATTTACTTGGAATTCTTACAACTTAGAGAGAGGTACAGTAGCTTATAAAACCTATGCTTTCCAAAAAAATGAGCTTTCATTTTAAATACCTGTGTTGCTACACGGGCTACAAAGTGCCTTTTTTGAATAGCAGTATTATTATCTTTTGACAAGTTGGAAAGTCCCTTACACAGAACCTTCCTGTTTAATCTGTGATATCAGAAGATCCAAAAAATTATGCGATATCTAAAGACAAGATAAAAACCTACCAGATGACTTTCTGGCTGAGTAGAGGGGTTGTTTTAAGAGATGAGAGTTACTGTTAACCCCACATCTGAATGCTTCACTGATGCAGCACTTCCAGCAGCCTCCTTTCAGGTAGTCTAGAGTGGTTCAAAGGGGAGCAAGTGCCAGAAGCAATGACCAGAAAGAAAAGCACAGGGAATTACAGTGCTGCCAAGGCTTGCTATGGAGCAACCTATCTTATACTCTCTCAACCTCCAAATATCTCTTTAATCTCTAAATTTGCACCACTGGTTTTTCATGTATTTTATTATATTTTTTCTTCTGTTTCAGATATCGTTTCAGAGCCTCTACCTGCCACTTCCTCTTTTTTCCCCTTTTACTTCTCTTTCCTTATTCAGACTTTTCTGCCTCAGACTCATGTTCGCTGGAAGGGGAAGGAGAAAGGCTATTTCCAGGCTGGTGCCCTTCATTTAGCTCAGGTAGAGACTGGTCAGCAACACCTCCTGGACTGCAGCTGTCTGCCTTGGAAGTGCAGGCTATGTGAAAGATACTGTGAAAAGCACCAGAAAAATGCTTTCTTGGCTTCTGATTTCTTCCTTTCACCATTTCATGCTTTTCCTCTACCTTTTTTTTTTTTTATTTTTTTTTTTATCCAAGTACACAGAGAAATGTATTATATATTTTGAGCCATGGGAAATGGGGGGAAACCGTCACAGGCCCAGGTGTGGCTCAAGGTGTGCTCCATATGTGCAAGAAGCCTGGTTGTATAAGCCAAGCTTGCCAATGAAGCTTGAGAAATCCCAGCAGTTAGCCTGGTGGTGACCATAAACACACTTAACTTTTAGCTTTGCAAGGTCCACATAAGAAAAACAAGATGTGTAAGAGCTTTGATGGCACAAGACTGAAACACAATTTGCACTGAGAAGTATGAAGCTACGACTGAAGACATCAAAGACTGCCCTTCACTTTAGAGGCTAAAGCTATGACCTGCTTTTAGCAGAAGGTTCTGTTTGCCTTTGTGTTATGAAGTACATAATAACTAAATTATTCAAATGTTAAATAGAAACTGCTTGTGTGTTAAAAAACAAACAAACACAAAAAAAACCCGAAAACAAAACCAAAACCAAACAATCCGTGGCAGCCAAAAGTATCCATTGAGGAAAGCTACAGTATTGCTAGAATGATATATTTAGTGCAAATTGGTCTAAGAAATTAATCTCATATTTAAATACTTTAGAAGTATTTAAAAATAAAGAGACTATGAAACTTGTGTGTCAATGGCCAAAAAAAAAATAGCTATGTAGTTTTTATTCAGGTAGGTTTGTATTTTCCAGTTGGTGCCATTTTTAATATTATTTTGCTACACACCAATTTACCATCACAGTCAAGCGAATATGCACAGGATGCACATCCTTCAGGAAAATGCTTAACCTCTTAATAAGAGAAGTTAACTATGAAGAGAATCCAACGCTGATGTTAAATTAAGGATTCATCCACTGAGTGTTCAATTACTGAGTAAATATGCACTAGGCATATGCTTTGAATACTGAAGCAGTGAATTGCTTCCTGAGGTGAGATAATTCTGTGCTCTCTCTATTAGCATATTGTGCTTGGTTTTGTGTATTCTGCCACCTCAAGCTCTTTTTCAAAGTATGTTATAAAAAGCTCAAAGACCTGGGTTGTATATAGAATCTTTTAATGAAGAAGTAACTCTCCTGACAGTTACTTCAGGAACTACTTTTGAAAAAGTCCTCTTAGATTAAATATGCCAAAGACACTATCCAAAATTGGAGAAACATCAATAGATGAAGAAATAGCTCACAGTGTTAGCAATTTTCAATATATGAGACACAAAATTATAAACAGAGGCCTGAAGACACAGCCCAATACAGTACTAAGGAAATTCCATGTGCCATGTCATTAGTCTACACTCCAGCAAAACTTTCTGCCCTTGTAAAAAGGGGATTGTAGGCTTGGATCAATATCGTGATTGGGTGAAACTTCCCCTAGGAGGACCTTTGTATTTCTTTAGTGTCATTTGAGAATTTGACTTTGTGGCAATACTTACTAAGACATGTTAATTTATTAGGTCAGGTAGCCATTCTCCCATGGAAAGAAGTCAGGCACGTATGAATTTGTGGGCCGTTAAAGCTAAAACTCTTGCTTTTACACTGAGAGAAAAGTGGATTTTATTGACTATAGGTTAGAGTGCTGTGGTTCTCAGAGAGTGGTACTAGCATTGCTTGTGATTCAGAGACTCCTTTGTTAATCCCCAGAATGATACATGTAGCAAAAATAGAACAGCAGGGTTTGGTGTTAGGAAGGGAGCTGTTCTACCACCGTCTCCTATTAGAATCCTGTCAGACAAGAGGAAAAAGGGTTGATTAGAAAAAAATGTAATCTCAGTTTTGAATTTAGTGCTAAAATAAAAAAGGGACAGTAGAATATGTAAAGTATTTATTAAACTAATATTAGATATAGTTTATTATTATGAAATATAGCATACTAATAATTTAGTAAAACTAATGTTTTGTGGGGCATTGTAGTATTCTGAACCAATTGCAGCTACAGTCCTTCTTTCCTTCCTTTCTTTTCCTCTACTAATTATTCTTTATTAATTTCTTTCTCTCTCTCTCTCCGTTCCTTCCTCTCTCCCTCTCTCCCTCCCTCCCTCTCTCCCTGCCTCCTTCCCTCCCTCCCTCCCTCCCTCCCTCCCTCCCTTCCCGTGGAGGAAGGGAGGCAGGGAGAGAGGAAGAGAGGAAGGAAGAAGGGAAAGAAGGGAAAGAAGGGAGGACGTGCTTTACCAGCTCAATGTAAAATGAAGACAGGCTGAGAAAGTTGGGGCTCTTCAGCCTGGAGAACAGAAGGCTGCGTGGAAACCTCATAGCAGCCTTCCAGTATATAAAGGGTGACTACAAGGATGCTGGGAATGGACTCTTCATTAGGGACTGTAGTGATAGGACAAGGGGTGATGGGTTCAAACTTAAATGGAGGAAGTTTAGGTTAGATATAAGGAAGAAGTTCTTTACTGTAAGGGTAATAGATGATGCTCAGCAGCACTTTTCTTATCTGGCTCCTCGTCTATATAAGCAGGAGCTGGCTGTTCGCACTCTGAGAGCCTTGCTTCTACAGTTTTAGTCAGAAAAACAAGGGTGGATTGACATGTTGGTGACACTGTTGCAGAGCTCACTGCATGTTGATGATGCTCAGCACCAGCTTTCTGCTCTGGCTCCTCAGCACTGTGAGAGCATGAAAACATGAGGTTTTCACCTCATGTTGAGGTGAAACTTCTTGTGGTTTAGTTTATGGCCAGTGCTCCTCATCCTGTCGCTGGGCACCACTGGAAAGAGTCTTGCACCATCCTGTTGACACTCACCTTTGAGATATTGGTATGCATGAATGAAATCCCCTCTCAGCCTTCTCTTCTCTAGATAAAACAAGCTCATAAGACAGGTGCTTCAGACCCCTGATCATCGTTGTGGCCCTCCACTGGACCGTCTCAAGTAGTTCTTTGTCTTTCTTGTACTGAGGAGCCCAGCACTGGGCACACTGCTCCATTCTTATACAACAGGAGACACAATTTTATTCATGGCAGTTCTCTTTCCTGGTACAACACACAAAATTCTGCCCCTGGTTGCGCACAGATCTCTACTGCTGTCAGCAAACTTAGTGCATGAATTTGATCCAGTGTTTTCATTTCTGTTTTGTTACCCTCCAGAAATAAAAAATAAAAAATTCTTAATTGTATGAGTAACCATTCATTTTCCTTATTCTGCTCTTGAGATAACTTGTTAAGTTAATCCTGTCTTCATTTATTTTATCATGTCTTCATGTTTAAATGCTGATTTTGTGAACATCTGTTTCAATCACTGTTGCAAACCCATTACTTTTATGAGCCTTACGTATTTTAGATAGATTTACTGTTGACCTTTCTTGGGAAATTGAATGTTTTTGTTGTTACTAACATATCTATAATTGATATTGTTGTTAGTGCCACCATGGTACTTCTGTTAAATTAAACGTTGTGTCTTGGCTGATAATCTTGCTTAACCAGACTAAATCAGATGAATATTATTTAACTTTTCTTGGCTTTGAAACATAAGGTATCATTGAACCCTTCAGTACTAGAAACTATAAATTGCCAGTCAATTTAAACACACCATTGGCATAGTTGTTAAGTTTTATTTTCTTTTTTTCTGGTTGTTTCTTCACTTTCCTTGCATCGTACAATAAAAATCAATTATGCTCTTTAACTAACTGCTCTGGGACTGCTGAGAAACCCAACACTTAGTTTAAGATAAATGATGAACTATTATCTATCCCATTAAAAAAAAAAAGTTTTCTCCACAGAAAAGCAGTATGGGTGAATTTGATTTCCACTGTGCAGAGAAATTATCTGAATCAGAGAAAGTGTCTACTAAGTTTTGTTCCATGTATGTTCCATACATCCTGGCATACTGACTGTGGAGCACTCTTTAGTTTTCTCCAAAGAACAAACTATTCTTACTATGCATCCATCAGCTATTTTGTTGTAAATTCAGGTTCAAATGCATATCTTCAGAGAAACAGCATGAGTCACTGACAGTTTTCACCTTGGGGCTGAGTTCAACTCGGTCGTCCTTAAAGAGAGTATAAACTAAATATCCAGTGAAAGTGGAGAATATTTTAAAGCCCTTAGTTTAATGAGCATATGGGATGAATTCTCTTTGCATCCTGCAGCAGGCAACCCTAGTTTAATACATGGGCTAATGCATCCCTTTGGTGGTGATGTCAAACAGGGAGCAAATACCAGCCTGGTGAATGACAGGGTCCCCTTTAACCAACTGCCTTTTCCCTTCTATTTCTTTCGGTAAATCTATGGGCAGAATTACATCACAGGGATGAGATAAAAGAACCAAAGGGCTCTAATTACAATTTCCTATTGTTAGAGTTGCTTAAAACTTCTGAATACAAAATACAAATTGGGGCTGAAGTTCTATGTTGTCATTAACCAATTCAGGATTACTTCACTGGCAAGTTTAGACAAAATGCTTTAGGTGTTTCTGAAAAGTATTTTGCTTATGTAAAAAATACAACAAATACTTATTGTAAGAAACTCTGAAACACCAATGCTTCAAGCCAAGTACTTTAAATATGACAAGTATGTTTGCACTGAAAACAAACATTCTAGCATCTGCAGAGAAATATATCTAACATATCTAGTCAACATATAAGTCTTTGAAAAATTGATGTTAAATGTGCACAGAAGAGATTTATTCCTATATCAGAAGTTAAGATTCTCAAAACCTGTGGGTGCTTGAAGCATTTACCATTTACTCAGGATGCTCGAGGCTGTCACAGCTCAACCTCCTCGGACTAAGAAAATAGAGACAGAAATCTTATGGAGAGCTATGAAAGGGAGTCAGTGCTGTTAGCTGGCCAGGATGGAGCAGAAGAGACATCAGTAGTACAAATGAGAAAAGATTTCGGGGAGGGGGGGGGAGCATGGTGGTCATTAGAGACCATTTAAACTAAAAGATTGTGACTAAAAGACTGAGTAGGATGCGGTAGCTCAGGCCTGCAATGAAGAGAATTGTAGGCAGGATTTGAGAGAAACTAGGCCATGAAGGAGAATCTGAGTGACAGTTAAGTGTCAGGACTGAAACAAACAAGCTGGAGTGTCTGTGACAGGACTCAACAAGCCAAGCATGTTGCAGAGGAAACTGTGCTTGCTTACCCTCTCTGAAGCCCAAAACTGCCAGCAAGTGCAACAGGCATGATGGGTGTTGCTGCCACTTGGCTACAGTGATGCAAGTCCAGGAATGCGATTCCCTTTACGCCTCACTTTGGTACTAGGTGATGTTTAGGGTCTGAGGGGACAGAGGAGTCAAGGCGTCAGGATGCTTTGTAAAATTTTAGAAAATTGCATGTAAAATACTCTCTTAAAGAATAATTGGTGGAATTATGAGCCCTTAGAAGTAAAGAAATACCAATATTGAGGTTGCCAGAGTGATTTCAGTTTAGGTTACTTGAGCAGGGTTATAAAATGACCATGAATTTATTTTCATCTCATTGTCCCTCAGTATAAAGAAAAAGTTCATTCTGGGCTATCACTCAAGTTGTCAAGTACCGAGGGGATGCTGATCAGACTGCGTTTCACCTGTTGCAGGAGTTTGAGGGTGCCACTGGGTGGAGAATAGGGCTAGTGGAAGACTAAAGACAGCTTTACTTCTGAAAGCAGTACTTTGGCAGGATCTGTATTTCCAACTTGCCCTGTCACTGCTACAGCATCTTTGCTGTTCCAGACAAGTTGTAAACAGCAGTTTTCATAGCCAAACATTAACTGCATTGCTATTTTATGGATGGCAATTTAAGATTATATGGATTAAACTGCATAGTGCTGAGCATCCACAGCTGTGAGGTCAGTAATCCAATCCTCTAAATCTGTTCAATGACAGAAAGTATTAATTATGCTGATAAAATTACCCAGATAGCTTTAAATGTGATACCTAATATACTTTTTATAACAGGATTCCCATTCCGTAGTTGAACATCTTTGAGTATGATGTCCAACAGTTCTGAATGAAGAAGTCAGAAGTGAAGCCCAGACACCTACACCCTTTAGGTGATTTTGAAACAATCAGCATGTAAGTGGTTGACCTGGTGATGTACAAAGTTTTGTTGTGGCTATTTCAAAAGGTAAGTCTGCAATAATATAAAAAACAAGAAGCATGACCAACAATGCCCGAACTGAAGTCTGCAGGGTGCTTTGCTCTACAGCCAAAACTTGTCTCATTATATGGAGTGGCTTTCTCAACTGCCTCAAATTACACCAAAGACAGCTAAAGACATAGTCATTACCTTGCTGATTACCATTGTTTTACATAACCAGTTGCTGAACTTGCTACTGTGAATGTGAGTGTGCAGGTATACAAAAAGAAGTGTCAGACCCATCTCTCTAGTAAACCAAGGTTCCTTTTTTCTACAAAATGCTTTGAAAACTTTTGATTCTCTGTGCTCAAAACTGTGAAATGCTGAACAGCTTCTGCTGTAGAATAGCATGTAATTCAAACCTACAATTCACTTTTTCATCCCTAAAATGAAATACATGCCCTAAAATGATTTTCTCTCACTTCTGGAGATTGAATAAGAATTTATTTTTAAAACATTAGACCAAGTGAAAACCACCCTGCTACCAAGAGCCTTTTGCAGACAGGGAAGGCACTGGAAATGTGGAAGAACTCTACCAGCATGGAGCGTTTTGCTGCATCTCAATATAGTGGCACATCATAAAGTATTCTACTGATTAATTCTGCCTGCAAGCATGATTTCTTTGTAAGCTACCTACAAATGTCTTCATTTCTTCAATTAGTTTTTTCTGTTAGAAAAAGACAACAATGTTCTAAATTATATACATAAATCTGGATTTTACTGCTTTAGCTTTATTAAGTTAAAATATATTACTGTTAGAATGAGTTCCTTTCTACTTTCAAGTAATGGCTGAGCTGCATGCCTGCAAAGATGATAGCACTAGAGAGAAGACACATGCAGACATTCTCTAGTTAATACTTCAGTACTGAAACTACCCACCTGACCAATAAGCCAACATAGAAATTAAATTATGGTTAGTAGAAATACCATCCTTTAAATATGCACACACACACAAAATAGAGAAAAAGATAATACGCATCTGCCTTCAGTAGTTTCAGTACATTGGGTGTACAATACCTGAATCTAATGACTGCATACAGATCTGCACAGGCAAGCCCTACCTGATCACAATATAAATAATCATTAGTAAGACCAAACAACCAGTATTTTTCACTGATAACTTCATTATGGATTTCAGTGGGGCACAGTAATTTTCATATAGTGATTTGTCTGTAAATACTCACGACAGGGGCTTTAAACAAATTGTTTGATTTACAGAAAGCTCTTTCTAGCTTTAAGGATAAAAGTTGCAGCAGCTCTTCAATTAAACAAAGGTACAGTTCTTCATTATTTTTCTTCCCCTTGAAGTTTGGAAATAGGACACCACAGTCCAGCAGAGACATTTTCTCCGCAAAGTACTTAAGTGGGTTTCTGAAATTAAAGAGACATTCTTTTGTACTCATTATGCTACTGCCTGTAGTCAAATATCCAGGCAGACCTGTAGGAAGAAGAGGTAAGAAAGTTTCCCACAGTGGGGCAACTATATCTGTGAAGCCTTAACACAGTTGTTTTCAGAGAGGTTAGAAAGATAAACACAGTGTAGAATAAAGAAGAAAGTATGGTTATACTCTGATATGTTTACAACCTCACATACAAAAGTAGAAGAAATTATACCCTAGGGACCAGAATACCATCCTATGGCTTTGCTTTTATACTTATTTTGATTCAAGATCCAGTTTCTTCTGTTGGTGCCTCTGACTCCGAACACATGAACTTTCCAAGGTACATTGAAAATCTCTTCCATTTCAGTAGGATCCAATCATGGATTTTAATGACCTGCTGTGGAAGGAATGGGGATGAAGGTGTTGACCATCTGACCCAGAGCTAAAAGAGAGTTTAGTATGGATTTACTATTACTGCAAATAAAACAGTATCAAGAAAGAATGTTAAATTATCTTTTTCAGCTTTTTTTAATTACTACCAGAGAAATAGTCAAACTGTCAATATTCGAAAGAACATCCAGGAACACAAATGAGGTTTTTGGTCACTACAAAGAGTAAATTGACTCCTGTCCTTAATGCAGGAAGGATCTCTCCAGTATATTTTCTTGCACTTTGTCCTAACTAGTTTTAACAATCTCATGATAAATGCTTGAAACTCTGTTGGAGAGTGTAATAAGGTTTTATGGCTGGGCTATATGTTATTGTCTGAATACAAAATAATAAAAATCCATTTTTTTTTTGAATGACATCATCTTATTCCTCATTATGGATTTAGTCCATCTTGATGTTTCCATCTAGCATTTATCATCATATGTGAGAATATAGGCTATTCTTATTTTTATTCTGGCCCTTGTTTATCCATAGAAGCATGATTAAAACTCTTCCCAAATCCATTTTGTAAATGCTCTGTGCTATTTTGGGAATTTCAGTCTTGATTATTAACAGTTTCTGTGGCTTTCCTACAGTTCTCTGTGTTCTCTAGTATGTCTCAATACATAAAATGCCCATATAAGACTGCAGATCTGTTTCCATCATTTTCACTATTTTCACCTGCTTCCTCACTCCAAGGCATCAGGCTTTGTTCACACACATTAGAACTTCATGACATGTTAGAATCATAGAATCAATCATAGAATCATAGAATAGTTAGGGTTGGAAAGGACCTCAAGATCATCTAGTTCCAACCCCCCTGTCATGGGCAGGGACACCTCACACTAAACCATCCCACACAAGGCTTCATCCAACCTGGCCTTGAACACCGCCAGGGATGGAGCACTCACAACCTCCCTGGGCAACCCATTCCAGTGCCTCACCACCCTCACAGGAAAGAATTTCCTCCTTATATCCAATCTAAACTTCCCCTGTTTAAGTTTTAACCCGTTACTCCTTGTCCTGTCACTACAGTCCCTGACGAAGAGTCCCTCCCCAGCATCCCTATAGGCCCCCTTCAGGTACTGCAAGGCTGCTATGAGGTCCCCACGCAGACTTCTCTTCTCCAGGCTGAACAGCCCCAACTTCCTCAGCCTGTCTTCATACGGGAGGTGCTCCAGTCCCCTGATCATCCTCGTGGCCCTCCTCTGGACTTGTTCCAGCAGTTCCATGTCCTTTTTATGTTGAGGACACCAGAACTGCACACAATCCTCCAGGTGAGGTCTCACAAGAGCAGAGTAGAGGGGCAGGATCACCTCCTTCAACCTGCTGGTCACGCTCCTTTTGATGCAGCCCAGGATACGGTTGGCTTTCTGGGCTGTGAGCGCACACTGAAGCTGGCTTATGTTCATTTTCTCATCGACCAGCACCCCCAAGTCCTTCTCTGCAGGGCTGCTCTGAATCTCTTCTTTGCCCAGTCTGTAGCTGTGCCTGGGATTATATGTTTCCTTTTCATTAATCTGAAGTTTGCTGTTGAATGGTTTCTTTGACTATCAACTTGCTTACAGCTACCCCCTTGCTCTATTATAGTCTCCAAACATGATTAAAATGGGAACCAGATCCTCACATGGCATCTAATTTACTACTGAGGATGACTAAGTTGCATCTATGTGTCTGTTTTTAATACCTTCTGAAGAGGATGCAAGAACAAAAGTACTGTTCAAATTACATGTATTAGTCTAGAATGAATACATTTTTCTGAAGGCATTGATCATTAGTTTAATGATTAAAGACACCTTCAACAAAACATGAGGTAAAGCACATTTGACTACTTTTTTGACTTCTAGATCCAATAAGTTAAAAATTCTGTGCCATCACGTGCTCAGCAAAGCCTTGTGGAAAGCCTGTCAACAGCCTACTGTACAGCATCCAGAATGATATGAATGTTTAAAATATGCAGTGTAAAAACAGTCTTCTTCCAGAATGGTGGCTTACACCTTGGAAACAAAAGGATAAAAGCAGTATTAAGAAAAATAAAAATATTATGTCCATATAATTGAGACTTTGCATCATAGCACATCAGAATATCACCAAAAAAAAACATGCATCATAATGTCAAGCCTTTAAAAACTACTAGAAAAATAATTCCTAGATACATTTTAGACCATGTGCAACAAGATACTGTGAGTGGAGCTCATAGGAATGTAGGACTTCATAACAGTTTCCAAAAGAGTCCATACTGAGTTTTGAATAAGCAGAGAACGTAGAAGTGGGTGGGATGAAAAATCTGGGTTTCGTTACCCCTTGATGAGATACAACTCCACAGGATGGGGAACAAGGTCAGTTTTTACAAAGCTGAATTCCAGACCATCTCACTTCATCTCCTGGCAGATGTAAGCAGTAACCACAGGAGGGAGAGTGTCATCAGCATTGATACCCTCTGAGAATTACAGAAAAAGGACATTTGTAATTTTCGTGATAACTCAAGGAAAGATGCAGTCCTGAGAGATAGCAGGGGCTTCCTGGGAAGTACTAAGGACATCCTTTCACTCTATAAAAAAAAAAATAATTCTAGATTTTTCAGGTTTGTCTCTCTCTAAGGGAAGTAGAGAGGACAGGGGCTGAAATATTTATTTTCCTGACAAAAAAAAACCCACCAAAACAACCCAAAGAAACCAACATAAGCCCCCCACATTTTATCTTTCTCAGTATTAAATGCTCTGGGTTTAATCATGGTATATTGCAACACACCATCCCAAATAAATAAATGTCCAACTCCAAATGTCACCCCAATTTCTGCTGTATCAGAAGTATTGGCAGAAGGTGTTTTTGATAACCATGCTGATAAAAAAAGACTTGGTCATAAAGAACCAATATCAGTAAGTTAGATTAACACTGGAGTACTGGAAATACCTCTCTAGTTCAGAGAAAATCCATTTCCCATTTAATAACTTACAATTACTTCAAACCAGCAGGGATAGAGGGAGAACTAAAGACAGAGATTTCCTTTCTTTTTTTTTACATAAAGTGCATTACAAGATCACACAATCAATAATACTCAGCTCCCTTAGCAGGATCCAATGGATATGCATTAAAATTTAAAGAGGGCAGTGAAGAAGCGCATTTACAAAGATCAAGTCACCCCCATGGCCTTAAAGACCCTGACCAAAGAGGATAAGGGTAAGTGAGGAAAATCCCTTGGAAAATGTGTGGAATGAGTGATGATAGAGCTGATAAAGACTCCAGGAACATCAGGCAGAAAGATTGACCCTTCCCAGGCACCTGAATGAGAGAAGATGGAAAACATCCAGAATTAGATAACATCTGTGGCTGAACCCATAAGAAAATAAGGGTGGGATTTTTAGAGCTGCTCTGAAAGTTATAAACGCCTTATTCCCATTCAGCTTAATTAGGTGACTGGCTCCCTTGCTACTGCTTGAAAATCCCAGCCTCTGAACACACTCCTGATTACTTCTATGCCCAAAGTGTTGGCAGCTGATTAGCAGCTTTCCAGGAGTATATTTTGTTAAGTATCGGTGAATTATGTTATAATTATGGTTAATAAATGTCTGATTTGAGAAAGCCAGAATACATGAGACATGGAAAATGTTTTCTAAAATACAGTGTATCCCCAAAAGAAAACCAAATGTACCTTCACCACTGTGATTTTTAGTTTACAACTCCTTTAAGGTATATCAAGATTTCTTTGAAAAGAAAATGCTCTACCCTAACTCCACGGAGCACAGACTAATTCAGGCCATGCAACATTCTTCACCAGAAATAAGCCATCACCAGGCAGGAGAGAACAGTTCCTCCCATCCTAAAAAGAAGGTAAAGAAAAATATAAAGGAAGTCATTGATCCAGGACCACCAAACAGCTGTAGGAACGTCTTAGCAGTAAGCAAGCTTTTCTGAAGTTACGGGGCACTGACCTCCTTTTCCATATTATTCTTGATTAACCTGCTGTTTAGGGTTGTTTGAGAAGTGTTTGGGATGGAGAGGGAAATATCCTTAGTACATATTTCCCCCCCCAGAAACTGGAAGCAGAGAAACACAGTTTTCCAAGGAGGCTTTGCTTTCAAGCTAGCAGCATGCCAACCCCAGCATAGCCAATCACATAGGGGATATGGACAATCCAGCCTATTATCACACTCTGTAGATGCTTATCTTTTTCCACTGACTAACAAGTACCACCAGATCAAGCAGGCTTCTACCTAAGGCATTCAGTTTGAATGTCTAAAATTAAGCAACATCTCATCCACACTCAGTCTTCACTGGTCTTTCACTGGTAACAGTCTGCTAAGAATTAGCGGGATTTCTACCTTAATTATTTGCTGTCGCAGCTCACTCTCTGTGATGAGGTTCACCTTACACTCTCCAAACTTACTTTCAATAAGGATTTTTACTCAAGATTAAGGACTTCCTCTTCTCCATTTTTCTTCTTCATCCATTTTGTCTATTAAAAAACATGAAGTGTCAGAAATCAAGAAAAAATACTAGGAGGCAGAAGTTCTTGTATTATGTTCCAGTTGGAACATAGTGGATTTAATAAACCTTAACCCCTTGTCCCATTCTGAAACAGTAGTTTCAAAAGCTATTTGAGATGTGCTTTTTGCAAATCAATCAGTGTCAGTACTGATTTAGATTGGATATAAGGAGGAAATGCTTTCCTGTTAGGGTGGTGAGGCACTGGATTGGGTTGCCCAGGGAGGTTGTGAGTGCTCCATCCCTGGCAGTGTTCAAGGTCAGGTTGGATGAAGCCTTGTGTGGGATGGTTTAGTGTGAGGCCCATGTTTAGTGCCCATGGCAGGGGGGTTGGAACTAGATGATCTTGAGGTCCTTTCCAACCCTAACTATTCTATGATTTTATGATTCTAGTACTGGGTAAACAAATGCACTTTTCCTAGCATCTCCCTCATTAGTGACAAAGCATGCCAGCTGATGTACAGCAGTGAAGCTTCCATCCATTCACAATTTCTACTTATGAAAAGGATAATCACCTTGAAAGGGAGAAAAAAATATGGAACAAACAAAAAACTCCAACAAACATAAAAAACAAAGCCAAAGAAATTCTGAAATATTTCATAGTAATTGAAGGAACTACTAAGGAAGCATCAAGAAATGAGGTGCAGGAATCTGAGTTCTCTGATACTAAAAAATCAATTTTTTATTATTTTTACTCATCTCTACCCCTTGATGTCATGATGGTTTTGTTCAGCAGCAAGTCCTGAGTAGTCTCTGGAAGTGAACTTTTCCCAGCTGATCCACAAAGAGGCAGAGTTCAGACCTTTCCTCCTAATTTAGGAAAACTCTGCGGCCAGATTCTGACAACAGCAGTATTCTGGGTTTTCTGACTTCTTACAAAATAATAAAATAATTGGTTAAATTAAAATGCCTCTCCCTCAGTTCTTATTTTTCTGGAGCTAAGTTTGAGCACTTAAAGACCAAAAACCTACCTGTTCTTGGTCCAAAGATGCTCCTTAACAAATGCAAACATAATTCTTTTTTAGAATAAATTAAATTCAGAGAAGCTGAACTCAGGCATACAAAGGGTCTCTTGCCATCTGAAAAAAAGAGCTCATGTGATGATGTAGAAGTTACCTGTGCCTCATGCACATAAAGAGAAAAAGCTATCAAGAGGTTAAAGCTTTAAACCAGGATTCAGTATATTTCTGCTCAGCTGCCAATGCTGCCAAAGGCTTCCAGTGCAACTTCATACCAGTTATTTTTTGTGAGTGTTAGCTGCCATTTTCCATTTTGAAGAAGAAACAGTTTCTCTTCTTATCATTCATCTGTTACATCTATTTAGTTCATAGGGTTTTTAGGAAGAGTGATTCTGTATATAGGACATGAATTTCTTGAAGTCTTTTGTCACTACTGTGCTATAAAAATATTTAGTCCACATGCACCATCTTAAACTGACTACTGAGGTTTTTTTCTTAGACATAGCATAGAGTTTTACTTCTGTACTCTGCCAGTGTTTACAAACTAAACATGTACATGTGTGTGTATTTTCCTTGTCAAAGTTGAAGAATCAGTCAAAAGTGAGAAAATGCCATAATTAAGGTTGTCTCATTTGTTGCCACAGTGTTCATTCGCATTACAGTATTTACGTGATCCTCGGAAAAATTTCTAGGGTCCAGCAGTGCTGTTTATTAACGAAACACTGCTATTTTTAGATTCCATTTAGGAACAAAATCTGGACTTTTTGAAATAAAAGCAGGGAGAGAAAGAGTAAGAAAAGGAACAGATTTCCAGTGGGTGAATGATCTCAGGTCTCCTCTGGGATGTAGAAAGCAATATGGGAAGTGTCAAGAAAGTGCATGGGTAGCATTGGTACTGCCTGTAATAGATAGGGCATAATAAGAAAGGTGCATAATGCAGAAGAAGGAGGAGGGCTGTTAGTAGACACATGACATCCAGCCATCATCTACTCCTGCTAGACAGCTTCGTTCTCCTATGTCAGCATGTTGCCTAATAACTAAACTGGTGGCCAATTTTGGAGTGTGTCTGCCTCTGTGGGTTTATTGCTCTCCCATTTAGCTTTTGACAAGAAATTCTCATCTGGGCTATGGAAGTTCTTTTGGCAAAAACAACATTCAGATGACCATGTTTCCATAAAAAGTTGCAGTTTTGAGAAACTGGTGTTTTCTGGTAAAACAAAGAAAAAAAAAAGATTTTTTTTTTTTTTTGTCAAAAAATAGTCCTGTGCAGTTCCTTTTTTTTAACTTAGACAGTCTACAGCCTTGCTCAATGTATAGATAGAGCAGAGCTTGCAGAGTAATCAGCTATTCACTTTATCTTCATTCTGCAGCATGCAGTCCAAAGCTTTGTTTATTTTCCACTATTCAAACTTTACTCTAAAGCCAGACTCATTAATTTCTTCATGTGTTTTTTATATAGTTCATGAAAGTGCTTGACAAACAGAAATTTGTTTTTCCTGCATTGTGCTGACAGAGAGTTGAGGGATCAAGGTTAAAAGTGCCACTCACGTTGGGTGCTTGATCTGATATCATGAAAGCTGCATATCATAGGCTATTTATTATTATGCATAGCTTTCTGTATTTGCAGCTCCCTCCCTCTAGATTGCAGGTGGAGGGGTCAGTAGTCAGGGCTTACCGGCCCTGACCTCCCTTTGGGCATCCAGAAAATAAGGAGCATAATTAAGGACCATCCATGGAAAGCACATAGCCTGAACAAGGGACACAGTGACAGTCACCAGGATAGTGGGATGGTTACCCCAGGTGACCATCTTCCACCGGGCTCTTTCCCCACACAATACCGATTCTTCCACAGGGCACAGCCCATTTGCAGTAGTATGTGAAGCCTTGTTGTGATCCCCCTGTCAGGGGACTTTCTCCCCTGAAGCAGTAAACTCGTTTTTCCTTGAAATTTCTGAAAACACATTTATTTTATATACGTCTCCTTAATATACGGAAAAATTGTAAAACTGTACCAAAATAACATAAGTTTAGTAAAGTTTTAAACCAATGTTTATAAAGTGTTGAGACAGGGCATAGCAGGGAAAGATTTGTTCTAGCTATAACAAATAGAACTTGAGGGCAGCAGGATGTGGGACAGAAGGGGAAAGGACTGTCATGAAATTGTCATTGATTTGTTACTTCACATCCTTTCATGCACACCTATTAAGCAGCACTCCTGTGCTACTGCTGTGATGTGCTTACAGAGTGGTTAATCATAATTACACAATGACATTTCTCTCTCTTCTCTCACCTTAGTGAGGCTCTGAGTGAAGAGAGCACACCCTTTGCCAGCTGCAGAGAACCTGAAAAACATATCCTGATCTGCCTTTTGTATTTGGCATTGAGGTCAGTTAATAGAACTCCTCCCTGCTCCAGTAATTGCACTGTTCCACATCAAGCATTCATTTTTCAGATGTAGAAGGATGGATGCATAAGTAGAAGACATTGGTGTCTCTCTTCCCAGTAATACTATATATCTCCCTAAATTGCTTCTACGGTTTTATCTGTGGGCCACAGAACAGTTATAAACATTGCAAGATATCAAACTTGTCTTTCTTATAGGTAAGAATTACAGATGTTGAGATCCCCTTGACTGCATTTATAATGTAGAATAGTTTCTCCTTTTGAAACACAGATAACCTTTTCTGCTTCCTGTTAGCAATTTTTTGTCGTCCCCCCCCGCCCCATGCTTTAAATGGAAACGCAAGTCTGCCATTTAATAAAACCCCAATAATGATCCTGCTTTAAAGGACAAGGGCTAATCACTTGCTGCTTAACATTCCAGACATGTGGCAGTGGAGAAGAATAAATCAGTTGAACAGCAAGATGCAGCACAACTAATTTTCATGTAAAAGGGGGTGATTGCCTTTTTTTTTTTTTTTTTACCATTGTGGGTTTTTTTTTTTTAAGCTGTTAAAGCCCAAACATTCTCGTCTATCAGTTTATGAATTATTAATAAAAAAGAGAGAAAAGAGGCTTTCTTTTTCTAAATATCATCTGCTAAGCCACCACAGACTGAAGTGCCTCACACTGATTCCTGATTTACATAGTCCCAGTTGGAAGTTAATGAAGACTGCTGAGCCACCTTTCAACATGCAGATAAACCTTCATGTATTTAAAAGCAGGGAATATGTGCTTGTTGCTGGCAAATTATTCATCTAAGATCTGAAGTTTCTGACACCGCCTGCGTCAGATAAACTGTCACCCAAATTGCAAACTAATTAGTGATTCAAACATTTTCGAGCTGATTGATGACAGAATAATTTACGCTTGTTTCTCAGTTTCCAGCTGGCATAGGCTGCTGACTGGAGCCCTAATTAACGCTAGTACATCAGTCATGTTCTGCCAAGGCAGCACATACAATTAAAAGGCAGTTTAAATGGAATATCACATTAAAAAGGCTGGTAGATGCAAATGTGAGGAAACAGCACTTTAGGATAAAATGACAACAGAACCCCACAAACCAAAACAGAATGGAACAGTTTTGGGTTTTTTTTATTTGATTTTGGTTTTTTGGGTTTTTTTTTTTTTTTTTTTTTTAAATGGAGAAGTAAGTTTTATTCCATGTAGGCTATTTAACAAAATAAAATAAGTGTAGAAGCAAAACATGCACAGTAAATTCTTTGCTATTATTCTTTTAACAAATTTTAACTCGATGCTTTTAATATTTGTTAGAAAATTGATGTACACTTGTATTTTGGTTTCCAGCTATTTAAAAATTAAATAGAGGGTGCCAATGATAGCTGTGAAGTTATTTACAGTGATGGTATAAGACAAAACACAAATATCGATATGTGTACTTGTGAGGAGCATTTACTGGAGCAGCTTTCAAAACTAGTTTTTAAATGACAAAGATCTAATCCAAAACTCACTGAAGTCAAGGGATGTGTAGGAGATTACTGCAAATATCAACATACCCCTGATTCTTATTCTCAGGTGAAACTTCTAGGTTTTGAAAACAGAACTATTACATGGTAAAGGATCAGTGGTTTCTGGTGGCATTCTCCTTAACAAATCATAAAATACTTGGGAAAGACCAGTTATTATGTGGGTTTTATGAATTATCATTATTGCTTTGGGTACAAATATAACCTGTGACATGATTCTGTATCAGGCATGTATTGCAGCTCGCACCTACAGAAAGACAGTCCTCTACAGCGCTGCTGTCTGGCAGCTCTTTTATTTTATTAGGCCTATTTTATTATATCCATATTATAACCATGATATCTGTATAGCGTTTGCTCTCTAGCTACCAAGCAGTCAGGTAGGAGAAAATACATTTTGTCATCTTAGTAATGAGAAATGAGGATAGTTGTAACCCATGTCCTCATTTACATCTGAACTACAAGAGTGTGGGCCATTCGAAAGTGATGATTGAGCTAAGGACAAAAACAGTCCTCCTTGACTCAACTTGCAAAAGGTGTTAAGCCTGCAGTGCCAGACCCATCATGCAGTGTATGCTGCATGTATGATGACACTGGTTTATCTTACTTTGTTGGGGGGAAAGTTTTTATAAATATAAACAGCCCTGGGGTTTGTACCTTGTCTGCTGAGGTGTTTTTGAGATTATCTATAGCACCTGACAGATGAGCCCTAGTATCTTACAACACTCGGGCACGGAACAAAGAGAAGTCACTGTAGTAACTGCAAGCAGACCTTGAGACAGGAGATGTGCAAAAGCACCCCAATTTGTTTCTAGGAGCACAGCAGACTGAAAGCTCACATCACTCAGTGCAGTCACACTCTGCTGTCAAATGCCATATATTTTCACCTTTAAAATTTTTAGATAAGTAATAATTTACATTACTATAGTGGCGGGAGGGAGGGGGGGGTCATGCATCCGCTTTGGCAGCTGAGCTATTTTAAGGAGCTTTACAAATCAGTGAATTGGAAATTAGGAGTAAAACTCACCTAAGACATAAATAAGCCCAAGTTTTCTGACTTTGTTAGAACTGGGTGAGATTTTTGTTAAGAGGCATGGTGAAAGGCATGTGCTGCTGACCCTGCTGTAGCCATGATGCAAGAGTCACCAGAAAAACTTGGACTAGGTTTTAGATGCCATGTCATGTAGTTTATGCCAGCTTGACTAAGGTGTCTAGCACTGAGCTCACCAGTAAGCACTGAGACACCCTGTATGTGCCCAAGGACAGTGAAATCCTGATGGGCATGGCTGACACGATGCCCAGCAGCTAAGAGAAAGTATTTCAGGGGATGATCTGAAAAGGGAGTGTGAAGAGGGTCAGGCAACAGCTGAACAATAGTTTTCAGGATTAATATGTAGCATTTAGGGATGTAAATCTTCACACTCACACTTCCACTCCAATGATCCCCTTCTTAAATGTGGTTTTCGCTGCTTCTTGTACAAGCTCAGCTTTCTCCTCAGCTGTAGAACATGGTTTAGGACAACAGGATTATGATCTACATTCTAAAAGAGATGTCTGAAACATCAGTCTATAAGCAAAGCAACCAGTGAGACACAGAAACATAAGGTTTTATTATTAAAAACTCATATTGAGGAAGCAGGAAAAATGAGTAACATTTCGTGTTTCGGTAAGAAAGTATATTCTGCATGGCAAAGGGCAGATCTGGGCTTGTATCAAAAGGTCTTTCTTACAGATCTCAGAAGAAAGACTGACAAACGATAGTCAGCTGTCCTGCACACAGAGCATCAGAGGGCAGAGTTGGAGCTTATGGGTTAAACGAGTGGAGGAAAGAATCTTTCTGCATCTCCTTCCTCTTGTTTCTGTGCTGTTGCTGATTACAGTGGTGGCTTGTAACGTCTCCCCAGAGAGAAGCAGTTCCATAAGAGGAGGAATTCTGAATTCCCTATGGAAACTCAAACTACTAGTGTGCAATGTAAATACAGCAAGTGCTAGTCAGTTTGTATTTATAACATATTAACCAAGTGCAGTATCACCTCCCCAGTGGGGAACCCAGAAAAGCCTGAGTGCTCAGACTGTTATGAGCTTTCTTTAAAACTCTCTGTCTAGTGCTGAACAAATGCAAATCTTTCCAATATGAAAAATGTCTTCTTCCCTTTTAAAAATTTTTCCCTCAGGTTTCCTAATGTGAAGGCTTGCTTTCTTTGATGAGAATAGAGCCTACACAATTAAGCAGCATGTTTATAACATAATTTGTGTCTGCAACCCAAGGGACAGGAAAGCATTCAGGAAAACAGGTTGGCAGGGTTATTTAAGGGGTTTGGGTTTTTAAGAGGTTTTTTAATATTCTCTAGGCTTAGAATGAAATTTTAACCAATGTCAGCAGCAATTAAATAAGGGCAATACTGTGGGAATGGAAATATAGTGTTGCACTGTCAAACTGTGCACCTTGGAGAGCCAACTTCAGTTCATCTTTTACCACAGACTTATGTGACCTTTGGGAAGTTACTTAATCCAATGGCACCTCATTAACCAATTTGTAGAGAGTACAATGACATTTTCTCTCTCTAACAACCTTAGCTGTTCATTTGAACTTGCAAAGTACTACTTGTATGAACTGTTCCATTCAAGATGTGATTATCCGTATGTACTTTTCAGTGCTTAGCCTGAAAACTCTTCAGGATAGTCTCTGAATATATGAATACCTAGAGCCAACTTTTTTTTTTTTTTTAATTTTTACCTACAGCTACAAAACTGTGAAATAACAAAAATTTTCTATAATCAAAACCTAGACCACTGCAGTTGTTTTGTAAACACATGATTTTTGAGCATTGCTACAGCAGACTCAAGATTTCTGAAGATTCTTGAACATAAAGAATTTTACTTATTTCCTTCTCTTAAATGACAGCTTCCTCAGAAGTATGAATCCTGTAGTAGGAAGCAAAACACATATGGCTCTATGTCAATATGCATTGACTAATGGGAGCTGTCATAACCAACAAAATCTGAATCCTGTCTGGCCCCTTACAGACTTAAGGGAGTGTCTCAGTTTCATTCTCTATCCTTTTAGTTTTCCATTAGGCTTTAGTTCTTATTCCTCTATACTTCCAGAAGCAAAATGTTTGAAAAGATCTATAAAATTCAGCCTCCCTTCTGTGGGATTTCATTCCCCAGTTATGTCAGAAGGCATCACATCCCTGTGGTGCTGGATTTTACATCAGGAGCATCTCAACAAGAAGGTGACTTTCTGCTGAAAGTGGCAGAGACACAAAAGTGAAAGTTAGCCTTGAGAAACACTTCATGAGTAAGGTGAGAGGAAGATAGGAGAAGGAGAAACATATAAAGGTCTATGGGAAGCTGTGGTGTTGAAAAGAGTCTTATAAGTGTACCTCTTACAAGTGCACCAAGGACAGATTAAAGGAAGTGCTGAGTGGTGTTGGAATGTGGTACTGAAAAATCAGAGATAAAGCAGATAGTAGTAGTAGCAAGACAGTCAGGAGCACAAAGAGAGAGGTATTGATTCTGAACAGGAAACAAGCTTTAGGTGCGAATCAGCTTTGGGATTGCTCTTTGATTGTCTTGGCCTCTCTTTCTACCTTTAGGTTTTGCAGTTCATGCTTCACTGGTACATTTCAGGATTATGTTTTAATATGTGAATCACAGGTGAAAAATAAATACTCTGTGAATCTGGGGAGTTCATTAAAGCAGTTGCTGTTCATGAATTATTTCCTTCTGTGTCACTTGTGGTACTCTGAAGGTACAAAATTTGATTGCATCCAACCAGCATTAAACACCAAGACAGAACAAGCTGTGCCTAGACCTTGCAAGAGAGAATCTGAGTTCTAAAAGCAACAAGCATTAGCAATCACAATAGAAGTAACAAGTAGCCTAGGGGCTTAATATGGATAATAGGAAGCTCAAAGAAGGACAGGCGCCCTTCCTCTGCAGGAACAGGACAGTTTCTAACACTCTGCAGACTAACAGTACTATTCTTTCCATTTGTTTTAACAGAAATATATTTGTTTTATGAAGGTATAACTGAAAAAAAGAATTAGGCTTGTTGCCTACTTGGGAATAATTGATGGTATATTTATAAAGCATAAAACCAAACATGGTAAAAACTAAAAATAAAAGAAATTAAAAAGGAAAGAAAACATTCAAGAATAGGAACAGCTATCTGGAGGTGCAGTAGTTTGGGTACATACATGAAAGAGCAGGAGGGAGCTTCTGCTTCTTGAGATGCTTCCTCTGATCCTTTGACTACCAACCTTTTCCTTCTTTTAATCCATTGCTCCTGAAATTCTATAAGTAGCTGTTTTGCCTTCAAAGAGTTTGTAACTGGTATCAACTACCCTCCTTGTAAAGTTGTTCAAGTGTTTACTCCCCATCAGTATCTTCTGTCCCTTGAAATTGTAGTCAGTGCAGGAAATGGGGCCCTGTCCTGCTCTGAGACCTGCTGGTTGTTTCAAAGTGGTACTCTCTTTCCTCTTTTCAAACCACAGAGCTCCAGATTTTATGCACTATGTATATATCAAAGCTTTATAAATAGTTTTTCAATAGCATAATACATTTTAAAAGTCCTAATATTAATGGAATGTGTTCTCAATGAACAAATTTAGTGAAATTAAGCTTCCATCTTTCCTTCCCCCCCCCTTTTATTTCTAACACTGATGACTTCCAGACAAGTAACCTTGCCACTCTTTCAGCAAAGAAGACCCTAAAAAATGCGAGGGCTGTGAAACACTGTGTGCATCATAACCAGAAATAATTAATTTCTAAAGTATGTGAACATTTTCCATTTTCCCAGTCCAATGGAAAGCTTACTAGCAGAAGAGAGCAATTGTATGTGATTACGTACGTAGATGCACTAGCGATTTTATGTCACACACACACGTACATATATACACGCATGTGTGTTGCAAGTACATATACATATGTACCAGCATATGGCCGGAAACTCACCTGCTATAAATAACTGACTTCAATGGAATTGCACTGATTTACATTATCTGCAAATCTGGTCTCATGCATGTGTCTGTATATGTACTTACATTTCAAAGTGAGAAGCATTCTATATTCCAAAACTGTTTTAGATATGTTGGGTGAAATCCCAGTCCAGAATAGCAGGAATTTTGCTGTAGACTTAATACAGCACTTTAATATCTCTACTTTTTCTGTAAATCACTTAATCTAGGAATGTATTTATACTATCGTAACACTTGGTGAAAAATATTATGGAAATGGAGATTAAACTTTGATATTCTGTGCTTAAAAATGGTCATGTTGTCTAGCCAAAATTTCAGGAACTGAGAACTGCATTGTGTTTCATGATTTATCAAGTAGCAAAAGGAGATGCAAAACTACTGTTTTTTTACATGGCTTTTGAGCATGGTTAGATTACCAGCATTCACTTTGATAGGAAGGGGTTATTTTAATTTGTTCCTAATGGCCAGTCCATTTCCTCCCCTTGAAACAAGAACGAATAGCTGTTTCATCAGTGGAGGATTCTTACTCAGCCCAGTGGAACTGTGGAAAAAAAAAAAATTAAGGAAAAAATATTTGTTTGTTTCTCTGTTTCTTTGTTTTAAATTCTAATCACAAACAGTACTTGTCAATTCAACAAAATCTTATACGCAGGTAAGTCAATCAGTCATTATTCCACAGAACTAATTAGAGCTGTAGGAATCTGGGCAAGTGTTATAAAGATATTTCTACAAATGTTAAGATATTCTAAAAACCCTGTACCTCTGTTGTTTTCCTTTTCTGTTTTCTGTTCAGAAACAACATGTAGAAATGTTTGCTGGTGGCAAAGTTGGAGGAAAACAGTGAATTAAATGAAAACTGAACAATGTCTGTGAGAAAGAATTCTGAATGTGTTTGAACTAGAAGTCTGATTTTAGGGCTACAGTTCAATTCACCCCCATTTTTCTTGGCTTTCCCTCCATCTGTGTTCTGCTGCTCCCTTGTTGTTGCTCTTATGCTAATCTCTACATTGTGCTGGTAAAGCATATGCAAAGTAACGAGGTTGCAAGTCTGATCCAACTGAAAACATAACTAAACAGAGCAGGATGAGAGGCATTTTTAGCTGATCCCTTTCTCAATGCGGTTTGCTAGTAGTCTGTGCAGTTAGTTGTGCCAGCACAATACAGAAGCAGGGCACATGATGAAGTGTTCAGGAGAAGGTATAGGATTGGAATGCTGCTTAGTGTTAATACTGGTTTAAAGGGATGTCAAGTAATGTCTACAGAGCTGCTCTCATTCTCTTAACAAAAATATATGTTACTGGCATTCAGCATAACTATTCTCACAACTAACTAACTGATCAGAGCTGAAAATTTAAATACCTTTTATAGAACTCTTGATCAGGCTGTAGCAGTAATTCCAAACCTGTGATCCATATGTCTCAAATCCAGAGAAATCACTCATGATTTGCAGAGAACTGATATAAAATATTACGTTTACCCCTGTAATACATTAAGTTAACGCAGTGCTGTTACCCAGATAGGATAAAAAATGTTATCAGGAGTGCTGGCAACCTGCCCTCTGTGCATTAAAGCATCTAGGGCTCATGGTGTACTTATCTGGCAGATTTAGGCGAAAGACCTCAAGACATTGGTGCTGTCTGCCCTGTCACACTGTCAGACATTTTTGCTTCCGTGTACAGGTGAAAGAGTACAGTATGTGCTTCAAATGGACCACAATCTTGAGCTTGTACTTAATATGATCAGCATGTACACATATCTGCTATTTCAATGATAATGTCCACTGTGGGGCTGACTGTCTTCACCAGAGCAACAAGTTAGACTGCTGCTGATGGTGTCATCTTGAGTGTGCCAATGTTATCTGTTCCATCCTTGGGCAGTAAGAAGAGAACTGTAGCATGAAAGAGAGATGCTTTCACTTACAGTCAATTAAAAAAAGAAATGTGATCCACAGAAATAGCAAAGGAAGAAATATGTGATATTCTTACTCCCACTTACATACAATTATTTGTATGAATAGTCCCACTGCAATAAACGTTACTGCTTGGGTGGTTAACTGCTCATCAAGGAACAGACACAATTCAAACAATTTCAAACTACAGGTGCTTTAAAGAAAAATCAGGATTTGCTCAAAAAAGCTCTTCAAAGGGAAAGAACGCTCAGCCAAATATGCTAGGCATTTTTCACCCTGTATTCAAAACTAAAAAAAAAACAACCCCAAAACCCTAATTTTGTATTTTGTGTTGTTGGTTTGATTTTATTGGTTTTGGTTTGCTTGCTTATTTGTTTATTTTTCCCCAAAGGCAGTCAGTGTTATTATCTGCTATGCGTGGGAGTTATTGACTTCGAATTTGCATTGTTAATTTAATTTTGCAAAAATTCCTTTCTTTTCTCCTCCAATTCCGAAGTCTCACCCCCCAAAAAATGTGTTTGCCGTGTACTTATTTTTATCTCATCAAATACTCTATTTTATTTTTTTTATTTTTTTTTTTTTTAGGAAGCAGGACTAGGTGTTTAATTCTTCTAATTGTGTGTACAGGTTGCCCCCCCCCCAAAAAAAAAGATGCAAGAAATGTTTCAAAAAGAGAAATCCTCAGTCAGTCTATCCCTTTCCAGAAAACTGGGGAGCAACTTTCCTGGAAAACACATTTTTTGAAAGAGCTGCAATGTGACTGTCATAGATTTGAAGTTAGAGTCACAATATAACTCTCCCCACACTGCCCCAAGAAGTGCCATATAACGTGTTATATAGGTAACAAAAAACCAAAATCAGAGCAAGCCTGTAGAAGCTTATGTTCCTCCTTTCCTAATTAAAATTCCACAGACAAGTATTTGAAATAGGGAGATGAAAAGGTATGATACATATTCTACTCATTTTGCTCTGCTCTGTTACTTAGAGCCAAATCTGTTTTGAAAAACAATTTACTAATTTTGGTTTTAAAATGTTGCCAACAATACAATTCCCTACCAAGATGTTTGGCTGAGCCAATATAAAAACTACTATTGGCTGTTTAGGTCCTGTTCTAAATGGGCAGTGCTTCAAAGATGCTTTAGAGGAACAATTTTTAAAATCTAAAATTCTAGGATAACCTGTCCACAAGCAGTTCCTTCTATAACGTTGTCATAGGCTCTGAAGCTTATAAGATTTTTCTTTCACCCAAAACTCATACCTTTGTGCCAGGGGAGGTTTAGACTGGATATTAGGAAAAAAATCTTCACAGAGAGGGTAGTCAGGCACTGGAACAGGCTGCCCAGGGAAGTGGTGGAATCGCCGTCCTTGGAAGTGTTCAAAAACCTGTGCAGACGAGGCTGTCAGTGACCTGGTTTAGTGGTGGACATGGCAGTCCTGGGGTAATGGTTGGACTTGATCTAAAGATCTTTTTTGCAACCTGGTTGATTCTGTGAATCTGTGATTCTGGAAAGCGAAGGATTCCCACCAGAGCCTCAGCTAATAGCTGTGTAGTGAACCCACAGGCTAATAAGCCTACACAATACTTTTTGTCTGAATGTCATTTTGTTCTTCTGTTGATATCCACCCTTCTTTCCATTCTTAAATATGCCTTCCTGTTTGTCTCATTATTTTGGTAAGCGGGGCTAATTATTTTCAGTCCCTTTTCTTATGGGCAGTTTTCTTTAGGCTGCTGTCTCAGTTCTCTTTAGCCATCTCTGAAGTCCTTCTCTTTGGCAGACCATTCTGGAGGTAGGATGACACATATTAGTTAACTGCACCTCAAAAATTTGCATCCTGCCACTGTGGTATTTCCTACATCATTCCCCACTCTATTCTTCCCTTTCCAGAAAAGGTTAGTGATGTCTGCCTGAACAAGGATGGAGAGCTCATGGTAATACAGAAAATTGCACCAAACCCACAGCCTACATGCCAGATATGAACAGAACACACTAACTCCTAGCTGTGAGCAGTATAAACTGTTTTAGACCTGCCAAACGCTTGTGCAGGACCAAAAACCAGACATGGACAGAAAAATGTCATCTACAAATACATCAGTTGAACTGAAGTGCTGTGTGGACATGCTGAACCTAAGCCAAAGCTGTGGCACAAAAGACCATATCTTCTCTGTCTGCTGTGAAATTTTCATGATGTGACAGCTGATAGGACCCACTCAAGGAAACAGAAATTTGATGACTACAGATTCTCTTAAAAAAAACAAACCCCAAAAAGGAGGGGTGGAGGGGGGACTGGGTGGGGGGGAGGGTTTGGGTGGGATGGGGTAGAGTTGGGGAGAAGAGAGAAAGAAGAGAGAAAAAACTTCAACCTGTAAAGTACGAATAGCCTGAAATCACATTATACCTCAGGCTTTCCAAAGTGAGAGCTGCCAACATTATTGTCACTGACAGAGCCTGATTGAGGAAGAGAATTTTTGGCAGAGGACAAGATGTTGCCTCCTATTTCCACTGCTTGGAGCAGTGGTGTCAATATTTCAAGAGACAGTGTCCATCAAAGTAAAATAAAAGCATTGGTCCAGGAGCTGTAAAGGTAGGAGTAAACAATGCAGCTATCAATAAAAGATTCTGACCTGAAAGGTGTGTTTAACCTGGAGGTGAATGATACTTTTTTTCCATTGTGCAAGAGCAATATTCAAATGTTTAGCTTTTCCAGGAAGGGTGCGAGGTTTGTTTCATGTTTACATAGCACTTTACCCAACATGAGCACTTCAAAACCACATATGTAATGGTGTATCTCATGTACAGAACAGTTGCATCTCACAGAGGTCTCTTTATGTGCTACAGTCATCTCAGTCTCTCTTGAACTACCTTCTTAAAGCATTTCTCAACAGGCACTATTCTTTTTCTAGTGCTGTTGTCAATAGCCTTTACTTGGTGCTTCTAGGATGTTGTGATTTCCAAAGCTGCAGATACCCACTTTTCATCTTTCTGAACTTCACTGAAACCCAGAATGCAGGAGACAGATTCGCAAGCAGCCATGCCCGCTTTAGGAGCAGCCAGGACCACTACCGCGGGCAAGTCTTTCATCATGTCAGGCCATGGAGGGAAGAGAAGAACACGTCACATGGTCAGAAAAGCATCCATTCTACTGGGGTATGAGTTTTGTGTTGGGGTATGTCAGTCTTGTGTTGAACATGAGGCAGCATGAAACTCAGATGCAACTTAGCCCGAGTGAAGGCAGAGGCATCCTGGAGAGCTCCAGTTATTACCCCACAGGGGTTCCATTGGGAAGCAGCTTGTCCTGCTCACCATGAGGCACTGGGGCATGAGCAGTGAACATCAGACCAGTATTTCAGCCTCTGATGCTTGTCAGCATTTTCTGAGCCAGCATGGCCAGCTGATACACCGACATTTACGCGGCTGCTGGCCCAGCTCTAAAGCGTTGCTGAATTTATCCAAGATGTAAGTCGTCAAGCTGGGCAAAAAGATGTAAGCTTCAGATATCTCATGGAGTCACAGGGACGTCATAAAGCTTGTCTGGCCTCTGGGAGAGTGAGAGAGGGCAGGGACATGGAGGAAAGGAAAGCTTTTTTTTTTAGTCGAAAGGATTGATCAAAACAGGGGCAGAAGGAGAAATATGTGAAAGTGGACGGAATAGGGAAGACGATGAGTAAATAGGAAAAAAAATGAAAAGCATAAGCAAGGTAAAAATACTAGTAATAAGACAGTGTCAGGGTCAGAAAAGAAAGAGATTTAAGTAATAAATGACAGATTTTAGAGAGTAATGTAAACCTGTATATGCTTACACTGTGAAATCTTGACATCTTACTCAAAGGATATTGAATACCTAAAAGTTGCACCAAAAGTAAGAAAAAAGAAGAAAAAACATTAAGAGAAGTCAGAAGTATTTTCTTCCAAAACCCTAATCCACCTAGATATTATACTTCTTAAAAAGGTAGGTTCTGAGCCTTGCAACTAATTATAATTGCAATTATTTTTATTATACTTCATAAGATATAAAAACTTAGTTCATAGATGTATATTGATCATAATTATCATTGTTAAAGATAACTATTAGCTAGACTCATAGCTCACTTTCACCATGGTGAAACGCAGGTACGTTGGCCTGAGTTGATGCATTTTTACTCATGAGACGCCAGCATCAGGCCTCTTCTATTAGAAGTTAACGCTGTTGTCTTCACTGTGAGAATGGCTGTGGGCTAACTGGTACCTCTCTGCTTTTCCACAGGGGAGGGAAGCATGGCACATGTGGTCTCAATCGGAAGAACCACAAAGCAAAGCAAACCATAGTGAGAATTGTCGTGGTTTAAGCCCAGCCACACAGCTCGTCCACTCACTCCCCCCGCTTCTTTCCCTCCCCCTACTCCTGGAGGGATGGAGAAGAGAATCAAAAAGAATGCAACTCCCATGGGTTGAGATAAGAACAGTCCAGTAACTAAGGTATAACACAAATCACTGCTGCTACCACCAATAATAATAATGATAAGGGAAATAACAAGGGAAGAGAATACAACACCTCACCACCAGCCAACTGATAAGTCTCCCAACCCCACCCAACTGAGCACCAACCGATACCTCCTCCAACCCTGCAGTCCAACCCTGCAGTCCCAGCCCTTCCGGGTAACTCTCTGTTACATCCTGTGCATGACGTGCTGTGGTATGGAATACCTCTTTGGCTAGCTTGGGTCAGGTGTCCTGTCTCTGCTTCCTCCCGGCTTCCCCTCCTCCCTGGCAGAGCTCGAGGCTCAGAAAGTCCTTGGTCAGAGTAAACATTTGTGTTAGCAGCTCTGTTCCCAGGCCGAAAGTCAAAACACAGTGCTGCATCAGCTACTAAGAAGGAGAAAAATGACTGCTACTGCTGAACCCAGGACAAAGTACATCACCCAGCCACACCTATACTCTGCTTCATACAAATAGACAGTGCTTCAAGTTTCTCTCCTTGTAATACTGTTGATAGTCCAGCACATATAGGTCACAGCAGGCACTTACACCAATCTGATGTTCTCCAATGTGCCAGGGAGACTGAGGTTTGAACAACAGAGCCAAAACATTGTTCTTGGTACAATATAATTACTGCAAGTACCGTATAACTCAATAATTTTCTTAAAATACTGTTGGAAACTTACAGTCTGATCCTGAAGCCAGAGATAAGTAGTATTGCTGTGCACTAGGAGTCATAGTGCAACAGGTAACCGGGGAATGGCCCTATTATAAAAAATAAAATTATTTCAGTTCTTCACTCAAATATCTGATCGTTCACTGGCATACGTTTATTTAAAGGTTAAATCAGAGGTGGGAAGGGGGAGAAGTTAATCTCATATTGGGAAAAGCTGCCAAAATAAAACTATTGAAGCAAATGCCAGGCCAGGCAGTGGGCCAGTTCACTTATCCTTACTAGCCACCTGCAAGCTGTATTATCAGAGCCTATGAAGTTTATTATTTCAGTTTATTATCCCTTCATTATGATATAGAAAAAAGGCATTGATGTAAAACAATTTTGACACCAAGTTTCTCCCTGACACTCAGCACTGTAATCCATTCATGTTTGCATGGGAACAGGTTATGGGACAATTTTTTTTCTCTATCAGTGACAAACCAGATGCTCATGCATATATGTAACTTCTCATTGTCATCATGAGGAGAAAAAAAATTGCTTTTTGCATGAGAAATACAGAAAGTAAAAGAAAGATGCATCTCATCAGGTAACATACTAAATAATCACAACCTAAGAGGGTAAAGTACCACCATTGACTTCAGTGGAATTGCACACTCGCATGCTGGCTTCAGCAGCTGAGGAAAGATCTCACGGGACAATGCCAGGCAGATGGCAGTACCAATATCCTTCATATTTTGAAACACAGCTTAAGATAGCAGTCCTTGACTATTGCTTTTCCCAAGACAGAACTGTATGTTTTGAATCACATCATATGGCATTGGGTGGGCATTTCTGATAGTCAGAGATTTAATGAAAAGTAAGATCTTGAAGAGTTTCTCAGTTTAAAATACTCCAGTGCCACAAAGCATGTGAATCTGTGTGTTTTGATTGTTCTTATTTTAAATACAGGGTTTTTCTTTATAGCCAAGGGTTCAGACATCCCATATTTTATAGGATTTTTTTTTAATCACATGGGCTGTTATCATCTGTAGCACTGATTTAGTACTGTTATAACTGTAACGATCTGAGAATATTATTAGCACAACAAGTTCTGTAAAGAAAGATTGTATCTGTTATGTAGAATAACTGACATGTTTGTAAAAAAAAACAAAACCCAAAATAAAAAACAGACCAGCTGCAGATCTGTGTTCCAAAAGGGCTCATCTGTTATTTCTGACTACATCAGGCAGTCTAGTGAAAGACAAAAGTTCTATAAACTTTGCCTACTGTCACTTGTAATTTAAACACTGGGAGTCTAAATTTCTTTCCTCTGGCAAGCAGAAAAAAGTCAGGAAAAAAAAAAAAAGATAAAAATACCTAGATTCATGTGTAGTGATTTCCCTGAATTGGGGCATGAGCATCTTCCTCTCCTGCTTTTGGGGCTACTTAGGATCTAGTCCTTAGATGCATTTTCCATACAAAATAAAGATTGTCTCAATACTAGTATGAAGGACAATGCCCTAGAGAATACCTAGGACAGCTGGTCCAAACTCTGACCTCCTAGTGAAAATATAAGCAGTGGAGGGGAGCCAAAAGCAGCACAGCATTAATGTTCTCCTTTTTTTCTTTTTTTTTTTTTTTTTTGTGCTACTCTTCATTTTTTGTTATTACATTCAGATATGATGGCTGTAGCTAGAAAAAAAGATAATGAGTGAGAAGGTTGTTGCCCAGGAGTGCAACTAAGTCAAGAAGTCCCCTATTAGCACCTTCTCCAGTTTGAAGAGCATTGTTAGCACCTGCATTATAATATTAAGGACACAGCCTTATGAGGACCTTCCACTAACGGGGTGAAAATAACAGTAACAGAGAGAAAGCAAGGAACCTTGCTTCACCTGGGGATAATTCACCCAGGATCTGCTGCTTAGAGGAAGCGGTCTTCACAAGGAGGATTTCACTTCAATGATTAAGTTTGCTTAACCTAAGGGTTTACTACCCTTTAGGGGCACAAAGTATTTGCTGAGGCTCAACAGTTCCAGCTGCATTTTCTTGCTCTTTGTCATGCTAATGTTTTGTAGCAAAAAATTCAGACAAAGCTATTAAAACAAACAAACAAACAAACAAACAAACAAACAAACAAACAAACAAACAAACAAACGGATCTTCACAGCCTCACCAGATTTTACCTATCAGCAAGATTAATGGTGATTTTTTTTTTTTTTTTTTGAGAATAAAAGAGATTCTTGTGTTAAGAACAGCATGGCCCAAGTTAATCGCACATGTAAAAGGACACAGCTCCATCAGCCTTAGCTGCCATTAAACCTGGCTGAATTTTCTGTCACATCTCATTTAGCAAAAATGCAGTTATACTTCAAATTTTACTGGTGTGGTTATACTGAGGGAGATTTAAATAAATAAGTCTTTTATATATACCTCTATACATTATCCACAAAGGCCTCTTCTTGTTAATTGTGTCAGCTCAGATACTAGTTAAAGCTAACTTTCACAGGGATGTGTGTATTTGTGGGTCAGGTTCATCAAATATTCATTGTTCAATATAGTGACAGCTGGTTGCTGGCATACATACTCTTCCTGTGTTTGGTTTTCTGATAGAACCTGTCAAGTACTGGTTGTCTGTAACCGAATTTGTCACGCTCTCAGCAAGGTTGTATCTTTTCTTACTACCAAATAAAACAATAAACTGTAGAAAATCTAATGCTATTTTTTTTAACCTCAACTAGCAATGTAAAACCATTGTTTTTATCAAAACCAAAGACACAAATACCCACAGTTCATTTTTGTTTATTAATTGTAACTGATTTTGAGGCCAGAAAACCATGCCTATGGGAGCAATTTCTGATCCCTTCCCTAAAGATAAAGCAACCACTTTCCACAACAGGCGTTATATACCCAGGTATGACAGCACTGTCAGGGCAAGATTAAATGTTTTGGGCTTGTCAAGTGTACCCATACAGGGGGACAAGTCAGTGCATACTGATATGATGAGGAGCAACCATTCAGCATAGGTAGGGTCAGTCTTTGCACAGATTTGGAGTCTCTGCCTGCTTCTCAGTCCCCAGGCCTCAGTAGATTATGCACTTGCTAAATTAGCTCACATTAAATTGAGCTAAAAACTGAAGTATTAGTGACTCAGGAGCAGACAGATCAAAATTTGGAGCAGGATTGGTACTTGTGGAAAGAGTAAGAAACCTTTACAGACCAAGAGAGCAAGAAAAAAGTGATCTGTTTGGGAGAAGATGCTCTGCCTTGTCAGAGACCACAGCTGTCCAATACAACTCAGATGTGATGAGGAGGATGACACCAACACAAGTAAACTTGCCAATTGAATGTGCTTTTCCGAGCAAAATGTAAAATCAGTTTGATCTCATGGTTCAACACTACATGTAGTATAGAAATAGCAGTAGTTGTAACAATGGCCTAAAGTACTGAAAAACCTCACATATAACAAAATTGAAAGATCAAACTTAAAATACACATGCATGTCTCAAATTTTTTCTGAAGAAATTTAACAAGTGCTGAGATTACACTGAAGACAGAGAGAAGTATACATGTAGGCTGCCTATATGTTTTTGTAAATTCCACATGTTCCTTTATCAGACTTTATGTTACTTTATCAAGACAACTCTGTGATATTTCAGTACACCAAATAGACTTAATCAGGACTTCTCTTTATTTCACTATTAGGTTTCACCCTGCAACTACAATCTAATAAAAGCAAAACAGAAGAGATTAAGCTGAGCACCAAGAAAAGAAGCATACTGCATTTGAGACAAGTTTAGATTAGGATTCTTTTGAGGATAACATTAGAAAAATGCACCTACATCCATGCTCAGAAAAAAACCAAACACACTTATTTTAATAAATTTGAAGTGAAGAAGTAGAAACAATGTAGCAATTTCTGCAGATCAACAATCCATTTTCAGTACAAAACCTACAAGAAAAATATTTCTTCCTCATTCATATCCTTTGAAAAAGAAAAGAACCACACAGCTAGAGTGAGAGAGAGAAATGTGTATATATATAATTTGTGCAATGTCTGATTGCAGAGAAAGCCTTCATTCCAGTATCCTAGTTCAGCTGACTAAAGCACAGGACTAAAGAATTTCTCATAAGCTCAAAACTAGACACAGGCTTAAGTACCTTGTTAAACCCAGACATCTGTTCTCCTTAACATGACTACAAAGAGAACTTTCCCCTTTGTTTTGTGAAATGACCCTGACACAAGAGGAAAAGCTATTGCCTCTAGAAGTTCCATAATTTCACTCTGTATTCAGACACTTAGACAATTTCCTTGAAAAGTTGTTCAGTTTTCATTCTTGATCTTGAACAGGTCACATTCTGCTTTCAATTACTCTATCACCATTGTCTTCTTGAACTACTTGAACAATTATTCTCCTAAGCATTACTTTAAAAGTTCAGGATACACTAGTGAAAAATAAGAAAAGAAAGGCATACTAAACTTTGAAGTCTCCGCAAAGTACAAGTATCATCCATCAGTCTTGTTCAGAATTGGGTTTCCAAACCTAAATGTAATGCTTCCACTAAATACCTGAAAAAATCCAATTACTGCCTCAGGTTTGAATAGCAGCTCTGCTGTGACTGTTGAAAGGACCCCTGTTGCATCCCGAGAAGCAACGATGACTTTCAAGGTACTGACATATGTGCCATAAAACCACTCTCCCCTCTACCGTTCTTTATGCGTGAAAATAAATATGTTCATGTTTGATCTCTTCAAGAGCAAGTCTCATCTCTGTACAGAAAGAAAAGGATTTTGCCTCCTGTAAGACAGACTTGAAAGAACAGGTGGGTTTTACAAGGTCTGAACCGCATTTTATTTTTGAGCATTCCCTGCTCCAGCTAGAGTCAGATTATGATAAGAACTGACTGTGCTACCAAAGCATTTTCATGACCTACAAATTACCCCAGGTTTAAGAGCTGGTGTATCCTACACTGCGAGAGATTCTGAGGGGAAGTGTGCCTACAAGAGACATCCAGGCATTTTTATAAACTCTTTAGGCTTCTGGTGTCTTGTGGTATCATATGTGAACAATCAAATCAGTTCTGATTTGAACGCTGTCACTTGGATTAGGGTTTATCTATCGCATGGTAGCACTGAGTTAGCAGGCCGCGGAGATGAATAGAAGTACTGATTGCTGAACTGACAGTCTTGAAGATGAGTAGCATTATTTTATCACATCCTTCTTTGCAGCATGTGCCAGTGGGTTTTAGCTGTCACATTTTTTAAAATTATCAAGACTCAGAGTAAGTAACAGAGCTGCTTCCTTAGTGCGTAAAAGTCCCCTTCTCTCCTTCTGATCCTACCAAAGCTGCTGGCTTTTATTTTGTGAAATTGTGTACTTGTAGGTTAATTTGAATAAACAAAAGACTGTTCTGCAGACCACAACATGGCTGCTAATTTAGTGGCTTGCTTTCCAGTGCATCACTTGTTCTAATACACAGCAGAAACATTTTAACTCATTTGTGAAGGTAAAAGCCTTATGTGTTTTTAAGCCACTGTCCTCATAACACCTATTAGGGTTCATTATCTAGGGATACATTCAGAATGCAGTGTGTTTTCTTGCATACTGTCCTGTGGCTTGCCCACAAGTGTATGTCATGTGCAGTTGTCATTTTTCAATCAGCTCTCCCTGACGCACCTACCTGCCATCTGCCCACAAACCCCAGGCTCTGGAGACTACCTTTGGCAGTGTTATGAAAAGCTACAAAAGGAAGCTGAGAGCATCGACTGAATGACCACCAGCCTGCTGTGGTTCCTCTAGAGCCGGAGCCTGAACAAGACAAGGAGAGGACAAGACCACCGGCAGTAGAAAGCAATTAGACACAACGATGACAGAGCTTGTCCCATCCTGTGAATCCATCTACTTCCCATGGTGGACTCTCACCCCTGTTATTACAGATGAAACAATCCTGGGTCCCCGTAGCCTGTCGGACCTGCATGGTGGCACACAGAGGCTGCAGCAGCGTGGTGCTAAAGCTCTGTGCTGCACCAGGGGAGCAGGCACGTTCCTGAGACCTCCAGCTCAATCCGCAACCTGCCTGCTCTGCTCTCCAGACACAGTGTAGTGACAAGTGGAGACGAAGCACTGAAAACCCCTCACAGGCCTCAGCCCAGTGCTCTGCCCTGCCTAATTAGTCAGACTGATGGCCTATTAAATCTGCAAATGTTAGAATGCACAGAAAGGACCTGTTAAATGAATCAATCAGTTTTCTGTTACCATCAATGCACTGCCGCTTGTCATTATCCATCTTAACGCAACCCACCCCAAACTTGTCCGTGTGCACACTGAGGCTGCAACATCTAAATGCCCATTTCTAACTAAAGATCCATCACAAATAACAAAGTTGCATTCTTTTACAAACAGACAGATCTAAGTTTTCCAAAAGGTTTGTGAATACACCCTTCCTTTAGATACTGCTCCTCAATAATGAAAACTACACCTTCCAGACACGTGAATTATAGACGCCCCAAGAAAGCAAAAGAAAACGAAACAATCAGTGGAAATCAGGATGCTCAGCCCCTGAAGGATCAGACCCTCGAAGAACTTTCTCTCCACCAGTTCTTATGGGCAGTACCCAAATATTCAACACCCCAAAACATAAAAGCTGAGTGTCTAATTAGTTCATTTATCATTATTTCATTTTCATTTTCTGTAGAAAGCAATTTAATTCTTATCCTTCCTAATAAAAGAAGTATTTTATCATCTCTCTCAGCCATCCTGAATTAGACTGCACAGATGCTTCTATGACAGTAGATCAAATGTCATGATATTTCTTCCCTAAAAGGGCACTGCATCTCAGGGTATCAGGAACTGCACACACATTAAAATAAATTCTTTCAGCATTTGTGCTCAAAAAGATAGCATTTTAAAAGAATCTGTCATTTTTGGAAGCTTCTTAGGCTTAGATCTTAAAATATGTGCAATGATTAATACAAAACACTCAAAAAAAAAATTTCGTCTGATGGGGAAAGTTAAAAAAGATTCCACGAGGCCACTTACCTTTTAAGGACAGACTAAATGCCTAGACGAGGGATTTAACAAGCTTTCACAAAACAGAAGTCTCCTCATAAAGTGGAAAGAATTTAGCCGGTGTAAGAAAAGCAGTTTTTAGCTTCACCATCATAATTCTCCACTGCAGAGCTTTACAATTTACAGTGGGACAAAAGGAAACACCATTTCTTTTGGGCTGATTTTGAATGAAAGTTTAAAATAGGAAACTCAGATACCCAACAAGAGAGAGCTGAAAAATCCTGGTACAGTGAGACCCAATTTTATTTCAAGTTAATTTGGTGGATTGCTATCATCCATTTCCTTTTGAATTAAAACTAGAGTCAGTACTATTTAAATCTATTTCTTGTAGTCTAGGGTATACTTTAACATGAGGGAAGACTGAATTGCTAAGCAGAGGGCAAACATTTCACAAACTAGTATTCTCATGGGCTGTGATTCAATGGAAATTATACATTTTCCCCTAAGACATAGTTTGATGATATAAAACAAACAAAAAAGTAATAATTCACAGAAGTAGAAGAAAATAAGAACAAACATAAACTAGATCATGATTTCAAATCATAAGAAAAGACTTAAATACTTTCCAAAGGTCTGTCCACAGCTGCCTGCAGAGATGCATAAGACTGGGCAAAGCTGTGTACAGTGGTGCTGGAGAATGGTTCCATACCGGGGAGGAGTCAATATCTAAGTGAGCAAAACCATCAAAGATCAAGATGGGTCAAAAGGAGAGTCTGATAATAATGCAAGAAAAGAGAGAAAAGAAAGATGAGACCTCCACAGGCCCAAGTCTCCGAAGGTATATAAATTACCTCCCCTGTACAAGAAGCATGAGGGATCGGGGTGTTGAACAGAGGGATGTCCCTCTCCAGGATTCAAAGCACAAAGCCAATTGCCCTGGTTCTTTCTTCAAAGTCACATGACCTGGTGAAGATTCAGTTTTCCGCTTCAGTGTGAATTTGTATGGAGAAAGCAGCAGGGGAAAAAAATCAAGCGAGGAAAAGTTTGAAAGAGATATCCCACGTGTTCCTGGTCCTTAGGATCACCACTCCGATCCATGTACATCTCTTTTAGATGGGACATATGGTGAAAGAGATAAGCTGTGGGAAGAAGGAGGACAAAAGCTGCTTAATCTGCCTGATTAATTCTTAGTGAAGAAACGTGGCTTAGCAAGGAGCAGTATCATGGGAAGCTGGCTTCAAAGAAGACTATTTTAAACTCTCAGCATTTAAACTGAATTGCAGTGAATGTCTGCCAAGAAGATGCTAAGACAGACGTGAGGGCAGCAAAAACAACTGTCATGTGCAAGTGTCCAGCTGGAGGGGTAGAGGTCCCTTGGCTGGGCCTTGAAGGGGCAGCAGGGAGACTTTTCAGAAGCCCTCACAGGTCATGAAAGTGAAGGTGAGGGGGACTGCAGGCCTGGGGAAGCAGGTTTTTCCCTACTGACATTCCCAGCTAACTACAAAAGCCCTCGCAATGCACAGCAATGACTTGTAGTGCCTGCCAAAACCCTGCCCCAGCTGTGAGGGGGCTTCCTAGGAAAAGACATGCTCAAATGCCTTATTGAGCAGCGCCAGATGCTTAGCAGCAATCTTGGGAGGAAAAAGCTACCTGTAGAAATGTGATGTTTTTCCGACGACAATGTACCACTTTCTTACAGTCCAAGTAAAATTAGTTTTCAAGTGATGAAAGAGGAATTACCTGCTTAAAACATGCGTTGTTTTTATGAATAATAAAATCTGTACATGATATATGTACATATTTGCGCACACAAATGCATAAAAATTAGAAATGATGATTTCTGTATCAGTGCTCTCTTTTTTATATTTTCAAACTCTGAAATAATTTTTGCTCATTTTTTCTCCCATCTCATTTTCTAAAGCACTGTTCTAAATTCTAAACTGTATATGTTTACAAGATAGCATACGTTTAAAACAACCCAGGACTGGGACTGTATCTATAGTTAAGCTTTTTCTTCTTTTTTTTTATTCAGCAAACAAAAATAAAAAATAAAATTCATATCCGGTCTAACACTCAGTGTAGAAAATATTAACCCGGAGCAAATTTTTATGCAGGCAAGTTATAAATCCCTGGAAATATTACAGTAGCAAACCACACTGACCTTTAACTCTAGGATTGCAAATGGTAATGCTATAATAATTGTGTATGTCCTTTTATTGTGTGACTTCCCACTCCCCCGGCCCACTAGGAAATGGGAAATGATGGCCTTTAGCAGTCCTTTAAATTGAAGGTATAGGGATGCCTTAAGTTTATTCCCATTTTTATATAACCATGTATTATTATTATTATTTATATGTTGCCAGGAGCATTTGGAATGCAGCTGCTTCTGTGGGTTGCCTTGTAAAGGAAGGTGCTATGCGTTTTGAACAAGTATTAAATGTGTACAGGAGATGATGCTGTATAAAATCTTTCTTTTCATATTTTTTGTGAACTAACACTGCAGTCTCTGAAGAGACAAGGATTCCATGCAGCATTCAGTGATACCAGAAATAAGCAAAATTTAATGAGGAGATAGACATTTATATAGTTATAAAACCCCATCATTGCAATAGTTAATGCAAGCTGATAAATGACTGATCAGGAAGTATAGTTGGATCTTTAACATTTAAGTATTCTCTAGCTAAAGTGTTTCAACAAGATATTGGTTGCCTCCCACTGGTGCGGTGTGGGGATCTCTTTCACCCTTTTCTGGAGAGACTGGTGCAAGGGCTCTGGGTGAGGTATAGGCAGGAGAGCTGACTGGCACCACAAATTCTCCAGTACATACGATTTTGCAGACTGGCACTGCTGAAGGTCAAAGGTGCAGTTGGAAGTTTGCCAAAGGCAATGAACAATCAGAAAATGACAAGACCCCAGGACATGCTTTGTTTTTGAAAATAACATTATATACGTATACATATATATATAATTGGTTTTTTTTTTAAATGTTGCTTCCAAGTTTGAACCAGACAGATTCTGAATTCAATAGGCTTTTCTCTTTCTCTTGATGAGACATATATCTAAGAGGCAATATTTTCCATCCTGGTTCTTTATGCAGGGGTGAGATTAACACACACGTATAAAATAAAACTATTGAGCTATTTTAATACTTTTCCTGTCATGCATTCAGAACCCTCTAAAGTTGTCACCAGCTACTGTTTCATTTAATTCCCTAGCCTTCAGGGTAATGTAAGAAAATTGAAGAGATTAGGAGCTCTCTCTTTCCTGCTCAATGCATTTGTGTTGCAGTAAATTGGTACCAACCTTCAATCTCATGGTCAGGGCTCTTCAGGGTCCTTCCAGTGATATGACAGAGCAGCCAGCTTGATAAATGGTGCACACGCCCTCCAGCGCAATGGAGAAAGCTTTCCTCCCTCTCTCTGTAACTGTCTCTCACACACTAGTGAAGAGGAAACACTTAGCTGTCTTACTGCAGTAAAGAACTTTATTTTTCTCTTTACATTGTCTGTGATAATTAGAAAATATATATTCCACCCCCAATTGTTTTATGGATAGTAGCAAACACAGGATAATGAACTGGAAGGAAGGGAAAATCCATATCCTGGAAAAGACTTTTGATGCAGCACTTCCTGGTCTCAAAATTAGAGAAAAAAGTAAAATGCCCTCAAATTAGGAGTTTTGATAACTTGAAATAAAACATATTCACTAAACAGGCATTTCAGTAAGATAGTTAAATATAATGCTTAACTTCAAGCTTAGGAACTATTGCTGATGAAGTAGGGGACTGTGCAGTGTTACATTACACCCTTACTCTATCTCCTTGTTGATTTGCAGCTAATAGGACTTAACACAAGTACAAATATAAGCTCTGCAATAAAGTGTATTTAGCAAGACATTCAAGCAAATGCTTCTCCCCTATTCCGGTTCATTCTGCTTCAGCAATTCTGCAGTACTTGCTCTCCTGAGCTGGCATTGGGAAGAGTGGTCAGCTTGGTCGTTTCACTGTGTGCAAAAATATAAAGGGGAGATGAAGGGTGATGAAAGGGCTTTAAAACAAGATTTGAAAACTCTTATTTGCCCAGAAACTTGGCCTTGAACAGCCAGACGTGTGTGTTCCTGCGCACACCCATATATTTCAAATTTGTTCATGCAGACAGCTGATCTAAAAGGATATCGTGTGAAATTTATGATAGACTATCAGCTAGAGGATTTAAATAAACAAGTCTTAAAACACCATTGACAACAGATGAACATGTAGAGAATCAGTTTGCAATGGGACAAGAAATAATTGGTCTGTTCCACTAAATTATAGATCAACTAATTACAATTCCTACCTGTTGAAGATCAGGCTGTGTATGCCTTAACTGAGGTTTGATACGGTCCCCTATTAAAAGTCTGTAACAGCTTTACCCAAAATAACCCACAGCTTTAAATAACACTATTAAGCAGACTAGATGTGCACTAAAATCTGTCATTAACTAACCAGTCCATGGAAAAATGACTGAAGAGATTTGGAAAACCTGCCATTAATGGGTTAATATTGGCCTTGTTTTTCAAAGTCAGTACAGTGCAGATTTAAAAGCCGATCACATGTTGCACACTGAAGTCAGATTTTATACTCTGGCCTATTCTAAGAGCACAGAAGAACAGATCTGATGTTTCACTTCAAACTGTGAGTTGATCGCCTTTGCTTATCTCACCCCATTGTACCTCTGGCATCACACAGGGTTCGGAGAACAGTGTGTGGCACAGACCGTACAGTGATTAATAGTTGCTGGTAGTTCCAGTGGGGTCAATTAAGGACAAAAAAAGAACAATCTTATGTCTAAAATTTCTTGCCTTAAACCATTTGTCAGAGCCTTAGGGCTAGATGTTCGAAGCAGAGTGTTCTGTGCCTGTTGCCTGTAGCCACTCTTCAGGAACACAAGTAGTTTTCAAATTGCTGGGAATAGGTTGTAGGTGCAAAGCACATACCAGGAATCAAAAGGAGCTGGAAGGCATGCTAAGGCACATGAAAAACAACAAAGTGCTTAGTGACAGCCAGCATGGCTTCACTGAGGGGAAATCCTGCCTGACCAATTTGGTGGCCTTCTATGATGGGGTTACAGAACTGATGGAAAAGGGTAGAGCAGTTGATGTCATCTACCTGGACTTGTGCAAAGCATTCAACCCTGTCCCACACAACATCCTTGTCTCTAAACTGGAGAGACATCAATTTGATAGATGGACCACTCGGTGGATAAAGAACTGGCTGGATGGCCGCACACAAAGAGTTGTGGTCAATGGCTCGATGTCTGGCTGGAGACCGGTAACGAGTGGTGCCCCTCAGGGATTGGTGTTGGGACCAGTCTTGTTTAACATCTTCGTCACTGACATGGACAGTGGGATTGAGTGCGCCCTCAGCAAGTTTGCTGATGACACCAAGCTGTGTGGTCCGGTTGATACGCTGGAGGGAAGGGATGCCATCCAGAGGGACCTTGACATGCTTGTAAGGTTGGCTGATGCCAGTCTCATGAAGTTCAACCATGCCAAGTGCAAGGTCCTACACCTGTGTCAGAGCAATCCCAAGCACAGCTACAGACTGGGCAAAGAAGAGATTCAGAGCGGCCCTGCAGAGAAGGACTTAGGGGTGCTGGTCGATGAGAAAATGAACATGAGCCGGCAGTGTGCGCTCGCAGCCCAGAAAGCCACCCGTATCCTGGGCTGCATCAAAAGGAGCGTGACCAGCAGGTCGAAGGAGGTGATCCTGCCCCTCTACTCTGCTCTTGTGAGACCTCACCTGGCGTATTGTGTCCAGTTCTGGTGTCCTCAACATAAAAAGGACATGGAACTGTTGGAACAAGTCCAGAGGAGGGCCACGAGGATGATCAGGGGACTGGAGCACCTCCCCTATTAATATAGGCAGAGAAAGTTGAGGCTGTTCAGAGCCTGGAGAAGAGAAGGCTGCATGGAGGCCTCATAGCAGCCTTCCAGTATCTGAAGGGGACCTATAGGGATGCTGAGGAGGGACTGTTCATTAGGGACTGTAGTGATAGGACAAGGGGTAACAGGTTAAAACTTAAACAGGGGAAGTTTATATTGGATATAAGGAGGAAATTCTTTCCTGTTAGGGTGGTGAGGCACTGGAATGGGTTGGCCAGGGAGGTTGTGAGTGCTCCATCCCTGGCAGTGTTCAAGGCCAGGTTGGACGAGGCCTTGGGTGGGATGGTTCAGTGTGAGGTGTCCCTGCCCATGGAGGGGGGGTTGGAACTAGATGATCTTGAGGTCCTTTCCAACCCTAACTATTCTATGATTCTATTCTATTCTATAGATGCTAGGTATTTGGATGGAATTACAATTTGCTTTTTTAAAAATGCATGTTATCTATCCCAAGCTTACAAGAAGACTGTGGTTGGTTGACCCTAGCCAGCAGCAAAGCACTTACAGAACTGCAGGGAAGGGAGGAAACAGAAGGAAGGAGAGAAGGCTCATGGGTCAAGACCAAGACAGTTTAAGGGGTGAGGCAAAAGCTATACATGCAAGCAAAGCAAAATAAGAAATTCATTTACTACTTGTCATGGGTAGTCCAGGAGTCCAGTCACTCCCTGGGAAGTAGGGCCTCAGCACAGGTAACACCTAACTTGGAAAGCAAGCATCAGAACCACAAATGTCCCATTTTTTTTTCCTCTTTTCCTTGAAATTTGTTGCTGAGCATGACATCCTCTGGTATAGGATATCTCATTGGTAAGTTTGAGCCAGCTGTCGTGGCCATGTCTCTTCGTGGTTTCCTGCCCACCCCAAGACTACTCACTCTGGGGACAGAAGGTAGAAAATAGAAGGCCTTGAAGCTGGGTAAGCACTTTTCAGTGATAGTGAAAACACTGGTGTGTTGTTTTAGCCACAAAACCAAAATGCAGCACATTACAGTCTGCCATGAAGAAAATTAACTCCATCCCAGCCAGACCCAGCACAGAGGGAGGGAGCTGGAACCCACCAATGAAGACTCTTTCAGTCACATCAGTCTATGTCTCTGGGACAGACACTGCCACAGATGATGGAAACCAACATTTGCATGGACAAATCCAGCCTACCACCTGTCAGCTGAGATAGCAGCTTCCATTCTGATTTTTTATTGAGGAAAATCCATCTCCTTTGGCAGTCTGCACCATTTATCTCAGCATTATCCTGTTTTCGGTCCTCCTAGCCAGCAACAGGGGCAACACTGCCTCAGAAGTATGGGTCAGGAGAACCGCTTGTTGCGTGAGGTGGTGATTCCACAGGCAAGTACTTTAAGTTTCATTAAGACCAAGGATTGAATCCATCACATCTTTTACGAACAGCCTTAGCAAACATGGACTCAGAAGATGCTACTGAAGAAAAGCAGTAGAAGATCTGTACCACTGCTACCTAAACCTCACCTGTAATTCATTTGGCAGCCGAAAGAAATTTAGAGATACTATATGAGTACTTTTTTGACAGAAAATCATGCTTGAATTTTATCTTCTTCTACATTTGCCCCTGTTTGGGACTAAAAAGAATACTAAATTCATGCATCTTGTGATATTAAGGAATAAATAAGATATTTGTACTGGAAGAGAAAAACTGCTTGTGATTAAGGAAATTCTACTCATCTACCCACGTGTCTAGAGGCCACTGTTACTCCTTGCTGCTAGTTCTGAGCTCTGCAAAATGTGGATTATTTGGAATTGGGAGTTTGAGAGAATTCTACAATTGGCATAAAGAAAATATACACTGTGTCAAAATCCTGAAAAAACATAACTAAGTTTTCTATATCCACTCTTGTAACACAGGATGATAGTATGCAAGTGTATTACTGATCAAGTTTTTGTCATTAAAGCATTACCTGTAGCTTCAAATTCACGGTTTCTCTAGTAAAAAACTAATGAAAATTTCTTGCCTTCTGGTTTTTTTCTAATTTTATTTGTCACTGTTCTGACACAGCATGACATACACCCTGTTCAACATTCAGACAGTAAACAAGCATCTTCTCTGAGTGCCATGAGCTCTTTCCAAGCCACCTCATCACATGTTTACTGTCAGTGCAGCCGGCTGATGAGAATGGACACCCACTCACTGTTGATCCTGAATTACACTGGAGTAGCTCCTGAAAAAGTGTTGATAGATGGAGTAAAATTTCCATACTTGTGAACCAGGACAGCCCGTTTTCATTCACCAACGCCGGGTCATCATGAGTGCCTTATTCAAACGAAGGGAAATTTTACATGCAGAACAGTTGCTGCAGTTTTATACTACCTGTGTAATAATTCATGACCTGAGTAATAAAGAACTCATTAAACCTATTTCCTGCTTTTTCTTTATACATAGACCTCCCAGCAGTTTAAGCCATACATAATGAGTACAAGTATTTTAAGGGATAGTGTTAAAATTACCTACTATTCTTTTATATCTAAAATGATTCTTCTGTTTTCTTCCACTACATCGCTAGCATAACTAGGAAACAATAAATTACCCTAATTACATGTTATTTATTAGGCAGCGAGCAAATAAGTCATTCAAAGGCAAATCCCTGTAGTTATTCATGAAACTGCTTTAGATGACAAAGATATAGTAAACCAAGCAGTCTTTCATTGTATTTATTACACACTCTTTGTACTAATGAACAATAACAGGCTTTGCTGCAATAATGGCTTCTGTTCTGAGTTGTGGTAAATGTTATACAGGCCATATTCATCAAAAGCACGTCAAAGCCATGGATGGCATGGAAATTGGGTAGCTGGTGAACAACAATGATTTGGAGGGCTTAATAAACATAATGTAAAATAATTAGTGTCTTTAAAAAAAACAACATGCATAATGTACTAGTGGCAGCTTCGACCCCTGAGAAACACACAGTGGTGAAGATGTTGGCAATTTATTTTTATAACCCCTACCTTTGGAAGAGCCTGTGCATTTTCTTTGCTCTCAATATGAGACACTCTTTCTCTGTGTTGTTAAGCAAGCATTAAATCTGCAAGACAGTGGGATGAAAATTTCTCGTTAACTTCACTCATCACATGGGATTAATGAACGCTGTAAAGCAAAACAAGTAAATTTGAATATGAAATCGCAGAAAGAAAGAAGTAAAAGAAAAGAGAAGAGGAGGGCTTTGGACTTAAATTTGAATACGAAATCAGATAAAGGAATGAAAAAAATAAAAGAGCGAAGAGGAGGGCAAAAGACTTGACTAAGTACTCTGGCTTCATATTTTAAGTGCTTTTTAGAGAAGAAATTGGAATCCCTATGTTCTTCTCCCCACATAGAAATTCTACACATGCTGATATGAAAACACACTCTTTCTCCTCCTGCTGAATATTCATGCTCCAAAGAACCTGATACAGGACAAGACAACATAAGAATATTCTTGACTGTGACAGCCAGGGTCACCTTCCAGGATCTGTGTTCAAATACACTTTTATGATGCAAGTATTAGAGAATCTAGCCTCCAACAGTCTTAGTAGAAGTACCACCTTTCTTGGGCATTTGGTCAGAGTTCTAGTTGTCTTTATGCTGTTCTAGGCCTGACATGGCAACAATATTCTAAGAATGTCTATTGGTTAAATCTTGTAGGTGGGACAGACAAGGCAGTACAGTGAAATATGCACTCAGATGCTTAATATTGCCAAGCTTTCAGAGTCCTGGGAAACCGCAGGAGAACATGTAAGAAACTTCACAGAAAGTCACTGAGGGGCGTTGTACAACTAGGGTTGGCAGTTAAGCAGCTACCATAGAAATTGACATATTTGCGTCTTTCTATATGAGGCTGATGGATTATCATTAGAGGAAAACCTAAAGAGAGAGCAATATCTTATTCACCTTTCACCCTGCAGAAGGGGCATGCTCTCTAGAGTACGGGTGAGTGCATCTGAAGGACACAAAGGAAGCCTACACCATGATAAATGAGAGTGAATATAGGGCCCTTGTTATCCAACACCATTGTGAACACAAAGACTTGCCACTAGGTCCCAAACATAATGAAGAAAAAACATGCCATTTTTCAACATGTGACAAAGCATATAAACCCATTCAGTTGTTCAAAATGCACACAGAGACACATATATTGCCTAAACATATATGAAGTTTTGTAAGGGTGTAAATATTCAGAAAAGTTTCTGCTTATAAGCTAAGGAATATAGTAAACGCATCATTATCAACTTCTTCCTTGCTGCCTAACATATAAAACAACTGCATCATCATGTACCTAGTAACTCTCCTTTAAAGTACTGCAGGAATAACATTGACAAATGCTTCCATCACATAATTCATATAATGAGTTTCAACAAGGATGAGATTCTGAGTGTGGTTTTGATTTCCTTAGAGCTGGGATAGATTAAGAATAAATCATAGGCGTTATTGCAGATTTAACCCTTATATCACTGAGACAGAAACCTGACATCTGTTTTGTGGAGAATTTTAGAACAAACCAGCTGAAAACTAGAAATTCCATCAAAGCTTGACCAAGAGCCATAAAAACCCTTTCAGATCAGATGCTAAGTGACTTACAAGCTGATTTAGACATAATAAAAGTACAAACTGCCACCTGGAATTAGAACTACAAAAGGTCTTCTTAGTTATGGCTTTCATTTGGTCTGCTAAGCCATAAAGGATGTTTTGAATTAAACTGTTGGGGGAAGCTTGTGTTCTCAGGGACAAGCAGGACATCTTCTCTTTTCTAGACCAGGCTCTGCTGTAATAGTTTGTGGATGCATCTGAGCCAAACAACTGTCACTCTTTTCCTTTCTCTGTGGATCAGTTTCTTCCCTAACTGCATTTTTGTCCATTTGGGTGGATGTGGAATCAAGTACGTGTTTCTGTAGAAGCAACCCAGTAAACGTTCAATAAAATAAGCTCAAGGCTCCTTCCGCCATAAAGATGGGACAAAAAAAGCCACAAACACTCTAACTCTGTCCTAAACATAGAACCACAAACATGGATAGCAACTTGTGAAATTTATTGAAAATTGTCACCATTTGTATTTGTTATTTCATACACCACAAAGGATGGTGAAATGGCTTGCCCATTTCAACAAATGAGGAGTAGGTAATAGATTTTAGGGTGACTTTTTTCCCCAAAATAACACTAGAATGCAGTCCAGGAGATCATTACTGCAAGTCTTCTTGCCTCAGGTTTACTTTCTTTTCTAGAAGCCTATTCCCCCTCTCTTTACTTAGGTGACTTTAACAACTATTTCTTACTTAAGATGACACTGTCCAAACATATGTAGTGGAGATGCTCATTACAAGGCAGAGGTGGCTTCAGAGGGAGATAAATAGAGAGGAAAGATGATGGGGAACATGTGGTACCTGTATGATGTGGTGCGGTCTGCAGTCCTTTCAGAAGTGGTGCAGAGGCAAGGCTGTAAGACGTCCAGTTCTGAACATAGAAATTTATAGTGGCCAGACTCAAAAGATGCTAGGGGACTGTGATTTCCTTTTTCTTTTTACTTGTTTTTTTCTCCCTAAAATATACTGTAAAAATAGATCCTTCTATCTTTCTGCTAGGAGGGAAAGAATAACTGGATGGTAACTGTAGTGTCTGTGATGGTTATATCCCAAGGCAACAGTTCAAAATAAAACATAGACTCTCATATTTAGTCAAATGATATATGAATGTGAATTCCGTTCTGTGGACAAATTCTTAATCACCCAGGGACAAAGGAGCTCTGATGAGGTGAATGTGGAGAGGCATTTCTCTTTAAAATACAAAAGGTTTTCTCACCTCTATATTGCAAATTGTCTGTTATCCTGAATAAGCAGCCAGACAGCAAACTTAAGAAGTTTCTGGAGAAAGCAGAAATATAACATGAAAAATATATATAAATAGAATAAAGAACAAGGAGGATGTAAAGGATAAAACAAAATTGGTGACAGCTGACTGTGGAGCACAGATTCCTGCGCTAGTGACCATGCAAATAGATAAGTATACAGGACAGATTAACTAAATATGGCTATTCTCCTGCTTACCAGACTGGTTTATACAGAACCAGCCAAGCATCTTTGACCCACAGCCGAGCTTCTCAGATACTCCATCTACAAACGCTAAAGAACTGACTGTAGCAATCAAATGCTAAAAAAACATGAAAGAAAAATGTATTAGTAGTATGCACGATAACCTCTGGGAATTACTTATTCCCAGTCTTTTCAATAAATCAATGCAAGCAAGAGCCTGAATTGTGAAATGTCCATTTAAAGATCTCAGATTAAATGTAATTCCACCAAAAAAGAGAACAAAACAAAACTCACAAACCTGGAAGATGTGTACATGTTTCAGTAATCAAAATGGAAAAATAAATGCAGGTACAAGCACTGACAAACTGTAATTTTGTTTACTGCTTTCTCTCCCAAATCCATGTTCTGAAAAACAATGTGATCTTCGGGAGTAAGAAAAATATTCTGAAATGCTGTACTTATCATAACACTGCCACAATTATCATTATATTGAGCAAGACTCTAAGCTTCAAGTCTCTATTTCTACCTATAATAAGCAAACCATTTAAGGACATCATCATACTTTTCCATGACATTGTGAAGAATTTGTAAAATACAATGTGCATCACATTGATATACTTTACGAATTAACTCCTCTTGATACTGGATCAACTTCCTTACCCTTGTACGTGACAAAGAGTAAAAAATAAACATACCTAAAGCATAACATTTTCCCTCGGGGAGGTTGGTATTTTTTGGATAAAAAATTAAATTTGATGAGAAACTTCTAGAAGAAATTATTATTTCTATAAACAGTTTTTACAGTTTCACTCAGATGACAGAACCTCAAGATGATTATTTTTTTTTTTTCTGTGGTTGTAGCAAGCATTTGAGCCTACTAAAAATAATAATTCTGGTTTTAAAGAAAATCAGAGAAACTCCAGTCAAAAAACTTCTTGCTGAAAAACTTCTTGCTAAGAAACCTGATAAATTATTTCTAACTTACCAAGTAGTTTGAGAAAAAGTTATGAGCATATAGTAGAAAAGTATTCGGTATAGCATTCCTCTTCTTTCTCTGTTTTCTCTAAAACAGTAACAATTATTCTGATAGCATAATTCAAAAATGAGCTACAGAAAGCCTACTATAACGTCAAGACTTTGGGATATAGAATAATTTTAGGTATTGTTCTGGACTCTGCCTCCCACCTCAGACTAGAGTATTTTAGCAATCAGTACTCACTGTGAACTAAATTGGCATCAATGGAAACACCAAATTAATGGTATTGAGCAAAAGTGTACCCATTCTGTCAATCACAAGACTAACCTGAGCTCAGATGCTCATGTGCTGACAGGTCTTTCACTGACAGTCAGTTTTCATCCTAAGTAATTGTGCTGAAAAGCCATGAGATCAAGAAATGTCAAACATAAGTAGTTTGGGGTTCTCCTTTATAAATCTCAGAATACATCTGAAAGCTTCTTTGTGCCTAAACCAGAAACCACATCTTTGTTAGTCAAGGCAAGTACGATATGAAATAATGCCTGCACTTTTCACTGTCCAGAAGTGTGCTTCAAGATCTTTTATCTCGGGGTAAATAAAGTGGTTGATCTGTAGCTCTGTTCTCAACTACCTCTTTTCACTCACATAGGCTTATCATATTCATGAGGTATACATGAGGCTTGTTTGGATTTCTCTTATCCCTTTAACAATGCTCTTACATTTCAGTTTCCTTTTTTTTCCAGATGTTCTCAAATTCATTTTCTTAACATCTGCTGCAAGAACTTGTGTAGCTATTCGTAGATATAGTTGATCTGTTGTTTGATGTTATTAGGGTTTTTGCACAAGTACAGTGAATATGACTGTTTGAGTATAATTTATAGTCTTGTAAAGGAAAAAGGTAAGTATATCCTATAATGAGAAAAAACATTATAACCTACGACTGCATGAGCAGTGTGAAGGGAAAGTGGAATTGTACATTCATCTTGCCAGAGGGAGCAAAAACCAACAGGTCATTTAGAATAGTGGTTTTTGAAACCATCTTTGAACGTGCCCTTCTTTACCTTGGGATACTTGCCTACTTCTCCAGTGCCCATATGAAAACTGTTCATTGGGAAATTATCCCACAGGCATGCTGGCTGTTCTATTGTAGCTGTGAGAAGGTGGTGAGCAAAGAGAGCTGGGGTATTGAGCAGCATGCAGCGAGAAAGTTCTAACCAGGAAATAGACAGCCAGGGAGCCTGCTGCTGAGACCCACTCTGCAGCATTTACTGTTGTCACCTGGCCACCAGGAGGAGTCAATGCATCTCCTGGCTGCTCCAGAACCCTGTCTGTAGCTGTTACCCCTCAACCTGTATTCCTGCCCAGCCACATCAGCACATTTAGACAAAACATACTCAAGTGACATTTTCCCACTGTCACGAAATCTTCAGTAAGCAACCTCTTCAATAAAGGCCTGCAAGTGGAAGTGAGGCTGGCAATAGCCACAAAGAGAAACTCTAAAAATTGTATGGAAATACCTCATCACTCTGAATTTTCACTAGGAAATTCAGACCAGCTCCACATTTTGAAATAACAGAGCTGCAGTCAGCTGGAGCGAGACTAGTAGAGACAAATGAGTCAGATACTCAAAGAGGAAAATGTGAAGAGGGTGCCACACGGAAAGGAAAACAAGACTATCTGGAGAGCTTTGTTTTTGAAACATCTTTGGAGGGCCGCAAAGAAGACAACTGGGGAAAGAAAGAGAACGGCTCAAGTCCTTAAACATTGCTTTTAAGGGCTTTAAGCCTCTTAAGCATCTATGAAACTAAGAGAAGAGAAACCGCAAATCAAGCACCAAAAACACTTCAGAGCAGGAGCATTTTTATTGTCATTAATGCTAACCATTCAGAAATGAAGAAAAAAGTTGTTATAGTGATTTAAAGCTAGTTCAGCCCGATTATTCCTGCCTGTCCCCACCCCCAGTGCTGCAAAAGGGAAAGGATTTATTGGATAGACCCTCCAAGCTCTCTTTTTGCTTCACATACAGCTTAACCTTTACTGGGAATAGGAACAGAGTGAGAAAGCATAATCGGGTACAGGCACTGAACTTGGCTTGTGGCTGCTCTCTCTGCCTAGGCTGGATGCCCCACATTGTGATTCTGGGATACTTTCAATTCTGGGGAAATATCCATGCTTTTCTAAAGAATCTCTTTCCTTCTCCCTCGCCTTTCCACCTCCACTTATCCATTTCCCTGTGATCAGTCAAGGGGAGAAGACTGCATTTTGAGCACAAGAATGGAAGGAAAAAACAAAAAAAAAAAAGCAGCAGGAGAATCTCTAAGTGCTTCACCCCACTCCTAGAATTCTTTATTTTATTCTGCCTTACATGAAAAGCTAAGCTTTTGTGAGACTAGGACTTATGGCTGTTTCTTTTAATTAAAGGTAAACTTCACCTTGCATATGTGTGAAGACCTATTACACAGAAAACAGAAAAACTTGATGCAGAACACAAGCAGAATTGCACAAGAACCTTAAAAATACCAATATGTGAGTTAGGAGAAAAGGAAGATCTTCCAATTTGAGAGAAAAAAATATAGACAGACACTTGCATGACGCAGGGCAACTACAGCACCATTAGCATAACAGCAAAGAAGATTGCAGGAGTGAAACATGATACTGATCATTTTGGCTGTTTGGGAATATTTGGGATTGACCTGCAACATGCAAAAATTCAAGTAGCCTTTGTGGAAACTAGGAGAGCTCAGCACCTTGCAGGTTCGTGCATATTTGTATGAGTTTGCAAGGGAAACATGAGATTTTGTGTCTATAGATTTGCTTGTAGACATTTTATTTTCTTTGTATTTTATGCTTCCATCTTTTTGATGCCCTTGGTTCAATCAATGGTGAAGATTAAAAATTCCAAGATGGGAAATCTAAATTTTATAATTTATGTTCATTAAAAGACTTATGACACAACATTACTCTTTGTATGATATTCAGTGGAAGAAGTTAAAAAGGAATTATTGTAAAAAAAAGTGTTTAATTTCTCTAGTGCTGTATAAACATTACTGCAACACTGCTCATGTTTTCCGACCCTTAACTCCCTTTCTTCCCATAATTCTATTCCTGGATGACTATAATACAGTCATTTTCAAATATAGCAAATTATATCACAGTTTTTGAAACATGAAATAGTCCAAATGAGACTCAGAATCCAAGGCAAACTGTCACTGAGGTCAATATAGACACTCCTACTCAGCTGTGGATAAAACCCATGAGAGAGATCAGTATATTAATTTCCATTCATAGTCTAGCCTAAGGAAAGAGTCAAAATCCACAGATGAAAAATGCTAAATGTCTTCACCTTTAGAGCTATCTTATTTCCATGTATTTTTAACCCATGTTTTCACAAAATGTCTCTAGCTGTATCTATTCAGTCTCAGGGGCCACTGATTCCTGTTTCCACCAGTTCTTGAACTGTGCTTCAGAAACATTATAGACAGTAGGAGAGCAGGGAGGAATTAAGTTTGTTCATCAAGCCAGATCTCTTAGGTTCACATAATTCTGGACAGACATGATTCTGATGTTCATGACAGATGCTTTTGAAGAATGTATCATTGCAGGCTCTCCATACATTGTTCCTCCCTTCCTGTCACACTGAGTACTCTCTGAAGAGCTCTTAGAGTATTTGTTCTGCACAACGCTTAATAGCATTCCCAGACAGCCTTTACAGAGCTACAGCTACAGGCCACCCATCTTGTTTCAAGTGCTTTAACAATTCCTCAAGATTTTGGTTTCAGAAGTTTTGAACCCATTCATTAAAGGTCACTATGTTTTTCGCTAAGGAATTGTACCAGAGAAGGAAATATCTTTTGTTCACAGAAATGTGAATATTTTGATTTTTTTTTTTTTTTTTTTTTTTTTGCAAGCAACTGCTAGAACAGTACCATTGTCTCTAAATTTTAAAAAAACAGGCTGAATGCTGCCAACGAGAAATGCTCAGGAAAAAAATATTCAATATGACAGTGAAAAGAGGTGAACACACCTGATTTGTGGTATAGAGCTGTCAGCAAAGCACTGCCAGTAAACAGATGTCCTTCTTCTAAAGGCTTTTCAAATTTTGAAGATTATGCAGGCAGAAGTATGCAGGAAAAGTGCTCCTAGCTAGTTTCAGAAAGTTCAGTCAAAGGGATGAACAGATCACTGGGATGCTCCAGCTATTATGCAGCAGTCTGGTATATAGAATCAGGGAAAAAACAGCTTTCTTGCCAGTGGCTGGATTCAACATAAAAATATGTCCAGATCTCTAACTTCGAATATTTCTAGCTTTGGAGTTTTAAATTAGTGGTGTTGAATCATTGAAATTGCACCTACTTTACACCTGGTAAATTTATTTGGGTTTTTTATTTTTCATTCTAAATCTGGAAAATAGAGTTTCTGGAAAGAAATTGTAATTTTTTGTCATTCCTTTCTATATCACGTTAAAAGTGAAAAAATGAAGTCATTTTAGCCTTTTGAAGAATGTGTAAGTGTGCAATTTGCACTTATTTGATATGAATTTGTAAAACCAGGGTACTAACTGAAGTAAAACCAGGGTACTAACTGAAGAGTGAGTTATGAACACTCCCAATATGCTGTTTGGTTTGCTTTTTGTGGGGTTTTTTTTTTTTTTTTCTTCCTATAGATTACCAAGGTATGAGCTACCTGAACTAGCCCAAAACTATAATAAGGATTGCTCAAATGCCTGACCTAAAGTGGAAGGTAGATACAAAATTAAGAGAATTACCTTCTTTCTGAACTACATTGCCATGGATTATCACTGAGCTGAAAACCCCAGAATCTGGTGGAAACTGTAGAAAGCTCATCTACTCTAGCTTCCAAACTCTTTTTTTTAATCCATTCTTATCTAAATTGTAGTCCTTAGAAGACCGAATCTACCAGCTGGAAAATTAACAAAACAGGAAATTAACAGAAAATATCTACTTTGTCTGAATTTTAAACACAAGTTATTCTATGAAGTGAAATGGTGCAATCCAAGAAATATTTGTCAGAGATGTTAAGTCCTGTGATTCATGGACTACCAGTCATGTAATACAAGACAGGAGTTTTAAAATTATGCCAGGCATGGTAGGAATTTTAAAAGTTAAAAATAATTAAGATCAATCCATTTGAAGAGTATTATAATCTAATGTACACACATAGTGATCAAAGGTCACATCTGTATGTCTATTAGAAATGTCTATATATAGCACATGAATAAATAATTCACCCTGGCCTCAAGAGACTCAAGGATTAGAATCAATTATTACAAAGCTTTGTTGTTGCTGCTGTTCTGCACATAGCGACAATGATGCTACCCTGCTGGATCTTCAGATTACGTTTTCAGCAAGGCTCCACATCTTTAAAGGTAGCTTAAATCTATTACCTTCAGTGCGTGTCATCTTATCACCTGCAGCAAAGTTCTTCAACATTAGCATTTCATAGCCTACAACAACATGTTGTGTAATAATTTGCAGTGTAGACTATCCCTAGGCTTCCTGTGAGTCAGATCCCCATGGAAAGTTCTTGACATGATCAGAAAAGATGAAGGAAAAAAACCCCAAACCAATAAACAGATAGGGAAGGGGGATATGTCCAGATAGCTACATTATCCTTCTAGAGAGAACACTGATTAAAGAGTAACTAAGCCTGAGAACTGAGTCAAAAGCCTGATAACTGCAATTGTTCTGGATTTCTTTTAAGAAAGCAGCATTTCAGATTCTTGTGGAAAGAACATGAGCAAAATGAGGGAAACATTTTCAGACCTGGGGATATGACACATTAGAATTCCAAAGCAGACACTGATCCGTATTAAGCAATGAGATTTCGTTTGCAGATCTCATGTAAAATTAATTTTCATAATTCTCTTAGTTCCTGTCTACATATACATATTTTTTTCTCATTATCTATTTTATTACCATATTTGAATTCTCCTGTTCTGTGTCTGGGAAGCAAAGATGAGAGATAGATATCTTATTATGACTCAATGAAAAATGCACTCTTGAATCTCAAACTACTGATCACATGAACTGAGGGAGAGTTCCCTCTAAAAATGTTAGCATGGCATAAAAACAGGGAAAAATAATTAGCTATTCCATTGAATAACCAATTCAAGTGAAATTACTGCTAAAGTTATGCAGGGATGTGATATTTAAAGTGCTTCTTATGCAATGAGATTTCCTGTTTAAAGTTCATGATTCAGTTTGGCACACTTTTCTAAAAGTATGTTTAGAGGCCACAGACTGAGAGATAATGCCAGGAGCAGCAACCCATTAACTTCATATCAACAAGCCAATTCAGCACAGTCGATTCTACCAAATACACCTGAGTTCTTCTATTTAAGTATCAGGAAATGTCTGACTGCTTAGCTAGCAAGATTTAACAAGATTACAGCCAAAGGAAGTATGGCTTCAGGCTGTTGTCACATTCACTCCAACTCATATTCATAATGTCTTCTGATCTATCTCTAGACTGATGATGTGCAAAGAGGGTAAAAAATATACAGATTCCACTTTTATGTCAGCTTTATAGCTAAAGAAGAAGAAGCAGGATCTGTAAAAGAAATTTATGCCACTACTTCATCATTGCTGGGAGAAGGAAGGTAAGAAGCCATGTGTATTCATACCATGTATCTGTTATATGAGTGAGGTGCTTCCCTGCAGAGGAGTTTGAACATCTTTTGCAAACCATTCCAGCCCTGTTTCCTAGGGCTAGCAATGTGCATCAATGGGTAACCAGACTTCTAAAGAAGGCAAATAAGATCATGAGTGTGGCTTCTTTTTGTCGGGTCCTCTTATTTTCACTTCACTTTGAAGGAGGTACATGAAAATGGAAAAACTTGGCTTAATGATGCTGTTCATACACATTTTCTCTGTGATAAATCAAACAATTTTGTAGCATCTTACTTGAGTTTTAGCAAGGTACATCAGACAAAATGAAGAAAAAAATAATTCCTTGAACTCATTCTGTATCATGCATTTACAGCTTACTACTACCTGACAAAAGTAAAAAAGTAAATAATGAAAAAAGGTCCTATAAGTTTTTTTTTATATCTGAAGACATTTTAACCAAAGTTGTTAATACCACTAAGCCACAGTCTGAAACTCGGAAATGTTGGAGACTGGGGTAAGTCAGAACAGCAGAAGTTTCCAAGAAATTAATTGAATTATCCATCTCTTTCTGAACCTTAATCTAAAATGTCACCAAAATATATTTATACATACTTATATGTATATATTTACATGATATTCAGGGTTCAGAAAAGAGGAGGGGGGGAGGGAGAGCATACAGTTCTGTTATGTTAGAGTTTTCTCCTCATGGTCTTCAGCTAAATCGCATGACAAGCAAAAAATACAGGTAGGTAGAGTGACAAAATGACAAATTTACTCATTGTCTGTATTTCAGAGCGCTTAAATTTTATACATGAGAGTCTAACCTCAGTCAAGACTGTAAACCCAGAATGCTTTGGTATTGCTGTCCATGGTGAAATAGTGACAAAGACATGAAATTTCAAGGCTGCAAGAATAGCTGGACTTGGATATTCCAGGTGAGACAATTCCATTGATAAAACTGCAATTACTTACTACTCACTTTTTTAGTCAGCTGAATCCTATGTGATTATTCAAAACTATAAAAAGATTTTGAAAGCTTTAGCCCACACATATGTGTAACTGCAGGATATGTTTCTTCTTAGGAAGTTAAAAGAGATATTTATACATCCCACAATGTAAGATGTATAAATATGTCTTAAAAATAGGCACATTCCAGATCATTACATCTGACCGAGAAAATTCAGTGACCCCAGGTAGCCGCACAAAGCCTCTGCCAGGAGATTGAAGGCTGGCCATCGCAACCACAGAAATTAGCCAAAGCAGTGCAAGCAGAGACGAAACAGATTTGGATATTGATTCAGCAACTTTCCTTGGCAGCATCTTGCAGCAGGCGTTCCTACATACCCCAAATGGATTTTGAAAGCATCCTCCACAGCTGAATGTAAATGTTTCCTCCAGTGTGGCAACACTTGTCAACACAGAATGGTGCCAATTCAACATTTTGTAAAAAAAGATAAATTACATTCAATGCATTTGCCTTAGATCTCCATGGATCTTGTGCAGAGGGCAGACCTGAGGTCACACTGGAAACACTCTTCAGAGGTTTGATTTCAAGACTATCTGTCACTTCCCCTGATTTCTAGAAACTATCTATCCAACCAACATAGACGCAGTTGAAACTTTCAGTCAATGAATATGTCCTTTCAGTGACTAAGGGTAAAAGAGCAACTTAACTATTTTCCCAGATATCTGAGAAAAAGAAATACATTGCTCTATGTCTGGCCTATCTTCAAGATAGTCTTTACTTGATTAAACTTTTAAAAATACTAAGCAGGGCTCCAGAGGAGAAAAGGTTTCCTACCTGAGGGGAAACAGCACATGGTATATGCCCTGAGAGCCTTTGTAAGCCAATATCCCTTACAAAAAGTACTTATAGATGAAGAAAACTTCTACTAATTTATCAGCTGTGTAAATGGCTGAAATGTTGGAGCTTTTGTGCTCAAACTTCCAGTGAAGTAGATTCTCTTTTTTCATGCAGTGGAAGACTGCCTATTCTCTTCAACATACAGGCTGCTACTGAGGGCAAAGCGTAACAGTGACGGGGAAAGAGGGCTCTGCTGCTCCATGCAGGAGGTAGATTCCTACCATTGTCAAGCTGGCAACCTTGTTTTCCAGCACATGCTCTGCTGCCATTCAGAGGCTACAGGAAGAGATAGATCATCTGAAGAAGCAGAGACAAATATTTGATTTGGATGATTATCTTGCAGGTGTCTCATCATCGCCATGATACTTAGAATTACTAATTATTTTCCTTCCATTTATGTGTATCTTTCTGTGAATACATATATGATGGCATAGGTAATTAAGATTCTGATCACTGTGACCCTTGATCACTCTTTCAAGGGGAGCTCAGTAATGGAAAATACCCTGTGTTGGAGGAGAAGCAACACCAGAGTTGAGCCCAACAGAAGTCTTGGTTCATCTGCTTTCCTGTCTCTTCTTTCCCTCTTAATGGAGTACTACTTAGGTAACCGTAATGAGGCATCTGTCAGGTTTCCTCAGTCCATTTCAGTGAGGCTAATGCTCACATGTGGCTGACCTTATTGGCTCCAGAAGTTGTGGACAAACATAAACAAATACATAAATCTTGTGTCAGCACAGGTATTATTTTTTTTTTTTAAAGCTGTTAACAGCATGAAGTATTGCTTAATTGTCTGCATGCCTTGTCTGGACTAGGTGATATCACTCAAACCCTAACCTGTCCCTTCATAAAGGTCAAAGAGAATGCAATTTTGTGTACACATAATGAAAATCATTTTTCCTCTCAATACTTCCCACCACAACCTGCTTTCCTGCTAGGTGACGCTAAAAAAGGGATAGGTACCTTAAAAATAACAACTTAATGGTATTCAAACAGCTTACGATGTTAGATATATTGGATTGATTTTTACACTACAATAATAAGAACATAGTTTTATTTATGGAATGCCTGAGTACAAATGGAGATAGAAAAGCAAACTGTAGCATCTCACCTATTTTTAAAATCAAGTTAATTTTCAAATGACAAAACCAAGTAGCACCAAATCAGGTTTTTTTTTTTTTTTCATTAGAAAAGAAGTGGGGGGGTTTCTGAGGTTTTGGCTAATTCATTGGATGGTGGTTGAGGAGACAATGTTTCACATTGATCAAAATTAAAACATCTTATTACGTTAATTGCTTATATTTTCTCAGTAATATTCTGTTCTAGGAAGGTCCTTGATGTTCTGCTGACTTTACTTCAGCTCAGAACAAAGCTAGTTTTGAGATGCTGGGTAGTTCACACAAGAAGAAGGCTATGATTTTTCAGCCACTTCTGAAAATTACATTTGGGGGAATGAAGTACTGTTCAGATTTTTGTGGGCTTCTCTGTTCAAGTTTCACAGGCAGAATTTTTCTACAGACTAGTGACACATTCTGTGATTACATCAATATGTATAATTAAGTGGTTACAGTATAGGCATATTACTACTTTCTAATGTCAGCCGCAGAAGCCTTTTGTCAGGAATTGAAAGTGCTTTGCTTCAAGCAATTAGAAAAAAGTACCACACGTGACTCCATATTCAGAATGTACACATGCTCCAATCAGGTTATTTGAGAGGTATCAGAGTTGCAAGATAACCTGTGGTTTCCCAGCAGCCCATCTAATATCCAAAATTATATGCTTAGGCAATCAGCACATGAAAGTTTGTGTTCATTTTGTCAGATAGCTATGGCATGAATACACATTACTTAGGAGGCATAAGAAGAAAAAAAGCTGGAGGCTTCTTGTCTTCTAAGTAGACACCAAGTGTCTAGTGAGACACGGGGGTTCTTGAGCATGGTCTCCCCTATTCATAGGCTGCATGACCTGTTTCCGTCTGTTCCTCCTACTGCTGTGAACCTGCAGCTCTTCCTTTGTTCTTGTAGTTGGCACTGCTGTCAGCGGGACCTCTGAAATGCATTTACTACCCTTGTGCTACAGTTCTTGCTGTGAGAGCCAGAATGTGGCCAGGTGCAGAAGGCAAAACAGCAAGTCTGAATTGAAGTTGGGAAGTGGAAAGGGAGGGAAATGGAAAAAAAGGACATTTCTTCCTGCAACAGAGGACAGGGAAAAACCTAGTTAGCTACAGAGAGCTGCCTCAGGAAAAGGGACCAAGAACACATGTTATTGAGCATCCCTGGGACTCAGCCTCCAACCTCCGTTTCTCAGGCTGGATCTCCGATCAAAGATATTGGGGCCTGGAGGGAAGTGGCAACATCATAGCTGGGAAATACAGACTTAATGAGATAACTTGAAGGCACTCTGTTGCTAAAAAAAAAAAAAAAAAGAAAAGCTTCAGTTTAACTTTCTACCCAGAGTATGATGTGTAGCTGCTTCTGAAGCCTGGCAAATTTAGCAGCAGCTGCTGGAAACAGCTTAATTTGATGCTAAACAGGAATAATAAGTCTTGCCAGTTGCATAGTTAAAAGGCAGCCAATTCCTTCTTTAAGCATGTTTTCAGATGCAACCTAGGTCCATCAGATCTGGCTTGAAAGACCACCCAGGATGAAAGCATATTTGTTGACTGAGTTACCAAAGGCAATCAATAATAATGTCAGCAGCAAGAAAGAAATAGCATAATACTATTTTGGATAATGACATATAGCTTTAAAAAAAAAGAGGGTGGACATGAATCAGACTGAATTTCATTATTTTAATCATGGAAATGCCCATTTGGCTAGGAAAATCCCCTTCCTAGACAGCAAAGTATTAGATACTGGAAGGCAGATGTTTTAAGACTCAGTAATGCAAAGTGACTGCTATTAATTAATCAATTTTATCACTTTTTGATTGTATTAAAACTGTACAAATACTTGCATACCAATACTCAGAAATATCTTCTTGCACCCTGTTTAAGCAGTAGGCAGATTGGGAGCACAGTAGGGGTTATAGAAGCAGGTCCTCATTTTTGGCAGGGACAGTTTCTGATATCTCGATCCCTTTCTACCTGCTGCCAGGCCCCAGGCAGTGCTAAATAAAGCTACAAGTGCTGCAGTCATGGACATTCCCAAGCAGCCCTCACTTTCCTACCAAGAGAGGCAAAACAGCACTTTCACATCTGTTGCAGAGAATAAATAACCCAGCACTTCTTCCGCTCACCTCTGCCTCAGCTGCAGATGCTTAATTTCCTCCAACACACACCTGGGTGGCCCCAGATACGCACGGCACTCCTGGGGCTGCCCAGACACAGCAAGCAGACCTTGACCAAATATGATCTCCTCTAAGGATCAACTCATATATCAAAGGGATGAGTAAGACAGAATCCCAGGCCCTGGCTGTTCAGGGTTTACAGCAGGTTTGTTTTTTCCGGCTGTGCTCTTGCTCTAGGAAGGCAGCTGCATTTCTCAAGTACAATCTAAGCAATCAATCTTCTGTTTCATTTCCCCCAGCCTAGCTGAGAAATCTCTCAGAATTGCTTTTCTCGAGTCTCCAACTAACAAGGTGGTAATATATACTTATATATTAACACCCTCACCCCCCATATATTCTATATATATATTACATGTATCTCCCACATGGGGAAGTAAAACACAGGTGGCAAGACATTGACTGCAATGTCTTAGTGCAGCTGCACAGAGAGACCTGTCGGGCTCACACAGGTTTATCTATCAGAACTGCAATTCTTCACTCTCTAAGAAGCGCCTGAATGTTTCAATTAAATATAAAATAAACAATTTTATTTCTACCTCAGCATCTCCAGTGGTAAATATCATCTTACTTCGTATATTGAACTGAACATATACTGGACTTAAGAGTGAAAAGTGAGAAATACTAAATAAATTAAAAAAAGGACACCAGTAATTAAAACACATTGGCATGCAAACCTAAATAAGTCAATTAGAATGCAGAGCCAGTCAGAAATCCCATACCGATGCACACAGGTAGAAATAGTTAAAGATTAGAATTTGTTGAAAAGTAAAAATTGGAGATATATCAGAAAAAGTAAAATCTAAATTTTGAATGTTCTCAATTTTCAATGCTCAAAACCTTTTACTGTGGACTAAGTTAAGAATTACATGAAAGTTTACATTGTAGAAGTTTTGCTAGTCAATAATATTTACAGGTAATTTGTTAATATAATTTTAATAAAGTAGGAAAACTCACGTATGAGTATTTTCAGAAAGCTTATACCATAACAGAAGCTGATTCACAAGCTTTTTCAGAGCCTGCAAATTTGGCCAACCATATTTTCTTGTGAGAGAAAAAAATTTCAAATAGAAGATGCTGAAGAACAAAATAGAATCGGGGAGACACCTCTGTATAACAGCAGAATGAGATTATTTAGCTCATGGAGGATGAAGTCAGAGGCATATTGAACAATTCTGAGAAAGTAAATTGTCAGCTCTGATTTATTCTGCCAAAGAGCATGAGAGCAGGTGGAAACTGAAAGCAACCAAATTTCAGAAAGGCCCTCAGTCTATAATTAATTTGTGGAATCCATCACTACAACAGCTCACTGAGGTCTTGATCTTGGCCACTTACATGGTTAATAAGCCTAACCAGAAGCTGTATGGAGTATAAGTGTATTCGTATTAGGATGTAAATTTCAGTGCAACTACATGCTTTTTACGTTTTATAGGTTATTGCTAAAGAAAGTACAGGATTTCCTGCAATAAGGGAAATAAAGGTGTTCTGAACTTCAATGAAAATGCCATTTTTCCCTTTCATATATTTTGTTTGTGTGAGATCTAAATAAAATTACCGTTTGACCTGAAGGAAGACATTTTCGGCCATTTTTAATAAAGCAATGCAATTAAATTAAAGGAGGGAGTCAGACACTTTTCCTGTGAAACCACAAAGAGGAGGAGAAAACACTGACAGTAGTATTTTTTGCTGAACAAGTTATTCTGGCAGCCATGTAAGGAGATAAGAATGGAGAAGGTCCTACTGGTTAAAACCCATTTGGTAATTCTGCCTGTCTGCCTGTGCGAGACGGTGCAGCTCCTGTCTCCACAAGGAGCTATGCTGCCTTCGCAGGGGGTTTCTAATTAGGAGCTACCAGTCTCTTCCACCTCCTTTAAATCTTACTTCTGGACATGCATGTAACTCCCATACCCAAGTCCCAGTTAATTTTACTATCGCAGCCCAATGTGTTCTCTAAGAGCCAAATGGCAGCTTTACTTGATGGTCATGGAGAGAGAAAAAAGACCAGGGCAATGGAGTTGATGAGCAGCGAATGCATGCCCATGGACAGTGGGGATAGGAAGAGTTACTGCTTTCCCCTCCCTCCCCTTATTTGGGTGTAGCGCAAATGATGTTCTCTTGGAACACAGCATAGGGCTTCTGAACAGCCAACTTCAGTAGGAGAAGGTGAACATCCTTAGCGAACAGAAGTGGAGAGACAAAATAGGCCTGCAAGGTTTTCCAGTTTGTTCAGTGTAAATTTAAGCTAAGAGCCCAAGACTTCTGGCGTCTAGTTTTTCAATTTCATGAGATAGGCAGTCCCGTCCAGCTTTGTCTTTCTTTTCTGGATGCATTTGAAGGGACAGTGAACATATCCAGAATGGCACCAGCGGTCACAACCAGCAACTACTTGGCTGGCAGAAGGCAACTGATATCTCTAACAGAGGTCTATCCCCTCTGTGCCACACATGTGCCAGATGCAGGAGTGCTGTAGTGGTGAGGAAGAGTCCTCAGTAGGGCTGCCACAGGAGTTTTTGGAAACCATGTTCTTCCTAGCAGATATTTGCAGGACTGCATGCTTTTTTTGACCTCTGAATGCCAAGCATTTGCTTCTTCTCTTAGAGAAGAAGTAATCCCGGAGGGAAGAAGTGTGTGGCCACAGTAGGAATACTGATGGGGGAAAGCCCGGCACTGCCCCAAAATGAAGACCAGGAGCAATATAGACGAGAGAAGAGCCCTGTCTGGGCATCCTGCACCTAAGGCATAGCAGGCATTTGGGCTCTGGGCTTTCTTCTCTTGGAGCCACAACCAAAGAAGGTGGGTAGTGAGGAGAGGCAGTTGGGAGTCCTGGCAAGACAGCAGCAGCCAGGCGTCTGCGAGCATACTAGTGTGGGAGCACAGTGGCTGTGGGCACAGCACTTAGCAAAAAGCTGAAATCGGAGGAAAAAACCCCACACAAACAAACAAGCAGAATACCTAATTATAGTTTTCTAATATAAAAGCAGTAGTAAGGGTTGGGTCACACAGAGCTTGCCACTGCACACCCCTTCAGTGGCAAGCAATGATGTTTTCCGGGGTTTGTGCTCCCTATATTCTTGCTTGAACAGCAGATGGGAAGGGCAGTGTAAAAGAGTCGGTCTTCCCCTCCCTCTTATTTAGTCACCCTCCTCCCTCTGTAGCTGCTGCTGAGAACTGCAAGAGTTAACAGGGGGGAATTAAAATGAAAAGGGAAAAGGAGAGGGACTGGCATAGCATACAAATCAAAAGCAACTTGTAACACCAAATGACTGTTTGCAAGGTCCAGCCATACTAACAATAGCCTTCCTTCAAGTTCTCCCTTATAGCAGGGAGAAAAGAGGTGCCTGTGGTCCCCAGGGAAGGCAGGCAAAGAGAGGTGGGAGATGAGGATAGTGGCAGAGGAGAGAGAGTCAGGGAGGCAGGCGGAGGGAGGAAGAGCGAAGGGAGGCAAGGGGGAGAGAGTGCAAATCCAAATGTCGATTTGTAGACACAGTGAGGAGAGCCTGCTGGCTGACAGGCTGATTTATTGGATTCTTCCAGTTAATCACTGCCGGCCTGTGGCCAAACGGATCTCCAGCAAAGCTGAAAGGCAGCCGAGGGAAACAGGCTTATAAGCATAAAGCCGCATAATGGTGTTCAATGAAGTGTGAGACTTTTAGTTCAGTCTCAGTGAGCCGGCCACATCGCTGGAATGTCAAAGAGGGATTGTGGGTGGAAAAATTATGGATTTAAACTGCTAGCTGTAAATGAGGTCAATATGTCTGGTTCATAAACAGTCCGAGCCTATTCCAAGAATGCAGTGAGGGGGAAAATTAGCGTGAAGCCAACACTGTAGACAAACCTCATTGAGATATAATTGCAGCTATAAATACAAGTGAAAAGCTTACCGAGTGCAATAAAGTACAGACATGGTTTTTTATCTCTCCCCCCCCCCCCCATATTTCCTTCTTTCAATCTATGCATTTGTTAAGTGTTGTGCATCTATAATATTCCACCCCCTCCTCCCTCTTCTTTTCCCTCTGACACCCAGTGTTGAAATTAATTGAGTGTTCTTGATCTCCCATTCCATTTTATTCAGGCAAGATTGGAAAAAATCAAAAGAGGACATCTAAAGCATTTTCTTCCCTTTTGCTTTTTTATTTGAATCAGGTTGAAATGTGTAAAAAAAAAAAAAAAAAAAAACACCACCAAAAAAGAGGCATTGCGACTTTTTTATATCTTAAAAAATGCAGCAAAATGTCTTTTTAAACTAATACATCTGTTAGATCATTTGAATCTCAATTTAATGAGGTGACATCAAAGGCAAGTATTGGATCCTATGGAGAGTCTCTTTCACAAGATATCTGGTCTTTGCTCATGAAACATTGACTTTAAATTAATGTGATGTTCCAGATTTTTTTTTTCCTGTGGGTCTTTTATTACTGTATGGGGGGGGAGGGGAAGCAGCACCAAAGGGCAGGAGGACAGACACTGAGCAATATGCCTTACCCAGTTTAAAAAACTGATACAGTAATAAATTGAAGTCTAATGGCTACGGTCAGACTGTTTTTCCCCCTAAGCCAATTGATTTAAATGGCAGTAATTTGGCTAGCAAGGCTAGTCCTGTTTAAATTAAACCCATTAATATAATAGCACCAGTCTTGAATGAAATCCATCTGTAACAGAGCCTACACCAGTCAGTGGTTTAATAACTGTCCAGGGATGTCCTAAAAACACCCACATCCGTACAAACAGAAGAGACTGAAACCATGATCCAGAAAACCTCCTCTTTCACTAGGGAAAAGTAAGAAGGAGAAACACTGTCAAAGAAAGGTGGAAAATAACATTTATTTTTTTTTTTCTTAGCAGGACGCATGTAAGAAGGAGAGGTCTGTTGCAAACAGGGAGGGAAAATTCACAAATCTTTATTCTTCCTCTAGAAACACAATATACATCCTTTTTCTCTTGTCTTTATATATACATTTTCACAAACTCCTGACTCCCCCAACTCCTTTTCCTCACCTTGCCTTGACTTAAATTTGTTGGCCTGATTATCTGTACACATGTTGACTGACATAAAAAGTCTGTTTCAGAAAACGTTATATGAAGCATCAGGACCAAAAAGGACATTGAAATGTATCTGAAGATTAACATTCAATATGGAAAGCTTATTCTTGGCAGCCTTCACAGTGAGGTTAGGATTGATCTCTTAACTTCTTCTCCCATTGTTCCTGATCCTGTTGTGCCAGGCTGCTATATATTGTGAGGTAATTTCTTTCCCAGCTTGAAGACTATGTAGGATTTTCCTTGGACCTATTTAAAATCAAGCCTTGACTAACTTGAACTTGAGGATGCAAGTCTTCCATTTTGAAGAAAGCACCTTTGAGCTTCAGTCTCACCTTTTTGCGATCAATTGCGCTTTCAAAGTTGTCGATCTCCTGACATAAAATAAACTAATAGTTCCCCTCTTTACTTGGAAACTTCACTTTATATATATGCCAAGTTAATTTTGCATTTTGCTTGTTTGTCTACCACCGACTTACATATGGCTGGTTTATGTTATGATTCATCATGTTGGACATGAGTCAGTTTCAGGTGAAGTTTTTTGCTCCTCTGGAGAGCAGATCAGTGCTGAAACTTAGATGTAATAAATATATTTTTGTCTGAATTTAGTTTTGCACTTTGCAGTAAACAGAATGAATGGTGTTTTGGATGACATACCATCAGATGTATTCCGTACCTTTTCATGTATACAGCTGATGAATTCAGATCTTAGAATGCACTTTGGGTTTTAATAATCCCCTGCTGCTGCTCGTTTGTACAGACAGCAAAAGAAAAAAAGACTGTTTCACTACTGTCTCTGCCGAAATATCCTCCAGTAATCCTGACCCATAACCAAATCCTCCTCTGAACTAAAAAAAAAAACAAAAAACAAACAAACCAAAAAACCACTCAAAAAATAGCACATCCCCCCCTTTTTTTTTGTTTTTATGAACTTTCAATCAAACCAATGAAGGGAAAGGAATTATTAAGCAACCCACAGGAACATCCAGGGCAAGAGGATGTAGATCAGACACATTTGACCCCATTCCTCTCCTTGAGTTTCTCAAAGCTGAGACCAGACAGTCTAGTTATATTGTTTGGAAGAATCTTTTGTAAGCAAAGGTACAGTAATTTTCCCTTGATTGAAAAATTCCCTTGATTTTGTTTGTCATTTTTGTGAAATCTGAAGTCCTAAATCTGCACTACTCTTCTTGTCGTAAACACAGCAGTTAACACAACATCTGCACATTCTGTCAAATCCTACAAGTCATCAGCGAATGCTAAGCAAAATTCTGTAGTGAGCCCATTCCCGTGTCTTTGGGCACACTTACTACCTACTGTCACATTGTCTATCACAAGCTTCCCAAGACATCTATCACAAGACATCACAAGATGCTCCAACTTTACAGCACTGAAATAAATTGCCATTAAAAGCTAGGATACATCACCTCATTTCATGTACAAGCGATAAAGAATTTGCTAAGAACGTTCACTCCCTTAGATTTTGGTACTGCAATCTTCCTTAGTTGATGGATGGTTTCGTGGTTTCCAGCTTCCTATGAAAATCTTGAGACTAAAATATTCTTAGACAAAAACCAAGGCTTGTTAGGTGCATGTGGGGCACTGACACATTTACAGAAAACTGTACTACAGCATATGGATCCTGTAAAAGAATCCTAACACTATCCCATCAGGTATCTGGGGTAAAGTGTCCTGAATGGGCTTAATATGTTGTAATGAAATTAAAAAACAAGTACAGCAACTCACCTCAAGAATTGAATTGTAATTCCTGTGGACTCTTCGCTTTGAAGTGAATTTAGCGCACATGAGAAGTACCGGATTGACAGGGAATGAGTACCTTGCAGAGAACAAATTTATTTTGATTCAAACAGTTTGGTTTTGGTATTAGAAAATCTTCTGTCATGCGGTATTTTAATTCACAAGAAATTACCAAATGAGGAAATGATGAATTCTTTCAAATGCTAGCCAGGATTCTATTTATCAAAAAAATGTAGAGAGAGAGAGGGAAAAAAAGAGAGAGATTCACGATGCTATTGTCATTTTACTTTCAATGTATCATTGATTGTGTCATAAAATGAAGTAATATAAATGATAATAACGTGTTGTTATGACTCTGTGTGTCATTTGCATTATCTGACATTCCGAATTTTTCAATTCAAGTGTTTAGAACAGAAAGTGTTGTCTTTGTTCATGTATTGGTAAGTACCTCCTGGCTGGGTTCCCTGTAAAAAACACATCTTTTGGCGTATCTTCAGTAAAAATAATTCATTCATTTACTAGAAATGGTGCCCTCAAACCTATATAATTACAGTTATATAGCCACATATTAAGACCTATTCACGAACATACTGTATGGGTTCATGTATATCTGGGCCCAGAGACGAGCCCAGTACCATACACATTAATATATTCTGCGTATTCATAAATATAGGGTTTCTGATGTCAGGAAGGACAACACACTTCATTTTCATGAGTTGGGAACGAGTACATAACTCACAGGTGGCAGAACAAAGCCAAGCCACTAATGGATTATGTACAGTCATCTCTACCGGATGAAATAAAATTCCATTACAGTGACCACCATCACATGTTATATTTATACCATATCAGAGACCTATGTTTACAAAGTAACTAAACTTTTTCTTACCCTTTGCTGAAGAAATTAATTCAATTGAAAAAATAAAAATATATATTTCTGATTTTATTTCCAACTGGAAGGGTCTAAATATGTATTTCATCCAAGGAAACACACACATACACACACGTTAATAACGTGGTGGAATGAGTTCATCTGTCCCTTGGATATGATGGAATTTTTGCTCCTTAGATTTATATATCTGGGGCGTAACATCTTTTCATTATCTGAATGTGATACTGTACTTGCTCTGGTGTAAGAATAACTCAGCTCCCTGAAAAACAACACATGCAATCAGTTTAGAGTGAAACAGAATTAGGCCTTTGTCCCTCATTTAGCTGGAGAGGTATAGTTTCCACTTTTCCTATTTAAAGAGCACCAAAAGTAACAGGAATAATTAAGCCAAGTCTAAGACAGGTACATCAGCTGGAAATAAGTCTGTGTTATTGCTGGCAACAAATGGTCATGAATACAGTAGAATCAAAACAGGTGAGGAAAAGCCATCTCTATGCAATGCTGTTGAACAGCAGTATGCAATAAGTTGCATATAGAGATACAGGAAAAAATTGTAAAGTTCTATTCTCTGTGCTTTCTTGCTGTTGTCCTTTCAGCTTGACTGTTCTTCTACCCACATCAGCAATAAAATAGAAGCTGCTTTCCAGTTCCTAAAACCTACATGCCTATGTGATCTTACTGGGAAAACTCTGATTTTCTTCATTTAAACAGAATGTTTAATTTCCTTTTGAAGCAAATAAGCATTCCAAAAATTGCCATAAAGTGTCATTAGCTTGGATAAGTAGATTTTGGAAGATGTAGGTAGAATCTCAACCAAGCCTTTGTGCCAATTTTTACATTTGAAAAGGAACCTAATGATAAATAATGAGGTGGGACAGAAGACCTAGTTCAGTAGTTCAAAGAAGCCAAACTGCAGGTTTTACCATATTCTTTATTTATTATATTTTATATTCTATATTTATTTTATTTTATTTTGTTTTTTAAATACAAACAGAAAAATATAGGAGCTAGCTCTCTGAAACATTTCTTTCCATGCTGTCTTAGTTTATTTGTTTTTCCAAGTTAAAAGATCCTGTCAAATTTGGCTATAATGTATGATAGTACACTTACATAATGCACTTAGAGCTGTAATGAACTTCTAGCCAAAAAGTGCATTAACAGCCTGAAAAGACATGCAACTGGACAGCATTGTATAGTAGAATGCATACCCAGGATTTCTAAATCTTGCCAGGAAAGAGTATCTCACAGTAATCAACATGTCATCACTGGCCCTCTCAAATCAGACAATTGCTTTGATGAAGCAACTTTTAAATTGCTGTCTCCTTGTACTGGATGGGTGCTCTCCAGCTTGCTGAAACACTGGCTTGACAACTCTTTCAGTTAGCTACCTGATTTCTTTTCTGCTCATATGAAAGGTGCTCACAACTACACTGACCTTAGTGGGTTGCTCAGTGTTTACATCAACATAAAAGATAAAGCATGTTCAGCTCTACAGAAAATTTTTGGACAATATGAAGACAACATTTTTAGCTTGCATATAGCAGAATATAACTGCATACGACCTGCATACTAGTTGGCTCACCAGCATGGGAAGACAAAGAATACCACAATGATTTTTATTTTTTTTTCACTGAAGTGTCAATATATGTAATCGCATATCCTAATGAGGTAAAAAAAAACTTAAATTCTGACGGATATATGAAATATTATCTTCTGCACAGCTCTGGTTTCATAAAGTGCAAAACAAATACTTAGGAGCTGATGCCACACTTTATAGCAGGGAATTCTGAGGAAATATTGAAGTAATGTTGCAACTACAGAAGTTCTTGTAGCAGCATTTGCCTCGATCCTGCAGAGGTTCAGTGACATGAAGAGGTGAATTCTCTATCTTCTTGTCTAACAGAGGCAGAAAGTAATGTTCAACATTCCAGAATATGTAAAAAAATCTCTCCTTTATCCTTCTCCTTCTTGACCTTCCTTTTTTTCTTTCTTTCCCTCCTTCTCTATTTTTTATTTTTTTTTTTTTTTTTTTACCAAGAAATGATTTGGTTTGCTGAAATAGACTGGTTTAATAAAACTGGTCTTCTTCCTTCTACTAAAAGTTTACCTGCGAGAGCCCCGAACATAATAAAATCAGATTATGAAGGCAATCATATTTACTTGTAATAAATCAAATCTTGCAGACATCAGTTAAGTCTCCCTTACTGCACTGGGACAATATCGTGCATGCATACATCAATACCTGAGGTGTCAGAAATATATTTCATAAGTTCAGAAAAATTGCATACACACTTGCAGCACCATTATAAGCAGTGAATTTGTAATGTGAACATTATGATGTATAAAGTGGTTTTGTTCCTACATTTAATAAGCACCACATGTCAAGACCACAAATGTAATGGAATTTGCTGGTGATTTCTTACCATTACATGTAGGTTATTGTTTTCAGGAAGAGAACTTTTCCGCACTTTATCAACAGTATCCAATTTTAAGAAGCCATCTTCTTTCTCTTCTCTGAATGCAGCAGATTCTTTAGATTAGTGAAACAAAATAAAATCCCAGCCAGTAGGATACTCAGTTAAGGGGAACTGAAGTAAACACAAGACAATTCCAGTTGCAGGGAAAATGTTTCCTTTGGACTACCCCTACAGAAAATATGTATTTTTTATTCTAATTCTGGTACAGGTTAAGATACTGGAGAATTTAAAAATATCTTTAGATAACCCATAAATGTTGGGTTGCACAGAGAGCTTTTTCTTGCAGGATTCTTTAGGTCTTACTTAAGGTACAGTATAACACTCATGCACACATGCAGGAGCATTTTCAGTCATTTTCTCACCTAGTAAAGTCTATCGATGCATCCAGATATTTTCAGCCAAAGTAATAGAAAAGCAGAACACTTTTTCTTTTTTTTTTTTCTTTTTTTTTTTTTTTCTTTTTTGAAGTTGATAAAATGAGAAGACTTAGACTTAGACTTAGTCGGTGAGCCATGAAGCCCCTAGGGCTGGAACACCTGCAAGGCTCCAGCAGCCTGGTGACAGCATAGAGGATTTCAGAAGCTCCAGGGCTGCAAGAGAAAAAGTGAGTCAGGAATGCCAGAATGGGATGGGACTATCAAAAACATCCCAAGAGATGCCTGATCCAGCAACTTATTTTGACATTTTCTATCAATAAAACATTTGTATGGAAGAAGACCTACAGAACTGATGTGTGCTAAGTTTTACGTTTTCTGCACAGATTTGTCTTTCCTGAGCTCAGGAATTTTGGCTAGCTCAGGTAGGTGCAATTTCTGGCCCTGTGCTGCTGGATATGATCAAGTCTATGAAATAAAGAGAAGGACTGTGAGTCTATATTGATAGGAATTTTAACTTTCTACGTGTTACTGTTCACACATTCATTAAAGTTTGCATGTTGACCTTTAGAATACATACACCAGAGTCCAGATCGGAAATTCATCTCACTCACAATTTGAATTTCTCTCTGAAAATTTATATTAAATGTTATTTCTTTGGATTGTGATAACCTCTGTACTTGCCTGGTTCCTTGCAGTGAGGGTCACCAAATACAGTAGGTAACCAGCTGCCTTCAAAAGGGAAGTCTTTTGAAATTCTATCTCTAAACATTAGAAAGAGAATATAGGAATTGTGTTACGCTTATGTGAGGCAATAAAATCTTACAATTCCCATATGGCAAGAGCTGCAGCTACTGCCCAAGTCACAGAAGGCAAGGTCAGAGACTGGCAGAATGAAGAACCTTCTGCTGGAAGAGATCAGGTTTGAGACCAGCTATGGAACCTGAGGGTGCGCAAGTCTGCGGGACCTTATGAGATACATCTGTGGATCCTGTCTGAGGGAACTGGTGGATGTAGTTGCCAAGCTACTAGACATCATATTTGAGAAGTCACGACAGTCCAGTGAAGTTCCTGCTGACTTGAAAAGGGGAATGTAACTCCCAGTTTTATAAAGGGAAACAAGGAAGACCTGTGGAACTGCAGACCATTGCGTCTCACCTTACTGCCTGACAAGATCATGGAACACATCCTGCTGGAAACTCTTCTAAGGCACATGGACAGTAAAGGCGTGATTGGTGACAGCCAACAGGGCTGCACTAAAGGTAAATAATGCCTGACAAGTTTAATGGCATCTTATGATGGGGCCATGGTGTTGCTGGATAAGAGAGATTGATGTCATCTACCTGGACCTTGCAAGACTTTTGATACTGAACTGCATGACATTCTTGTCCCTAAATTGGAGAAACGTGGGTTTGAAGGATGGAAAACTTGGTGGGAAGGGAATTGGCTATATGGTTGCACTCACAGAGTTGCATGGTTCAATGTCCAAGTGGAGACCAGTGATGCGTGCTGTTCCTCAGCTGACTGGTGTTATTCAATGTCTTTGTAAGTGACATGGACAGTGGGAACAGGTTGCCCAGAGGTGTAGATGCATTTCTTCTCACATTACACAACTGCAGACAGTGGAGGATCAAACCGTCTGAGCAGCAACAAAGTCTAGCAACACTGTGTCTTTGACAACATCCACAACATCTCATCTTGTTCTCACCACAGTCTTTTCACTTACCCATTCATCTTCATAATGATTCTGCCACTCACAGTCCAGCTGAGACAGCCTGATGCGTTAAACCCAGATATTTCTTTGTTCTAGCTGAAGTTTGTCTAGCCTGTGGTTGGAAAGCATGCCTGTAGTTAATGCAGAGGTGAAGTAACTAAGGCTAGTTTAATATGACTAATTTGTATGGCAGTAGTAAGATATGCTTCCAGTGCAGGCTGCCCTACCTTGACTGGAAACCAGACAACCAGACTGCCACTTCAGGAAGCTAATGCACAGCCAAGACCTTATTTACATTGAGTACTGACAACAATTCTAGTTGGGACTTTATACACAACTTTTATAGTCATTCTGTGGAATGCACTGCAGACTCTTTTAAGATCAGCCCCTCTTTTCAGGCAAACTGATAATGGAATTGGCTGGAATAGAGGCTGAATGATTGCATGTAAAGAAAGGTAGTGATAAAAGAGCACGATGGCTGAAGAGTACCACACTAATTTCAAGAATGTTTGATACCTCAGACCCAAAATTAATTGTCAGTGCAATTTAGTGTCCAGAAAGGTACTATTCCACAGGAAAATGAAGAAGCCACATGAAACAAAAATTCCTTGAAATTACTTTCTTCTCTTGGTTATGGGTAATACAATACTACTAGTACACTTAGAGGAAAAGTGATTATATGCTTGCTGTGCTTTTCAGTACTGTCCATTAGAAATATTTTACTGGGGAGAATTTAAATTACATTATTTGAATATCAAGCTGAAGGATGTCTTGAATATTGAATTGTGGGAAAACAGCAAGGTAAATGGTTTTAATAATGTACATAAAAATAATAATCTCTGTGGACTCTAATCCTGGTGACATGAGCCATTAGGGTTTACTAAGGCAAGAGGAGATGGTGGGCAGCTGAAACCTCAATTTTTGCTGGTTTTATAATGGGAATAAAGACAGTAGAAAGTGCTAATTTTATTTCTTGGAAGTGCTGTTTTGCATTCTCTTAATAAGACCATTCATAGTGTTGTAAACTTTATTCAAAGTTGTGACTTATTGTCAAGTAAGTTTGCTCTGTAGTGTTTCTGTGTTTTCCAGCAGAGCTCATAAGATCAAATTTAATCAGTAGAGGTTCATATTGCCAATGACTTCTCATTTTGTTTTTGTTTCATTTCTCCATATGAAATTGCCTGAGGGTATTTACAGTTCTGTTCTCTAACAATATCTTATTCTTTTTTCCCTGAGTAACATTAAAGCAATCCATTATTTAAAAGAATTGGTAAACTTTATTCCTAGAAAGACACCCTCTCTACATGCCATTTGCTCTGGTTTGAGCTAGGCCCAGGTTTCACAGGCATTTCTTCAAGGTAACACTTGTCAGTCTACGTCCCCTCTGCACCGCACAGCTGTTTTTTCCAGCCACCATTCCCTCTCCAGTGCCCTTCCAGTTGCCCCAGCACAACGTTTGTACAGTGTGATATAAGATTAAAACACAGGGTTTCAGGTGACCCTGAGAAGTATCTGGTTTCTGACTGAACATTGCCCCAGTTAGAAACACCATTCTGGTACGAAACGTACCTGCACAAATGAGACAGGAAGGAAAGAAGGAAGCTACCTAAATTGTACTTGTCACTGACAGGAGTGCTTAGGAAGCCTATCATCAAAAATAGCATTGCTGTCTGAAACAGGAAAACATGAAAAAACAACATGCCACCGTGGTACCCACCTGTCTCTGTTTATCTCTGGATAAAATGCAAGGAGAGATAAAACACATGAAACCATACCATCTTCTCTTCTGAAACACACAGTAGATTACATCCCTAGCACTTTAAAAAGCCAAAAAACCAGGAATAATAAATAAAAAAGAAAGGCCGTAAATATCTTTTTAGGTCTCAAAGTGGACCTGTTAGAATAAGTCCAGAGAAGGGCCACAAGGATGCTCAGAGGGCACCTCTCCTATAAAGACAGGTTGAGAGAGTTGGGCTTTTTCAGCCTGGAGAAGAGAAGACTCCAGGGAAACACTATAGAAGGCTCCCAGTGCCTAAAGGGTGCCTACAAGAAATCTGGAGAGGGACTTTATATAAAGGCATGCAGTGACAGAGCAAGGGGTGATGGATTTAAACTGAAAGAGGGTAAATTTAGATCAGATAGCAGGAAGTAATTCTTCACTCTAAGGGTGGTGAGGCACTGGCACAGGTCACCCAGAGAGGCTGGGGCTGCCCCATCCCTAGAAGTGTTCGAGGCCAGATTGGAAGGGGTTTTAAGCTACCCTAGTCAAGTGGAAGGTGTCCCTGCCCATGGCAGAGGAATTAGAACTGGATGACCTTTAAGGTCTCTTCCAACACAAACTGTTCTATGATTCTGTGAGTCTAGTTCCCTTGATTTATAGCCACTGATGAACTTCACAACACTCTGTGAAGAATTGTATTGCTAGAACTACATACATTTTAGGAAAAAATTGAAGGTTTTGGTAAAAGTTCAGATTTTGAAAGACAAACATTCCACTGAGATACTTTTGAAAATAAACCACGTTAGTTCTTTAAAATCTAGCTTTATTTTTTCTTTATTAAGAGAAATACTTTCAATACAATATATTTTCAATATTAAAAAAAAAAACAAGCCATAAGCTCTTATTTAAGTTTATTTTTTCAACATTTTTTAAAATATTATAAGTTATACTTAAAGCTTCAAAATCTAACTGGAACACCTAAAGAATCCTTTTAAAATCAACTTGGTCTACATCTTTTGGTCCATAACTTGTTGAAACTCTGACCTAATTAGTTCATTATCTTAAAAGAGTACCAAAGCTGTTATTAATATTATTACTATATGGATTTCACAAATGAAAAGTCAAGATACATGGAAAGTAGAGGGCAAAATGACCAACTTGAAACAGACTTACTTGCTTTTCCACAGGGCACAGCTTTTTCAGAATGCAGGATCTATCGATTTCAGTTGCAGATGTCAGCACTCAGCATTTCTACACATCAAGATCTAGGAATCTTAAATTAGTTTCAGAAAATGAGGAGCATACACTCAATTAACCCCTTGAAGAAACTATAACTTAAAAAGTCTTGGCCAAGATCACACAAAAACTTAGTGGGAGAAACATAGGGTAAGGTGGTCCTTGAAGGACAACCATGTCCCTCTATGTGACTATCTTTTATTTTCTTTCAAAACTTTGCCTCATTCATCTTCCAGATGAGGTCACCTTGCTCACAAAATCGTGGTTTATCTTCAGAAGCACTAATAAACGAGGCAGGTGTCCTTTCATAGGAAAAATGTATGAGAGTTCTGCGGTTAACATTTGCACTGGCGCTTCTGAAGTTCTGAACATTTTCTTTCACAAATTCAGTAGAATATCCTGAATGTAACAAACAATGGAAAAAATTGGTTTTGTAATGTGGAAATTCATCTTTACTCACGGTCATAATCAGTAAAAAACTCCTGTGATTTGAAAAGATTTTTAGTTATAATTAATTATAATATATAAAATTATATAAAATCATAAGATATTATGTAAATATCATATAAATAATTAAATATAAGAAGTTAATGTATTGAACTTGTTAGCATGGTCCCTGAGTATACTGCATTATTTATTCTTTCAGTACCTCCATAAACATAGAATTACTTATGCAGCAGAGTCTTTGGTTTAGTGGGATCTTCTTTTCTGTTGTGGCTTTTGTACAGACTATTAGAAGCAAAGTTAATCCAGTTTACCCTGCTTTAAGAGAAAAAGATAACACCGACAGCTGCAGTGATCCTTGGCTTCTGGGCAGTTGCTCCAGGAAAAACATGTTATAATGTTGATATATGATGGTATAATTAAAACTATATAAAAATATATACCCATGCAATTATTCTAGAAGCAAGAACCACTATCGTAATTTCTCATTGTTTGAGAACTTAATTTTCAAATCTAGAATTACAGAATCAAAGAATTGTTTAGGTTGGAAAGACCCTTAAGATCATCAGTTCAGCTACAAATCTAGCACTGACAAGTCCACCACTAAACCATGTCCTTAAGCACCACATCTAAATGCCTTTTCAATATCTACAGGGGTAGTAGCTCAACCACTTCCCTGGGCAGGCTGTTCCAATGACTGGCAACTCTTCTGGTGAAGAAATTTTCCCCGATATCCAGTCTAAACTTCTCCTGGTGCAACCTGAGGCTGTTTCCTCTTGTCCTGTCTCTTATTACTTGGGAGAAGACATTGATCCCCAGCTCACTACAACCTCCTTTCAGATAGCTGTAGAGAGTGGTATGGTCCCCCCTGAGCCTCCTTTTCTCCAGGCAAAAGAACCCCAGCTCCCTCAGGTGCTTCCCACAGGACTTGTGCTCCAGACCCTTCACCAGTTTCATTGCTCTTCTTTGGATACACTGTAGCACCTCAATGCCTTTCTTGTAGTGAAGGAGCCAGGAACTGAAGGCAGCATTTGTGGTGTGTCATCACCAATACTCAGTACAGGGACCCCTTGCTTCCCTGGTCCTGCCGGCCACACTGTTTCTAATACAGTATGTACTGTACAATGTACTCTTGTAACGTTAATTTTAAAAACAATTGCCTAAATTAAAAAAGCTCAATAGAATTTTCCAAGAATTCTTAATATGAAACTACCCTGACCTCTCACATAAAATGTTGAGGTACTCAGCATGGATTTCTACCACTTAATCAGATGAAGCTGAGTATGGAAAGTTATTAGGTTACTGAAGTTGAGGAAACAAAGCTAGACCTTGTGATTAAACAGTACAGGCACACAGAACACACAGAAAATGACCTGCCAACAAAGATGAGCTTAGTAGTTTCCTTTTTATTACCCAAAAGGTGTCCAGAGAGACACCTTTCAGTCTTAATCGTAAGAATAGTTAAGAAAGAAACTAATAAAGATTGGGTGAAAGTACTCTGAATATTTAGATGTTTAATCTTGTATTGAAAAGGGTTTATTGAACAATATTGAAAATATTGTTTTTTGTCTGTTTGTTTTTTCTATTATGAAGAATTCTCTGATTGAAGCATTTGACCAGAAAAAAATCTTTTTCAGCTTATGAGAACCAAAATCTCCTGCTCCTTCTGAGTCATGGATATTACTTCTCCAGACTGATCGGGTTTAGTAAAGAGGATGGGGAAATCCTGAAACTACATGTTGTACATAGAAGCTGCATTTCCACATGAACCAGTTTTTGAAGCCTGATGGTAGATACTGGAGGGATGGTACTTCTTCAGCCTGCTTCGGGGAACAAAGTAGATCAGTAATGTTGCACTAAGGTCATATATGAAACTGTCCTCAAAGCTGATATTATGGAAAGATGTTATTTTACCCAATCTCTCCTATGTGCAAAATTCATGTTTTAAAAATATCTAAATCCCCAAATGAACTTCAAACATTTTCTAAAAGCTGTATTAATTTCTCTGTTGATATATATTTATATGTGTCAGCAGCTGTTTTCTGCTTGATCTAATGATTCAAAGGCAATCCCAAAATACTAATGTTATCTGCTACAAAGCCTTGTATCCACGGGCAGATAGTTTATCATTTTGAGCACCAGTTCATCATCCATTCCTATTACATGCTGTTTAAGCCTAACCAGAAAAAAGAAAAACATTATCCAAAATTTCCCACTGTGCTTCTGGAAGCAAACCACCTTTTCCAAACTACATGCATCATGGTCTCCAAGAATGCAAAGAAATTCTACCTAGCCAAAACTGATTCAGGCAAACAAAAAGACATTTTGGCCTATTATATAAAGAATTGAAAGGCCTGGAGGCATTTCACGTCACCACTGTCTAAAAAGACTTTAGAATTAATTGCTCAAAAAAATTAGAAAAGCTGACTGGGTAAAAGACTGCCTAGGCACATCGAAGTACTAGTAGGCAGTGGAAAATAAATCAACATGGGTGGCCTGAAATTGCAAAATATCACAGAATGGGTGCTAAGAAGCCCTGCTTGGAAATGGAAAATCTGTTTGGTATGTTTCTGTAGACATAGTTTCTGTGATTATCAGATACAGGAGTCTTCTTCCAGGGGATAATTTTTTACTGAGAGGTGTTACACTGGGGTTAGACATACCAAGAGCTTGACTAACTTTCAGATTATTTTGTCTGAGAACTAGCCTGGCATTTCTACCTCCATTGGTACCTCACATAGCAACTCGAATGTTCTTATCACCTAACATGCTCTAGCTCTTTATCTTCATGACAAAAACAACCAAATTCAGCTGTTCAGTTAAAAAGCATCTTTTGTACAGTGTGCTAATATTAAGCCAAGCCACTGTCACAGATAATTACTTCTATAGACCAGATAAAAAGAATGAAGAGAACATAATAAGCACTGATGTCAATATAATAACATTCCTTTTTACTTGATGTGCAGCATGCTTCTAAGTTATATTTACAGTGCTGGGTTAAGAAGACACTAACCTCTGTGTCACAGTGCCTCCATAATTCTTGGCTTTCTTCTGATTCTTGGTGTTCTGATTCTTGGAACCATGTGGGTACTTTGTTGGCCCCATTCTTTTTTGCAGAGAATGCATTTGTCAGCACAGAATGTTGTGTTCACCACAGCACATTAGCTACTTTTTTCTTCTGAAAAAGAGCATGGAGTTGCTCTGTAATGAGGATATTATCATCTAACTTAAAACCTTTCCAAAATTCCATCTGGTCAAAATTGTTCAGGTTTTCATTAAATGGCAAGGCATTTTGCCCTGTTTACAGTAAAATAAGATTCAAAGAGAATAAGAAATGAAAGCCAGGCAACAAGACAGAAAAGAACAAAAGTGCTCACTGGGACATTATATTACACAAGACAATAGATGTGGATTATTTTTCTGAAAGAAGTCTAATACTAAACTGGGAGTTATTTTTAAGTATACAATTGCTATAAAAATTAAAAACCAACTGAATTCAAGAGGAAACTTGCATGCTTATTGGGCATTCTTGTGAGTCAAAAACAGCTGATCCTAATTTAACCACAGCCAAAATGATTCAGATGTGGTTATGCAGGTAGAAAAGATGATAAATTTTTCTTCACTTATATCGTCATTGTCAGGCTGGAAAATACTTAATGAAAAATAGCAGAAGCTTTAGGAATTCACCAGCACACTCCTTTGGAAGAAAATTACACATGACCTGAATGATACCACCTCAGCAAACAAGGGTGAGCTCCTTTGGTAGTCAGGATAATCAAACCTGATATACAGTTTCCTGTAACTGTTCCAACAAGAATAAGCAAGGTTTCACCTATTCTCTGGGCAATAACCAAATGGATATGGAGCATCACTCGGACAGAGGAAGAGGGAAGTAGATGTCATTTCCCTGTCAATAGATATTAAGTAAGTGCATTAGAAATCAACCTCTTTTCAGCAGCCTGACAAACCTACGCAGGAAGTGCCGGCATAGCACAGTATGCCAGATAAGACACCTTGTAGTACGGTGTCACAACTGTGGCAAGAACAGAAGAACTAATAAAATCTACACAGAGATTGAGTTACTTAAAATTTTTCACAGGCTGTCATACTTCACCTTTTTTTTTTTTTTTTTTTCTGCACAGAAAAAGCTAGTAAATTCAAAATAATTTCAATTCATCTTGCATTAATAAATAAATAGATTCATTAGTGCTGTATTTATATCATCTACTAGTGATTAGAGTAAACAGCATTAGAGCTGTGTACTTGATTTTCCAATTATTTCTTTTCAGTTTATAGTCTTATCAATATAAAGCAATATCAAAGTTTTCACTGAAAGCAGCCATTCCTAGTTTCACCCTGCAGTCACCATAGAGAAGTTACAGCCTTGGCACTCTAGAATTCTTCCTGTCCTGCAGGACAAATTCTGTTGCATAATGTCATTTTCCTATAAAACAAGCTATTCAGTGAAACGTTTCCTTCCTTTAGGCATAGATGAATTTTAGAGTAAAAAGTGTAAGCTTACAGAAACAAATTTTTATTTAACAGAACGCATACCTTCATTTCATTAATATAAATTAACACTGTATAGAGCTGGAATACATAAAGCTGTATGAACCAGTGGTCTGTGTCATTAAGGCAATCAGGATAAAAGCACTGCAAGAAAAGAGACCTGGTGTGTAGACTGACAGTTTAGATGACATATGCCAGTGGCTTTGTCTCTGAGGTGGAGTTGTGGTGTGCTATGGTAACTGCTGAATTAAAATGCTGAAACTAAAAGGAGTTATTGGTCCAGGCAGAGGGAATTTCGGGTCAAATGCTCAGGCATGTTTGCATGGCCACAGTATGCCGGTGTGATGAAATTCAAGGCTTACTACTCTTAAGCATGCACACATCAAATGCTCTTGAAACTAAAATGATAACTTGGAGCTTGAGCACAGGGTAATTACAGTCACCAATGAAGTATACCAGCACTCAGACCTCAAGACTTAAATCAGCTTTCTTGGGAATGGCCCAGACCTTTTACCCAGAAGACTTGCATATGGAAACTATTTGCCAGCTGATCCTTGCTTCTTCTCAGCTGTTACCTAGTAACTAACTGCACAAGTGCTTCCAGTCCATTTCACAGCAGAGTCACACAGGTTACCTTAAATGGCTCTGCCAGGCAGCCAGAAAGCCCCAGGAAATCAGTGCCATTGGCGTTTTACTGAGGCATTTGGTGGGTGCCCAGGAAGGAGGAACCTTTCGGTTAAAACTTAAACAGGGGAAGTTTAGATTGGATATAAGGAGGAAGTTCTTTACTGTTAGGGTGGTGAGGCACTGGAATGGGTTGCCCAGGGAGGTTGTGAGTGCTCAATCCCTGGCAGTGTTCAAGGCCAAGTTGGACGAAGCCTTGGCTGGGATGGTCTAGTGTGAGGTGTCCCTACCTTTGGTGGGGGGGTTGGAACTAGATGATCTTAAGGTCCTTTCCACAACTGTAACTATTCTATGATTCTATTCTATAACCATCCAGAAAGGACTGATCTCCAGGAAATTTCAGGCAGAAGTATTTGATTCTTATCATCAGGAGTAAAGTTCTGTTGGCAGGGTCACTGTTGTCTAGCTCAAGGCAGTGACTACTCCTTGAAGCAAGCTGTCACTATCCATCCAGCTGCAGGGATGTAGAAGCAGTTTATACCTTCTGATCAGTAGTCCTCTTCATCAGTAGTGATTGCTTATTTATAGAGCTAAGCTGCTGTTGCTGACCAGCTGCTTCACGCTATGGCTACCTCTAGAGATAAACAACCACCATGAAGCAACAGATTGCTTCTGAGGCTGCAAATGTACAGATATTTGCAACAATAATTTTACCACATAGCAGTACATAATTACGACCAGGTAGTAGAACTGCAACATCCATATTCCTCTCCAGACTTTGTTCTCCCCCTCACATCCACATGTTCCAGCACCTTTTACCTTTCTTTCACTCAGCTGTCTCATTCATCCTTTCCAGGCATCTTCCTGTCCATTCCTGTACTGCCATCTCCTTAGATATTGCCCAGCACATAGGCCAGGACCCTATGCAAGCTGCTGTCAGTACTTAGCCCAGTAGTCAGCTGGATGACTGGGGCGAGACAGCCCTTGCTGGGTGCCTATGCAGGCTGCTGTGTGCTGGGGGAAGTAAGGCTGCCAAAGACCCTGCCTGAGTGTAGTATTTTGAGAAGGGCCCATGTGTCACAGCTTCACGGCACAAGTATTCAGACAACACCCTGGAAAAATACAGTGTAGTTGCAGCTGCCAAACTCAGTGCTATGGTGGTCATTGTCTAAGCTGGTGTCTCAAGTAGTTTGGAAGCCAGACAGACAGAGATGTCAACCAGGTTGAATGTGCTTGCCTGTGATAGTGTATTTGTCTCTTTTGCTGTACTTCTGCTGTGGCAGTATTGCTGTGAACACATCAGACCAGACAGTGTCACTACACATCTCCTCGGCTATCTGTCTCGTATTCAAATTATACCACGATAAGTTAAAAAGGATATATGACCTTGTATTCTGTAGAATGTCTGAAATACATCTAGTATCTTTATCAAAAGAATATGAATTGTTTGCAGACTATGAATATTTTTTCATTTCAGCATGATTATTAGCTAAATAGAATATTCAAAATATTCCAGATGAAACTTGACCCCAGGTACTCTTTCTACATGATTGCATTATCAAACCTCTTGCTTTCATTTTGATAATGAAATACTTTCATTATCAAAAGTAATAATGATTCTTCTAAAATTTTTGCTTGCCATCCTTTTCCTTTTTGTACATGGTCATCCACTGCTTTCAAAACCTGAGCTCTCAAAAAATGAACAAGAAAATTAGTTTCTGTCACTGTTTGATAAATTTCATGGTGGACATCCTTCAGAAAGGCACAAAGACAATGTTGCTGTTCTCTCTGAGGTTGTTTGAAGTCTTGCCATTGATCTAATTTAGTGTGAAAACACCCACTATCTTCTATTTGTCTGAGAGGTGTCATGAAACACTATGATATTTAATAAATAGTAGCGTGGTCACATGTACATCTTCTAATCCAGTTCAGTTTCTGTTTCCCTCTAGTCTCTTACAAGCTTTTTATTTTGGCCCTTTCTGTCTTCTTACTTGTCACCCCAGAATTTAAAGTTCTCTATTTCTATACAGATGTTTGTTACAGATTTTTTTCCCTTATTGCTCATATTTTGAATTAACTTGTATACTCAATCCAGTTCTAACAATAAACAGTACTTTCCTGTTTCTCTGTCTTCTCTGTGTGAACATGGTTACGGATTCAAATAGAAACAGAGATACTTTAATGTGATTCTGACACAGTTTTCTTAGCCAAGAGAAACACAAACCAGGCTTCCCGATTTGATTTTGCCTCTCTACGTATGTAGAGTATAACATCTGCGTAATGGTTTCAAACAGAAGCAATAAAATTGAGTGAGCTTATACTAAAGCATATATTGCTTTCTAAATATTCACACTGAATCAGTATGAAGAATGGATAGGCTAACTTTGTCTCAAGCTGTAGTGAAGACATAAATAAATGACTGAGCAAAGGTTATGCACTGCCTTTCACAGAGGGTTTGATGAATTTATTTAGGAGAGGGTCAATCACATATCACCAAGGAGAAAGGTCACTGACATATTCCAAACTGCTACAGTGAAGAGTTGTTTGACACATTTTCTTGCTCATTAGCTAGTGAAATATCTACATAAATGAATAACCATAGGACCAAAGCCAGGTCAGGGGGATAGGATGATTACAGGGAGATTGACTGTAAAGCCTGTTGGTAAAGAAATAACAGAAAAAAACAAGTCCCTTCTTTTTTCTGTCTTGAGTTAGTTAGCCAAGAGGAATAGTTTCATTACATGAAGCAGAGAGAAACATGCCGTAGAAGAAGAAATGACTTACCGTACCTGTTTAGGATGTGGGGACTGGTATCAGGATTTTCTGCTTTTTAGATTATGCCATTACCAGACATCCTATGGTAAGCTCTCGAAGTATTATCCTGCCAAAGTCTATTTCTTACATTTCAGACAGAGTTTGGTTAAAAACACATGAAAAACACATGAATCCTCTGCTAATTTCTCAATTAAAAATAAAATTCAATAAAACATCCCTGAGCATCTCTATTAAAAGAATAACAGACTATGAATATTTCTAATTACAGCATGATTTTTAGCCAACTAGAATATTCAAAGTCTTCTAGATGAAACTGGACCCCAGGAACTCTTTCTACACAATTGCATTATCAAACCCTTTGCTTTCATTTTGATAACAAAATACTTTCATTATCAAAAGTAATAATGACTCTTCAAAAATTTCTTGCTTGCCATCCTTTTCCTTTTTGTACATGGTCATCCACTGCTTTAATTTTTTTTTTTTTTTTAATCTAAAAACATCTAGAAACCAAGATTTCCCATAGAATACAAAATTGCTGTGAATGTAGTCATTTTGCAAAAAAAATAGAAGGAAATTTAGAGCAAATTGATTACTGGTGGTTTTTTTTTTTCGTATATTTAAAGCAGAAACATCTGATTATTTAATCCCATTTTCATAATTTCTACAATAATGTATAACAGTAAAGATAAACTTGTATTGTTTTAGTCATATTGTGAAAGGTTGTCCTTTTCTTTTTACACTCATTGAAAATTCATACAAATCAGCTTACACTGAACTCCGACAACACTGTTTTAACCAAACTTACTGAAAATTATTCCAATACATAGATTTTTAGGGAAAATTAATTCCTTGAATGAAAAGTATTCCTGTTGCAGAGAAGTGTAACCTAGTTCAGTAAGGTTTTTTTTAATGAAGTATTAAAATTTTAAAAAGTTGCTTCTTTACGAATCAATTCCTTAAAGAACCTTCTTTAAAATTCATTTTGCAGTGATGGTTTTTAAAGTCTCTAGGAGACAGAAGATTTAACAAAGCTTATAGAAAGGTGGGGATTTTTTGCTGTTCCTCATAAAACTGCCAGACAACCCTGTTCTCATAAGAAACAAACAAGAAATTGAATAACTTTGAGCTTTGAGGAACTCTCTATTATTTTTCCTTTCTATTTCTCCTTCCCTTTTCCCATTCCTTCTACCTTTCTCCTTCCCTTTTCCTTTTTTCTCTGCCTTTATTCTTTTCCCCTTGCCTTCTTTGCCAAGTCCCCTTTCCCCTGTCTCGTGTTCCAGAGAAGTTTTGATCAAGTCTGGACATCTTACCACCTAAGGAGAATTTAAAACATATTTTTTAATCCAATTATTCTTAATATTTGGGAAATGTTTGAATTTAATCCAAACATGTACATGAACAGTCTCATACATCATCATCACAAATACTTCACCTTGGTAGTGGCTCAAGATGTACACTTTGCCTGCAGGAAGTGATCAAGCAATTTCTAGCAGTTACTGGGCAACACATATTTAGCTCCCAACTTTCTAGCTGCTGAATGATTTCTGAATGTCTGTTTGCTATGTGGTCTGAACAAACAGGATTAAAGCTGTGGGGCATTTGCACAGTTTAATTTTTACTTATTCTTTATTAGTGCCACTAAGTATAGCTGAGGTTTTAAAAATATTTTTTTTTTCCTTGCCAGGTGATGTACTTTTGATGCATAATAGTGGATGTTGTGCATATGTTAATGTAGAAATAAGTACAAGCAGCAGCCATACTCCAAATATCTGTGTGAAGAAAGCATTCATCCACATAGCAAGCAAAGATTATAATGATCTTTTGATGCTTTCTAGACTTCGACCCAAGAAGGCAAAGTGGATTCACATGAGTAAACCAGCTTTATGAAGACTGTCTTGTCAGTCTTGTCAAACACCAAGTTGGTGCTTATTCAGCTGCCTGTAAGACTTTTCCACCCATCACAGTCCAGGGTAATAAAACAAAGTAACCTGAACAGCTTCTGCAGTACCCTTCTGACCCCTGTACTGAAGTCTTGAGGGGTCGTATTGACAACTGCTGGACAGATTTCTTGTATTAAGAGATTTTTCCAGAAATAATTTTTCTTGGCAAGTATGTGGGGTAAAGTGGCATAAAGAGGCTATGGGGTGGGACTTTTACTAATTTTGCAAAGTGATTTCATATTTCCACAGCTTGAAAATATCCTTAAGCAGTAGTAATTTGTAGGCTCTTACTCTAATTTCAGATGAATCTCTTTTCACAACTATCCACATGCTTCTGCTTAGAGTAATGAATCAAAAAGGAAGAAAGTATTAGCAACTAAAATTACGTGCACCATCAAGCTTCCAGTAAAGCAGGAGAAGTAAATTAGGCAACTTCTACCTTAATTTGATTATAGCTACATGAGCCAACACAAGTTTTTCTGCCTAAAATTTAAAATCAGAATGATAAAAAGAGGAAATAGAGACAGCTGCATCATGTTTTCTAAAAGATCCTTAAATAAGAGTGAGATTTTTATTCAAAATTTAATGATGCACCAACTCCTACTTTAAGATTTTCAAAGCACTGTGTTATCTAACACATCTGGAAACATGTCAACTTATCTCAATGAGTAAATGAGGCAACATGGGTCTTGTTTTCTTAGTTCCATGAGAGTCCCACTTGTTACACTACATCCACTGACTTCAAATGTCTGTAGCTACCAAGTACTTGAAATTCTAGTTAATTTTTCTGACCTTCCTTGCTCTCTGATTTTGCAGTCTCCCTTTGGCACCAACTGGAGATGCATGACATTTGGTCTCCCAAGTTACATCCCCTTCAACCGGTGAGTCTCATCACCCTTATCCTTTCCAAACCCTGAGACTGAATTATCTTCTCAGCACCAAGCAGGACAAATCCAGACTCTTCAAATGACTCCCTGATCCATCAGTTTTATTGACACATCTGCTTCACTGTATATCCATGCCTTCTTTCCCTCACAGCTTCCCAGCTACCAAGTAGAAAGACAGTATTTCCCATTCTTTTGTCTTAGCTCAGCTCCAATTGCAGGGCCAATTACCTCTGCACAATTGTTATTTCAACTTTCCAACAGTTACCCGGTCCAGCAATTTCTTGAGCTACATTAATGATTCCTTTCGAGTTCAGGCTGTACTCCATACATTATGTTTTCTCATGCTGAACTCATAAGCCTGAGAGGCTCAAAAATACAGCATGTGCCTAAGCAGTTGCCCCCTGATCTGTCTGAGGACCCTGAGTGCATTGTTACTCTGGAAACCCTATTAGCCCAACTAGCAAGCCTGATTAAGGTGCTGTCTAGGGATTACTTTGTGCCTAGTTAAAGACTGATGCAGTAAACTCCAGGGAGACAAAGCCCCAAATATTGAAATAACAATATATCTGTGCTGTTTTAGACTTGGAAGAATGTGTCTTTCCAAAACAATGGAGAAAAAGACAACAGAAAAATAAGCAAGTAGAATTTCTTCTTGGAATCTGTGAGGACAATTCCATGGAACATATTTGTTGTTGTTTGCGTCAAAGCAAATTTTTCGCTATGGCCAAATTTTCACAACATGCTGAGCCTCCAGCAGCCTTTTGTGGGATGCATATTGGGAGACTTTCAAATAGCTAACAACCTATTAGAGAGCTTGCTATAGTCCCATTAGCCCTTCCCTCCACATACACTTCCCTATGCATTTTGTTATTAGTCCTGTTTCAGAAAATACTGGCATGAAGGTGGCTAAAACATTCTGCCTTCTACTCCCATCTTTTCTGTGTCAAGCTGTGAGGGGACCATATAATTCTGCTTTTCTCCTTTCACAAGCCATTAAAGACTCTACCAGATTTCATGTTTTCCCTCTCTTAAAATCTTCTTCAGACAACATGACGAAGAGGTCTGCCTCCTTAAGCAAATGGATGAGAATATACTTAAGAACAAAAAACAGTGTAGCTACTCAAGGTAGCTGCATCCCCCGTCACAGTACTGATCTTCCATGCTCAATAATTCCAGTTTTTTATTTCTGGTTTTCAAAGGGCCTTTGAAACAGAAGTGAAACTTCTGTAACAGCAGGATGCTATCAGTTGCTGTGCAAGCACCATATGATGCAATATATATATGTTGTGTATTATATACATTTTTTAATCTTTCAATTTGTTCTTTGCCAAGTCTCTTGACACTATGATATGCTAGGAAATAATTCTAAAATATTTAAGTTCAGAAATTACCTTCCTTTCTAAAATCTCTTTTAGGAAAAAACTGTGGTGACACAGTGGAACAGCTTTATATATAGAAAAAGAGATTTGGCCCTTAAAAAAATATTACTCAGAAGGGTGCAGAAGAGAATCCCTAGAATTTGAAGAAATTTGTACTTCCACATATTGCACTAAAGCACTGACAGTGTCATTAGATGTAATCAATTATTTGAACATAACATTTATATTCAAAAATAGAGATTGTAAAATGGAATTTGACTGACTTTACTTGCAAGAAACCCTATGCCATAAAAATGTCCTTTCTTTAATCAAAATATCACCTGAATGAAGTCATCATGTTTGGCCTGATTGCATTTTTTCTCCATATATGTGCAGCTGCATTTGCCTCTCCATAAATGTCATTTGATTATGAGAAAATAAACAGGGAAGGACTCACAGGGAGTCGGTACAGGGCCTGCTTGTTTACCTGCCGCAGCTTTCCCGGCTGAAGAACAAATGTCATGCAAATGGTGCACCAGCAATGAGCTGCCAATCATCCTGCCTTGGCATTCATGGTGATTTGCTAAATCATTTAAAGAGACATGCTTTACTAAATGAAAAAATATCAGCGGCAAGGGCCTGTGTTTAAACATGGGGCTGAGTTATTATCCCAGTAGGCTGGAATGAAATGAAGACATCTTCCAATTAAAGCTTGCAGATGAACCCAGACAAACCCCCCTTTTTTCATAAAGACAGGCAGATTATGATTGGGAGAGAACAGCGACAGAGGCTTTCATTACAAGCTGATTATGGTGATATAATTCCCAGTGCTGTGTGTCTGCGGGTCCAACTTCACATTTGAAGGTTTTTAATATAATTTCCTTAGGGTGAAATGCTGAAGATTTATTAAACTTTATGAAGGGCTTACAGATCCAATTTAAGAGGACATATGATAGGGCAAGACTGACAGATGATAAAATACATTCCAAGAAGAAAAGAAAGAAAAGGAAAGGAAACGAAAGAAGGAAAAGAAAGAAAAGAAAGAAAAGGAAAGGAAAGGAAAGAAAGGAAAGAAAAAAAAGGAAAGGAAAGGAAAGGAAAGGAAAGGAAAGGAAAGGAAAGGAAAGGAAAGGAAAGGAAAGGAAAGGAAAGGAAAGGAAAGGAAAGGAAAGGAAAGGAAAGGAAAGGAAAGGAAAGGAAAGGAAAGGAAAGGAAAGGAAAGGAAAGGAAAGGAAAGGAAAGGAAAGGAAAGGAAAGGAAAGGAAAGGAAAGGAAAGGAAAGGAAAAGGAAAGAGGGAGGGAGGGAGAGAGGGAGGGAGGGAGGGAGAGGGAGGAAGAAGGAAGGAGGGAGGAAGAAGGAAGGAAGGAGGAAGGAGGGAAGGAGGGGAGGAAGGAGGGAAGGAAGGAAGGAAGGGAGGAAGGAAGGAAGGAAGGAAGGAGGGAGGGAAGGAAGGAAGGAAGGAAGCTTAAATGTGAAAATCATTTGTTTCATTCTGTGCTCAGATGCTTAATGTTGGGCTACTTTAAAATGTATTGGTTCAAGGAAAAAAGCACGAAAAAATAGTTGAGTGAGATCGCTGATTTTTATGTTCATTTGGGTGTAAGAAAGAATTAGTAGGTAAGCGTAAGTAAATATACAATAATAGCTATTAACGTGTAAGAAATTCTGAAAAGTCTCAAATACACACATGTATATACAAGCATGCACATCCACAGGCACTGAGATTTTCCCATACTGCATGTGTAGCTATACCCTTTGATGTATGAAAGAATATCAAACCGTAGTTATAATGTATATATTCTACAAGACATAAAAATAAGTCAACACATTGAGTTGTTAGAAAGCAGGGAGCGAAAGAGGTAATAATAAATTTCAAGGGGTTCTATGGGGTTTTTTGTGGGTTTTTTGAGGGGTTGTTGTTGTTATTTAAGTGACTGGTTATATGTTTAGCTTCCAAAAAAGGAAGGGGAAAAAAAAAGAAATACAAATGGAATGGTAAATGGCAGCAGCCTTTCACTCTGGATAAATTAAGAAAACTGAGTCCATCAGAAAAGCATGAGGAGTTCCATAACATTCCAAAGTTATTTCTTTGGAATTTACAGCCAGAAAACAACCCGGATAACAGTTCCAACTGCAACTAGAGGTAGCATAAGCAGCCGGCTGCTTCATGTCATTTCCTTTGCCTTCTCATCTTCAGAGATTAAGATTTACCAGCAAAAAAAATAAAGGTATTTCAGGTCCACCCTCTTCTTTTTATAGGCACACATCATGTTGTCTGTGATGACCAGGAATTGAATCCTTGATGAGAATACTCTACTATATCTGCACCTTTGATTAGACAGCTAAATCACACTTCTGATATCTGAAGGAGATCCAATAATCACAGGAAATGATCAGTCTCCTGAATAATCAGGATGTCAGAATAAACCATATACAGAGATGAATTTTGTTGCCTTAATCTGAAATTACCTCATTAGATCATGCCCTAATCTTTGCCACCAAGCCCACATGCATATATGATCTAAGTCAAACGTTTGATTTTGTTTTTCCAGGGAAAACTAACAAATATGATAATTTCAGTTCTAGTCTCAAATGTAGTAACCATATTTCACTTTTCCTTCAAAGTATAAACTGTCTTCTAAAAGATTATTATAAGAAAATGTAAAGGAAATGAAAGTTAACAAAGAGAGACATAGTAATTTAAAGATATTAATTCACTTGGTTTAGCTTTTTCTCCTGTAAAAGCTACAGGAAGAAAATCAGGCATTTTGTCTCCCAGTCTTCTTCTGACATCACCTCAAGATATATTTTGATTAAATTTTAAGAAACATATATATGCCTTATTAAAAATTATGTTCTCTCAAAAGATATTTCTGTTTCTGTACACAGGAAAGGTGACATTTGGTTAGCTTCTTGACTTGGGAAAGACACAGTGTACTCACCAACTATTCTCAGTTTTGTTTTAGAAACATAGAATGATAGAATCATTTAGGTTGGAAAACACCCAGATCTTCAGGAGAACTGACCTGTTACTCTGTGCTTGTACAGAACACAGTAAAATGGGCAAGCCTTTGCAAGCATAGTCTTAGGGTGCAACAGCAACAAGATAAATGTATTAGACCCTCCAACAGTATGGTAATAGTTTGGATTCCTTTTGTAAATAAGTAAACACATTGACACACCTAGTACTACACAAGGAATTAGAAATAGCAGCAGGGTCGCATGAAATTATGTCTCATTACAATTTCATTGTAAAACTGAGACACTATAATGGAATTGAATATATGAGCTCTTCTGAGATTATTAAGCAAAGATTTAGTAAAAGACTTAGGTAATTTTTTCTTGTTATTTCCAGTCAACCTAGAAATAATGATAGTCACTGCATAGTATTAGTTACCATTTACTCTTCAGACCAGCCTTTAACAACAAAATGGCTTTGAGTGGCATGACATATTTGTGCGAGTAATGTTTGGTTATCATACTGCACACCTCCACGCTTGGATGAATGCAAACAGCACAGGCAGCACTTCACATCCCTGATTATCATGTTGTGCTGACAACTCTGCAAGGATTCTACCAGTGAATTTGTCTGATGTCAGATAAGATTAACCCTAGGCCACACCACCTAAAGACAACTCACAAGAAATTTTAGTTAGTGGCCAAAGCATGCTTATAGCAAAGCAATATGTGCATATTGGGGGTTTATCTATAACATTGCCTTAATATATGCATATTTAGTAACCTGCCGTCAGCTTGAATTGTGTTTCCTGAACCATAGCTATCACAGCTTGGACCTGCAGGACCTGGCTAATTCAGGTAGTGAATATTTACTGGTTTTGTTCTTTAGAACACCTGTTGAGTGTTCTGAGGCCGCATTCTGTGACATTTCTGTGACTGCTTCCCCACAGAGGAAGAACGAGGACCTGGACAATTCCAGTTCTGTTCGTTCAGTCTTCCTTTGCCTCAGCCTGACCTGATTGAGAAGATAGATAGCCTTATTTTGCTCTGTTGATTTCTTTCTGTCTGAATAAAAGCTCTAATTAGTCATGATGTCTACTGAAGCACAACCAAATCCTGCTGCGATGAACTAAAACCTTGTGCAAGACTTAGCTAATAAATGGTTCTTTCATTTCAAAACAAAAGAATCACTTTCATCCCTTTGTGACAAAATCTTATACGGCAGGAGGAAAGTTGAATTTCTGGTGGTCAAATAAGACATCATCATATCCTGAAGGCTCTTTTGCCAGACTGTAAGTGGAAGTGTACTGACAAAGCAGGGTTCGGTCATTATGAGTGAAGCAAAATATCCACGCTTGCTCTAGCCCCAGGTGTTTCAGCCATATCAGTCATGTGCACAGACAAAATCACATACTCCAATGCCTGCCTACATTCTATATGCTTCCATCAGACATTTTTTGAATGCTGTTCTACCTGCTAAAAGCCTTACATTAGTTGCTTCTATTCAAATATGGTTGTTTCATACTTATACAAACACAGAAAAGTAGCTTGACAAAAGTAACTACTTTCTTTGTATTTTGTTTTGCTTCAGCTACCTTCACATAGGACCTTCCACCGTTATACAGAGTAAACATCCATCTTAGGTCACATAGTAACAACTGAAACAGGAGTTTAGTTTTGAAATAGATTCTCTTAATTCATTTAGTTCTGATCTTGTGAAGTTGCACTGGTATAAAAATACATAAGGTACCTTGAGAAGACTGTTAGTATGCAATAGAAGCATTAAAAAGAATCAGTTTCTCCAGGATATGCATATATAAAGCTACAGTTAGCTGTTCACCAAAGATTCAGGCTCTGGTGAATTATCATGATTGTAATCTTGCTACGGTTCATCCATAAGGCATGGCAAGATAAAGAGCAAATCAGAGACAATACCTGTAATCCCCCAGGAATTTTTTATGAAACTAACTACTTATTCTTTAATAGGATTTTTCACACTTTAAAATCAGACACATTATTGACCTGTAGAACTCATTCACTTGTTAATACTTGCAAAGTGTTGAATTATTAACAATTATTAATTATTATTAATTTGAGGAGACTAGGTGAACACTTCAAGACATTTTTAAAAGTGTTTAGAAGGTCACATGATGACAGCAATATCTGCAGGTACATGTGATAGGAAAAAAAAGAACATTCTTCAGGCTTTGCAGCATGCACAGATGACTACCTGGCATCAGGTGAAAAAGTTATGTCACTCAGTTGCAAGAAATGTCACTCAATTGAAGAGGTTGCGCATTTTGAGCACTATGTTTTTTATGTTTTTTATGTTTTTCCCTAATGACTCCAGAATTTATTATGGTTAGCAATTTATGCCAGAAAAAAATGAACTATCTATTCAAAGATCTTCCTGGCAGAGCAGCTCTTGAAGAGTGATCCTTTCTGATGAAACTCTGAAACTGACTCCTAGTGCCACATAGTAGGGACATACACCCAAGTGCTATAGGTTGATTGTGTAAAAGGCATGACAGTAATTGCTGTGTATCCAAGAACGACTGTCAAAAGAGTACTTTGAAGCAATTTTCTTTCAGCATTAGGAAGACTGCAGCAGACATGCTGAAATCACAAAAAACTACTTTCAGGCTTTCTCAGCTCTGTGAAGTACAGCAACTAAGTTGTATTTCCCCTAATCTCTGGAAAAGTTAGGAAATATAAACCTTAATAGTTTGACATTTAGCACAAAAAATATATACGATGTGCTTTTATAAGTACTGTCTGCTCCCAAAGTCATGAATTTAAAAGCTATAATACCAAGTTCAGACCATGAATAGCTTTGGTTTAAGGGTAAGCCTGGGATATGATGATTCTGAGTCATCTGTAAGACTAAATTATTAAGGACTTGCTTTGTGCTCTGGGCAAAGATATAAGAACTGAATAAAACATACGTGCTTCTACTAAAAGGAATTGCAAAGCTCGTGTTCTGTAGAAAGGTTTATTTGCCAGTCAAGAAACAGGAAGGAGAACCATGGGTGTCAGCAATAAGTAAGTAAGGCTGAGGATTGCTTAATAATTCTACAGCTGAGTGAGAGGTGATTTTTCTGCCAAGTCTTGCTATCAGAAAGTGTTTCTCCTGCAGGAGTTATGCTGACAACACATAAGCACAGAATAAATCCCACTACATAAGGACCATTGCAGCATCTGTGGCTGAGCTTGTGCAGAACAGTGTCCTCAGACATAGTACCTGATCCTTTCAATGTTAATGTTGATGGCCACCTTTCAGCAGGTTGCAGAGCATGATGCAAGCCATGTTTGTTTGTTCAGACTTTGCACGTTTTCCTTTTTTTCCTGGACTATCAATAGGAAGGGAACTGAACAGTAGAAAAAAAGTGTTTTGGTGTCAGCAAGATTCAAGCACATCTATATTTTAGGAGGAAAAATATTGTCAGTGATAGCCACATCCCACAACATGGAATGAATCTCTGCCATATTTTTTAGGACAAATTAATTGAGGGTGGGGTTGGTTGTCAGAAATGGCTCCAAACTGATTTTTGTTTTTGAACCAAAACGTGATCTTCAAACATACTGTGCAAACATCAAAATACTGATTTTCATTTTTCTCTTTATATTACCTCCATAAGTATCTAGCGGGTAAATCACAGTGGATACGAAACATACTTTCATCTGTTCAATTTCTGTATGTCACTCCTTCATACAAATATACAGACTGCATTGGTAATTTAAAGAATTTACCACTTTTGAAACGTCTATTTATTATTACCCCAGGAGCTGACACAACATGACATAATTAGTTATTGTAGATTGCTGGAAATGGGTAGGAAACACACACTTAAATCTGAAATTTACTTTGGCTAGGCAACGTGCTTATGAACCTAATCACAGAATCACAGAATCCCAAGGGTTGGAAGGGACCTCAAAAGATCATCTAGTCCAACCCCCCTGCAAGAGCAGGGTAACCTACAGTACATCACACAGGAACTTGTCCAGGCGGGCCTTGAATATCTCCAGTGTAGGAGACTCCACAACCCCCCTGGGCAACCTGTTCCAGTGCTCTGTCACTCTTACAGTAAAGAAGTTCTTCCTGATGTTAACGTGGAACTTCCTATGCTCCAGTTTACACCCATTGCCCCTTGTCCTATCACTGGATATCACTGAAAAAAGCCTAGCTCCATCATCCTGACACCTACCCTTTACATATTTGTAAACATTGATGAGGTCATCCCTCAGTCTCCTCTTCTCCAAGCTAAAGAGACCCAGCTCCCTCAGCCTCTCCTCATAAGGCAGATGTTCCACTCCCTTAATCATCTTTGTGGCTCTGCGCTGGACTCCTTCAAGCAATTCCCTGTCCTTCTTGAACAGAGGGGCCCAGAACTAGACGCAATATTCCAGATGCGTCCTCACCAAGGCTGAGTAGAGGGGGAGGAGAACCTCTCTTGACCTACTAACCACTCCCTTTCTAATGCACCCTAAGATGACATTTGCCTTCTTGGCCACAAGAGCACGTTGCTGGCTCATGGTCATCCTCCTATCCACCAGGACCCCCAGGTCCCTTTCCCCTTCGCTACTTTCCAGCAGGTCACCCCCCAACCTGTACTGGTACATGGGGTTGTTCTTCCCCAGATGCAAGACTCTACACTTGCCCTTGTTAAATTTCATCAAGTTTCTCCCCACCCAACTCTCCAGCCTGTCCAGGTCTCGCTGAATGGCAGCACAGCCTTCTGGTGTGTCAGCCACTCCTCCCAGTTTTGTGTCATCAGCGAACTTGCTGAGGGTGCACTCAGTTCCCTCATCCAGGTCATTGATGAAAATATTAAACAGCACCGGTCCCAGCACCGACCCCTGAGGAACTCCACTAGTCACAGACCTCCAGCTAGATTCTGCGCCATTGACCACAACTCTCTGCCTTCTTCCTTTCAACCAGTTCTCGATCCACCTCACTACTTGATTGTCAAGCCCACACTTCCTTAGCTTATCTATGAGGATGCTGTGGGAGACAGTATCAAATGCCTTACTGAAATCAAGAAAAACTACATCTACCGCTCTACCATCATCCCTCCACCTAGTCACTTCCTCATAGAAGGCTATAAGGTTGGTCATACATGACTTCCCCCTCATAAAACCATGTTGGCTGTTCTTAATGACCCCCTCATCCTTGATATGCCTAGTGATGGAGTCAAGAATAAGTTGTTCCATCACCTTTCCAGGGTGGAGGTAAGGCTGACCGGTCTATAATTACCCGGGTCCTCCTTCTTGCCCTTCTTATAGATTGGTGTGACCTTTGCCATCCGCCAATCCTCAGGCACCTCGCCCATTTCCCACGACTTGCCAAAGATGATGGAAAGTGGCCTAGCAATGACCTCCGCCAGCTCCCTCAGCACCCGTGGATGCATTCCATCCGGACCCATCGATTTACAGATGTCCAGATTGCATAGCTGATCCCTAACCCAATCCGCATCTACCAAAGCAAACTCCTCCTTTGTCCTGACTCCTTCTGGGGCTATAGAAATCCGGGGCCCTCGGCGAGAGTCTGCAGGAGTAAAGACAGAGGCAAAGAAGGCATTCAGCACCTCTGCCTTCTTTATATCCTCTGTCTCCAGGGCATCCACTTCGTTCAGCAGTGGGCCTATATTGCCTCTTGTGTTAGTTTTATTTGCTATGTATTTGAAGAAGCCCTTTCTATTGTCTTTAACCCGACTAGCAAGATTGAGTTCCAAGGAGGCCTTAGCTGTCCTAATTGCCTCCCTACATCCTCTAACAACTGTCCTATATTCCTCCCAAGCGGCCAGCCCCTCCTTCCATAATCCATAGATTCTCCTTTTCCACTTGAGTTTGCCCAGCAGCTCCTTGTTTAACCACGCCGGTCTCCTAGATCCCTTACTTGACTTCCTACTCATTGGGACGCTCCGATCCTGAGCTTGGAAGAAGCGGTCCTTGAATGCTAACCAACTATCTTGAGCCCCTTTACCGCCTAGTACACTTTCCCATGAGACTTCCCTTAGCAGTTGACTGAAGAGGCCAAAGTTGGCCCTTCGGAAATCCAGAACTGTGGCTTTGCTAGGTATTCTATTCCTCCCACACAGGATCCTAAACTCCATCATCTCATGGTCACTGCAGCCAAGGCTGCCATTGACCGTCACCACTTCGACCAAAAGGAAAGTAGTACATATTCTTAACACATGAAGTAGAAAACTTCAGCCCCATTCAGATGCCTATGATTTTCAATAGTGACTGATGTAAATTATACAGGTAGAAAATAAAAATCATCCCAAATCTTGACAGAAAAGAGACTGAGGAGCAACTCTCAGCCTTCATAGGAGCTGTGCTGTAGAAGAGCGTTACCTGGCTAGCCAGTGGGTGAGGAAATCTAGGGTAAACTGGACCTTAAACAGTGCACTGAATCAGGGAATGATCCATGGAAATTCATGTTGATTACACAGAGGATCGCCATTTTGTCTCCAAATATCATTAAGAGAAAGACAATCTACTGATGGAAAATTGATGGGAAAGCTTTAGGAATGTGGTGATCTTTGGAGGTATAGAAAACAACAGGTGAGGAGCAGGGATAACGCTACAGGAATCTCTAAATACTTTCACACCTGAAGGAACCCATAAGTTTGCAAACCCACAAAATTCTCCTTGAATATTCACTGGCTTAATGAAGACGTAAATGCTCTAAGAGTGGAAACTTGTAGATCTGGAAGTACACTTAGTTTAATGCATTGTTTTCTGCAGACTGGTAAAAATCAGCAATATATCTACAGTAGCTATGCCTACTGAATGTATTATGAGAGAGATCCACTGAGAAAAAATAAAAAATGTAATAAAAAAGTTAATAAGAAAAAATACCACCCCAAAAAAACAAAAAACAAACCAAAACAAACAAAAAAACACCAAAAAGGTGAAATTTCAACCTAAATTGACCTTCTTCCCACTCCTAAATCCCCATGCAAGTTACAAGAACAGAGAGGAACTGCCATCGCCAGGTGGACATGTATCTGTGCAAAATTCCACAAGTCTTTCTAGCCTAAACCAAATCAACTCACACACCAGGGCTTAATCCAGTCAAGTATCTCACCTCATAATAAATTTAATGATTAGCTGGGGGATTACATTCCTATAAGGCATTGTATCAAAAGCTTTTGCTAAAATCCAGGTACAATATATCTATAGCTTTTCCTCAATCAAGCCTTTCAGATACTTACTCAAACAGTTCATTCATACATGTTAAGCATGACCACACTGTGTGAGCTCAGGCTGATTTATGTTTGATTAAGTCAAATGTGTCATGGAGAGCAATCTGTATTGCCTTCCTCGTTCTGTTTTTTGATCCTCTACTTTTTTTCTGACGATTTACGTAAAAGTTACTTAAGATTTCAAAAAATTAAAGCATAAAACAAAATAACACATGTTTTAGGAAAATGTGATTTTTACTATGATTCTGGAAGATCACAGCTCATAAACTTTTTGCAAATGTTATCACATTTACACACTGGTATCGTAGGCTAACACTGTGCATGTATTATCAATCCTTTCTAATCACGCACTCCACTGAAAGGTGCATTTACAATACTGCTTGCACAGGTGGAATGAAACACATAGCTAACTGTCCTGCCTGGATTAAATTAACACTGGAGATGCTACAGAGAGTCACGGGAGCTGAGAAATAGAACCTCTGCTTCACCCATTGATAAAGCTGTTGAAATGAAATTATGAGATACACAAAGGAGTTTAGTTCTAGCTTTTCTAGTTGTCAGCCCTAGCTTCTCTGTTGCAAAGAAAAGGAATAAGGCATTATTTAAGCTTTTAAACTTTCAAATCTTAATTTCTTTTTTCTGTTTATATTCTTTCTTTGAAACATGCACAGGGAAATTTAGGATGTGAGCAAGGGCTCTCTCCAGATCTAATGACAACAGCTTGTGGATGTTTTGCAGAGATCCTGCCTCTGAGTCTGCTATCACATATCCATGCATTACTCATAGCTATGACAAGTCTTAGATGTTTTTTATTAGCCAGATGCTGTTTTTTCCATAGTTCATGGAATGAGTGAGAAGAGAAAGGTTTTGCCCTAATTCTTACCTTTCTCTAAAGCATAAAAGATCAAATTATTTTAATGTCTGTAAAACTTCTTGATTCATCCTTTTTACCCAGTATGGCTTAGCTTGTATCTGCAAACTCTCATTGCTAGGAGATCATGCCTTTTACAACCCTTTCCAATTTCTTTTGCCATCTAGTCTTGTTCCTTTTTCTGAACAAGTTATCTCTGTCTACCTAATTCCTTTATTATATTCAATTTCAGGCAATAATGATTATGCCCTTATGCTAGTTCAATTGTCCTGCAAGTACTCCAGTTTTGGTAATTGCATTCTGTTGACATAAAATTCCTTCTGCGGGTTAAGTTGGATACCATATTCTCCTTTACTTCCTGTCCTAAAGTGCCATGTCTCATTGCTGTGCAGTTCTAAACAGCTGCTCTGTTCTGCTCCACTGCTTTCTGCAGTTAAGCAATTTACGCAGTCACACGCTCATATGCACGTACACAGGCACACTGATTTGGAAAAGAAAGTCAAGAATGTTTTAGCTGCAATTGCAATGCAGGTTGCTGTGTAAATAGAAGATTGTAGTTACTTGAGATTTCCCTGTTTCTGTTCCTATGAAACTTTCCCTCATATATTTGAAATATTCATCTTCATTCTTTGAACATACTCCCCTAGCAGTAGTTATTTTGTCATGCTTTTCAAATCCAGATTTAGACACCTCAGTCTTTTTCCTTACCTGACATCCCTATTTCTTACAGATTTTTACCTCTATTTCTTTTTCATTTAATACGATTTCTTTTTTTACCTCTGTGAGATAGACTTTTATTCCACTGTTGGTAATCTTAATTTATTTTTTTTTCTTCCTCTTCAATTCCCTTCCCACATTGCACCCTTTAAAGTTCCTTTGTGCTGATCTCATCACACAGACCTCTCCATATGGCCTCAGTCTTCACTCTTTGCCTCAGTCTTCACTGCAAATGCTCTGACAACACCACCCAAGTCTTGGAAGGCAGATGCAGGGACTGAGAAAATGAAGACCTTGGGCCCACTGTAGGAGAGGATCTGGTTCAAGACCATCTTAAAAAACTGAACGTACACAAGTCCATGGCACCTGATGAAATCCATCCATGGGTCCTGAAGGAGCTGAAGAATGAAGTTGCTAAGCCACTGGCCATCAGATTTGAAAAATCATGGCAGTCAGGTGAAGTTCCCAACAACTGGAAAAAGGGAAATATAATCCCCATTTTCAAGAAGGGGAAAACAGATGACCCAGGGAACTACAGACCAGTCAGTCTCACCTCTGTGTCTGGCAAAATCTTGGAGCACATTCTCCTGGAAGGCATGCTAAGGCACATGAAAAACAACAAGGTGCTTGGTGACAGCCAGCATGGCTTCGCTAAGGGGAAATCCTGCCTGACCAGTTTGGTGGCCTTCTATGATGAGGCTACGGAACTGATGGACAGAGGTAAAGCAGTTGATGTCACCTACCTGGACTTGTAGAAAGCGTTCGACACTGTCCCACATGACATCCTTGTCTCTAAATTGGAGAGACATCAACCTGATAGGTGGACCACTGTGTGGATAAAGAACTGGCTGGATGGCGGCATGCGAAGAGTTGTGATCAATGGCTCAATGTTCAGCTGGAGATCAGTAATGAGTGGCGTCCCTCAGGGATCAGTGTTGGGACTGGTCTTGTTCAACATCTTTGTTAGTGACATGGACAGTGGGAGGAAGTTCTTTATTGTGAAGGTGGTGAGGCACTGGATGGGGCTGCCCAAGGAAGCTATGAATGCTCTATCCCTGGCGGTGTTCAAGGCCAGGTTGGATGGAGTCTTGGGTGACATGGTTTAGTATGAGGTGTCCCTGCTCATGGCAGGGGGGATGGAACTAGATTATCTTAAGGTCTTTTCCACCCCCAACTATTCTATGATTCTGATTCTATGATTCTGTGGGTTTTACTTCTTTTATGGAATTTTATCCATTGCTTTATAGTGACTTATTCTGAGTACTCCATCATCTATGGGCTTTGGCATTGCTTGCTTTCTCCTATTTTTATCTGGGCAGAACTTAACACACTCTCATGTAGTTCAGGGAGGCATCAAACATATTTGACTGTGTCAAGAGCCTTTCTTAGTGTGCTAATTTTTTTCAGTTCAAGTTTCAGATTTGCCACAGTTTAATTGTGCTTCCTTAAGCTAGTTTGCATTCTTATTTTACATCTAAGGCTGCATTTTCCTATGATTAAAACTGAAAAGGAAAAAGAGTTTTCCCAATTTCATGTTTCATGTGGTCTGAATATCCATCTTCCTCAACCATTTCAGAGAAACGTATGTTGGAATAATCTTATTAGCGATATATATTTCTTAGTGTGAGGTGTCCCTGCCCATGGCAGAGGGGTTGGAACTAGATGATCTTAAGGTACTTTGCAACCCTAACTATTCTATGTTTTTTTCTATGATCACATTGAACAACCCTTCTCTTTACTATGTGTGTTTTACACTAATACTGTTCTTCCTGGATTCTTCCAGCTTTCTTCCAGTATTGAGGTTATGAAATTGAAAAGGCCCAAGTTTTCTGTAGTGTTCATGTGACTCATATAAGACCTGATTTCTAGAAGTTATGAGCACTGACAGTTATACTGAGTTAAGAAACAGAGGTTTAGGGGATTAGCATGTATTTTTGGAACATCTAGTTGTAAATTTATATATGTTGTCCTTCTAATCCTTAAATTTGAGACTAGAACTTCAAATGAAAGAAAAAAGAAGCAAATAAGAAAAAAATAAAAGTAGAACCCATCAATGTATTTGAGAGGTTTTTTTGTGATTTTTAGAAAACACCAAGTAATTAATAACATGTAATCAGGCCCTTATTTCGCCTGTTGCAATAAATATTTATATTTTCACATAGCTTGGATGAAAAATTTCTAGTTTATGAAGTGATTCAAAAGAACACCTTAATATGACTAATTGTTATTTGTGATATTTTACTGACTGTCTAAAGCTCTTTTTTTTTTACTTCTTCAATAAACAGTAAAACAGCAATCAACAAATAATAAACATTTTCATTTATGCACACATGTTTTCTCCTTCAAATGATTAATAGTCATTTGCAAACCATTTGCTTAAGGCATCTGCCTATCTTGAAGGAGACACTAAGTTTTCTGCCTCTTTTTTTTAGATTGGACATATGTGTTTAGTCAATACAATAGTAGATAGAGAAACTCACAAGGCATCACATGCTGAAAAGAAAAAATGCTCTAAACTACTAAATATCAAACAGTTCTAAACTGAACGTAGCCAATTAGAGAAAAGTTTAAAATATGCCAAGAAACATTTAAGTTTCATTGAGAAATAGGTAAAGAAAAAAATGGCAAAATATTATGACTTTATTATACAAACTGAGAGTATGGCCTTGCTTTTAAAACTATGTTCCATCTGGTCACCTTACCTCCAGTAATAAATAACAGAAAGAGAAAAGATGCAGAAAAGTGCAAAAAAGCAACTAGAGCAAAAAGAAGAGATTTAAAAGATAAACTAACGTATTATAGCACTGGGACTACAGTCAAGACCCAAAATGGCTGCATTTTAGAGAAGTGACATGGTTCCTATGTAAAGTGCATAAATAGGAAGACTGTAGGCTTTGTGTAGACTACTATGTACATTATTAAAAGAAAAATAATAATAAAATTTATTATCATGCTCAGCAGCTCTGCTGTTCTTTCCAGAGGGAGCAAGCTAGGAGCCAATTGCCCTTTTGTGACAGGGATGTTCCTTCAGATACTACTTGTTTGGCTTAAAGGAAGGGGTGATTATTTGTATCATTTCTTACTTTAACTGAAGTCACCCATATATAGGACAGGGTAGAGCAGACATCAGCCTAACCTTTCTTCACAGTTCAGTAAACGAATCTTGGACATGATCTCTAATATATCACTATTATTCCAATGTGGCACTTCACTGAGTAGACAGCTCTAATCATGTCGATTTTTGCCACATGGCACTGTAGTTTTTCCACTGACTAGGAACTAACCCACTAGGAGCCAGATCACAGCCACTTGTCAATGATACCCACTTTTCTACTCAGGCCTTGGTCTTAAATAAACAGAGAGCAGCATAGTGATATTATCACACAGCAGATTTCCCAAGTTGCAACATCGACCCATTTAGGGTTTTGCACTTAGCTAATGCATGTACAGCTACATCTTTCTTATTAATTATGTTCCTCAGAGTTAGCCAGTTTTCAAAGATGCACTTTTAGCTCATTAGAGATCCAATCAGCATTCAAATCAAGTACTGAGTCAGCAGATTTTTACGTTACTGTAATAATTATTTTAATCCTTTGGAAACAAGGAGCTGCTCGCAGTTTGGCGGGGAGGGTTGATGGTGTTATTTTATACCAAGAGAACTATGCTGTGTTAAATATTGTTTAGCAATGCAAATGAGATTGTGAAATGATACATATTTAGCAGGCTGTAGTTATGGATGCAGCACAATGCCAGAAAAAATATTAATTTTGCCTTAAAAAAGAATGTTGAAAAATTTTTTTCTTCTTTTTTTTTTTTTTTTTTCCCAGGTTATCCTGAAGGAAGAAAGCTAGTTCGGTATTCAACTGATAACAGTAGAACTTTTTTTCTCCTATGCACCATTTCTTATGCAAAAAATTGACATAAAAATCAAGAGATTCTTGACATAATAATACACTAAATTGTAAAAAGTTTGGATAAAAATAAATGCAGTATATTCTTGCAGTTTTGTATTTTTTCCCTGCACACAAAGACACATTTCCTAGAGCTGACATTTGTAGAGTTTTGAGGTTTAGGAGGATAGAATATGGAAGCCTCCACCCTTATATGTAGAATCAGTCTGCCTTTTATTTTGAAACAAAGCACACAATGAAAAAATTGTGTAGTGTTTTCTATGACTCTACTTGATGATACTCATACATCAAGTGTTTTCAGAAGTACTATAAAATCCCAAAGACTCTGAGGTTTGCCTACTACTAATAAGGTGCTCAAGGAGAATTTGTTCAGCCAAAAAGCAACATCGTTGAATAAAACCATGTCTGACAGAAATAGTCCCCAAATCCCTTCTTTCCATTTCCATTCATGTATCCATCAGTGATAGCATGTTATCTCTCTACCTAGCCATTTGTCTAGGTGAGAACTTGATTGGAAAAAAATAAATAAATTAGGTTTGTTATGCAATTCATGCTCTTTTTCTTTTTCTAGTTGCCACTATGTCTTTTTCTTCGGAGGAGGAGGAGAAAGATGCCCCAGTTATGTGTCCTCTTATTCTGCATTAGAAGGAGGGGTAAAGGACATAGAAGAGAACCATTGCACTGTATGCATCTTTCCCTAACCTTTACCTGTCCATTGCAGAACAACAGGAGCAAAGCTGGTGACCTGTGATCTTTCACCAAGGAAAGGGAAGGAGCAGCAAATATTCATTCTCCCTGTCTATGACCCTGAGCTCCATTAAAAAGGAAAAAAAAGAGACCTGTTGGGTGATGGTGTGCTTTCAGCAAAGAAGTTGTGGTTGGACAGGACACAGTTTGCGTTTTGTGACATGGCCAACTCTATCATAGTTCAGCAACACTAAACAAATAACATAGCTCAAGCAGCCTTGTTATGCTAGAGCTCAAGTGCAATCCTTAACCTAACCAGTAAAAGTAATGCAAACATCCAGTCTCCTATCTAAGGACATGAAGATTAGTTTGCTTGGCTGTTACACAAAGCATTTTGCAAAATATGTATTCAAAGCACCATTTCATTCTGCTTTAGCATGCTATATGTAGAATTATAGAATTATAGAATCATAGCATCATAGACTGGTTTGTGTTGAAAGGGACCCTTAAACATCATCTAGTCCAACTGCCCTGCAATAAGCAGAATCATCCTCACCTAAATCAGGTTGCTCAGAGCTCCATCCAACCTGACCTTGATTTTTTCCAGGAATGGATATACCACCTCTTTGGGCAACTTGCTGCATTGTTTCATCACCCTCATCAGAAAAAAATTCTTCCTTGTATCTAGTCTGAATCTCCTCCCTTTTAGTTTAAAAACCATTACTCCTTGTCCTATTGCTACAGGCACTACTAAAAGGTCTGTCCCCATCTTTCTTATAAATTCTTATGCTTATTTCCCTTTAAGTATTGAAAGGACTCAATAGGGTCTGCCCAGAGGATTCTCTTCTGCAGGCTGAGCATTTCTTCCCTCTGATCATTTCAGTGGCCTTCTTCTAGACCTGCTCCAATAGGTCCATGTCTTTCCTGTAATGAGGACTCCAGAGCTGGATGCAGTACTCCAGGTGGGGTCCATGTACCAAAAGTACATTTGTATCATAATGCCATATAATTTGAACTGATAGTGAGAGAAATGTGTTCTGAGCAAAAGAAAGGTTTATCAGTTCAATGTAAGTCACCAATTTTTATTTTATGTCTTCATTTTTAATTTAGACCCTAATTTTAAGTGTAATCTTTTTTGAGACAAAGACTCAGATGTAGAAATAGACCATAAAGCATGAAGGAAGACCCATGACTGCAGAAAAATAAGTGCTGGCAGCATGCCTTTAAGTGTACTGACTTTATTGTTTTATAGTTTAGCTGCATGGTACAAAGTAGTATTGCTGTGTGTATTCATAGACTACTGATACAGCAGGACACTTTTGTTCCCTTTTTAGCCAACATCAGTACAATCAGACTTCCTGTAAAACAAGCCTTAAGTTTTAAGGAACGCAAAGCAGTAATTTTTTCCTGCATTAGCCAAGATTAAGATTGCACTGCATTACTTCTGACCTAAAGAAATATCCTCTAAGGACAAAGATCACAGTTTATTTTTTTTATGAAAAAATTTGTTTGGATAAATTGGTGTCAGGTCTCCAAATACAAGCATAAATATTTTTCTCTTTTTCGGCAAGTTTTAATATACTCTTGTAAGTAAAGGCTGGCATAAATTTACACTTCTAAATTCTCATTCACAATTGGCTGCTTGTGCTCATTGACAGAAAGGACAAGTAAACAAGTAATGTCTTTCAGAACTGTTTCATGCATGCATCAAAGCAGTACTGGCTAATGCTGTAAACTATTATGTGATTTGTTTGCTAATATTTGTAGACAAAGCTTTCCTTGTAAAAATAATCCAGCACCAGACACTTGACTTGACATCCTGTTCAGAGATTTCAAGAGGATTTTGCAAAACAGAACGTAATTTAGAATAACAGAAATGAGTATGCTAGTACGCATACAGAAATAAAGTATCTTTGGGATTAGTTCTTTTATATGTTTGAATAATTTTAAATACCAGATTTGTATGGTGAACTCAGAGACCAACAGTTACATAAAGCATATCAACCCAATGGTAGTGCTTAATAAGTATCATAAATATTTTAAATTTTAGCATGTGTGTTGTTTCATTTTGGCTTCATTTGTCAATTTGAGTTCTAAACATACCATTGTGTATTAAAAGAAGAAATAAATAAAACTGAGCTGCAATGTTGCTTACAGCTCAGACTACTAAATTTTATCAATCTCTTCCCCAAAGTATGAGTTTACAGGATGCAGACCCTCTGCCTGTGGTCAGCTCCAGTGCCTTCTGTGACAGTTTTCCACGTTAGTGGAAAGTGCATTTATGCCATCTCTTAATTCAGTGTTGTATTTCATATTACTGAATTGCAAAAGGCTATGTTAGACTTCCTTCTCCTCTCTTCCTCAGGAACTGCAGCCTACCTAACAGGAGCGTTAGTATGCTCCTGGAAGCCTTAGCATGGTAGTAAGTAAAAGACTGATGATTTGAAATAGTAGAAATGTCAGGGAAGTGCAAATGAAATTAAATTCTGCCTCTTCCTATCCTCTAAAATAACTGAGGATAAATTAGATGAGTTTATTAGGACGGTTAAAATAGGGTCTTTTTTCCTAATTAAGGTACCTAAGACAGTATCTAGGATACAGCCAGGAAATTTTAGACTCCTTCATTACATATGATACACAGTAGATCGGTGTAAGCCTTAATTGACCTGCAGCTTTGTTGTTTCGTATCTTTTCCTACATTTAGGCTATTAACATATCAAGGGAGATCTGGTTAGCAAGGGCTGACGTTAAAGCTGATAGGGAATGGGCTTTTCCTCAGCTGCCAGAATATCAGACAGTTTTCAGGTGTTTTTTTCTCTTTTAGGGACTGATTTAGTAAAAGAGCATTGAGAGTGGGCTGTCAAGTATCTTGTCCAATATGCTGCATTTTGGTGTGGTGTAAAGGAGAAAGATAATGAATGGGACTTATTTGCATTTCCTTTTGTGTCAGCCACAATAGGATCTTCATGCTAGTAAAGTAACAGCATTTTTCCCCTTAGCAGCCTCTTCTTCACCTCAAAACCTTCTTTATTCTAAGACAACCTCAGGTGTTGACTACACACATTGCCACTTCTCTGGTAAAAAGGGGCTATTTTAGTCACAGGAGGCATCAAACAAACAGGAAGCTACCCCAGGACTGGGAGACATCAAAATGGCTTCTGTTGAACTTCTTACTGAACCTCAGTTTTGGGTGGTGCTGGGTGGCTCTAATTCAATACACACAACCACATAAAACAAATAATGTAGATCAGTTAGGGCAAAAATATCTGGAAGACATAATTTCAACACAGTTTATCTTAACCATCTCTTACTAGGATGGGTTTTCAAGCAACTGTTAACAGCCACTATGAGGTTAAAATAGCTCATCATTTTATCAGGATTATTTAGGGTACGACTGAAGACTTACTAGTCTGGTAGCGCTTTTTGTCACAATTTAATGGTATATTGATCTTGTGAATGAACAATCATGACCTTCAACTGTTTACAGATGCCTTCAAGGGGAAAAGGCTTAAGGAGGTTATTCCTGGGCAACTGGGTAAGGTGAGCCATGACCCACCTGGATGAGTTCAGGGAGGCCATCCTAAGCAGCATGGCAACTTGGGAAATGCTTACCTATGTATTGACACCTGAAAAAAGAGAGATCACAAAAGATTCATGGCTAGTCGTTATCACAGGTAATCAATAAAGCAATCAGGAGTATCATTAGCAAACAGCAGATTCAAGTCTTAGGCTGTTTAGCGTCTATGTTCAGAGGTGTCTGCTCAGAGTGCAGAGAGTGTCAAGGCAAGATTACTAAGTAATCATGCTGATGCGCGGATAGACTCCACAACTTGTTAAAGTTGTAAAGTAGGTATGCTTTATTCAGTGCTGAGGCGCAGGGGGGATAGCTCCTCCAAAGGCATGCGCACCTCAGCGTCATTTCCCCTTTACATTTATCCTCTAAATTTATACATATGCATGAGGTTGCACAACATGCCTATACATATTCATGTCCTATCCCTGCTTCATATTATAATGAACTAAGAAGTCCTTTGAGCCTGCACAGTGCCTCCTAGTGGTCGTGGGTGAGGGTCTCAAGATGAAGTAAATGAGTCTTCCTCAAGCCTGAACTTTTCGCCCTTAGTCGTTACGCATGCTCCCTAGAGGCTTGGTCATTGTCCAAAGTGCAGAGCCAATTTCAGCCGGCCTAGGTGTCTGAAGGAAGGGAATCAAGTCACGGTCCCTACTTCTTAGCAATAGCTATGTCTTTATATCTTGTCCTAGCATACATGGCGAGTACTATAAGCATGAACAAGCAGTGATAGTGACCTACCCCCTTGTACATTGCAAGTACCATAAGCATGAGCAAGCAGTAACATTGTTAAGCAAGTGGCTTAACCCTAACTCCCCTGTACATTGGTTAAACCTTTGCATCGACGCAAACCTATGGAGTCATATTTAAGTGGCATCACATAAAGATGCCTATTAGGAGGGAAGTGATTGTGGTCCAGAAATACACCAAACTCGATTAGGGTGGCGCTATTAATGCGGGCACTCTCTCATTCTCTGATTGGTAGATTTCTTGGTTTTGATTTTATTTCTTTCACCCTGTGTCGTGGTTTAAATCCAACCACAAAAGCTCGTTCACTCACCACCCCGCCCCTGACCCTCCCCGCTCCAGGAGGGATGGGGAGGAGAATCAAGAGAATGTAACTCCCACGGGTTGAGATAAGAACAGCCCAGTAACTGAGGTATAACACAAATCACTACTGCTACCACCAATGATAATATTGATAAGAGAAAATAACAAGAGAATACGATACCACAGCCGAATGAGTTCAACTCCCCCCCCCCTCCCCGAAGAGAGACCATGCCCTTCCGGGTAACTCCCAGTTACCTCCCTGGGCATGACGTGCTGTGGTATGGAATACCTCTTTGGCTGGTTTGGGTCAGGTGTCCTGTGTCTGCTTCCTCCCGGCCTCCCCTCGTCCCCAGTAGAGCATGAAACTCACAAAGTCCTTGGCCAGAATAAACATTACTTAACAACAATTAAAAACAATCGGTGTTACCAGCTCTCTGCCTAGGCTGGAAGTCAAAACACAGAGCTTGCACCAGTTACTAAGAAGGAGCAAAACGGCTCCTGGTAAACCCAGAACACCTTGCCACTCTCAACACAAATTAAAAAGAAGGGTAGCCAAAAGGAGAGATGAACATTCAAAAGTCCAGGAACATCTTCACAAATCCTACCTTGAGAAATATTAGCTTCTCCTTTGACATACTCAGTCCTTACACAAGATCTGAAGCGTGGATCTTGATATAATGGCCAAAATAGCATACTAATTAGAAGAAAAAAAAAAAAAAAAGCACCACAGATCACCTAACTACTGCAATTTATATATATATATATATATATATATATATATTTGGTGGAGAAAAGTGTATAACAAGAAAGGGACTCTAACTTGTTTCACATTTGTGAATTTTGCACATTATAGGTACAAAACCTATATTTTCTGTTGTCTGATTGCTTAACATATCTTTGGCAGAAAAAGAGTTTTCTGCCAAAGTGGATTACTCCACTCATTTGCTTCCTAATAAAGTTTTGCAAATGCCTCTTATGTCATTCATTGCATTGCCTAACATTGCAGCATCAAGAATGCTGAGTGACAGGCCTACTGGAAAAGAACTCTCTTGTCTGTTTTGACAAAGGCACATGCTAGTAGGCATTTTGAGTCTGTCAAAAATGTTGAATATTTAATGACTGATATAGTTAGACTCTACAATCGTACATTCTAATTCTGATACACTTGATGTGATTTTTACCATCAGCCTTGCCTTAAGTGAAAATTAGCTCAAATGAGCAAGGAGCTGTAACAACCTTTAAAATCCCCCTGTATACTTTATTGACTAAAATGTACAGAAAACAAGGTAGTGCAATAAACTATATTGAATATGCTTTACATTGAGGGAGGAGAAACAACTTGTCTCAAATTCAGTGAATAGCCAATAAAAATTCACCTTGCCTCTATACTGTCCTAGGAAAGGCAATCTCATTTGCATTTATTAGAAGTAATGATGTAGTGTCCTGCAGATAATTAACACACTAAAATGCTGCTAATTTCACAGTGTCATTATAAAATTTGCCAGCTTAAATTAGAAAGTGATTAACCCTCTGAGTGAGGCAATGACATTTCCATTCCCTGCCTGTGAATTAAATTTGCAAGATTTTTTTCACTCTGAAAGTCCATCTGTCTACCCACTGATGTTGTCCTATACTTTTCCACCCTCTCACTCTGTCCAGTGAGGAAATCAGTTGGCTAAACAATCTGAATCCATGACTATTTCACACTGTTAAGCCAAGCTCATACCACAGGCATGGATATGTTAGTTACTAGAGGATAAAGTCTGTCCTAGAAGAAAAAAAAATAATAATCCCTGATAAGCAGAGGTTCACTGAGTAATGAACTTCTTGTTGGTGCATGTAAGAGAGGAAGCTTTTTCCATTAATGAGGTGTCTCCAGAAAGAGCTTCACTTCGTATAATGACAACAGATCCTTAACCTTTTGCCTGGACACTACTTTATCCATTTACTGTATCTATCACTTCCACAACCTGCTTTAATTAATACCTTGAAACAGGTATAAACTCATTAAAAGAATAGATTTATTGCACAGTAATTTAAATATTCTAACTCAAGTGAAATCCTCTTAAAGACTGTTTAATGAGGGAACAAAACCAAAACCAAATGAAACTCAAGTTAATAACAGAATTCTCTAACACATTAAAATGAGCATTAATTGAATAAATTTAATGCATGAATTTACAATGTTGCTAAAAATATGGCTGGTTAACCCCACCTCTTAAAAAATTCAAGATACAAGAATAAATTAAGAATGGACAAAGACCAGAATTTAAAATGGAAGAAATAATTCTAAGGTACAGAAGTTTAAGTAGGAAATCCTGTTAAATAATACTGAGATTTAGGCTCAAACGCTGTTAAAATTTAATTAGAAATAAAATCCTAAATCATGTCCTATAGATTTACCATATAGAATCATAGAAACATAGAATAGTTAGGGTTGGAAAGGACCTTAAGGTCATCTACTTCCAACCCCCCTGCCATGGGCAGGGACACCTCACACTAAACCATCTCACCCAAGGCTCTGTTCGACCCGGCCTTGAACACCATCAGGGATGGAGCATTCATAACTTCCCTGGGCAATCCACTCGCGTGCCTCTGACCCTTACAGTAAAGAACTTCTTCATTATATCCAATCTAAACTTGCCCTGTTTAAGTTTTAACCCGTTACCCCTTGTCCTGTCAATACAGTCCCTGATGAAGAGTCCCTCCCCAGCATCCCTATAGGCCCCCTTCAGGCACTGGAAGGCTGCTATGAGGTCTCCACGCAGCCTTCTCTTCTCCAGGCTGAACAGCCCCAACTTTCTCAGCCTGTCTTCATACGGGAGGTGCTCCAGTCCCCTGATCATCCTCGTGGCCCTCCTCTGGACTTGTTCCAACAGCTCCATGTCCTTTTTATGTTGAGGACACCAGAACTGCACACAATACTCCAGGTGAGGTCTCACAAGAGCAGAGTAGAGGTGCAGGATCACCTCCTTCGACCTGCTGGTCACACTCCTTTTGATGCAGCCCAGGATATGCGTGGTTTTCTGGGCTGCGAGCGCACACTGAAGCTGGCTCACGTTCATTTTCTCATCGACCAACACCCCCAAGTCCTTCTCTGCAGGGCTGCTCTGAATCTCTTCTCTGCCCAACCTGTAGCTGTGCCTGAGATTGCTCTGACACAGGTGTAGGACCTTGCACTTGGCATGGTTAAACTTCATAAGGTTGGCATCAGCCCACTTCACAAGCATGTCAAGGTCCCTCTGGATGCCATTCCTTCCTTCCAGCGTATCAACTGAACCACACAGCTTGGTGTCATTGGTAAGGTTACTGAGGGCGCACTCAATCCCACTGTCCATGTCACTAACAAAGATGTTGAACAAGACCAGTCCCAACACTGATCCCTGAGGGACACCACTCATTACTGGTCTCCAGCTGGACATTGAGCCATTGATCACAACTCTTCGCATGCCGCCATCCAGCCAGTTCTTTATCCACACAGTGGTCCACCTATCAGGTTGATGTCTCTCCAATTTAGAGACAAGGATGTCATGTGGGACAGTGTCGAACACTTTCTACAAGTCCAGGTAGATGACATCAACTGCTCTGCCCCTGTCCATCAGCTCCATAGCCCCATCATAGAAGGCCACCAAACTGGTCAGGCAGGATTTCCCCTTAGTGAAGCCATGCTGGCTGTCAACAAGCACCTTGTTGTTTTTCATGTGCCTTAGCATGCCTTCCAGGAGAATGTGCTCCAAGATTTTGCCAGACACAGAGGTGAGACTGACTGGTCTGTAATTCCCTGGGTCATCCCTCTTCCCCTTCTTGAAAATGGGGGTTATATTTCCCTTTTTCCAGTTGTTGGGAACTTCACCTGACTGCCATGATTTTTCAAATATGATGGACAGTAGCTTAGCAACTTCATTCTCCAGCTCCTTCAGGACCCATGGATGGATTTCATCAGGTGCCATGGACTTGTGTACATTCAGGTTTTTAAGATGGTCTCGAACCAGATCCTCTCCTACTGTAGGCCTAAGGTCTCCCTTCTCACAGTTCCTGTGTCTGCCTTCCAAGACTTGGGTGGTGTTGTCAGAGCATTTGCCAGTGAAGACTGAGGCAAAGAAGTCATTAAGAACCTCAGCCTTCTCCAAATCCTGTGTAGCCAGTTCTCCTGATAGCTTCTGGAGAGGGCCCATGTTGTCCACATTGTCTTTTATTTGCAGCGTACCTGCAGAACCCCTTCCTGTTATCCTTAACATCCCTAGCCAATTTTAATTCTAACTGGGCCTTAGCTTTCCTAACCTGGTCCCTAGCTTCACAGACAACACCCCTGTATTCATCCCAGGCCGCTTGTCCTTGCTTCTACCTTTTATAAGCCTCTTTTTCCCTTTGAAGTTTCCTCCGCAGCTCCTTGTCCATCCAAGAAGGTCTCCTGGCCCTCCTGCTGCACTTCGTTCTAGTTGGGGTGCAACCAACATTCTTGGGCCTCCCTGCCCTCTATGGCTATATCTCATGGAACCTTACTAAGCAGGTTTGTGAAGAGGCCAAAGTCTGCTCTCTTGAAGTCCAGGGCAGTGAGCTTGCTGCATGCTCTTCTCACTGTCCTGAGGATCTCGAATTCAACCATCTCATGATCGCTGCATCCAAGTCTGCCTTGGAGCATCACATTTCTAACGAGCCCTTCCCTGTGGTGAGCACGAGGTCAAGCACGGCACCCCTCCTTGTCAGCTCCTCTGTTTCTTGCAGAAGGAAGCTGCCTTCCACACAATCGAGGAACCTCCTGGATTGCTTGCGTGGGGCTGAATCTTCCCTACAACAGATATCAGGGTTGAGAACAACGGCCTGTGAGCATGAGGCTGTTCCTATATATCTATAGAGTGCTTCATCCACAGAGCCCTCTTGATCAGGCAGTCTGTAACTGATCCCCACAGTAATGTCTCCCATCACTGTTCTCCCTTTATCCCTGACCCACAAACTCTCTGTAAACTGCTCGCCTGTCCCCAGACAGAGTTCCATATTCTCCAGCCTATCCCTAACATAAATAGCAACTCCCCCTCCCCGCCTGCCAGGCCTGTCTTTTCTAAAGAGCCTGTAACATTCCATTCCAACACTCCAGTCATAGAAGCCATCCCACCAGGTTTCTGTGATGCCAATTATATCGTATCCCCATAGACTTGCACACATCTCTAGTTCCTCTAGTTTGCTCCCCATGTTACGGGTGTTCTTATAGAGGCATCTGAGCTGAACTCCAGCTGAAGCCAGCTCATTAGCTGTAGCGGCTGGAATATCTCTACAGTGCTCTGAGCATTTCTTATAGGTGCTGGCAACTGACTGGGTGTGTTGGGATGGAACGATGCACCCCTCCCACAACACGTCTAGTTTAAACCATTGGCCAGTCTGGCAAACCTCCTACCAAAACCACTCTTCCCCTTGTCAGACCAGCTCCACGAGCCCCAGTAGACCTGGCCTATAAATTGAGTCCCATGCTCTAGATACCCAAGCCCCTGACTATGGCACCACCATTCTAAGCATTTGTTAACCTGGCCAATCCTCCTAGCCTGTTTAAGAGCCTCCCCTTTACCCTGGAGAATTGACGAAAAGACTGTCTGAGCTCCAGAGCCCCTAACCACCTCTCCCAGGGCTCTGTAGTCCTTCTTCATGTTCTCTGGGCTACTTCTATCTGTATCACTAGCACCCACATGGATCACTAGATGTGGGTAACAGTCAGTGGGACTTACTAGAGCAGGCAACCCCTCTGCAACATCCCTGATCCGTGCCCCAGGTAGGCAACACACCTCCCTTGAGACTGGGTCAGGCCTCTGTTCCTTTCCAAGTAGAGTCCACTACCTCTATGACCCACTGCTTTTTCCCGGCAGCACCAGTAAAGATCTTCTCTACCAGTGCATCAGCCGGCTGTTTCTGGTGGGAGTGCTTTTCCTCATCAGCCTCCTGCAGGACAGCAAAGCGGTTCTGGGCGGGGACAACAGATTTAGGAGGAAGCCCCTTGCTTTTAATTGTCCTCTTCCTTCCTTTTTTTTTTTTTTTTTTTTTTTGTGTGTGTGTGTGTGTGTGTGTTTCTTTTTGTTACTGTTTCCCAACTTCCTGGGCTAGCAGCCTCCTTCTTTCCTCCATGAGCTACAGTGGATGGCTGAGGCCCCTGCACAGTTTGGGCCTGGAGCAAGCACTCCCGCTTCCTCCCAGCTTCCCTGACATCTTGCAGCCTATTGACAGCGTCCCGCAGCTCAGCCCCTGCTGCAGGAGGGCCTCCACCAGGGAGCACCGAGCGCAGCCCTGCCCGTCGTGCACCTTTCCCTCACAAGCCCAGTGCAGGCACCCTCTACACTCCGAGCTCTGCACTGCAGCCTCCCCTCTCATCCGCTCTGTCTGGGTGCCTATGCTGGCCACCGCCGGGGCAGCCAGAGCTGAGCTCCCAGAGCGGGCCTTGGTCACAGGGCAAGCGCTCACCATAGCGCTCTCCATAGCGCTCTCCATAGCGCTCACCTAGCCGCGCAAACTGCCGCACCGCACCCTGTTTACCCGCCCTACTCACCGGCGCTCCCTGGGGCAGGTTTTTACCCGGTCAGGGCTGGTGCCGCTGCTCCTCGCTCCGCCCCCTGTGGGTCCCTGCTCGCGTCCGCGGAGCTGCCGGCTCCTGGGCAGGGCCTGTCGAGGACGTGAGGCTCCCTCGGTGGCTCTGGCCGCTCTGACTTGAGGCTCCTGGACACGGAGGTTCCTCCTGCTCAGGTGTTGAAGGCGTCCTCTCTCTAGCTACTCACCTCAGCGATTCACCATGTGTTCTGTATGTTCAGGCTTCTTCTTATTGTAAGGAAATACCTTCACTAGAAAACTTGCTCCGATAGAAAAGGGAAGAAAAGGTTAATACAGTACAAGTCTCCATGTCAACCTTGCTTTTCTGTTAAAGTTTTATCAAAATGACATCTGTGCTTAGAGTACAGTGACCATGTATAAACTTTGACAAGGCCACTGATTGCTGTTTCACCTTTAAGTACCAAATTTTATTGATGCCTTTGCAGTATCTTACTGGATCCTGTTGAGGTCAAGCCTGAGCCACCATTAACACTTGAGGAGCAGAAACTCATCTTTGGTCATCTATACCAGCATGAAGCAGCCCGCTGGAGTGCAGTGGTAGCCAGCTATACCCAAGTGCAGAATGTGGGCCAGACCAGAGCAGAACAAGGCTTCATTCTTGCTTTCCTGCAGAGAAAGGGATGCTCCACAGCACATTCAAAGTAAAGATGATTATAGAATCATAGAATCATAGAATAGTTAGGGTTGGAAAGGACCTCAAGATCATCTAGTTCCAACCCCCCTGCCATGGACAGGGACACCTCACACTAAACCATCCCACACAAGGCTTCATCCAACCAGGCCTTGAACACCGCCAGGGATGAAGCACTCACAACCTCCCTGGGCAAAATTATGATTTTTCTTATCATCTAGATTGGTCTCCTTAAAGGATTTTTTAAAAACAAATCACCAATGATATTTTTATTTGATGTTATTAATAAAAAAGTTATTTTACCAATACACAGTAAATATGTAAACTTAGATACTCAAATATACTTTAGATGAGTAAAATATAGACAGTTCTCATTTAACTTCATGAAATAACAGTGCCTCATTGATTTTAAAGTACTGAAAGAAAACAGCAGCTGTCTCCCTACACTGTCTACAAATACCTAATTCAGGCCTTGTGAATTTCTGTGCTTCAACAAATTCACTGATAGAAGTAGCTGCAGCTGCAGTAGCTGCAATAGGACAAAAGTCTGGAAATCAAACAGGAGTTCAGCTTAGCCAGTCCAGAAGAAAATTTGAACATCGGACATAAAGAGGCCGAATTACTAACTTCAGTTTATTATCAAAGCGTTGTCAGTGCAAAGGTGTTTTTTAAGGAAACATCTCAAAGCTCTCCGACCATCTTAGCACAGCAGCGTCTCTACAGAAGTCTCCTCATCAGCTTGCATTTAGGAGACCCTTTCAGAGATGGAGCCTGGCCCACCTGGCTGGTAACAGTCCTCAGCATCTTCCAGCTGTAGATTTTGCATAGCTAACCTCTTTTCTTTCCACAGCAAGTAACTTCCACCCCCACTCCTAAGAGAACCACAGGTCTGACCTTCTTCAACACAAAGAACTTTCCTCAATTTGTGATCATGCCTTTCTCATATCTGTGCAGTATTTACTCACAGATTAGGCACTGCTTCTCTCCTGGTCCCCACTGGCAGCTCACTTCCTGGGAAAAGAGACTTAGTCCCACCTTTGCACTGGCCCAAGACCTCTCCTACAGCAATTCTTCAGCAAAACTTGTTCACTGCTCTTCAGACAAAGATGGATTTATAGGGAAAAATAATTTATATTTACCCAAATTTCTAAGACATAAATAAATGAATAAATAAATAAATGTGGGTTAAGTTTTGGTTTTGGTTTTTATTTTTTATAACCTTTTGAAATTAGCTGTTTTAATATTGTAAACGAAAAAAAAAAAGTTATGCTTGAATGTCACCACATGCAAAAGAAAAAATGTCAGGGTGGGAGGAAGGGCAATAAAAATAAACTTTCCACACAACTATCGAATGTTGGAAAGACAGATATTAAAGCAGAGAACAGACAGCAGCTGCTAAGATAAACTTGGATGAGTATTAAAGACCACGACAAATCTGAGTAAGACAGAAATTTTCTTCACAAATATTATTGCCATTAAGCTTTCTAAAAAATCTGGTGATATTCTTTTCTTCTTTGACGTTCTTACACTATTATAGAAAGCTTATGGGTAGCTACATTTAATGTTGCAAAATAGTTTGTATTATACTTGTCTTTGCAGATTTGTCTTCCTGGAACATTCATTTTTGGGAACTACAATTTTGTACAGTTTTTATCTCTGCCTGGAAGTAAGTACCTTTTAAAGCCCCCTGCAAATATTTTTTGGTTGATTATGGTTGACAAATAATACGCATTCTCATTAATATGGTTAATATAATTTCACTTTTCCATAAAAGGATCTAAAGATCTAAAATGAAATTTTGTATTTGACAATGAAACTATAAAATAGAAAAACAAAAAAGCTGGTTTTGATAGAAATGCTGTAAACCTCAAATTATTGAATGCAATATATAAGGAATTTGAACATCAGCCTCTTCAGTTCATGCTTCTGTAAAGCTTATTTATATAGTCAGGCTCTTGTTTTGTACTTTAAAGTTTCAGCTTCTCTCTAGAGAGGCTAAAATTAACTAAAATTGCTGTGATAACACCTCAGACACTAAACCGTAGGTTTTCTGGGCAGAACCATCAATAGATGATAGGGTGTGGCTGTTATAATTTAGAAACTCCCATGCCAGCTTCCAAAATTAGACTAAATGTTGGTTATTCATTCTCAGGAAGAAGTGCACATAGCTAAGTGATATCCCTAGTGTTCAAATAAGAGTGTCTTAAGGAAAAACTTTGTACCTGGTTTCACATGAGGAACAGCCTGGTACGGGACTGGGGCTATTTCATCATTTGCTATAATGCAAGCTTTGCCTGCACCTGCATCTTCTTGATTACTTAGCTGACCTGTGGGCATCTTGTGAAAATACCAGTAAGCTATTTAAAAATGTCAACCTCACCCCCTGTCAGTCTTTGCCTTAAAGCTGTTGTCCAGGGAAATTTTCTTCTGCTATTAAGGACAAAACTGATGAGTCTTTAGCTGTGGGGATCTCGTGCCGTGTACATTTGTGATGTCATAAGGACAACCACCATCAAAATACTTGAATCTGTCCTCCTTGTCCCCTGAGGCCCTTTGTTCCTCTCAGCTCTATACACTGTGTGTCACAACTGATGCATAGTCCAGTCTTGCCCTCCTATTGTTCAGGGATGAAGTCCCACAATCAGGAATGACCACTGAGGGTTGTGAGGCCTGGTGTGGCAGAGCCTGTCTGAGGCTCTTCATGAGTCAGTCACATTCTGCACCAGTATGTCATCTCCTTGCAGTTCCCTATTTGGGGTAGTTGTCAGGTATCTGACTGTGTGCTTAGTTTTCCCTGTAGCTACTGAAGATCTGACAGACATCCCCTGTTCTGCAGTGCCAATTTCCCAGTGGTCTTAACCAAATACTGTGCCTGTTCCTGTCAGAGAATTGATCATCCTTTGTTATCCCACATGTACGTGTCTTTCTATAGCATTTTGTGTGAGCGCATAGGATTAGAGAGCAGGAGACTGCCAAGGACAGCCACTGAGTAGTATCTGTGAGAGACTAATCTGAAATCAAGATTTCACTGTCCATTGTCTCTGAGGAACTGAAATGGGAATCCACGGACCATTGTCTCAGAGATGGGTCGAGGAATTGAGATAAGACTCTTCCATTCATTGCCTGGGAGAAGGGAATGAGGAGCTGATTTGGGACTCCACTGTCCATTACCTCAAGGACTGATGTGAGGAATTGCTACCCATTATCCTGAGAGTTGTTGCAGACACCTGTGTGTGTGCAGACACACATGTGCAACTGAAGAGCTGGCTGCAAGACCAGGGAAACTGGTCCACCAGGAATGTGTAATATGTGACATGAAGAACAGAGATACTCCCCCCAACTCATTATAAAGCAGGAAAAGGTAATCACCAAGGTACATCACCAGGGAGCATTGTCATGAGGATGGCTCCAGAAGGATACCTCTGTGAGGACACTCTCCACCAATAACTACTATGGACCCTGAGGGACAGCCTCCATGAGATGTTGCCATGAGGGCAACTCCATGAGACACACTCCATGGGGTACCTTCAGGGGGACTCCAGAAGGATGCCTCCACGAGGACACCCACCTCTGATGGACTCTTGGGGGCTGTTCTGCTTCGGTACCGACTACAAAGCCTGAAGAACTCCCACCAACAATCACAATGACAACAGATCCTTGGGACACCGCTGAATCCATGGTGGTGACTCTCTCTCTCTCTCTGTACCCCAAATTCTTGCTTCATTTTCTTCCTTTTTTCAAATCTGTCCTATTGGTATCCCCTTTATTACAATAATTTCCATTTTTTATAAAAACTGTCTTTTTGTAATTTGTAATAAAGTGTCCAATTACAGTACTTGACCTTGTTTGTGTCTTAATTTTACTCTTGGGATCACGAACTGAAACAGGATCTGGCACTGGGGTTTTTCTCCAATCGGATCTTGACAGTATCATTCAACAAAATAAAAAATTAAATTATTTTCACATTATAACACCTTTTGGTGTAAATATGCTGCTGTCCAGCTACTGGGAGATGAACAAGAGACTATTATCTTAAAAACTATAAATAAAGCCCTTTTCACTACTTCCAAGTCAATTAAAAATAAAACTTTATCTGAATTCACAAAAAAAAAATATTTTTTTCATTAAAGTTTTAGTCTTATCTTTGTTCTGAGAATTTTTAAACACTTGCAGTTTTGTATATGTTGTCATCTGGAAGTGAAAGTGTAAGTGTACTTAGTCAGCTACATGACCCCGCAATGTGGTAATTAAAAGCTGTATTTCATAGAATCATAGAATGTTTTGTGTTGGAAAGGACCAAGATCATTTAGTTCCAACCCACCTGTCATTGGCAGGGACACCTTGCCACCCAAGGGAAACCATGTCACCCAAGACTCCATCCAACCTGGCCTTGAGCATTGCAAGGGATGGATCATTCAAAATTTCCTTGGGCAACCTGTTCCCGTGTCGCACTACCCTAACAGTAAAGAACTTCCTCCTTATATCCAATCTAAACTAACCCTGTTTAGGTTTTAACCCATTACCCCTTGTCCTATCACTACAGTCCCTCATAAAGAGTCCACACACATATTCCTACAAGAAAAAAAAGTACACTTATCCCCATTTTAGAAGTAAAAGGCTTTAATGCAGAAAGAGATGAGAACTATGAACCAATATTGGCTTTATTATGTCAAATGGAATTTAGGTAAAATTTAGGTATCCAAGAATCAGTGCCTTAAAACTTATCTCCTTACCTTAAAATTTCTCAAGCACCTCCTTTTCTTGAAAAGATTCAATATCTCTGCTGTTGACAAGATTGTCACAATTATTATGATGGCCTTCACACACATATAATTGTAGATATTATGGCATTTTTGGGAAAGAGAGAAAAAGACTCTTCATTCAGGCAGAAGAGAGGAATCATAGCTCTCCAACTTGGAATTACAACATTTTCCTCTGGAAAAAAAGCAAGTCTGGATAAATATTTCAAAACTAGTGAAGGTATTTCTACACCGTATCATCATATTGTGAACTCAGTCCTCAATGACTTGTGATTTGTTTCCAGACAACACATGAAGCCATTGGATACAGCATTAATTTCTTCAAATCTGTTAAATCAACATAGGAAGAACACCTACAGATAGCTCTTTGCAGCAGTTTGTGAAGATCTCACATTTCCTGCTTTGTTCACTGAAGCTGGTCTTACTGATCCTCATTTTGTAATGAATGTGATGACACTTGGCAAACATCCATACAAAGTGTTAGGGGTAACTTTTCTAATATCATATTCCTTGACATTAATGAAAATATCATTCATGTATGTTATGAACAGGACTTTAAATTAGCTAAGAAAATCTTGGCAGTTCATGCTGAAATGGCTGAACACATAGCAAAAACCTTTGGCTTGTTAATTGCTTTGCCTTTTCCATTATGGGCAAGAAATTCAATACTTAAGTCAGTAAACACTGCATGCCAATCCCTTCATTAGTGATTTCTGAAGGCTTCGTTCACTCCTTCATTCCTCTCTTCTCACATTTGCTAATAAAGGTGTAAAATGTACATTCTCAAATGCCATAGCTATTATTTTGCTGCTACTGGCAATGAGATTTTCATGTTAAAATGAGGATTGATAAGGATCTAATGCTGGAAGAAAATGAATTCAGTTAGGACAAACTGCATGTACAAAGCAATACTTACAAGGGTATGCAGTACTTTCAGCATGTGGACATTAATGTCAGCTTTCATAAACACGACTAATTTAAATACTGCAAAATACTGTTTTCATGTCTTAGTAAATTCCATTCCTCCATAGTCATGATGCCTCATTTTGCTGTGGCATATGTTGCTTCCCAGCCTAAGAAATTTGGGATCTAAATACATCTCAAAGTTCACATATGATTTCACACTTTTATCATTCTGTTCAGTTTTAGTAATCTAACCAGGCACCATGCCTGTGAACATAGAATAAGCCTGTGAATAACAGGTGCTTTGATAATATTTCACATATTAGCCAGGGTGAATTGCCCGCCTATGTCTCACCACTACTTTACCTTTTCATCATCACCAGAAGACAAGGACATCTTGTGTCTTGTTCTAAGTTCATACCATGCATTCCATGTCTCAGACATCTAGGCTCATATTTTAATCACTCTAACATTAAAACTGAAACTGGCTTTAAGGTCAGTTACAGGAAAGCTACAGGAAAGCCCCCTTGTTTCACCTTCCATAACAATAGATTTCTTGGAGAGCATTTAAAACACTGCAGTTTGTTTAAAAATCAACTGGTTTCCTATAGAAGCTAAAAAGAATTAGCTAAATAGGAGTTAAGTGTCAGGTGTGACATTGACCTTAAGAATCATAGAATCAGCTAGATTGGAAAAGACCTTTAAGATCATCAAGTCCAACCATTACCCCAGGACTGCCAAGACCACCACTAAACCATATCCCTGGGGGCCTCAGCTACATGGTTTTTGAACACTTCCAGGGACAAGTGATTCCCTAGCAGCCTGTTCCAATGCCTGATCACCCTCTCTGTGAAGAAATTTTTCCTAATGTCCAATCCAAACCTTCCCTTACACATATTGAAGCCGTTACCTCTTGTCCTATCACTTGTTACTTGGGAGAAGAGACCGAGTCCACCTCACTACAACTTCCCTTCAGGTAGTTATAGAGAATGATAAGGTCACCCTTGAGCCTTCTATTCTCCTCACTAAACAGCCTCACGTCTGTCAGCCATTCCTCGTCACACTTGTGCTCCAGAGCCTTCACCAGCTTTGTTGCCCTTTTCTGGACCTGCTCCAGCAACTCAATGTCTGTCTTATTGTTAGGGGCCCAGAACTGAACACAGGATTCGAGGTGTGGCCTCACCAATGCTGAACACAGAGGGATGGTCACTGCCCTGCCCCTGCTGGCCACTCTATTGCTGATACAGGCCAGGATGCTGTTGGCCTTCTTGGCTGCCTGGGCACAAGCTGCTCATGTTCAGCTGTCACTCAGCACTCCCAGGTCCTTTTCCACTGAGCAGCTCTCTGGACACTCTTCCCCAAGCCTGTAGTGTCGCATGGGGTTGTTGTGACATAAGTGCAAGACCTGGCACTTTGCCTTCTTGAACCTTATATCCTTGGCCACAGCCCATTGATCCAGCCTATCCAGATGCTTCTGCAGAGCCTTCCTACCCTCCAGCAGATCAACAGTCCTGCCCAGATTGGTGTTGTCTGCAAATTTACTGATGGTGCACTCAATCCCCTCATCTAGGTCACCAAGGACAATATTAAACAATACTGGCCCTAACAATGATCCCTGAAGGACACCAGTAGTGACTGGTTGCCAGTTAGACATGAAACGATTTACCACCCTTTTGGCTTGACCATCAAGACAGTCTTCAGCACAGTGAAGATCTTCCTATCCAAGGCAATGAGCAGCCAGTTTCTCCAGGAGAATGCTGTGGGAGACAGTATGAAATGCTGTACTTAAATTCAAATACACCATGTCCACAGCCTTTCCCTTGTCATCCAGGTGGGTAACCTTACACAGAATAAGGTCAGGCTGGTAAAGCAGAGCCTGTCTTTCATGAGCTCATGCTCACTGGGCCTAATCCCTGTTTTCCAGCATGAGCTTTATTATCTCACTCACTCACCTCTGCCAGCTCCTTCAGCACTAAACAGTAGTTTAATACGCAATTTAAACATCTATTATCATACTTGATCTATTGATTTATATCAATATATTAGACACTTCATTTCTGCAAGAAGTTAAGAGTTTGTTCCAATGGACTTCTCACTGGAATAAACATAATAGTGCTGACAAGCAGCAAAGTTGTGACTGGCCTGTGAAGTCAAGTACTCCTGTGCTTTGTCCATTTTTTTTGGTTAATATTTTATGCTCTGTTAGTCACTGTGAGTGTATAAGGTGTTATTATTCTTATTAACATTTTGAAAGAAAGAAACCTATAAGTGAAAGGAAAAGAGGTGACTTTTAAACTACACAAGCCTATAAAACTCTTAAGCAAGCATAATCACCATAAATAATACAGCCACTCACAAGTCTGTTTTCTGTGATTTACTCAGTCAGGGTTAAAGCTTTAATTCTATTAATTAGTGTTTGAGCATTGGGTTATTACAAAAAATGCATAGATTTTTATTCTTATGAAAATTTATCTTAGCCTCTTAATTGTATCCTAAGAACTGAAAATAAAGAACCATAGACTATTAGGCAGCAACATAAAATAATGCTGGAATGTATCTGAAGTGTACAGCACAAATTAGAAGAAACACGAACACCCGAATATAGTATATGCCACCCACTGTGAATAACACTGGAATAAGTATTAGGTTTACAGCAGCCAAAGCTAAAAGACTACAGTTTGCGGGCACCTGAATACTAGTCTCCTACTTTATATTTGCTCACCTCTTAACTCCAAACTACTTAACCCCTTGGCAGAACATGCCCAGCCAAAGTATCATTACTAAATGCCTAATGTTGCTCAGGGGAAATCAATATCTTTTTTGTTATTATTTCAATCTCTGTACAGGCAAGAGCTGAAACAGGAGAAAGTTTGAATACTCAGTTACATGTAGGAGTATTTTTATTAAAGAACAAGAAATAATGTGTTAAAGATTAACATTATTCAGGCACAGCATGTTGTGGGGTGCATGAACTCTGAGCTAATTCTTGCTCTGATATACTCCTAAGGACATCCACTTCTAAAGGAAAGCAAGTGTACAACATGGTCAGCAGATCAAAAGAGAATATGTGAAAATCAAAGTTCAGGTTACTGTCTCACCCTCTTTGTGAAGACAATGGTGTAATAACAGCCTGTCTTAGGTTCAGTCATAACAGTTATTTTCCTCCTTCTTAGTAGCTGGTGCAAAGCTGTGTTTTCAACTTTACTTTGAGAACAAAGCCAGTAACATTGATGTTTTAGTTGTTTCAAATAATTCTTACTCCGACCAATGACTTTTTCAGTCTCATGCTCTGCAAGTGAGGAGAGGCACAAGAAGCCAGGAGGAAGCCGAGACAGGACACCTCACCCAAACTAGCCAAAGGGGTATTCCATACCACAGCACATCATGCCCAGTGTATAAACTGGGGGGAGTTACCTGGAAGGCCCAGGTTGCTGCTCGGGTTGGGCTGTGTATTAGTCAGCGGGAGATGTGCAATTGTATTGTACATCACTTGTGTTTATCGTTTTCCTTTTCCCCTTTTAGTTTTATATTCTCTCCCCTTGCTATTTACCTTATCATAATTATTATTGGTGGTAGCAGTAGTGATTTTGTGTTATACCTCAGTTACTGGACTGTTCTTATCTCAGCCTATGGGATTTACATTGTTTTGATCCTACTCCCATCCCTCCAGCAGCTGGGGGTAAGAAGGGGAAGAGTGAGCAAGTGGCTGCACGGTTCTGAGTTGGCTGGGCTTAAACCATGACATAGCCAGTATTAAAAAAAAAAAAAATTAAAAAAAATAAAGTCACTGAAACCCACTCCGCACTCACAAAAGAGAAACACTTCTACATGTGACCAGTCACAGTTTACCAGCCAAGTGCCAAAACTATTGAAAAATTATAATAAGGAAAGAAAAAAGATAAAATAGGCATGCCAAACTAGAAACGTCAAGCCACAAACGTGACTATCTGTATTTTACAAGTGAGCTAGGAAAACAAAGTGCTCATACCCAGCCTCAGGAAAAAGAAGAAAAAGAAAATCAGCGAGTGAATGGAACATATGAGAAGTTTGGGAGCCAATGGGAAGTCATGGCCTTCCATTTCAGCAGCTGGCTTGTGATTCAGAGGAAGATTAGTATTTGCTATTCAGCAAACGGAAGTTGTGAACCTGTCCCATTGCTGATGGGTGAGGTCATGAGGTCAGTGTTTTGCCTTCCTGAGTTAAATGTCAGAGTGTTCAGACTTTTTCAGGATGATACCAGTTTGTGTTATTTAGCCCATTATCTGCAGTATGCTCTTCAGTTACCATTCCAACAGCAGCAAAGGCCAGTGTCTTAAATCAAAAGCAGCAGAGAAAGAAAAGTTTCATTAATTCCTTGAATGCTCCTTCTACACAAAAACGCATTTCCTTAATATATATTTCAAAAAAATGGATTTGACAAGACAGCATTTGCTGCAAAGCTCAAATTGTCATGAAATTTACATTATAAAGGTTGACAATATGATCATTATATTTAAAACCTCTTGAACAAGATCCTTTTCGTACTGATGTCAATTACTTGCATTCATGTAGTGTTATGGCCCATCCTGATGTTTTGTAGGGATATTTCCAAAGAAAAGTCAATCTATTCTGATGCAATTTATTCTCCTGTGGCATTCTCAAAATTCATATTGCTGGAGTTAAAATCAGAACTTCTTTTTACTTTACCACATTTTTACAAAGGTTTTCTTATAGAAACTGAGAAAATTAAATCAATGCAAATGATGGCCAGAAGTATTTATTTAGAATTGATAGAGCTAGTATAAACTCTCTCATTTCCTCAGATACTAGTTTGGACTGGCCTGTGTGAATAACGAAAGCATTTTGTCTGCCTATGCTACTGTCAGACACTGTGGAGAAATGAACGAACATAGAAATGATGATAGACCATGGGAAACTCAAACCTTTTATGTTTTAGCAATGTTCCCCTTTTTTTTGTCTTGTAACATATGGTGGTTTTCTTAAGATATCAGGTCTGGAATCCTGAGTTTAAGAAAGGCTCCATTAGCAATCTGGGGAAGAGACAGGAAAGGAAAAGGAACTAACGCTTTCAGCACATGGCTTGTTTCAACTGCATGAGGTATTTCCTGAAGAGTCAAAACCTCAAAAGTAAATACTTTTTTTTTTTTTTTGGGGGGGGGGGTGTTAAAACATAAGGTGCTTAAGGAACTGATCCATTACTTTTCCCATCAATTACCCAACTATTCTATGATTTTATGATTGCTTGTAGTGCTGGGATTTCCACCCAACAATAGACCTCTTCTAGTCTGAGCTGAATAGATCTTCCTGTAACAAACAGCAAACTATGAAAGTGGCTGCAGTAGAAATTTGCCCAAGCAAGAGCTGAAGACCAAAGTAACAGAAAGCTTATAATTAACAGAATGTAATCAATCAGTGGTTTCAAGATAACTATAACAAGAAACAACTGTTTTTCAAAGCATTAAAAACTTAGTTAAGATATTCCATTAAATTCTAATAGAGAAAACACATTCCTTAGCAAATCAGGAATGTCCAAAAAAGGTGAAAACTTTTATGCATCTTCCAAAAGGAAAATACACATTGAAACCTTAAATACACATCACAACCTTAAGTCAATCAAGCACCCTGAAATATAGATGAATATGACAAAACTACTAATGCCTAATAATATGTAGAAGTAATTGAAAAAGTTATAGTAAAGGAGAAAATAAACATCTAAACCAAAATGACAGAACCCCACACATCCTGACCTCTATAACAATTGAATCAAGTAAGCTCTTAATTACAAAAAGGTGAACACCCCTGGAGATACCTGCATACACAGATGGTCAATAGGATGTGCTAACATCCAATACAATCAAGAAACATTTGAGTTGAGCAGGGGATTATACATGAGGACTGGAGGATTATGAGACAAGACATTTCTGAATCCAGTAAATATAAACCACAACATGCCAGCTGGGGAAAGTATGGTGAGAGAAATGCAGTTGTGGTGAATTAATCCCTGTGAAAACAGTCAGATAAAAGGCCTCCACTATCTTGGACTAATTTTTCAGCCCATGTTGAGGGACTGGATAGTGTCCTGCTGCCTTTGAGATATGCAGTTTCAAAAGTCTGTTATCTAATTTTTGCTATAATTATTTTATTGCTACTGGAAGTACCATTTATCTACATCACATGTTAAAGAAGCAGCTAGATACACCTCACTTTTTGTTTAAGTTGTACCACAGTTTTGCTAGTCTTAATCCAACAATCCCCATTTTACTTTTGTACCACACTTCTTGCGAGGATTTTGCACATAAGCACTTACTTTACTTGCATCATGATATGCCTTGTGATGTGTGCTGTCACTATGGTCAGCCCACTTTTATCTGTATTCATTTTCCTTTCTTTTCCAATAAAACTCTCAACAACCTGCTTTTTGAGAATTCTCTGAAGTCATGTCAACCTCCTGCAGCCACATATCTCAACTGAGCCAAGTATCTCACATACTGCTAATCAACAGGTTTTCTGCAAGATTCACGCTGCTTCATGGTTCAGGATAGGCTGCTGTAATTCCCTCTTCTTTTTTCTTTTTCTTTTTTTTTTTTTTTCTTTTAATTAAAATGAATCATTCTGTTATTTTATCACCTTCAACTCCAGAAATAGGGCAGCATATAGACATACTTCAAATATTAATGAAATGGTAAAATTAAACTTTTCCAACTTTCCTTAATCACTGTTAAGAGAAAACTTGGCATAATATTCATATTCAGTGCTTAAAACTATTTGGATCTGTCCCATGGAATCCCCTTCTGCCAACAACCCATTACCTATCTCTTTGAGAAAGGAGGAGTTTAAATTCCCTGTTATTCCAGTTACCCAAGACCCAGAAATGGGGGATAGATGGATAGCCATCATGATTAAACTGATCAGTTTAATTCCTCAGATTTGAGTTTGTCAATGATGGAAGATTTTTAACTGAGAGTAATTTGTTGTTCTTGTGATCATTTGGAAATTGCATAATGAAATATAATCTGTTTCTTAGGAACAAATCAAGAGGAGGGTTGATTGCTATAGAATTTCTCACACTGACTGATCAATTCTTCATTTCTCTAAGAAAAAGACCCACCATAGTATTTATTGTCTATCAGTTTATGCCTTTACCTTAATTCTTGGTCTACCCTGAAAATTCGTATGTACTTACAGCAGGCATTGTGTCCTTCTTTAGGATGCCACATTTTTCAATTGTAGTTGCTGTCCCACAATCTAGTTGCTGTCTCCTAATAACTTTTATACCCTTCTGTCAAACATAATTGAAACTGGTCAACAAGATTGACTCTGAAGGCACTAAAGTTCCTACAGATATCATGAAAATTGGCATGTGGACAGAGGAAAAGATTCTATCATCTCCTGAGGAAAAGCATGAATCATAGGTAAAATTTTTCTTCTTCCATTTGGCCAGCCAGTCAGCACACACACACATCCTAGGCAGTATGAGGTGCCTCAGCCACAGTAGGTGCTGCTTTTGCCAAGTACTGTTTTTTGACTTGGTAGGAATCTAACTTACCTTGGCAAAAATATTTATAATCACCTCCTACCTCTCAATTTCCCTGAGTACCATGAAGCTGGTTCACTCAGAGGCACAGGTGCAAGGTATTGCCAATGAGATGACAAAAAGACTTCTCTGAAAATCAGAAAAGGCAGGCACCTAAGTTCTGCAGTGTGTAAATTACCTTGCTGGATAAGAAGGGAAAATACAACTTAGCCGCATATGATCAGCTCTGCTGTTTAAATCTGTTAAGAGTCATGGGTCTCCTTCCAATTGCAAAGGTTAAAAGCTGCTCATCATTTATTTGTTCTGTGGTCCCTCGTCTTTTTTTCATTCATGGTCTCCAGCCCTTATTAGAAAAACACCCCTGCTTTATTTTTCACACTTCTAATTTAGAAATTACTACTAACCACATTAAGCTAAGCTAAACATGGTTCTGCTTGCAGTTTGAATGAAGATTTACTAGAGCTTAACTTGCTGTGTTTATTTATAAATTCTTGTAATGACCAATCTGGTTTTTGCTCCTGCCTTCCGATAGAGCTAAAACATTATAAACTGGTAACTCACTAAACACCTGACTTGTTTCAGCACTTCTTTCAGCGCACTTCATTTTTAACATGCTGATGTTATAAATGTCTTTTTTTCTACCCTGTTCTATACACAGTGAGGTCAGGTCAATGAACAGCTGAAACCTCTTTTTTGTTTTCCCCCTGAGTCAGTAATACTGAATGTATTGTTTGTGAAAGGTTTTGAGCTGATAGCAAAAAATAGACATAGCACTAATCTGGCCTTTTGCTGTCAGAGCAACTTGATTCTGAATTCATTGCGTGGGGGTGAGACCACCATCTCCTGGGTAATAAGTCAATCCTATCTTTCTGTTCATTGAGTCCATAGACTTCCCTTGCCACATTAATTCCACTTGAACTATAATAACCTCCTGGCTGGCAGCTGCTATTGATAAATCACAAGAGAAACTGGCAAATCGACTTTGGAGGTAGACAAGAGAATGTGAATAATAGAAAAATTCATAATGAGTTTGATCAATAACTAGCATTGTCAGGAAAAAACAAGCAAACAAACAACAAAAACATTGCTTTTTTTTTTTCTGATTTCAGTATGATAAGGACATTTTAACAGCAGTCAGGCTACTGGAGATTTTGAATATCCAGTACCATTTTACCTCAGGCATAGTTTTTCAATCAACACTTAGTTAATTATATATGAAACAATCCAAATTACTCTAACCAATCCCTGCTTTCACTGCAATTTACAGGCATCATTATGATACTTGGTTCTCTCTCTTTATTTTTGCAGAGTTTTATCCTTCACTCATACAGCAGATCTCAATAACCTGTTCTGGAGGATAACTGCCCTGATTCAGTTTGTTCCTGAGGGGTACTAGTCAAACAACCAGAAACAAAATCATTGATTGTTACTTATTTATAGTAGGAAAGATAAACTTGCAACCTACTTGTCCATAACTGAAGCACAGAACCATTTATTGTCATTACACACCATCCTCATCTTCTCCTCATTTTAAGTTTCCCATTGCATTCTATACTCTGCATCTTTTCCCCGGTCGTCCTGATCTTCAAAAGCTCATGACTCTGTAGAAGTTCATCAAAAGGACTATATGCAGCTAATGAAAATACACATGGCTTTTATGCCCTTGAGAGACAAAAGACTCACTGATCTCTTCAGGAGTGGATTTCGTCTTGTAAAATGTTCATGGCTCTCATAATTCCAGCACATCATGAACCCAGGTGAGGAACTTGTTCATAATTGGTAAAACTGACAAAAATTTGGCAATTCCTTCTGTGAAATGTATCCTCTATATCTGCATTCCAATTTAGAAAGAAAACAACAAAAGCCCTGAAACTTATGCTTAAAAATGGCAACCACCTTGAATTATCATTAGAAGGGAAAACCAGATTAGCTGGTTGATATTCAATTTAAGTTGAAGATGAGGGTTTCCCCTAGTAAAAAGGTACATACAGTTATTTTGAAAGAAAATTATTTTATTTCCTGTTTTCTTTTTTTCTGATGTTGGAAAACAGAATATTTTTTAAATAAGTTCATTTGGGTTTGAAACCTCCCATAAAAACAAGAACATCTTCCTCAGTCTATGCTGATTAACTTCTCCATTACCATATGCTATTTTATTTACTAGTTGAAAATCTATTGTAATAGTCAAGAGAAGTACACATTTCATTTCAAATGTGCTGTTGTCAATGCCCATTTTTACCCCAGCATTACGTCTTGCTCTGATTGCTGTAAAGTTTTATACTTTGTGCTTGCTAGCCATCTACCTTGTTTTTCTTTTTCTTTTTTTCTTCCTTCCTTTCTTTTCCAGTAAAGAGTATGGGAAATTCTGGTGATTTAACAGATTCTTCAGTCTAATAGCCCATGCAATGATCATGGCACTGGTGTAAAACAGATTATAATTTCCGTCACTGCCCCATCTCAGTTTTCATTAGAGTGTTTGAACAATTTCAACTGCAGCTCTGTTTATCAATTTGTCATGTGTAAAAGAAGGAAAATGTTTGGGTTTTACCTCACTGGATCTCATAGGTAACAATTTTGCTCAGGAACTTGAGATGCTACCTACTTACTTTGAGCAGTGTCTCAGAGTGCTGCTTCTCTTGCTATGGAAGAAAAACTTTGTACTAGGGGAGTCCTGTGAAGACTGGAGGCCACATGGCACCAGTGTGACATGTCATGCAGAATTTCACACCAGGTAAGCCCTGGAGATCAGAGAGATGAAGTGGGGTGTATTGAGAAATCCACAGTGATGAATAAAAGCTGAAAAAGAAAAAAAAGAAAAAGAGGAATACTTTCACTCCACTGGGATGATGAAAACTACTTAATATGTTGGTGGGCATCCCTAGAATGGATTTTTAATCAACAACAGTTCTCATTTACTGGAAGAGTGAGGTTATGAATAGACTAATACTACTGAGTGACATTATGGGCCATTCGTCTGCTGAAGTTGTCTGAAAATTTCAGCTACCAGTGAAGGATTATTATTGATTTTCAGGTTGTCTTTGTTAAATACCTGATATACTGTACCACTCTCTTATTCCCCTCTCCCTCCATTGTCACTGATATTAAAATGAAACCCACCTATTATCAAATCAATCTTGCCTGATAAAACTACTCAGAGTAAGGTGATGTGCATCATATTTACCCACTAAGACAGAAAGGTGGGATTTCAGTAATACAGGAAATATGCATTTTATTTATTTTATCAGTTTTGGTAAGCTGGGAACTACTGCAGCAATTAAGTACAGCTCTTTAGCAGATGCTATTTGAGACCAGAATGATTGTTTTGTGGTTGAGATGCTGAACTGAGGCTCAGAAGCTGTCATTTAATGTTTCTGATTTTGGCAAAGGCTTCTTGTGTAACCTTAGGAAAAGTGATTCTGTTTTCTGGACCACAGTTCTGGCAATAAAAAATTAGCAATAATTTTTCTGTAATTTAAAAAAATTAAGACAAAACACCACTTTTCTTGGGTAGGTAGCTGTACAGACAGATAAAAAATACAGAAGTTGGAAAAAAACCAAACAATTAAAGAGAGAGGTTTTGTCATAGAAAATAAAATTATTCTTCAAAAAATAGATTTTTTTAAAGTTATGATAAAAAAATACAAAATATGACTCATACATTTCCTTCTGTGAACACTGAAAATATCATATATGCTTTGTTTTTCATGAAAAATAGGGCACTTTTTCTGAAAAAAAAAGACATTAACAAAAAGTTATGTTCTATGAACAAAAGATAGGTTTGTTTTCCGCACATACAGACTGAAAACTCATCTTCTTGATCACATATTCATCCAGCTTTCTCCAAGTAGAACTACTTGTCCAGTTCCTAGGTCTTGTTTCTCTTCTCCTGTTCAGGATGAGAAGCAGCAGGAATTCTTCCAGCTGTTTTCAATCCCTCACAATGCTAGACTACTCCAAATAGTCTAAGCTTCAGACTAAAATCTACAAAGAAACATCTTCTCTCTCCTCCCCTCCTCTTTCCTCTTCTCTCTTCCCCTCTCCTCTCTTCTCTTTCTCTCCGATGGTTTTTGGAGTTTTTTGGGGGTTTCTTTTTTTTTTCTTTTGGGGGGGTGCTGGGTGTGGAATAAAATTAAAAAAATAAATTACCTTGTGCTCATTTTTAATTTACATACTTTATTTCCCTGCATCTTCTCAGGTCTATCCCACTCGCTGAAGAGAGTAAACCATCCTCGTATGGTTTTCCATCAGTCTGTGATTCAGGAAGTTTAATTTGAAGTATATAACCATATAAAAACAACTGTACTGCCACTGTTTCAGAAGGTAAATTGTTACCAAAGTAATCTTTTGTGCTTATTTTTTTCATTTACAATCTACCAGAAGTGAATTTATCTTCATAGTGAACTGCTTTGGCATTCATCTCTACTGCTTCTGTGCCATCCTGTGCGTTACAGCCTCCCACTTGCAATGCCCACCCTTGACTGTCTTGACTTCATTAATCTTAGGAGTCCATCTGCAGCATCCTAAGAGCACCACAATTACACCATACACACTTCCATCCCCTAAGGATCCCCTAAGCTCTATAGCCTACATTACCTAACAAATTACTTGCAATAGCCTACACTGTCACATGTTTATGTTACATGTACCTCTTAAAAAACTTCAAAACAAACAGCATCTGCAGCTCTCTCTCTTACAGCATGGACACAACCAAGCTAGTCCATAGCTCTTAAGTCTGGAGGAAACTTGGAGATGATGAAAGCCCTCCACTTCAGCAATGGGCAACATGAGGCAGTTGACTTCTCAAAAAGTACCTCAAGTTGGGCAGAGAAAGGACCTCACAGGAGGTAACTTCAGTGGCAGTATCAGTGTTAAGAATGGTAATTAAGATTCAAAATATTTGGGGGTGGAGTTTTTTATCAGTAAATCAAGATATGAGGAATTTACCTGTCTTCTGTATTAGTCTGAACCTAACTTGACTAGGTTATAAGTAATGAACATCAGAATATATACAAATATTATGTCCTCTCTTCTGTTGTTTAATAGTCTGTTTAGTACTTTTGAGCATGGGCTGGTTTTTAGAGTTTATCCATTGGCACCCAACCATTATTTGTTGAGGCCGAGATGGCCTGTTTGCACTTGATAACAGGAAAATAATTTTATGTTTGGCTGCCAGAGTTTATTTTCACACTATAGAATACATGTCTATTCTTTTGGATCAGTGCCTTGAGGGTGACTGCAGAACAGAAACTGATTCTGGAGTCAGATGTTCAGGAAGCAGGGGAGCAGTGGCCTCCAGGCAAGCCTTGTGCAGGGGCAGGCACAGGAGACATCTGCCCTCTTTGTCCTACACAGGGTGCTGCCAGGGCAGCTGGGTTCATTGTCTCTTGGGACAAAAGCCAAAGCTACTGCATGATCATTGGAATACGCATGGCTGTGTCTATGTGCACTTTGTAAGGATTCAGAAGAGAAAATGATCTTTCCAGTTCCTTTCCATTATGGGAAATGTATATGTAGCAGCATATTCAAGTATCATTCTTGGTCCTTAGGTGAAATTTCATGAGCTGAGGTGATTCAAGGCAACCATCATGCGACCATGAGCTTTTATCCTGTTTTAGCAGGAAGGGAAGTGTCCAGAAGAGAAGAAGTAGGATCCAACAGTCACCTAACCTCAGGAGTTTTCAGGAAAGTATAAGCTTGGGAATTTACAATCCAGGGCCAGTATCAGAGAGGAACAGTCCCCAGTAATGTCTTAACCTATCAACTCAAGCATGGACAGTGAGATGGAAATTTCACATTGGGAGTGTAAATTTATGAGCAATAAAATTCCAGGTCATCAGTACTCTGTTATCTTGAATGTAGTAAAACCTCAGAAAGATCATACACAGAAAAAAAAATTAGGAATTTGAACACATGTAAAAAGAAAGAAATCCTCCCTTCTGGGTTTTCCAACTGACAATGATCAAGCTCTAAGAAATAGTTTATAGGCAGATGTAAAAAAATAGAATGGAAAAAAATGCTTAATTGAAGACATACTTAATTCAACATTCTTGAATTTCTCAGTCTGTTTCTCATGTCTTAGCATTAAAATTCTCAGAGTTTTAACACAGGTTGGGATCTGCGGACACATGTCCCAGGAGAAGGCTTTCCACACAGCCTGAAGAATCAACAGTGTGGAGTACGCCACAGTAAACTCATTTCCCCTTTGTATGCCATGTTACAAATAGGACTAGCTGATGTAAGTAAAGTGTATAATTATTGGTAATGATACCACAGGAAGATGTAATATTTTATTTAAAACAATTATATTCTGATTATAAGACTTGCATTATAAGCAACACAAATTTCATTAGTAAGCTTGTAAACTTTTGGCAGAAAATTTGTCGCAATATTTCAGTTAAATCAGAAGATCTTTATTTTCCTGAAATGTAGACTTTTCCCAAGATTTGTTACATTTATCTTTAAATATTTATATTAAACTAATCTTTTCAATAGCCTTTTCACTCTCTACATTTGCTCTGACTCATCCTGAATTTCACGCTTAAAAATGGAAAATACTTTCTCAGCAACAGATCTTAAATGCATTGTTTCTTTAGCTTCTTCAATGAACCAGCTCCCTCGGCTAGTTTTCTCCATTAGCAAAGTTACTTGAAGTCTAACAGCATAAATAAGCAGAGCCTATATAAAAAGACATAACTGAGTATATTTTTATGGTCTTTGTTTCTCTTACCCTGTAATATTGTCTGACATGTAGAAAGAGATATCCTCTTATATTAAATTATCTTTTTCCACTTGGTTTCACCTAATTTTTCTTCCTATGTTTCTTACTGAAATGAAATACACATGAATTTGTCCTGGTTCCTCTCTCCAGAACAGTGATTTGCCCATAGCTGTTTGGGAGAACATATTTCAGTCTTTTACTGAATAGGCCATTTACGAGGTATTATGGGCTCCTAAATAATAGTTCACTTCAGCTAGCCTGAGAGGAACAAAGGAGGTTAATACCACAACATAGGTGAGGCGTATGAAGTGCAGATAACAGTTCCACCTGACTCAGCTCTCCTAAGGCAAAACCATTGCCGGACCACCAGTGCGCCTGGGAGCTGGGGGCGAGAACTTTTTACTGATTGTTTTTTGAGGTATTTCATAGCAGACTGTGACCAAAAGGCTAAGTGGAAGGTTTCAGTCTTTCTTGGATGACCTCTGAGACCATAACCCAAGATACTTACAGAAATTGGTATGCTGAGTCCAGGGAGCCGTTATCCAAAATACAGGTTACCCAGAGAAGCAATAGAGAATTACTATTCTGAAGATTGCCAATATTCATTTGTTTATAGCTATGTCACGTAAATTTCAGATGTTTTGATGTCCAAGTAACGCAGTTTGTTTATACATTTTAACACCCAGTTAAATTCTGTTTCCAAACCACAACATGACTGTTTTTGAAGCAGACTACACCTTGAAGCATTCTAAGACAAAGGGAAAAACTGATCATTTGTGTGTATTTAAATAGCACTTATATGTTCCCAGTGGATTTTTAATAGTTTTACTCAGTAAAGAAGGACATAAAGTATCAATTCTTAATGGAGTTAGAATACATATATCCCACTAGGTTAAAGTCTTAAAATTGTTCCCGCATTATATACTGCCTAGTCATGGCCTCCAACAGTCAAGGAGTCATTTATTTTACACCCTTGCAAGAATCAGGCTGGATGATAGAGGCAACAACAACAAAAAATCTCACACAACTTGATGGCTAAAACTTCTACAAAACCACTGATACAATATCCAGTAGCTGAGAGTTTACTGTGCTAAATTGATAGGTGCTTGATAATAACTTTTAGCACTGAAGTTCTGTATCATTATTACCAAAGTGCCTGTAACGGAGTTTCTTTTGAAGCGTGATACATTGTCTCTAACAACAGCAGTAAGAAAAACATAACAATTCTGTGATGTTCTACTCTAATTACCTTTGTATCAAACCATAACTAGAGAGCCTGTGAACTGCATCATTCATTGCTAATTGGAGCAAATATTTCAGTTCTTAGCAAGCACTTTTCCCCATTTTAAACTAGGAGTAATAAAAAATAAAATGTAAGCATTCTTTCACTTTCTTTGCGGCCTTTGTATACTAGCCCAGCAGCTTTTATTAGTAGAAAAGACCCAGTAGCAGCATCAGAAGAGCCATGATCACCATAGAATTTTTCAGTTGTGGTAGGAGTAGAGACAAACTGATAAAAATGGGAAGTGGGTAAAATTTCCACTTAAGTGAAAACAGCAGCTTCCATGTTTGTCAGGTGTCCTGTGCTGCTTTTCTTCTGGACAGACATTCTGATTGATAATTTCTGGAATAATGAAAATCATGAGATCAAAGATATGTTCTTAATTTTTCTGATGTCGTGGTCCTGAATATATTTCTTAAACTTCTGTCTCTCCTGTTCCCTCTTTTGTAATGTTCAGATTTGCAAAGACTTTTTATTGTGTTAATAATACTGGTTTTCTATATGAATCTTCATTTAACACTGACCAGAGGAACCTTAGGGGGAAAAAACCCATATTCTTAGATTATGTAAATCAGTATAGCTCCACTGTTAGTATTGTACAATTGCTGAGACCCTGGTGCACAGAGACATAAAATACTACAGTTGTAAAAACAATGCCAAAACATGAATTTTGGTACTCAAAGAATTTATGTAACCACATAGAAAATGTCCTTTCAGCAAAAAGAGTTGCAGCTAAACTAGCCCTTCTTGAAAGGTAGCACTTCCATCTTCTTCACATGCAATATATGTTGCTCCATAGGCCAGGTGTGCTTATGGACCCCCTGGGACCTTCCCACATATAGCCTAGACAGCCTCAACAGCAACCTTTGTCTGACAGATGAATAAATAAATAAACCTCTAATTTTGAGACAATTTTCTTCCTGAATATTTCCGTCTACATGTTACAAATGCATGGAGAAAACTAATGAAGGCTTTAATTACATCAGTCCAGCCAGCACTAGCCATACCAGTATTATCAAGCCATGATGCATAAAACACAGCTTCACCCTTCACATCTCCATGCTGAAAGTTTCTTTCGTCTGTAATGACAGGTTGAGAAGTACTCAGCTGTTCTTTGAGTCAGTTGTAGAAACCAGCAGGATAAGACATTAACAAGCTTAAAAGGTATTACCTGTCTAGGCCTACCAGGAGGTTTATGCTGACTGTAGGGGTTTCACATCTCTCTTATACTTTCATGAGGGAATTAGTTAAAATTGCCATAGTGGAAAGTATTTGATTTAGATTAATCTCACTTTCTCAAGCAGTGGAGACTCATTACTCTGATTGGCTGTTCTACCCATACTGCCTTTAATGCTCTAACTATATACTCAGGAAAAAGCCTTCAGTTCAAAGCTCTTTATGGATGAGTAAAATGGATCATTATTATCTTTTCAGGAAATCTTTAAAAGACTTAGAAGAATAAACTGAAAAACATATATAAGTGAGAGATATACCTCCAGCATTCAATCTGGGTATATGTCAAATTTTTGCTTTCTCAGATGACTGAATTTCTCATCCTGAGAGCAAAAAAGTGTTAAATGTTAATCTTTTAAACTAAGAAATAACCCTGACAATCTCAATAGTTCTGTTGGAGTTTGTCTCTTGTTTCTAGCACGACTGCACTGCACAAGGTGGGATGTCCAAGAAATGCCTTGTTTAGTCTACCAAAAGACAGTATTTCCACACTTTTAAACATTTTTAGTGTGACTTTTCAGTTCTGCCTGTAGATACAAACTGCAGATCTTTCCAGGCATGAAACTGTCAGAGGCACTAATGAGGACATACATGAAAATGAGAATTTCAGTGCCAGAAGCTCTCTGCTGCTATAAGGACAGGATATCCCAAGTCATTTTATTTGGAAGCAGGTGCCAGTCAGCAAAGCTTCACAATGATAATGCAACGGTGAGTGCTCAATTACGTTTTAATGTCTAACTTGTTAGCATGCAGACTGCTAAATCTGTGCCATGCAATAAAAACATCTGTTTTGGCCCTTTGGTCTCTGTTTCAGGCTCAGTATTCAATTGTCTTAAAGGAAAAGGCATATGAAAGGAACAAGCATTTCATGGTACTAAAGAATTTCAAGTGATCTAAAACACTAGATGTTTATCCTTCTTTATGGCTTATATACATTTGTAAGTCGTAAGACATCCGTTGATCTTGCTGAGATGGTTTTTAACTATCAGGGTTATTAACAGATCTGTTTAAGCTTGACATCACCAACCAATAATTCTTGCAAATGTATATTTATAAGATCCCCAATGCTAATTTCTTAATGTCAGAATAACCTCCAATATAGTCATTCAGAAGCAGATGATCTGACAGAGGAAGCTACATTTTCAAAAGTGCTATCAGAGATAATGTGCGGAGTCTTGACCTGATTCAATTAGAGCTTTGCCCTTATGTTACCCAAGGGCATATTATCCAGCATTTATAAAGACATTGGCTTGGATAAATGAAAGAGAAAAAAAGCACTATTGTTTACTCTGCAGAAGATGGGCTGTAGAAACGGTTAGGTTACTCTCTCGTATAGACGCACTATCTTGTAAACACATGCATGCACACCAACACACAGAGGCCCAACAAACACACAGGCATACACACACATAAAACTCTTACAAAATCTTCTCAAAGTCCTTTCTGCTACCATAATTGCGTATTTTAAATACAAGAAACCAAGTTGGGTGAGTCTGATTTTTTTTTCTTTTTTTTTTTTTTTTTTTTTTGCAACAACCGGGCCCATTTTTGTTGGTTTTTATATACATGTAATTAGCAGTTTAATTTCCTCTGAGGCTAAATTATCCCTATGATTTTATTTAATAACAAGGAAAATTTACTACCAGAACCGAGACTGGGGTGCCAGCCTTAGCTCTGCACTGCCCTCTGCTGTCTCCCTAGCAGTCAACGTGGCCAGTTCGACCTCTGGCACCACATCTCTAACTATAGTCTCGACGCATGGAAATTGGCTGAAGGTGAGGGAACGTTATCCAGCTTGAAACCACACTTAATGAGGATTCCTCTCCATTTTTAGTCTTCCAGCCACCAAAAATGCAAAAAATATGCTCCTATGCTGTTTATTTCGGTTTCTTTTTTTCCCCAGCAGACTCATAGATTATACTCAATACCATATTAGCCTTGTAACAAACCCTTTCACACAGTTTAGATCAATTATAGATTACATTGTGTGCCTGTACACAGCCCATGACGCTCAAAAAAATAATGTTGCAGAAAGCAGCATCTATCATGCCTGAAGCAGTATGATTACTCACAGTGTGCTTCATACTTGTAAAATCTAATTCAGGCATTATATTTTACTTAAAAATTTCTTTTAATAGGAAGAAACAAATCCATCTGTTTCAAGAGAAGGATATCTTCTCCTGGGACACACTGTACTGCCCACCAGTTCTTGTCAGATAAGTTAATTTGTCAGCTAGAAATCTGCCTGTTACTGTCATCTAAAAGGCTCTCTCTTCTAGATGTCTTTCACACCCACCTCCAGAAGCACTTCATGTGTATAATGACATTTATACAGCACCTTTCATCTAAACAGTCCAAAATGCAGGACTGACCTTATAAACTGATTAGTAATCCCGGCTAACATCAATGGCAAACCTCAAAATTATTTTAAAAACACTCTATTCCCCACAGAATACAGAGATTGATTACTTTATTCTGAAAGATTGCTTTCTTTGTTGCTGAAATGCAGCCGCTTCTGGTGTGGAAGATGACACACAGAGCACAGCTATACAAAAAACAGTACACTATACAAAAAACAGTACAAGGAAGTTTAAAGAAAGAAAAACCAAAACCAACCAACAACAAAACCAAAAACAAACAAAAAAGCCACACACAAAAAAAAAAAAAAATCTTATCCACTATAGTTGCAGAGGGAATTTTAAAAGCAGCAGAAGGCAATGAGCCCACTGGAATTTAGCCAGAAATAATAGCCCTTCGTTTCTTATGTACTTAAGGGACTACAGCTGGCATCACATTGGCTAATAGGCACAGAAGTCTGGCAGGAAATGAGATCAATTAATTTGAAGAATTGTGTTCTGACTAGCTAGACATTCAGGACAAAACTGCATCTTTAGATCTGCAAGACAGAGATCCTTTGAAAACGGAGAGTTAGCTCCTAGCCAACAAAACAACCAGCTCAGTGACATCAAGCACACACCTACTTGCGGTGTTTTCATTGTTCTGGAGTCATAAGTAGGGAAGGAAGGATTCCATGAGAAACTGGGAAACTGAGAACTGTGGTTCCCTTTTCAGACATGACCAGTTTCAGGCAAGTATTCACGAAAAGGTAGACACGGAAGCTATTTCCTACATGTGGAGAAAAAAAGGCATAAAGCCACCACGGAAGAAAAAGTTCTTCGTGAAGATAGCCCTAATCTTTTGGCGATAAATTAAATATGAATCTGGCCAGTAGTGCAAAGGCAAACCCTGCCATCTTGGTGGAAGACTTTACTCTAGAACATACATCTCACTGACTTTCTTTCATTTCTTGCTTATTGTGGGAAAATATAATTTGGCCTTCATTAGGGCCAACTATAAATAAGATAGCTCTTTATATCTCCTTTAAAATAGAAAACCAAAGAAGGTAACTTCTTCAAAGACTTGAGACAGCTGGTCCAGAAAATTCATCAGCATGATGTCTCAAAAATTTCTGTCTCAGTGTTTTTCTTATAACCTCCCCTGCTGGTGTCTGAGAACAGGAGGTAGATAGAGTCCTATATGCTGATAGTCATTGTGCCTCTGGACCTTTTTCATTAATAAATGAGCTACCTCCTTTGTTTTGGGGGTTTTGTTGGTTTTTTTTTTTTTTTTCTTTAGGGTGGAGATAAATTGTAGCTATTTTCCTTGCTTCACACAAAAATATCAAATGCAATGCACTGTTATGAGGCTCCATTATTTCTTCTTCTTTTGTAGAAAATCAGCCCTAGACACCTGAATTCTGGATCACTTAGATTTGAAAATAATGCAGGAGTTAAACATTGTAAGGCACAAGGATCTCAGTCTTCTTTTCATGATTAATGAAACATCACAGAGTAATAGGGAGCAGCCATCACTTTTCTACCCACTTAGGGCCTAAACTTTGTTGGTTGTCTTGGGAAATTATGCATGCTGAGAGACAATGTGCTGCTTCTAGAAGCTCTGTTTCTGTATTGTGAAAGCCAAAAAGTGGTAACAGGCAATTTGGCAGGATCATCAAAGAGGGCTGGCTGGCTGGCGTGTGGCAGGATCTTTGAAAGAAGGATATGGGAAAAAAAATATCACCCACTTTCAACTGCTGTGCTGCATTGGGAGCAAAATAAGATGATTAATCCATTATTGTAGAATGTGGGAGACACTGTTTTGTAAGGCACTGTGTACAGAGAGGAAAGGAGGTCAAGTACAGACTTTCCACAGAGGTCGTTACCCAATGGCTGGTATTACGTCTCTGAGTAAACATAGCCAGAAGGGACTGCTAGATCACCTCCTCTCATCTCTTCTCCTCTCATCTCACCTCATCTCACTTCCTGTATATCACACACTTTAAAACATCATCCAAGTATCTATGTATTGAGCCCATTAATTTACATCTAAATAAAGCATAACCTGTGTTTTGGTGAAAGCATTAGTCATCCTCACTATCAGAAATGCGTGATTTCTTTCAGGTCTTAAATTGCTTCAGGGTCTTGTCATCAGTTCTCGTTTTGCATTTCTCTGAGGAAGCAGGACATTGTCTCACAAACAAAAGTGAATGGCCTTAGTTGTCTCTTTAAGAGTGGTTACTGAAATGACCAAGGAACAATCACTGTCCTGGATGCAGACATATTCATTAATGTATGTAATTTAAGTAGACTTCACCTTTTTTACTCAAATGGAAAATCAAAAATGCCACTACATTATAAAGGTGTTGCCAAGAGATTTTCTGAAGTTGGTCAGGAAACTCTTTGCTTGCCTGGCTTTTCTCTTGGAGTTACTTAAGCTTGTCCAGTCAAATCATTCTCTAGCAGCACTGGTTTAAAATATGCATATGCCTGTACAAGAGTTTTTGTTTGGCCTTTATTGTTTGGTGTGGTGGCTTTTTAGGGCATATATTTAGACAGGACAGTAGTGCTATGAAAATGTTTTCTCCTACTACTAATTTACTCTGACAGCTCTTACAGCAATGGATTATCAAGGTAAGTTTCTGCCGTGTCACTCCTGTTGATTTTAGCCAGAACCACTCAGCAAAAACCTTGGTGTATTCACCTCAGTATCTCTAAATGTTTGCAAACTGTGTGTGTACACCAGGCCTAGTTTTCTCAACTATTTTTGCAGTCCTTGTAGAAAAGGTGGCACATATAAGGAGCAATCCTTCTGTCCTGTTTTAGCCTTCACTAAAATGAAATCAAACGAATGCTTCTTCCTTCCCATTTAACTACAAAGGATGACTCTCTGGGTTGTGGGCATCTACCCCACAGCTGCATACGGTCAGATGGTATAAATCCCACTGCTTCTATCCCACTTAGAATTACTTGCCCTAGCCTCGCTAGTATCTGACCTTTTTAGGGCAATGTAGCAGGCAAAACAGTCAGGTATCAATGACTGGTAGAAGCTTCTTTTTCATTGGGTGTCCTATGGCTGATACACAGATGCTGATTTTTTTGCCATTTCCCAAGTTTCATGATCCCCTGCCCTTCCCAGGCAGCTCATTGGCATCAGGAGCAGCCAACTATGTGGTCCAAGTGCCTGCAGCTGAGTGGGATGCTCTGGTGCTATAAGGGAGCCTCCTTTTAAAGCAAAGAGGAAGATCAGGAAGAATGTCTTGCAAGTCTGAAATGTACTCACTGCTTGTTAAGAAAGACTACTAGGAAGAGAGATCTGGTTTTCAGGATATTTTTAACTCCTTAGGAACCAGGTTTGGAGGAAGATGAAAGATCACTGGTTCGTGTAAATGTCTTCATGAAAATAACAGCAAGGAGTGAACCTTGGGACTGATGCAGAAAGCACTTCACATTATCAGGGCTGAAAACATAACAGCCAGGTATACCATTTCACTGTGTGTTATCCTGGTTTTTTGTCTTTCTAATCATATAGGAAACTAAGAAACTCTACTGGCAAAGGACTTTATCTTTTTCATCCTATCCTTTAACAACAAAAATCACCTGTTACTTAGTGGAGGTCAATAGCAGTACTGAATACAAATAAATTATTTAGGGTGATTAGAGTAGCACGTCTGCTTCTCACCCAGTGTTCCTTTAAAGCAGCAGTTTTTCTGATTTATCCACAGGGTTGTGTTATATCATATCATCCAAAACTGTGTTTGTTCTGACCTGCCACAAAACCAGTTTCAATCCAGCATAATCAATATCTAAAACAATGGATCTTTATGTGAACACAATACAATGCTAGGGATTTGAACAGAAAAGTACAATTACCCAAATTGCCATTTTGGATGTAAAAATACACTTATTCATTGTTCCTACAGAGTAGGCATAGCTTGTTCTCTTTTTCTCAAGATAGATCCAGAAAGCAGGCAGACAAACCCTGGGCATAACTCTACAGCAAACTCTTATTGTTAAATTGTATTCTGGGATTGCCTGCCTCTGCTTCCCATGGTACCTTACAAGGCAGCAATGACTGTATTGCTCTGAAGGAGACCATTACCAACAATGGCTGCAACTCTGGTATGGGCGAGAAATGGAATTTCATTATAACTGCATTCAAAGGTATTTCAATCAGCACTGATTGCTGCCTCTTTTTAAAGAAAAAATAATCTACTGAGTAGATTCAGTGGTTGTAGGAATCACACCCCATGATTTCCCACTCCCTGGTCTTTTTCCTCCTTACAAAAACAGTAACGCACTCTCCTGCTCATCTTTCGGCACTGTCACTGTACAGCCTGGAGCATTCACAAGGCTGGATGCTGTCGTGTAATCTATAATAGTTAATAGTCATATATTTGGTGTTGTTTTTGTTTTTGTTTTGGTGTTGTTTTTTGGTTTTTTTTTTTTTTGTGTGTGCGTGTGTGGCTTTTTTTTGTAAAAATCAACATTAAAACAAGGTAAAATAATTTAACTGTAGTGATGACAGGTACCGATTAGACTGGCTTGGCTTCTCGTTGTCCATAAAAGTGATTCATGGTGTTTTCCCCAGTCCTGACCCACTGGTGTGCCCCTTTTCCCCAGAGGCATCACATCACAGGGTGATGTTCATCAGCCTACTGCTGCCTCTTGTTCTTTAACCCCTTAGCCTGAAGTGCAAACTCTGATAGCTGTGCTTTGGAAGAAAGCATTTTTGTTGCTCTGTGAAACTGGACTGAGACCACCAAAACCCCCTGCTAGAACAAGTGACTGTGGCAGCTCTTAAGATGGCATAGGTTTAATTTAGAAGTGTATGAATTAAAAGAACCATACTATGTAGTTCACCAACAGCCTTCCTACCATTGCCCAGCTATACTTGGAGCAAAAAATAATTTTACAGAGCTGGTGTTCAGCATAGAAATGTCAGCAAAATGTTTTCTATAACAGCAATCTAAAACATAAAACCTGTGACAAAGGCTTTGTTTTTCTGTTTTTTTCTGGGGAAAAAAAATAAAAATCTTACATTCATCAAAAAATAAAGTAAAATAAAAATATGTATGTGAAAATATATACATACATGTGTATGTATGCATGTACATGAATGCATAACAAATGCATTTTGTGTTTTTAGGGCAATAATACATTTTACAGGAATGCAACTCAAATATTACTGTCTTTCCATTACAGAAAGCTGAATTCCTTCTCCTTTTAAGGTCTGGAAATGAAAAAAAAATTGAGATCATTCCAATTGCCTTCTCTTGCAAGTATGTATTCTCCAGTAATTACTCCACATAGACTGCTCGGTCCACTCTGATCCCTTGGCACTGGGGAGCAGTCATATGCTCTTTCTATCTAAACATGAATGTGTCACCTGCTTCCAGGCTGCTCTCCCCACTGCTATCTCTATATCCCCAAAATGCCAGCTGTGGCCCTTTGGGACCCTTAAAAATCAACATGACAGAAGTAGGTGGGAGACATACTCCCAGACTTTTCTGGAGCTGGGCAAGGACTGAGATCAATGTCCTGGACTGGCTGCTGCGGGAGCAGCAACCCAGCATGCAGAGATTTAAAAAGAAATTACCCAATTAAGATGTAATGGCCCTCCAGCCTTTCCAGGCTGTGAATGAGAGCAGACATATTTACAATCACAGGGTATCATAAAACTCTATCCAGTTATATCAAATCAGCAGAGCTAATTTAGCCGGCAACATCCTGATTAGGTGATGTGCTTGTGTGTGTGTTGGATGATTTATGATAAGATCAGTTAAGACTGTCAAAAAAGATTTTTAAATGACCTTCTAGGGGAAAAAGGGTGAAAGAGAGGGATATTGAGGTTTCAGGAAGACAATCGACTGCCTTACTGTAAAGGATCATAGTGGATAACAGTGACGAAAGATTACATTTGTTAATGTGTTTGTAAGATGAATACTTACCAGCAGTCTCATACACACACACACAAAAGCATAAAGAAGGCAAAGTTCATTTTCTATTGAGGAGTTTTGTTATGGTAGGGCTCCTCATCACCATTTAATTATCCTTACAGAGGGTTTTACCTTTTTTAAAATGAATCTTCTTTATGCTCGTGAGCACTGAATGACCACATGAGCTCAGCAAAGAGGAGTCCCCTATTATGGAATCATAGAATAGTTAGGGTTGGAAAGGACCTCAAGATCATCTAGTTCCAACCCCCCTGCCATGGGCAGGGACACCTCACACTAAACCATCCCACACAAGGCCTCATCCAACCTGGCCTTGAACACCGCCAGAGATGGAGCACTCACAACCTCCCTGGGCAACCCATTCCAGTGTCTCACCACCCTAACAGGAAAGAATTTCCTCCTTATATCCAATCTAAACTTCCCCTGTTTAAGTTTTAACCCATTACCCCTTGTCCTGTCACTACAGTCCCTGACAAAGAGTCCCTCCCCAGCATCCCTATAGGCCCCCTTCAGGTACTGGAAGGCTGCTATGAGGTCTCCACGCAGCCTTCTCTTCTCCAGGCTGAACAGCCCCAACTTCCTCAGCCTGTCTTCATACGGGAGGTGCTCCAGTCCCCTGATCATCCTCGTGGCCCTCCTCTGGACTTGTTCCAGGAGTTCCATGTCCTTTTTATGTTGAGGACACCAGAACTGCACACAATACTCCAGGTGAGGTCTCACAAGAGCAGAGTAGAGGGGCAGGATGACTTCCTTCGACCTGCTGGTCACACTCCTTTTGATGCAGCCCAGGACACACTTGGCTTTCTGGGCTGCGAGCGCACACTGCCGGCTCATGTTCATTTTCTCATCGACCAGCACCCCCAAGGCCTTCTCTGCAGGGCTGCTCTGAATCTCTTTGCCCAGTCTGTAGCTGTGCCTGGGATTGCTCTGACCCAGGTGTAGGACCTTGCACTTGGCATGGTTGAACTTCATAAGGTTGGCATCAGCCCACCTTACAAGCGTGTCAGGGTCCCTCTGGATGGCATCCCTTCCCTCCAGCATATCAACTGGACCACACAGCTTGGTGTCATCAGCAAACTTGCTGAGGACGCACTCAATCCCACTGTCCATGTCAGCGATGAAGATGTTAAACAAGACCGGTCCCAACACCGATCCCTGAGGGACACCACTCATTACTGGTCTCCAGCCGGACATCGAGCCATTGACCGCAACTCTTTGTGTGCGACCATCCAGCCAGTTCTTTATCCACCGAGTGGTCCATCCATCAGATTGATACCTCTCCAATTTAGAGAGAAGGATGTGGTGTGGGACAGTGTCAAATGCTTTGCACAAGTCGAGGTAGATGACATCAACTGCTTTACCCTTATCCATCAGTTCTGTAGCTATTCATCCGGAGGTTAGTGATGACTGTAGGCAGGACGTCTAATTACCTTGCAAAAAAAAATCTATCTCCTCATCGTCCCTCTCCCCACCTCATTCTCCCCATCTAGTCCAGGAAAAATGATAATTAGAAATTTAACCCAGAGCTGCATAAAGGCTGCATAAAGGCTGTCAGCCTTTTTGTGTCTGAAGAAAACAGCAGTACAATTTGATGTAAGTATACTGTGTTCATGAATCCAAAACATAAATTGCCTTCATAATACTGGACGGAAGCAGGGAAGAAGCTTCTTTCAGCCAGGAGAGAACCAGCAGCAGCATCTCAAAGGTAAGGGAGGTTAGACTGGGGTAATTTGTCACTGTGCCTCTGCTTTTTCTGTTCCCCCAACCACTCACAGCATTTCTTTCGCTGATACGTGCCCTACCTCCCGAACTCCCGGCCACCCTGAAATTTCTCAGCTGAGCGCCCAAGCCCACTAGGTGTGACGTGCTCCAGAAAGGGCTTTCCATGCTTGTTAGTTCCTCCTGCTGCTGTAATCCTGCAAAGGAAATATTTTCACAGAGCAGTAATGCATGGCAGCCTTCACCTTCCCTAAAATATGGATGAGGAATGGTTTCAGTGATTGAACACAAAATGGAAAAGCTCTTATACCCGCTCCCCCAAAGAGAGCAGATTATCCTCTAGGCCATCATCACAGAACAGTAAAAAAAAAAAGAGAGAAATAGACAGTACTTTATGCCAAGTACAGCTTCTGAAGACAACAACATGTACCCCATCAGCTATTCAGAAGCTGGACATTGTGCTGTTGTTAGATCTTAGGAAGCTATTATTACTATTGTTGTTATTGTTGTTATTATTACAATAACTCCAGTTTTGCTAAGCAAATGGGAATCTCCATCTGCCTTTCATCTGTGATTTCCTAGTTGTTCCAGGCTCTGCCAAATAATCTAATAAATGGGTGCACAACCAAGCAACAGATTCAGAGCCCACAGTCACTATGCGGATGTGATCGCTAACCCTGCTTCAGTAACTTGTTTAACTACATCAGCTGGAGTCTGCTGCTCCTGATGCATGATTTTCAGTGAAGGAAGAGAAAAGAGCCTGTGAGGACAAAAGTTTTGCAAGAGAGTCTTTCTTTGAGCAGAGATTTTTATCCTTGCCAGACACAACTGAGCTATGCCAAAATGTGCTGTGCATGATCCAGTTCTCAAGTATGAAAACTGCTAGGAACATGTGACAAAGGAGGTTAGGCAGTTCAGCAGGCAGAAAAAAAAAATGAAAACTGACAAAGTCTGGCTATCCAACTACAGTTTTACAGGTATTCTAAGGGTACAAAGATTTACAAACTCCCTAGGGATACAGTGGAAAACCTCATGTCATTTAAGGAACCCTTAAAGGTAGTAACACAACACAACCATCCACATCACATTTCCACAAGTGATTTCAGACCAGTCACGTTGCAGCTGCTGTATGACCAGACAGGGCCATTGCAAGCAGCAACATCAAGCAAGGCAGGGGCTAGAGAAACCATTCACTAACCATTCACCTTCTTCCCCTTCATCTTTTTCTGGATTGTAATCCTAAATGAAATATTACCTATAGAGAAGACATTCTGTGTAAAAAATTCCATTACATACACAGGGTTAAACAGGGTTTTTTTTAAGATATTGCTTATCTTACAGAAAAAGTCTGTAACACACAAATTTTAGTAATCAAAATTGTAATTATGATATTCCATATCTTGTGGTTTGTTATAAAAAGTTGCATTACTACTAACCTTCTTTGCGCCTTTAATCCTCTGTAAGTTGGATGAATGACATATCATTCTCTTCAAGCAATAAGCGTGTGGTAGTATTGCATTTGTATCTTAGCAATGAGTGTGGTAATTGTTCATATAACCAGGAAAATTATGTACGGTCCTAAGGTTACCGTAATGCTGAGAAATGTTCAAAACTTTCCTGCGTACCCTTAATACTTACATGATGACACTTCACTTGGCTCTGTAGCTGCCTAGAAATGCAGTGTCAGTGTGAAAATGGTGGTATTTGGTCTCAAGGTGCACATACGCTAGGAGATGAGCTGAACACCACCCACATAATGGTGCTGTGTTTACTTTTCTACCTGTAAATGCATAAGTATTTCCAATACTTGTCAGCCACTTGCCCACACTTACATGCTCTTAACACAATATTTCTGCTCATCTTTTTTTGCCGTGCTCAGTGAAAAGTTGGAAAGAGTGCAGCTGTATAAAGCAATAGCTAGCACATTTTTTATGAGTAAAATTTATGGTGTAATGTATCTACTTTTAGCATGACTATTGTTAAACCTGGAGATCAAACAAAGTGACACTGAATATATTGCTTTATCAATTGGATTCGTTCAAGTGAAAAATGCTGATCATGCCATGTCTATCCCCTGGGTGCAGAAACACTACTTCACTACTTGAGCGGTCGATACATAAAAGTCAAATTCATTATAATTTGTAGCTTTTTTTTCTTGAAGAAGAACGTAGTTCTGAGTACATCAATATCAACTCTTAAATCCACATTGGATGGAGAGGGTACAGCACAGTAATTCAATCTCTTTACACTTAATATGGTCAGGAAGGGAGAATGAAAACAGCCTCTTGTAAAATGATGGAAAAAACAGGATGCAATCATTCTGATGGAGCTGTGCAAAGGAGTCATTTTACACCATTCGTTACCAGGGCAACAAAATATAGTGAGCCCCATGCATCTAACAGGTGACATTTTAGCTAAGAAATTGCTTCTTTGGTACTTTTTCTGTCTATGAAAAACAATGTTACTAGCGTTTTCACTTGTCATGTACTATAGGGCAACATATTCCTGCTGACAGACCCATAATGGAAAAATAGAGCAGTTAAATAGTATTACAGTCTAACTTTTAGGATAACGCTAATCTGCTCTTTAAAGAGACTTCAGACATTTTCAAACACCCTAGAGACTTGAATGACTGGAAATTTCTGCATGAGTGTATATGGACAAGCAGACAGATATGTTTAGTAGAAACAAAAAAACCTTCCTTTCCAATCTTTTCTGATTTAGCTAAAACCTGGAAGGTGTGGTTGGTTTTTTTTTTTTTGTTTGGGGGGAGGGGTGGGTGTTTGTTGGTTGGTTTTTCTTTTAGACAAATACACTTCAGTGTTTGTAAACAGCCACCCACAAACACACCAGTGCCAGATACATGAAATGGGCTAATTTTCATATACAATCATAGAATCATAGAATAGTTAGGGTTGGAAAGGACCTCAAGATCATCCAGTTCCAACCCCCCTGCCATGGACAGGTACACCTCACACTAAACCATCCCACACAAGGTTTCATCCAACCTGGCCTTGAACACCGCCAGGGATGGAGCACTCACAACCTCCCTGGGCAACCAATTCCAGTGCCTCACCACCCTAACAGGAAAGAATTTCCTCCTTATATCCAATCTAAACTTCCCCTGTTTAAGTTTTAACCCGTTACCCCTTGTCCTGTTACTACAGTCCCTAATGAAGAGTCCCTCCCCAGCATCCCTATAGGCCCCCTTCAGGTACTGGAAGGCTGCTATTAGGTCTCCACGCAGCCTTCTCTTCTCCAGGCTGAACAGACCCAAATTCCTCAGCCTGTCATCATATGTGAGGTGCTCCAGTACCCTGATCATCCTCATGGCCCTCCTCTGGACTTGTTCCAACAGCTCCATGTCCTTTTTATTTTGAGGACACCAGAACTGCACACAATACTCCAAGTGAGGTCTCACAAGAGCAGGGGCAGGACCACCTCCTTCGACCTGCTGGTCACGCTCCTTTTGATGCAGCCCAGGACACGCTTGGCCTTCTGGGCTGTGAGCGCACACTGAAGCTGGCTCATGTTCATTTTCTCATCGACCAGCACCCCCAAGTCCTTCTCTGCAGGGCCGCTCTGAATCTCTTCTTTGCCCAACCTGTGGATGTGCCTGGGATTGCTCTGACCCAGGTGTAGGACCTTGCACTTGGCATGGTTGAACTTCATAAGGTTGGCATCAGCCCACCTCACAAGCGTGTCAAGGTCCCTCTGGATGGCATCCCTTCCCTCCAGCATATCAACCGGACCACACAGCTTGGTGTCATCGGCAAACTTGCTGAGGGCACACTTAATCCCACTGTCCATGTCAGCGATGAAGATGTTGGACAAGACCGGTCCCAACACCGATCCCTGAGGGACACCACTCATTACCGGTCTCCAGCCGGACATCGAGCCATTGACCACAACTCTTTGTGTGCGGCCATTCAGCCAGTTCTTTATCCACCGAGTGGTCCATCCATCAGAATGATATCTCTCCAGTTTAGAGAGAAGGACGTGGTATGGGACAGTGTCAAACGCTTTGCACAAGTCGAGGTAGATGACATCAACTGCTCTGCCCCTGTCCATCAGCTCCATAGCCCCATCACAGAAGGCCACCAAACTGGTCAGGCAGGATTTCCCCTTAGTGAAGCCATGCTGGCTGTCACCGAGCACCTTGTTGGTTTTCATGTGCCTTAGCATGCCTTCCAGGAGAATGTGCTCCAAGATTTTGCCAGGCACAGAGGTGAGACTGACTGGTCTGTAATTCCCTGGGTCTTCCATTTTCCCCTTCTTGAAAATGGGGGTTATATTTCCCCTTTTCCAGGTGTTGGGAACTTCACCTGACTGCCATGATTTTTCAAATCTGATGGCCAGTGGCTTAGCAACTTCAGTCGCCAGCTCCTTCAGGACCCACAGATGGATTCCATCAGGTCCCATGGACTTTTGTGCGTTCAGATTTTTAAGATGGTCTCGAACCAGATCCTCTCCTACAGTGGGTTCAAGGTCTTCATTCTCACAGTACCTTCTAAGACCTGGGTGATGCAGTCAGAGCCTTTGCCAGTGAAGATCGAGGCAAAGAAGTCAATCAGCCTTCTTCAAATCCTGTGTAGCCAGTTCTCCCAAAAGCTTCTTCAGGGGGCCTATGTTGTCCCTAGTCTGTATTTTGTTTGCTGCATACCTGTAGAATCCCTTCCTGTTATCCTTGACATCCCTGGCTAGGTTTAATTCTAGCTGGGCCTTAGCCTTCCTAACCTGGTCCCTAGCTTCCCGGACAACATCCCTGTACTCTACACAGGCCGCCTGTCCTTGCTTCCATTTTTTATAAGCCTCTTTTTTCCTTTGAATTCTCCTCAGCAGCTCCTTATCCACCCAAGGAGGTCTCCTGTCCCTCCTGCTGCACTTCCTTCTAGTTGGGATGCAGCACTCCTGAGCCTGTAGCAGGTGACCCTTGAATATCAACCAAGAGTCCTTTGCCCCCCTGCCCTCCAGGGCTATATCCCATGGAACCTTACTAAGCAGGCTCCTGAGGAGTCCAAAGTCTGCTCTTTTGAAGTCCAGGGCAGTGAGCTTGCTGCACGCTCTTCTCACTGTCCTGGGGATCTCAAATTCAACCATCTCATGATTGCTGCATCCAAGGCTGCCCTGGAGTACCACATTCTCAACGAGCCCTTCCCTGTTGGTGAGCACGAGGTCAAGCATGGCACCTCTCTTTGTCGGCTCCTCTATTACTTGCAGAAGGAAGTTGTCTTCCACACAATCGAGGAACCTCCTGGATTGCTTGTGCCGTGCAGTGCCATCGTTCCAACAGATGTCAGGGTGGTTGAAGTCCCCCATGAGAACAAGGGCCTGCGAGCATGAGGCTTTTCCTATCTGTCTGTAGAGTGCTTCATCCACAGGTTCTCCTTGATCAGGCGGCCTGTAGCAGATCCCCACAGTAATGTCTCCCACGGCTGTTTTCCCTTTAACCCTGACCCACAAACTCTCTGTAAACTGCTCACCTGCCCCCAGACAGGGTTCCATACTCTCCAGCCTATCCCTAACATAAAGGGCAACTCCCCCTCCCCGCCTGCCAGGCCTGTCTTTTCTAAAGAGCCTGTAACCTTCCATTCCAACACTCCAGTCATAGGAGCCATCCCACCATGTGTCTACTAGTGTATGTATCAATTATTTCTGGCATATATGCATGAAGGTCATAAATCAGATCCTTGTACAACTGCTACTGAATTCATGAGGAGGAAGAGACCTGATTTCCTTCTCAAGGGGATTCAAGATCTGACATGGAATTTACTTGATTTGTGAATGAGCTTGTGAATCTCATAAGAGTTAGATTTTAGATATGAATAAAGTTCATCATTATCCGCTTTTTAATTTCAGGTGCTCCAAAAGTAGCCTAGCCCCTGGAACTGGTGTAATTCTAGGAGCTGGTGCTGACTGAGACCAGCTAAGAATTGACATTAAAACGCCTGACTCTGGCTGGTTTCTGAAGTAAGGGATCAGCACTAAGATGGGGTGATGACACCCACTAAGAGGTCACAAAGGTAATAGCACAGGATGAAGATTAAGCAAATGCTAATGAAAGCTGACAGAAAATTAATGTAATATTCAAAGAAACCTTTGTCTGAGTGCATGGGGACAGCATATTCTAGTAGCTAAAATGAGAAGTGCAGATACATAGAGGAGGCCAGAGATGAGAGAGAATATTTGGTTGTATGGGTAGATACAAGAAAGGCAACATACTTGCTATAAGGGCTGACAAGCCTTGGGCATTGTAGAAAATCATTGACATCACCCATGGAACATGACGTGACCAGTATGGCCCACATTTCAGCCTGGAGGATAGTAGAAAGAACAGCGTAATACATAACGAGAAAAAGAGGAAGTGATTCACTTCATTAGCAAAACTGAAGCAGAAATATGCAGGGTGTAGAGAAGAAGCAATCCTAAGGTTAAACGTATGCAGAGACAGGAGGATGAAGTGTAGGAAAAGGTAGGAAGTGAGTCCCACATTCATAGAATAGGAAATGAAAGCAGCACATTTTACAAGCCTTGAAACCACTAAGTATTAAGAGATTAGGGTAACTGGGGGTTTGATAATGAACTGCATTTTGAACTGCTTCTCTTTCCTATACAGAATCAGAGCTCAAACATTTAACAGGGTGAGATTTGCCTGCACTAGCTACAGAGGTGGGATGACACACAGCTACAAAGACCCTTCTATGAGACTGTCCTTGAAATGCAATGTCATAGACGAGACTTTAGAGCAAACATTTATTTCTGTTTTCTATGTCATGTAAAGTGACTAACTATTGCTACTGTATGGATTTTCAGCTTACTGGCTGTTTAACTCTTGATTTTAGGTGGAATTAATTTGTCCTTTGTCTCAGTCCTTAGGCCTTACTACTCCTTGTGGTGTAGTGATGTGTGTACAGCAAGGCTACAAAACAATACTTTCCTGTAAATGTAAAATGAAATAAGTCCAGCTTCCTAAATTGTTGCCAATATGTGCTCCCTGATGGGGTAATGGGATTCCCAATAGGTCACAGGTGAGCAGGGAGGTGTGTGTGCAATAGAGACAGATCTCTGGGTTTCCAGGCTGACAAAAGACAGCACAGCACATGCTAGTTCATTGCAGGTCACAGAAGGCATCTGCTGTCAAAGTTGCCTTCTTTCCTTTCCCCCTGGCTCTGAAATCTGATTGCAGCATTAGTTGTCTTGCTTGCTACTCACAGTGCACAGTTCTGAGCTGGACTGTGCTCAGGGTGAGCCCAAGGCCTCTCTGATCTTGGGCGGTGATGATGGAAAGCTTGATATTGAAAGACGTGGGTTTGGGACCCTTATTTCTCTGTCAGTGTGACAGGGCTAATCTGTGCCCTATGAACTCCTGGAAACATTATTTTGCCTGTTTCTCTGTCCCTTATCTCTCTTCTGTGTTTCTGTACAAAGCATTTAAGTCTCCAGCAAAGGCCTCTCTCACTTTTCAGTGCACATGCATTCCCTGCCTCAGGCCAAGGTAGCGCCAATACCTGACTGAGAGAGGGCTGCGCAGTGATTATAGACTGGTTTATTGTAACTTTTGTGCCAGGTTGCCCGTGCCTGTCCAAGAGCTCTGAAACAGTAGCGACCTTTGTATACAGACGTATTCTCAGCGGCACATCTTTTCAGGCATTCCTGCATCCCTAACCCTTGAACAGGCTGTGATGTTAATTTGTGTCACATTCATATAGCCTATATTAGATTAAAATTTTAGCCAATGTGTTGTTGGGCAAAGCAAAGTAATCAGTAACCATAGGGCAAATATAAAAATAGATTTTCATGTTCTTTCAGATGTTGTCCTGGGTTCAGTTGGTACAGTGCTGTGGTTTTTCTTAGTAGCTGGTGCAGTGCTGTGGTTTTGACTTTCAGCCTGGGAACAGCGCTGATAACACCCATGGTTTTAGCTGTTGTTCAATACTGATTACTCTGACCAAGGACTTTGTGAGTCTCATGCTCTGCCAGGGAGGAGGGGAAGCTGGGAGGAAGCAGAGACAGGACACCTGACCCAAACTACCCAAAGAGGTATTCCATACCACAGCACGTCGTGCCCACTATATAAACTGGGAGCAGTTACCCAGAAGGGCTAGATCACTGCTCAGTCAGGCTGGGTATCGGTCGGCGAGTGGTGAGTGGCTGTATTCTCTTCCCTTGTTATTTATTTCCCTTATCATTACTATTATTGGTGGTATCAGTAGCGGTTTGTGTCATACCTTAGTTACTGGACTGTTCTTATCTTAGCCCGTGGGAGTTACATTCTTTTGATTCTCCTCCCCATCCCTCCGGGAGCAATGGAGGGGAGGGAAGGGGGGAGAGTGAGTGAGCGGCTGCATGGTTTCTGGACTGCCAGATGGGCTTTACACCACAACAGTTCTTTTTGGCACTCAACGTGGGGCATGAAGGGTTGCGATAACGACAGATCTGACCAGAGTGTGTCTTATCGTATTTGTGATGAGCACTTATTGTTTTGGATTAATAGTCACTCATCACAATGCTGATTTATTGGCTCTCAAAGTTCTTGCTCTTGATCTCAGACTTTCAGCATGTTGTACCTGACATATAGCCAGTATTTGCTGTGTTATTGTTCATCCACTGGGGGCCATGGGCTAAAGTTCTTGTTTCATTGTACTTTATGGTAATGACTTGTAATACAACAGGGTCATTGATCATGAAACTGATCTGGCTTGCGTTCCCAGTGTGGTTATCACCTCTATACCTTGGGAGGTATGTAATAGAAGTGTTCAGCAATTACACATCTTTTTTTCCCATCCTCGGGAGGTCAGCCCGTGAAGGAGACATTCCCTTACCTTACCAGCCCCCCCCCCCCCCAGACTATTTACAGCATCCTTTGAGAGTTCTGAAGGTTTTGAATGGCCTTTGGGTACCTTTGAGACCTGCCTGCTGATTGTGATGGGGATCACCATGTTAGAACACATACAGAGTGTGTTTTACCCATGACCACTGCATCTGATCCTGAAAATTACGCAGAGTAGGGTTTAGGCCTTGTCTACTTCTAGACAACGATTTAGGAAGACCAAGAGACTTTCCCTGAGGCTGGACAGTCATGAGTGGCAGGCTGTGTGGGATAGTATGGGCAAGTAGCTAGGTCAGTGTGCCCCTCCAGTGCTTTGGAACTTCACCACTGAACAAGTGCAGAATCCAGAAAAATTAGTAAAATACTTAAATGAGGTGTGTTGTCATCCTGGTCATACCAGAGAGGGACAAATCATGGCAGTGTGCCGGGGCTTGGCCTATGCTTACAGGGCCCTGTTCAACAGTATCCCAACTTCAAAGGGAAAAAAATGTCTCTGGATCTGATGGCAAAGCAACAGACAACACAGCTACTCCAGCTCCAAGCACAGCAGCTACACCAGCCCCAGCAACAAGCACAGCAGCTACTCAAACTCTGACTACAACAGATAACGCAGCTACTCCAACTCCAAGTAGAGCAACTATACCAACCTCAGGGACAAGTACAGCAGCTACTCAAACTCTGACCAGCATTGTCAGCACAGCTACTCCAGCTCTGAGCACAGCAGCTACACCAGCCCCAGTGACAAGTACAGCAGCTACTCAGACTTTGGCTACAACAGACAATGCAGCTAATCCAGCTCCAAGCATAGTAGCTACACCAACCCCAGTAACAAGTACAGCAGCTACCCAAACCCTGACAGCAGATACTGCAGCCCCTCCAACCACAGTGATAATCACTGCAGCTAAATCAGAGACCAATTTGTGTCAATATCAGTTGCCCCTGTATGGAAGGGGAAAAGCAAAATAGAGGCAAGAAAGATGAAAGATGAAGAAACGAACTTACTACACAGGACAGCATCTGATCAGGATTAGTATGTGAATCAGAGGAAGAAGAGGAAGAAGGGGTGGCTTCTCGACCCTGGATCTCAACAGAGCTACGGAATATACAAAAAGATTTTACCCGTCAACCAAGGGAGCATATCATCACCTGGTTGCTCCGATGCTGGGACAATGAGGCTGATGGTCATGAGCTAGAAGATAGGGAAGCCAAGCAGCTGGGATCAGTTGCTAGGGAAGGGGGAATTGACAAAGTAATTGCAAAAGAGAAACAGACCCTCAGCCTTTTGAGGTGGCTCTTGGCAGCTGTGAAAGAAAGGTTTCCATACAAGGACGATGTCATGAGTCATTCAGCCAAGTCATGTCATGAGTCATTCAGCCTTTCACTCTAGAGAAAGGCATCCAGTCTCTGAGGGAATCAGCCAGTGTAGAGATGATCTATCACATCAAGCCAAACACTGGGGACGCACCCAGAGACCCAGATGAAGTCAAATGTAGACAACCCATGTAGCGGAAATTTACACGGAGCGCACTGTCATCATATGCCCATTCGTTGGCAGCAATAACCTGGAATGACATAGCACCACCAGCAGTGGAAGAAATGATTCATAAACTCCAAGAGTTCGAGGACAATCTCACCCCTTCCATCCTCTCAGCTGTGGAAAAACTATTCCAGGAGTTCAAACTATTAAGAGACAATATATCTGATCTATCCAGCTCCTCACGTGTACCAACACACGTCTCAGCTATTAACAAAAGGCATCCTACTGGTAGAAAGAGAAGATATAGAAGGTATACACCACAGGCCACCCTATGGTTTTACCTGTGGGATCACAGAGAAGTCATGAGGAAGTGTGAGAGAAAACCTACTTCAGCTCTGGAGGAATGGGTGTGTGAATTGAAGAGGAGAACAAAGGTCAGGGATGATCATCCCATGAAAGCTGCTGCTTCAGTCTCTGGTGAGCAGGCTTCCAGATGGAGTGGAAGAGCTGATTTTACTCCAGCTCCCGTGATAAAGACTAATCCCTGTTGACAAGACGTAAGTGACCATGTTGTGATGACTATTAGAGGGGTCCTGCGTCCAGCTAGGTAGAGATAGGGGACAATCGGGTTTACTGGACTGTGTGGGTCAGACGGCCTGGCACATCAGTCCCACAGAAGTATAAGGCTCTAAATAGCCCCCCCTCAGGCACCTCCAAAGGGCTTTGGAGAGGAATCCAAACATGGAAACACAACCTTACCATCTACCATGGAGTGATCCAGACTGCACTGGAACAGGGGCAAGCTCCAGAACACCTGCAACACATTGATGACATTATTGTGTGGGGTGATACAACACTCCCGTCATAGGAGCCATCCCACCATGTTTCTGTGATGCCTATTATATCATACCCCCGTAGATGTGCACACATCTCTAACTCCTCTTGTTTGTTCCCCATGCTACGAGCATTTGTATAGAGGCATCTAAGCTGAGCTCCAATCGAAGCCGGCTCGTTGGCTGGAGCAGCTGGTAAAAATAGACCTTAAAAGTTATCTATCTATTTCCAGCACTCCTGACATATGCAGGAACGTCTTTCACTGGACCAGCGCCATACAAGCCAGCCATGAGCACTTTCAGGAACGGAGCATTCACAGCTTCCCTGGGCAACCTGTGCCAGTGTCTCAACACCCTCACAGTAAAGAATATCTTCCTAATATCTTATCTAAATCTACCCATTTTCAGTTTAAAGGCATTATCCTTGTCCTTGCCCTGACCCAGGTGCAGGACCTTGCACTTGACTTTGTTGAATTTCATGAGGTTCACTCCGTGAAGCCAACTTCTCAAGCTTATCAAGGTCCTTCTGGATGACATCCCTTCCCTCCAGCATGTTGAACGTACCACACAACTTGGTGTCATCAGCAAACTTGCTCAGGGTGCACTCAATTCCACTGTCAATGGCATTGACAAAGTCATAAAACAGACTGGTCTCAATACCATCTCCTGTGGAACACCACTCATCAGCAGTCTGTACTTGGACATTGAGCCACTGACTGAAATACTTTTAGTGCAACCATCCAGACAGGTCCTTATCCACTAAGCGGTCCATCTGTCAAACCCATGTTTCTCCAATGTAGAGACGAGGATGTTGTTAAATAGTATGAAAGGCTTTGCATAAATCCAGATAGATGAGATCAGTTATATAATATATATAAACATATATAATACATATACATTATGTATAGTATAGAAGTATAGATTACATCATATTGTTATATAACAGATATTAATAATATAGACTGCAATTTTTTGAAAATAATATTCCAAGTATATAGTCTTTAAAGATTTGAGAATATCATTAAAAATAAAGTCACACTTTCACATAGTTCATGTAGATTCCTACTTATTCAAAATACTTTCCTTCAGATTAATTATATACCAACAACAAAGTCCTCAATAATTCAATTTATATTCATTTTATAGCACAAATAAATAATTCCTAAGTATTAAGAAAAGAACAGAGGAATGAAAGGTGCAGAATCATTTTAGGCTAGACAGCATCACTGAGGAAGCTCAGTCTCAGAGGACTGTCTCCTGTGCCCTAGGTCATTTGATAGAATGACATATTGTGATACATATAAAATCCCAAAAGTGAGAATCCCATATGATATCACTCTCATGGTGTTAAATGTCTGTTATGTTTACACCATGAAAGTAAGATTTAGTAAGAAGTTTTCTACAATCAACCTTTTATTTGTTTCTGAATTGAAGATCTATTCAGTAAGAGCAAAAATGTTAAATCAGTTGCTCATAAATTGCAGTAAAATTTTTTCATCACTACCAAAGCCAAACTAGAAGATTAATCCGAATACCCTAAGAATAGAGCAGCAGCTGAACTCTTCCTTCTAGATTTTGGATTTTCTTTCAGTTGGGTTAATAAATGTTCATTCTTTTGTACTAAAATCAGCTAAACATTGTAAATTCAGAACCTTGGTTTCAATTCAACATGTGAAATTTGGGGTCCATCTTGCTGTCTTCACTTTCCCATATTAGCATCTTCAGATATTGGTGGTCAATTTAACCCTGTCTACAGGTCTACAGAGAAACAACAGAAGCAAACACCCGTTTTTCATGTTTTGTCATCACCACCAAACATTCACTGCTCTCCAGGATCTCTCCATCCTCACTGTATTGTGCTTTGTTGCCCAATGTAGCCTCTTTCCTATTCAGCTGCCATGATTCTAATTACTAATGCTTTTAAAATGAGGACATTGTAGTGCATGCAGACTGGGCTAAACTTGTGCCCTGTGCAATACCATCTGGCAAGGACAACAAAGGAAAAGATTGGTGCCTGGTTGTTGGTTTACAAAGGGATTATCAGGGGGATTGCAGAGGTCTATAGGATGTGGTAGGACTGGAATGACAAGATACAAGTTCTCTCTTTACCAAACATAGCACAGTTTTGAGTGGGCAGGCTTTCCTTTACCTGAAAACCTGGCATCTCATCCTATTTACTCCCTTAATCTTGGCTTTCAATGCTAATTAAAAAATCTATAGTCCTGAAAATTGGGAAGGTGAAAGGTGGGCAATTTACTGTTAAGAGAGATTTCTCTGTAGGACATAAGTGCAAGGCAGGGATAATCTGTGCATGAAGTTACATGTCAGAAGAATGGTCAATTAAAGATACTTGATGTTGGTTACACCAATCCAGTACAGACTCCTTAAAGACAGCTAATTGCACAAAGCCTGATGTGACCCTCAGAATTGACAAGCAACCTAAGTAGACAGAGAGGCAGTAATAAAGCCAGGAATGTCAAGTAAAGTGGAATTTATATATATTTTTTATAAATATATATATATGCATATATATATATGTATTTTATATATATTTATATATACCTTAACCAGTGGCACAAGTAATAAAGAAAAGTGATTTGGTTTGGAGAACGATATATACTTCAAATAAGGGATAAACTTCTTTTGATATGTTCAGCAATATGTTTCAATGTGCAAACTGATAAGTGAGAGTGGAAGAAAATAGGACACCAGGAAGTCATAGGGAACTAGCCAAAGAGAAAGGTAAGTGGGACAAAAGTCAAGTGAAAGATTGTTCTTGCTGACATGGATATATAGAGAAGAAAGTACCAGTGAAAGGCAAGTTGTCAGACCTGAAGTGGAGCATCTAAATCAGTATTTAGGCAACCCAGTGCATAATCTGGATTTTAGAGATACTAAGTCCCTTCAGCTCACACTAATGTAGTATTTATCACCTGAGGGTGTCAGACATATTTTTATGTGCCTGAATCTGAATTATAAGTATATATGCCTATAGACAGATGCTTGAGGTTTGACTAACTGTTGATAGAAGTTCATAATAACATTAAAAAACAAAACCCAAACATCAAAGGGATAGTTGTGTATGTGACATTTTCACAGCTTATTGTGTTTTTTGAAATGTTGCTATAGGATAAATCTTCCTTCAACATTTTCCTATCTGTCTGTGGTCTTTGAGATGCCAAATGAAGGATGACTCTTCACTGGGAAGCTATTAGATATTGCTATAAATACTAGCACATGGAGTACTGTAGCCTGGATAAGTCCTGGGCAGATTTACCCTCGAACACGTGCAGTGTATGGGCTGATAAAAAAGGTAGAGGTGTTTAACCAGCCATTTGCTCCTTCATGTCACTTTTCAACCAGTAGACAGAGGAACAGAAAACATCTCTACAACAGATACTCCAGGTAGAACTGCCTCAGGTGTAAACTAATGCTAAAGAAGGTAAATCTTCAAAACTAACGGAATTTGGGTATGAAGAATCATCTAACACATTATATGACAGGGTGTGATGATAGGCTGTTTCCAATGCCTGCTTCTTTACAGGGAAATTCCAAGCATTTCTGATGTAAAAGACGTCCAAAATGTCTAAACATTGACCTCACAGTTGAAAACATTGAATAGTCCTTCAGGGGAATATCATTTGAAAGTCTTGGCTTTGTTGTTTTAACTGAAATAGCAAAGTATGCATTAAATCTAATTGTGTTGAGGACTGTTCATTTTTAATTCAGCATGCTTCTATTCCCTTCTAGAGGCGATGTGCAAGTATCTTCATGGAAACTCTGCTACGACGAGGTAAGCTGAGGCTCCTTTTCCATAATTATAACTGCTGCACCTGTGGCCTACCAACCACTTTGGATTAGATGTGAACGTGTGCTCATATTTATGTGGCTTTAGTAAATGCACACAAATGATGTTTGTTTTAGTTTTACGCACTAGATAGGGGAGAACAGATCATACTGAAGTCACCCTGCAGACTATCAAGTAAAATAGTTATCCCTTTGAAAGTATTTCAGATGTGTACCACTACATGTCAAAGGGTTCTCCATTTTTGGCTAAAATAGCATGAAACCCTTATCTGCACTGTAGCTAGTGTGTTCTTTTAGCACACAAATATATCTAAGATTCCAAGGCAATAGAATCATAGAATAGTTAGAGTTAGAAAGGACCTTAAGATCAACAAGTTCCAACCCCCCTGCCATGGGCAGGGACACCTCACACTAACCCATGTCGCCTGAGGCTCTGTCCAGCCTGGCCTTGAACACTGCCAAGGATGGAACATCCTTGGGTGACATGGTTTACTTTATTATTTTTTTCCCCAGTGTAATGCTTCAGATATATACTGGTTTTGAAAGAGAAAGTTATTTTCTGAGGGGCATTTTTAATTACCTATGAGCTGATTGAAGGTATTCAAACACCTACTACTTTAATTTCACTAAGGTTAGTGAAAGCAGAAGATAAATTAACATACATTTGGGAATTGCTGCTGTCTGAGCATTTGGACGTTGTTAGTGGAAAGCATTGATTTTGTTTGGCTTTTGTATGGCACAAAATGAGATTGACCTCAGATAGCTGTTCTGGAGCAGTTCATGGCCACTGACAACTGAAATGCAAAATATCCCAGTTCTGCCTTAGGAGTTAAATCCATTCCACTGATTGATTGGCTTGCCCAAGCAAATAATCACTATTAGTCTGGCCAAGGTTACTGGTTTTCTGTTCTCAAAGGCTGTAAAAGGCAATTTCACTGATTCCATATTGCATACCAAAAAAACTAATATAAACGATACATAATTTTGCTTTATATAATTTATGTTGTGTAAGGTATTACTTCGCAATGAATTCAGCTGAGTTATATAAACCCACACCAACTCTGAATCTAACCCCTTTGCCCCAGACACCTTCATTTGGGTTCCTGAATTGTATGTTCCCTGAAAGATACACCAATGAAGGGGAATCTTCAAGTGGCTGTCTCTTTGAACTTTGCTGAACAATTTTACACCTTGAAGAAATTTATGCCGGGTTGTTTCTTATTAGATCTAAGGAGATTTATAAAAAGCATTGTAGATTTGAATTATCATAACTAGGAAACTGTCCTGGTTTAAGCCCAGCTGGCAATCCAGAACCACACAGCCACTCGTTCATTCCCCCCTGCTTCCTCCCCCTGATCCTGGAGGGATGGGGTGGAGAATCGAAATAATATAACTCCCACTGGTTGAGATAAGAACAGTCCAGTAACTAAGGTATAACACAAATCACTACTGCTACCACCAATAATAATAATGATAAGGGAAATAAATAACAAGGGAAGAGAATACAGCCGCTCACCACTCACTGACCGATACCCAGCCTGACTGAGCAGTGATCTAGCCCTTCTGGGTAACTGCTCCCAGTTTATATAGTGAGCACGACGTGCTGTGGTATGGAATACCTCTTTGGTCAGTTTGGGTCAGGTGTCCTGTTTCTGCTTCCTCCCGGCTTCCCCTCCTCCCTGGCAGAGCTTGAGACTCAGAAAGTCCTTGGTCAGAGTAGTCATTATTGAACAACAACTAAAAGCATCGGTGTTATCAGCACTGTTCCCAGGCTGAAAGTCAAAACCACAGCGCTGCACCAGCTACTAAGAAGGAGAAAAATGTGACTGCTGAACCTAAGACAGAAACTGAGGGGGCTGTATTTCCATAGAGCGGACATTATAAAGAAATGCCGAAGTCTGTGTTTTGGGTGTAGAAAGTACTGAAGCTTTTTAACTAACCTTGAACAGAGAAACACAATGTACCAACAAAGCACAGGTAAAAAACACACATTGATTCTGCTAGCTAGACTAATGTCCTGTCTTACTTAGATGTGCACTGCCAGCTTTGTCAGTGTAGGTAATTACTTGCTCCTTTAGTTCCAAGCAGTTGCCCATGTGTGTGAATTGTTAATAAGAAACAGAAACCCTCCTTTTGGGAGAATGTTAGCTGATGAGGACAGCCTAGTGAATGTGTGTGTTAGTAGCAGAGGTGATTAGGAACTTTTCTGTACAGTATTTTTTGTCCATGCTGTTGCTTTAGAGAGACCAAAACTTCTCAGAAAAACTCGTAATTTTTTCTACTTTCTGTAGTGCATGCTTCAGAAATGCCAGAAGAACAGCTGTTAAGTGAAGCAAGGCAATTTCTCCCTCAAGAGATTGAACTTCCCTTCCCACTAGATCTCCCAACCCTGGAGGCCCAAATACTGAGAGACCATATGGTCCTATATTTGCTCAGTGTCTTTTTTACAAAGTATGAAACAAGCGCCCTGTTCCACTTCCATTTGCATCTTAAAAGTTTTCTGGCAGCAGTGGCTTAGGCAACTCTGCATTCATTGCTTCTGTGCTCCTCCCAGGCATGCTGGAATCTTGCTTTTGCTCGCTCCCAGGGCTGAGCAACCTGACAGCAGCTCCACAGCAGTCAGCAAAGGAGCATACTACACACTTTGAAAGATCAAAGAGGACAAGTCTTTTCAATCCACATTCAGGTCTTGAATTCTACCCCAAAACCGCCAAGGAAGTAGCAATGGCTGTGACGGCAATGTTCGGTTGCTGGCAGTCAGGCTGGGGCCAGCCACCCCATCTATTCATAACCCCATATAGCAGAAACTAAAGCATAATAATTTTTATCCAGTTGAAATGCTCCATAATGTTGTTACTAAACTTCTGCTCCATCCCATTCTTTAAAGCCAGTCTATTAAAATTTCTTCCAGGTTGAAAGTCAGCTCCACTTTACAGGCACAACACTTCGACTAAGATTTCTGCCACCATCTCCCACCACAACCAAATAAGCATTCAGAAAATAACGAGGAAAAATTAAAAATCAATCAAACAAATAAACAAACAAATAAGCAAATAAAAAGTAATGAAACAGGATTAGAAGAGCTAAGCTGACATGAATTGCAGACTAGAGTTAAAAGGGACAGTATATTTAATTATACAGAGGAATGGCAGGTGGGGGAAGGGCAGTGACACTAGGTGTACTTTGCGTCCAAAAATACTTGGGCACAGTGTTAACAGACAGGTTCAGATGATGTTCCCATCATCTTTTAGCTGTTGCTACCAAATGTACAATGTGCTTCTGTGTACTGTCATAAGTCAGCTAAAACATGTGTAAACATATGCTACGTCAGTCATTAAGGAGAAGGGTATAATTACACTTTTAAATGTGGCAAAGCATTTTGAAAGTAGCATATAATTTTCCAGAGCAGGAACCTTTATGAAACATATCTTTCCCCAAGTGTTTATACAGCCTGACATCTCCAGGTTTGTTCAGATCAAGAGCCCCACTGTGAACAAGCAGGCTTCAGACAAAGGAGGCAATTTTTTCTTGAGATGCCATTTCAATAAAAGTGAGAGGCAACAAAAGAGAGGAGGGGAAAGAGCAAGAAGAAAGAGAAGAAGGGCACAATGTGTTACTGCACATGATTCAGAAATATGTAGGATCTCGTATAATTACCCTGGGAAGGACTGTCGACAGGTGCCTAATGTCAGGGTACTGCTTGCACTGCTGTCTAATAGCAATGCTGTGGTTTTACTCTTGATAAAGTTGAAGACAGGTATACAGTTTATATTTCTAACTAAATTAAATAGTCTCACTGTTCATTTGCAGGCCACGGGATCATGCAGTCTTACTGGGAACAAGGCAGAGAAGGAAGGCATCAAGGGAGCATCCTACAAAATGTTTATTTCCTCCTTTTGATAAAAGCTCTACATAAGAGGGATTTGCAAAACCGGCCTTCAAATCTTAACACCCTCCCTCCTTTTTTTCTTCATTTATTTTTTTTAGGTAATTTTCAAAAATATCATCTCAAATAGTTTTAAATTTCTGAAAATAAACAAAAGCACTTTTCTGCCTGCTAAGCTCAGCTGAACCAACAGGCTATGTTGGCTTAGCAAGTTATCACTCATCAGCTGCATCACAATAATCATCACTTAATTTCTGTACTACTTTCAGTGACTGCAGCAAAGTGAGATCTCAAGCCACAGTAATCGAGGAAGAGCAAAGTAACATTTCCTAGCACTTGAAATAGACACATACAAGCTGCCTTATTCAGCAGACACACATTTTTTTACACATTTATCTGACATTGGTACTTTTTTTTCCAGACATGAAGTATTTCTTGTCCAGTGAAATACCTGAGTTTAGCAAAAAAAAAGATGCTTATGCTTGTAAAATAGCATAAAATTTATGGTTGATGTAATTTGCAACCTTATAACAGTGTCCTAAAAGTCCTTATTCAATCATGGGGAAAATATAATGGTAACTATTCAATAGCTGGTAAACATTTGAAAGAGATGAGGAGATTATAAAATTACTATCAGTGAACATTAACACCTGATAGAAGAAAATAATTGTCTGTGTGTTATTTTCATGAAAATATATTTCCCCACATCTCTTTCTCATTGACAGTGTTGGTCACTATAGTGTTCCAGCAAGTTAATTTATGTCTGCCTCCACAAGCAATGAAAACTATATAGAATACCTATAGAAATAATTCTAGAACAAACTTATAGAAAAATCCATGGATGATAAAACTATGTCTATTAATTTATTGCAGTTCTACAATTGTTAAGTATCTGAAAGTATTGGATACATGTCTATTTCCCCAAAATTCTTACAAATGTTCAGACTTTCCAAGAAAACTTATCCATAGTGCTAGAAGAATTTCCGCCAAATTCCCAAGACTTTAGAAAGCCAAGCCCACAATGAAATTTTGAATGTCATGTAACAGTAATTGTCAGGCAAGATTTTACCTGCCATGCTCAAATTTTGACTATTTTAGCTGTAGTAGAATTTATTTCTCTATCTTACTTCTTTAAATTTACATCAATTTCTCTTTATAGTCAGTTTTAGTTTTAATTTTGGTCTTACCATATGCTGAAGTCTCGTTTGGTATGGCTGAATGCGTGGAGTACATGCACAGTCAAATGTGTTGAAGTTTGTGTTGCATTAAATAGGCCAGTTGACAACATGATTTGGATCACAGAGCACAGCAGCAAGACTGTGTGGAAAGAATCATGCAAATTATGATTTTTTCAGTGAAAAAAATAATACTTTCATATTTAAAATACCTCTGTAGCTCTCTAGTCCACACTCTTATTTTTTTTATTATTTTTTTTTTTTTCAGAAAGCAGGCTCTAGTCCAATACAAATGTTGTACATGTACTAAAATTCAATCTTGATTAGTTAATCCTCTGAATTCAGCTTCACTATTCCTGTGATCTCTGGAACATTAGGACTTTCTGTCACAGCAGGAGACAAAGGTCCCAGTCAAGAAAGGCTTGGGCAGTAAAAGAAACTCTTGCACGATTTTGCTGGTCATTTACCTGAAAAAAAAAAAAAAGAAAAAAAAAAAAAAGCTGTAGACAGCAAGAAAAGTCCTAGAGACCTTCATGCTGGCACTGAGAATGAAAACCAAAGGGATATAACCTGATGCAAAATTTCTTAAGACCAGGTGTGGACAATAGGCTTTTAATGCGTATTGGATCTTCCATATCACTGTGCTGCATCAGATTCCTCTTAAATTGGAGGTTTATCCATCCTATCCAAACTACATCTGATGTTCTTTAACAGCAACATTGATCCTGCTATAGACAAAGCCAAAATGCTGTAGACCCTGAAAACAAATTAATAGAAATTTATATACCTGAATGGAGATTTATTTTCTGCAGTTATCATTGTTGACATGAATTTGGCACTTTATTTCCACTGTCACAAAATTAAAAAGAAGCTGTGGATAATACAGATTCTAAGCTGGTTAGCCTGTATTTTTTCAGCATAACTAAAAACAGTTGGATTACTACAAAAAAAAAATAAATTTTAAGTTGCTTTTAAAAGCAGAAAGTCATTGTAATTTTAGACTCTTGGGAGTTGTACTCAATGATCCTTATTGATCCCTTCCAACTTGAAATATTCTAAAGTTCTATGATCCTAATTTTCTAATTACCTTCATTTCAATGGGGATCAAATAATTAATTAAAAAAATCAAAATAGTTGCAACCACTTTTGTTTATATAAGCTTTTCCATCTGTAACAAAAATGATGGAGACAATGTTGAAATCTTATGCAATGATGGCTTCTGAACTGACTGTTAGCATTCAGTGTCATTCTGGGTGAATCTCTAAGAATGTCAATTCAGTACTCTGTAGCAAACAAACAAGTAAACAAAATGCTGGGACTATTAAGACATTAACAGAAAATGTGTTTATAAATCCTTGGCAAGGTCACATATTGAATGTAGAGTTGAATGTGTAGTGGTGATCAGCAACCTGAGAGGTCTCCTCATGACATAAAATACATAAATTAGGCCACTTTGAAAAGCATGCAGCCATCAGGATGCCATTATAGAAGCTGATCAGATTAATGGACGGAGAATGTAATGGAAGAATGACTATGCACCACTTCTCATTATAGGAGAATCAGGAAAAAACTGGTTTGTTTTTGGCTTGGGTATTAAAAAAAAAAAAAAAAAAAAAAAACAAAAAACAACTTGAAATAATATGTTGTAACCACGCAAAAGTACCTAGCTTTTCATAACACACAATTTACTTATGGAATTCTACCACCAGACGTTGCCTAAAGAGATGCTTAAAATACAGTTATGGTGAAAAAGTGATTAAAGAATTTAATGAGAAAAAGTCAAAACACTATTATAAACAAATATGCAGATACTACTTTTAGATTAGGAGGTCCCCAAACTGCAGTTTGATAGAATCTGGTAGAATTTACTGAAAAAAACATCACTATCTCTTTACCCAGTTTTAATACTCTTCTTCAAAGCATCAACTGCTAGTCGTATTTGAACACAGGGCACTGGGCAGAGACAACTAAGAAGTCTAGAAGTTGGTCTAGAAGGTAATTTTTCTCCCTAGTAATGTAACTGAGGTTAGAGCGATAAAGAAGGTACTTATTGATATTACGGAAATGAAAACATTTTAAATTTTCAGAAAAGCATAGCTGCAAAACTCATTGCATTTAGTATTTTACCCTGTAGCAGGCTGTAGGCATTTTTAAAACACAGTACTGATGCAGCTATTACTATTTCGTTACAATAACTCTATCGCTGCTAAACTATTTTTCTACTCTTTCATTCCTAAAGCTTTAATAGCAGTCTCTATTCCCCAGTTTTCATCACATATGCTGGTATACCTCATCTGTGTAGCAGATCTCTCCCATAGTTGCAGTGACTGTGTGAATACATGTTTGAGAAGATTTTTGTTTTCATGACGAGTCAAATACACTGAGTCAACATGATTTTTGATCATTCATCCTTAAAATGTAGTAATAAGTAACCTGCTAATAAGATTAAGGTGAGGGAAAGGCTGTGGACCCCATTTATTTGGATTTTAGAAATGCATTTGACACTGTCTCCTAGCTTTCCCTGGAGAAATTAGCTGTTCATGGTCTGGATAGGTATATTCTTCACTAGGTTGAAAACTGGCTGGATAACCAAACCCAAAAAGTGGTGGCAAATGGCATCACAAGTAGTTGGCCACCAGTCTTTAGAGGTGTACCTCAGAGCTCAATAGTGCCAGCGCTGTTTAATATCCTCATTGATGATGTGGATGAGGGGATCGAATGTACCCTCCATGTATTTGCAGATGACACCAAGTTGGGCAGGAATATTGATCTGCTGGAGGGTAGGAAGGCTGTGTAGAGAGATCTGAATAGGCTGGATCAGTGAGCTGTGGCCAATGGTGTGAGGTTTAACAAGGCAGAATTCTGATTTCTGCACTTGGGACACAACAACCCTACACAACAACACTACAGGCTTGGGGAAGAGTGGTCAGAAAGCTGCTCAGTGGAAAAGGACCTGGGGGTACTGACTGATGGGTGAACATGAGCACTTTGTGCCCAGGCAGCCAAGAAGGCCAATGGCATGCTGGCCTATATCAACAACAGTGTGGCCAGCAGGGCCAGGGCAGTGATTGTCCCTCTGTACTCAGCACTGATGAGGCAGCACCTCAAATCCTGTGTTCAGTTCTGGGCCCCTCACTACAAGAGAGACATTGAGGTGCTGAAGCAGGTTGACTGCAGCAATGAAGCTGCTGAAGGGTCTACAGCACAAGTCCTGTAAGGAACTGCTGAAGTCACTGGGGTTGTTTAGTGAGAAGGCTCAGAGTGGACCTCATATTCTTTACAACTACAATAAAAAAGGAGGTTGTAGTGAGGTGGAAGTTGGTTTCTTCTCCCAAGCAGCAAGCAATAAGGCAAGAGGTAACTGCCTCAAGCTGTGCCAGGAGAGGTTTAGATTGGATATTAGGGAAAATTTCTTCACAGAGAGGGTGATTAGATATTGGAACCAAAGACTGAAATTTATATCTGTATCTGTTGTGGCAAAATTCACTTTTATTTTAAATGTGTTTATTATTCTACTTGACAACAGCAATCATGTAACAATTGACCCACTGTCATCATTTAAGTGTTGGTATAGATTATGGGAACAGCCATGAAGGCGACCTGTAATAAAAAAAGACCCCTACACAAAACTCACACCTTATGAAATTGTATTTTAACCAGTTTAATTATATCTGGAAGGAATTTACTTAACCTGATGATATAGTTACGGCCTTCTTATCCAGGCTCTAAGGCCACAAAATGTGTTTCCGAAAGAGTTTTGAGTTATTTTTTAAAATGCAGCCTGTTCTTCACAGAGTGAAACAACATTGGCAACTGTATCAAGGTGATCAAGCAAATTCATTTATCTAAAAGATGACCAAGTACAGAAGAGAGTCTGAGGAACGGTGGTAGAGCCAAACTGCCATTAAAAGTAGCTGCGAATTGTTCAGTTCTTTCCTTACCTCAGTTTCCCAGTTGTAACTAGTTTTGGAGGATCATTTTCTTTAGATAATTCCATCTGGGGCAAGTGTTAAGAATGTACCACTCATAATGATCATCACCCTGCATTTTTGTTTGTTCTACATAAAACTTGGCCAGAAAACCAAATAGAAACAGAATTTCATACACCTAAGAATCAGATTTTGAACACTGAGAATCTGCTTCTGCATGTGCTCTAAATGCATACACCCAGCACTATGTTCTGCTTTACCTAAAAAAGGAAAAAACAGCATATCTTCTGAAATTAATGAATACATTTTCTTTTGAGTCTATAGTAGGTGTACTATTTTTCAATTTGTAGCATAACATCTTCCCATACACTGGGGAGTAATAGTAGGCTATACATTAAAGAAGAAAGAGGTGTGGGTCTTCTAAAGCCCACACTGAGTGGCAGAAATTGTTCCAATTATGTCACAAGGATTCTGGTAAATCTTCATTTTCTTCTATCTGAAGCCTACTCCTGTAAGAGGATATTGTTTCAGCGAAAAGAAAGAAAACAAGGAAAGCAGAAAAAAATTACCAGCATGACAGAATTTTCAAAGAGCACTGAAGAAAAGTCTTGGGGATGAAAAAGTGCAACAGAAAAGTTAAGGGAAACATTTCCACAGAGACCTATAACCTCTAGTAAAAAGAATAAGTATAGTCTTGTGCGTATACCCACCTTGATGTTGCTTTCTGTAAGTTTTATTTCATGTATAAAAATAATAATATTATTTATTTTACTCAGACAGTGTTTCATGTGTTTGTTCCCACATGTTTTGTCTGTGGGCTTGATGGATCTTTGTAGAAAGTATCTGGCAGACAGCTACATGAATGATTTGAGACCACCTAGGACACTGAGGTTCTGTCAGGTCTGCAGTTTTGTGTCCCAGGACAGTGAGGTTGGCAACTGGATTTGAAGATAAAATATAACCTAAATGTACCAAACCTTTTGAGCAATAATGCACAGAGATTCTTACGGCATTTTCAGCAATGCAGAAGCATAGTATCTTAACACAGTAACCAAATGACATGAAGAATATCTAATGTGTGTAGTTCATCATCTTTTTCTTCTGCTTCTCAAAAAGGAAAATAGTATATGCATTATCTTGCAATGTCTTGTATGCCTTACAAAGTTTGGTTTTATTAATGCTAAGAATCTTGTGTTACTAAAGATTTAACATTAAGAGATAGAAATCCTACTCTAATCTCCCCTCTCACCAACATTTTGGAAACTCTCTACCCCCAGGCCTTCCTGCCCCAGGAGGCAGACCTGTACCTGGAGGTCTGTACCTTTGCAATAATAAAAGTCAAGGAGCAAGGATTTACATTGCAGCTAACATTTCCAAGTGTCCAACCATCACTCTATGCTACATATTGCTGTTTGTCACTGAAGCTTCCCAGCTGTGATTCAGTATGCTGTTGGTGCTGTCCTGGGAAGGAAGGAGAGAGAGAGGTGGCAGTGGTTCTCAGAGGCACAGCTGGGGTTTGTACTCCACTGATGAGCTGGTGGCATAATGCCCTCCACAAGACATGGCTGTTCTCCAGACTCAGAGATAAGGTGTAAGGCTACCAACACAATGTCTAGGAGAATCTAAAATGAAATGTTTTTACAGACGTATTCTAATTTCTGAATCTTCCTTTTGCTATATTAGCAGAGTCAAAAGCACAGTACACTCTTTCCTGCCTCTATTGTACCTTATTTTGCCTTAATGAAGACTTGCCACTTAATTGAAAGGTTGTTGATCCAGGCCAATTTAGTACACGAAATTGTAGCAAAACAGTGTAACTAACCCAATCATAAGAGAAAATTAAAAATGTTCTGTTAAAGCATTAGTGTGAAAACAGCATGCGTTATAGAAGAAATGTTAACCATGATTTACAAGTGTTGCCTAAATTACCATGGCTTTCTCCATTTTTTGCTTTCTATTCTTCATAACACACCTTATATAATTGAAAGGGGAATGAAAAAAGAATGTCAGAGACCTAAAAGCTGTTATTAGCAATGTTCAAAGAGACAGGTGTTATTTTTTTCTATCCAGGAAGTATAGACTGTGAAGGAACCCCCTAATGGGAAGGTGTGTGGCAGATCCCAGAATATGTGAAGATGCTGTAGGTAGTTACTATGTCTCCAACAGCTAGTGAGAGGAGGTGGAGTACACTGTTTGTACCCACATTGTACCTAAATGTCACCTGGTCTTTTTTTGTGGAGGGACAGCTTATAGTAACTTCCCAAGCTCCTATAATCTGCTTTCGGGGCTCTGGATAGGAAGCTGATGTACTAAACCCTGGCTTAGTTCTTTATTCTACATCCAGTGCTGAAAACGCAGACACAAAAGAGTGAAAAAGCCTTCCCAGAATATCCACTCTGGATATTGCTCTCATGGACAACTCTACCAACTGATCTCTCTCAGAAATAAAGTTTATTTTAAAGCTTCTAAAGGCTCTTGCCTCCACTGCTGTGATTTGAAAGCTTCAAACTATATTCAGTATGTAAGTACGTAATTAAAATAGGCACAACTTCAAAAATAGCTCCAAATAAACCAGAAAATACCTACCTGAAACATCTGGGGAAATTAATTTGTTCTTCCGAAAAACCTATTCTTTCACCTTTAACCGAACAATGTTTTGAACTTTGCCGTAACCCTTCTCTGTAGATATATCAGTTCAATTTGGTTTTATGGGCATGGGTTACCACATAAAGAATGAAAATGTACACAAATTCTCCCTGTTGCCTGTGTATAGTCACTACAATCCTTCTCCCTGTAATGGAAGTATCTTACCTGATGCATTTGCTTTGTACCACAAATAATGATACTGCTGTGTCACAGTCATCTGGGGAGTCACCACTATTCTTTCCACTGGTGGTGTCTCCATTTTCACAATTGTCCTTGAGACCTCCCCAGTTGCAGTTTACCATATAAAATGCCAGTTAATTCCAAGTAGTTGAAGCTAGATTCCTGAAGGTGCTGGATTCAAACACAAACTGCTGTCTGTAAATAAAATCTCATTGGACGCACACATTATTTAATTGGCAGCTCTGCTGTTGGATTATATATACATGTACAGAAAGTGATTTCTAAAATCCACACTGTTTACTATACATGAATGTCATTAACTTACATTTCATTCTAACCCTAAGGAGTCATTTAAACCTCTTGGGTGAATCCACATTTATGAGTGCTTTCTATTGTGTGTTATTCATCCACTGCATCGTGAGAGCTCTGAAGCAGACAGAAAACTGTAAATATGTGTGTAAGGGTATGAAAAAAGCTTCATAGAAAGCATGATTCTGTAACATTAATACTGCTAGTATAGCAACCTACTCCAGGAATAAAGGAATTAAAAAAAAAAAATAAAGAAGAAAGAAATTGTACAGAGTAAAGCACAGATGAAGAAGATAATGTCAAAGAAAGAAACAAAACTTGTCTAATGCAGGAGCTGAATATAGTAAATTAACACAAAAACCCAGGGGAGAGGCTGAGAAGAAAGGATCACTGAACAGCTGTAGCATCTTGCTCTGGGTGAGGCTTCTGGATCCTGGAAATCACCCACTGCCTGCATCCTGGTTGCTTTCTGTGAGTTGTCTCTGTTCCTACATGTTTCTTGAGGTGGCTGTTCATGATAGAAGATTTTGACCCTTATCCATCTTAAATCATTTCTTTGCAAAAGCTGCCATTTACATTGCTTACATGCCTCATGCTCAGGTTAACAGTTCAAAATAAAACCTAGAAATGGTCGTTGTTTTCAGCTCCTACCTTAGCCTAACCCTTCAGAATCCCCTTTCAGATCTGAGTAGAAGCAAAATAAGGATTATAAGAAAAAAAGCTGTAAATTAGCCAAAGCTATTTTAATAATAAACAGATAACAAGGGTAAGAATAATATATTTGGATGGCTCAAACACTTTTCAAAGAGAAAACTTTTGGGGAAAAAAAAATGTAATTAACAGGGATGAAGCTGATTGAGCCTTAAAAAGCTTTTGCTACATTGAAAAATTTTGGAAAATTCCATTTTAAATTCAAGCCAAGATGATTTTTCTTATTTAACTTTGGGATTACCACAATCAAAATATCAGCTATTGCCTTGCTGCAAATTTGACAGATGGCTACTAGGAGATGGACCTTCTTCCCAGGATCCTAGAAATCCTTCTTCCTGGATCCTGGAAATCACCCACTGCCTGCATCCTGGTTGCTTTCTCTGAGTTGTCTCAGTTCCTACATATCATAGGAAGAATTAAAAGCTTGAAAATATTCATTCCAAATCACAAAGAAATTAAAGTCAGTAGTGCAGCAAAACCTATTTAGGGTACCTCTTATTAGTGTGTTTTTAGCCACTGGGTAAAAATAAATTGAAAACCAATACCTGGAGCCTGTCCTTATGCTTTCCAGTCCTCCTGAGAGATTTGGAAACAGTGTCCCACTCCTGTGCAGTGTATGTGTTGCTGAAGCTTTCTTTCCTCTGCAGCTGTTGACTTGGAGCCAACAATCTTGGAAATCCTTCCCCTGCCAAATAACCCATTGATCCTGAGAGCAGCGTAACTTCAAAAGACCTCTTCTGTATTGACCAGACCCCGTCAGATAGTGGCCGATGCTGTACCTGCTGACTACCTCCTCGCTGCTGAGAAGCTCAGCATGGGTGAGCAGTGCAGAATGGTACAGCTAAGGGTAGGCCTAAACGAGAAACCGTGAAACACGAAACCTTCTTCAGGCAGTCTTTGAATCGGTCATTCTCTTCATATTCAGTTATTTTTCAACAGTGCAAGTTGCTCTCTAAAATTTTAATTCTCTGCAGAGAAAATGTGCTTTTAATTGCTAACAAATATGTCAGCAGATGTGATCTTCCCTGATAAGAGTTTAGCCTAGGGTATACTTTTATGTCCAAGTTATGATCTCATGATAAGGTAAGTTTATAGTGGATTTTGACACATCTCTTTAAACTCTGTAACAGTAACACTATCATTTCAGGTGTTATTTATTAATTTGTAATAAAACATAATAAATATTACTGAAGTAATGGGGATTTTTTAAAACACTGTTTTGAAAGCTGTCTTGAATGTCAAATAGAATGCATTTTGCATTATTTCTGTATAAATTTATTGAATTCAAACTTTTAAATAAATCTTGCTATATCTAATATCTCTTATCAAAGCACAAAACCCCATTATCTGATTATAAGAACCTCAGAACTCACTGTCTTCAAATTTAATGGACTCCTGGTGCTTTTTTCCCTGCATAGACTGTTTTTAAGACATTTTACAGTATTTTATACATTATAAATGGATTCCATTCTTGGCTTAGTAATTCACCTAATGGACAATGGATACAAAAAAAACCTCTAACTCCAGGGACATTAAATTGGTTCTAAACTCTGAAAATTACAGCTTTTACAAAAAAGAAGAAAATACTAAAAACATGTCTAATGCAACACTGCATCTCGTTTTCCACTGCCTTCAGAATATGTCTAAAAGCTCCTAAATTTCTTAATGACACAATACGTTAAAATTGCATTCCTTTATATTTAGATCTCTAAAACATCTTTTCTTTTTTTGCAACCCTGAGGAGATCCACCAGCAAATGGAAAAAAAGCATGTTTGGCATTCCAATAGCTGGGAACACAGAAAGCTTCTACGTCTGAATTTGGGTAAGCAGCAGCACATGAAGGTACATACCATGACACACAACTGCATTGTGAAAGTAAGTCTACTGTAAAGAGCTTCAGAGTCTTTAATCTGAATCATAATTCCTTCCTTTGGGCTTCTGCTTTACGAGGTTTCAGTAGGCAGCAGTACAACAGGTGTAGTAACATGTCTCCATCTGCTGCTCTTTTCCCCACCCCTCAGCAACGCTCTGGGATCGACTTTTTGACCCTATATAGCCTGACAGCAACAAGAAGCCATGGAGAGAAGAGAAAAATACACCCTTTACTTTCCCCAGTAATCTGTCTTGATGCAGCAAAGGTATGTGGGGCAGAGGGAAGTATGTCTTCCTAATCTCTGCTGCTAACCTATGGCTTTCTAAAGCAAGGGTGTTTATAACATTTCTATAGTAAAAAAAACCACCCCCCCCAAAAAAAAAAAAAAAACCAAATGAAAAAACCCACCAAAACCATAAAAAACCAAACACAAACAAACAAATTAAAAAAAAAAAAAACAAAAACAAAAAACCAAGAGACAAAGACACACAGAAAAAGTCAATCTACAGAATCTATTCAAGTTAGGAAAAAACTATTTTTCAAATATCTGCTACTGGGGGTCTAGACAAGTATATTAGATAGATAGATAGATAGATAGATAGATCATAGAATCATAGAATCATAGAATCATAGAATCATAGAATCATAGAATCGTTAGGGTTGGAAAGGACCTCAAGATCATCTAGTTCCAACCCCCCTGCCATAGGCAGGGACACCTCACACTAAACCATCCCACCCAAGGCTCTGTCCAGCCTGGCCTTGAGCACCATCAGGGATGAAGCATTCACAGCTTCCCTGGGCAGCCCATTCCAGTGCCTCACCACCCTTACAGTAAAGAACTTCTTCCTTATATCCAATCTAAACTTGCCCTGTTCAAGTTTGAACCCATTACCCCTTGTCCTATCACTACAGTCCCTAATGAAGAGTCCTTCTCCAGCATCCTTATAGGCCCCCTTCAGATACTGGAAGGCTGCTATGAGGTCTCTTTTCTCCAGGCTGAACAGCCCCAACTTCCTCAGCCTGTCTTTATATGGGAGGTGCTCCAGTCCCCTGATCATCCTCGTGGCCCTCCTGTGGACTTGTTCCAGCAGTTCCATGTCCTTTTTATGTTGAGGACACCAGAACTGCACACAATACTCCAGGTGAGGTCTCACAAGAGCAGAGTAGAGGGGCAGGATCACCTCCTTCGACCTGCTGGTCACGCTTCTTTTGATGCAGCCCAGGATACGCTTGGCTTTCTGGGCTGCGAGTGCACACTGAAGCTGGCTCATATTCATTTTCTCATCGACCAACACCCCCAAGGCCTTCTCTGCAGGGTTGCTCTCAATCTCTTCTTTGCCCAACCTGTAGCTGTGCCTGGGATTGCTCTGACCCAGGTGTAGGACCTTGCACCTTGTCATGTTTGAACTTCATAAGGTTGCCATCAGCCCACCTCACAAGCGTGTCAAGGTCCCTCTGGATGGCATCCCTTCCCTCCAGCATATCAACTGGACCACACAGCTTGGTGTCATTGGTAAGGTTTCTGAGGGTGCACTCAATCTCACTGTCCATGTCAGTGACGAAGATGTTAAACAAGACCGGTCCCAACACCGATCCCTGAGGGACACCACTCGTTACCAGTCTCCAGCTGGACATTGAGCCATTGACCATAACTCTTTGCATGCACTCATCCAGCCAGCTCTTTATCCACTGAGTGGTCCACCTATCAAATTGATGTCTCTCCAAGTTAGAGACAAGGATGTCATGTGGGACAGTGTCAAATGCTTTGCACAAGTCGAGGTAGATGACATCAACTGCTCTGCCCCTGTCCATCAGCTCCATAGCCCCATCATAGAAGGCGACCAAACTGGTCAGGCAGGATTTCCCCTTAGTGAAGCCATGCTGGCTGTCACCAAGCACCTTGTTGTTTTTCATGTGCCTTAGCATGCCTTCCAGGAGAATGTGCTCCAAGATTTTGCCAGGCACAGAGGTGAGACTGACTGGTCTGTAATTCCCTGGGTCATCCATTTTCCCCTTCTTGTACATGAGGGTTATATTTCACTTTTTCCAGTTGTTGGGAACTTCACCTGACTGCTATGATTTTTCAAATCTGATGGCCAGTGGCTTAGCAACTTCATTTGCCAGCTCCTTCAGGACCTGAGGACGGATTTCATCAGGTCTCATGGACTTGTGCATGTTCAGGTTCTTAAGATGTTCTCAAACCAGATCCTCTCCTACAGTGGGCCTAAGGTCTTCATTCTCACAGTTGCTGCATCTGCCTTCCAAGACTTGAGTGGTGTGGTCAGAGCATTTGCCAGCGAATATAGAGGCAAAGAAATCATTAAGAATCTCAGCCTTCTCCAAATCCAGGGTAGTCAGTTCTCCTGATAGGTTCCAGAGAGGACTCATGTTGTCCTTAGTTTGTTTTTTATTCCCGATGATATGATTTCATATGATCATATAATTTCAAATTATTGTATATGATTTCATATGATTTCATATGGGTATATCATTTGATATGATAGAATGCATATCATCACTTATATTTCCAATTATATTACCACTTATGATTCTGGTAATACAAAAAAAAAGGGCAGGGGTAAATGTATAACCTTCTCCACGCCATTCGCTATGACATTTATCATTCAGATATTTTCCCTCATACAGTAAACCCTTCATCTCATGTTACAGTCCAAAACTCACACAGGTTGGACAGGATCTAAGGTTTCTTTCAGTTCAGCATTCTTCTCAGAATGGTATCAGCACTGAATTTTGAACAGATTGCTTAAGGCTTTGTCCAGCTACATCCTCAAAACCCCCAAGAACTTAGATTTTAGAAACTCGTGTTACAAACTACTCCAGTGTTTAATTAATTCCATAAATCCACTTGGAACTAGCAATATTTAACCTTTCCCTAGGTCAAGGTTGGTATGGATCTAAGCATGAGCGTTGCCTTTCTTCTGGTTTTTGTTCTGCATGTTTGCGAAATCAGATAAAGATTGCCAAAAACTGTATTCTAGGTTAGTGATTTGGAAACCTGAGCAGATGTATGAGCAATATTCTCAAAACCTACTGCCAGAAACTAAAGCTAGCTTTCCCATGTTTGTACCTCTCTATTTGTAAACTGTAACATGAATATAGATTTCTTTACCAAACAATGTATGAAAAAAGCAAATTTAAACTCACAGCCTTCTTTTCTCCTGATATACACATCTCTATGACTCAAACATTATGGCTTGGGTTCAAAAACATACAAGTAAATTTTTAGCTTTGAAGTCTGTAGTTGTAAATTGCAATTATCAGTCTGTTTTCTTAGCATGGTAGATAATTAATGTTGCAAAATACATAAGACACGTAACATAAGAGCACACAAGACAGCAAAAATAATATGCTGAGGCACCTTAAAAAAAAAAAAAAATCTGATCCAAACAGGAAGGCAGGGGGAAGGGAAGGGAAGGGAAGGGAAGGGAAGGGAAGGGAAGGGAAGGGAAGGGAAGGGAAGGGAAGGGAAGGGAAGGGAAGGGAAGGGAAGGGAAGGGAAGGGAAGGGAAGGGAAGGGAAGGGAAGGGAAGGGAGGGGAGGGGAGGGGAGGGGAGGGGAGGGGAGGGGAGGGGAGGGGAGGGGAGGGGAGGGGAGGGGAGGGGAGGGGAGGGGAGGGGAGGGGAGGGGAGGGGAGGGGAGGGGAGGGAAGGGAAGGGAAGGGAAGGGGCAAGGGGAAAGGGGAAAGGAGGGGAAGAAGGGGTAAGGAGGGGGGAGAAAGAAAGAGGGAAGGAGGTAAGCAGAAAAGGAGAGTTAAAAGTGGGGTGAGGGGTAAGGAAACACAAAGTGAAAGAGACTGGGAGAAAAAATGAAGGCTTTGTTTTGTATTATAGTCTTCACTGAGAAGAGGTATTCTGTCTATAAATCAAAAATATCTTTCACCCCTTTTACTTACTACTTTCATATGAGGTATGCCCACTGTGACAGTTTTCAAGCTTTCACTCGTGATTATTGGTTTTAATTTCATTAGGTTATTTTCATTGACCTCTTTACTACTGACCTGTTATTTTACTGAATTTGGAGGGGTCATTTACACTGACCTCTGTTGCTTTCCTGGTTTTCTCTCCACTTTGCTCTCATATCACCCGAGCAATTGAATTTCAGTCTCAATTCTAGTTATTGAATGCATAACGTAATTTCATTTGTATTGTTATTATTTCTAGCTGAATTGTCTTATTCGCTCTGTCTTGCCCAGATCATAGTTTAAGCCTTTTTAATATTCATTACAGCAACCTGTTTTCTTCTGGCTATGTGTTGTGGTTTAAACCGATCTACACAGCTTGTCCACCCACCACTCCCCCTTCCCCCCCCCCCCCCGACCCTCCCCACTCCCGGAGGGATGGGGAGGAGAATCAGGAGAATGTAACTCCCACGGGTTGAGATAAGAACAGCCCAGTAACTAAGGTACAACACAAATCACTGCTGCTACCACCAATGATAATACTGATAAGAAAATAACAAGAGAATACGATACCACCGCCGAACGAGTTCGACCCCCACGAAGAGAGAGTGTGCCCTGCCGGGTAACTCCCAGTTACCCCCCTGGGCATGACGTGCTGTGGTATGGAATACCTCTTTGGTCAGTTTGGGTCAGGTGTCCTGTCTCCGCTTCCTCCCGGCCTCCCCTCGTCCCCAGCAGAGCATGAGACTCACAGAGTCCTTGGCCAGAATAAACATTACTTAACAACAATTAAAACCAATCGGTGTTATCAGCTCTCTGCCCAGGCTGGAAGTCAAAACACAGAGCTTGCACCAGTTACTAAGAAGGAGCAAAACGGCTCCTGGTAAACCCAGGACATTATGGTAGAGACTATTCCTTATATTACAGATACTTCCATTCTCCAAAGACTCCCTTGCTCCTAATAAACTCAAATTCCTCTTATCTGAGCAATCTTCTTCAGCATGAACAGACACTTTCTAATTCACGTGGTGTCCCCATATTAGAGGTCAGTATCTCTACTATCAACACCGAGTCTATCAAGTCAGGTGGACTCTCAGCTCTTTTGCAGGGAAAAATCAATGATCTAATGTTTTGTCTGTTTTACCAGCTTCCCTAGAATCTCAGGCTATCAGTGTTGCAACCAATTACAGGATTCATGAACCCAGACAACACCCTCCTCTATCAAATGGTAGATTTGCAATTAGAGAATATTACAACATGTTTATAGGGTAGTTGAGAACAATGCTTTACATAGATGAGGAAAGGAGCTGTCATGGCTTCTGCTGCAAATTTTCTTCTTAGAAACAATTCTTTGATTTACATTTCTCCAACTTCCCAAACACAAATACGAAAAGTATCATTGCCAAGTTTCTTACAGATTTATAGTTCCTAAAATTTTTGTTTATGGCACAAGTCGGCGACCTTTTGCGCCACATTGAGGCACACGTCTGAGATGGTCTCATTTCAAATATATAAAGTTATATATATTTTTAATTAGTGTTTTGATAAAGAATTTTAGCTTATTTGGAACATAATAATTTTCAAAGAGATTAAATAAAATCTACAGTATAGTATTAGAAGAAAGAAGACTGTGCACAAATTATGGATATAATAATATGGAGAATATAGCAGAAGCACAGAACCAAAATACAGCAACGATTTGAGGGACATACAGAATATTTCTCTGTGTAGATTGGCAGTTCCGGAGTCTTGCTTTCACCTATTTCATTGCAACTGTTTGCTCTGCTTTTAAAGCTTTTTTATTTTCAGTTCCAACACAAGTCTTAGAGGTATTACTTGTTTTAACTACTGGAAATCTCCGATATCCAACCATCAGAATCAAAGGAACTTTTTAAGCCTACACCTTGTAGATTCTATTTTACTTATATTCTATAAAGATGATTAATAAGAAACTGATTTTCTTGACCTTTATCCATCTATTTTTTTCTTTCTTCATGGCAAAACTGTCATATTTTGGAAGAAACAATGTTTAGCAGATGGAGAGTGACTTAAAAAGATTTGCTAAGAAATGAAACAATGGTAAATTTTGCCAATGTTAGAGCATTCTAGAGGTATAAAAAAGCTGTATGCTTTTCAGCAAAAGTATACATTTCAAGACATACTTGGATTGATTCTCTGGACTCAGATCGAATTTGTACTTTGCTAATTTGTTTCTTAGACTTTTTTTTAATTAGAGAAGGTTCTGACCATATCATGGCAAACTTTCAAGACTGCAGGAAATTCAGAATACAGAAGACGTAGGACAAAAGAAAATAGTTACAGGTTAGTCAACATGATCTATAGGTAATAGCACAGAAAAGGGCTGCAAGTTATGTCTCTTACATTAAGTTCTTGGCTTTTCAGTTGATATTAACTACTAAATTGCACATTTTCTAATATGGGCATGTAATTACATCCAGAAATTATGAGATTATGTGTTTTTATACAGTAATCAAGCCATTATTTATGTTAGTATCCTTTCATAAACTCCTTTCAAACTAAGCGCATGAAAATACATTGATCTTCAGGATATGCATGCATTTTCACCTGCATAATTTCTGAGTCAATATTTTAAAGATTTTCAGCTGAAGAATGGGTATTACAATGACATCTAACACAACCTACATACCTGACAAGAATGCTGCAGGTTTTAATGGGTGACTGTTAAAAAACGCCTAGAAAATTTCAGATGAGCCTTGGCTATGGTAGAACAAGGTGCATGGGCAGTAGTAAAACTTACACAGTTAAAAACAAATAAATGGTAGAGAAAAGCAGAAAAAAATAGATAAATTATTTTCTTAAAATAAACACCACTTTGGGAAAAGATAAATACCGTATTCAGCAAGAAACCTAAAGCTTTAAGGTTCACAAGATCCTATTGACAAAGACATTGTAAAGAAAAAAGATGCATGAAATATGTTTTACTAGTATTGTCTTCAACACATGAAACCAAGCATGACTTCATTATGCATTGGTACCTATTTAGTTTGCTCTGGAAAGCACACTATAGATGTTGGAAAGGAAACTTCATTTCTTAAATTTAGTTTTTGTTGGGAGGGTGAGGCAAAGTTTCAGAACCTGAAAGAAGCTAGTGATACTCAGTTTCACTGTGTGAAAATGTACTGAGATTCATTATCTTCACCTTGACATTTAAAAACTAGCATGTAATTCCTATGTCCATCCTTAAAGATTGTGCAATGCACTTGCAGCAGAAAATATGGAGACATACATTCTTCAGAGACAGGGAGTTGGGAAGTCAAATTTTAAGGACTATATCAGCTTCATGAGCTGCCACAAGAATATGTCAAAATACAGACCTCATTTTTATTTAAAATACAGGACACTTATACTATCAGCATCACATAAAAGGACTCTGGCATCGTTACAAATCAGCTCTAGTGTTTGCTTTTTCTTGTCCTTTTCCTGTGAAGGAGAACGTGATATTTTGGCAAATGAATTGTGTAACAGAACATTGTGCAATAAAGAAACAGAAAAGCCTGCTCTGAACATGAGGTGAGGAAAGTTTCCCTTAAAGCAGCCTTCTGGGTATAATTCTGGCTGAGGCTAAAATGTGTGGTGGAATAGGTATAATTAATTTCACAGCTAGAGAGGGAATGAAATTAAGTGCAATAAAAGGTTACTGAAATTTCCATACAAAAAGGTACTGTGCAAAGTCTGTCTGTCTTGAAAAAATTATACAGAATCCATGTCAATATTTAAGTGTTTGTTGGTCTATGTTCAGCCTGGTATTGTTATTTACTACTGAAGGGATTGAGAAAAATCATAATTCTGAAAATTTTCCACATTTCCACTGTGCACTCCCACTCTATTTTCTGTTCTTCCATATTGTTTATCCTTGTGATATGCTTCTAACATTGCATGAGGTTTGCCAGCTCTGGCTGCTGTGGACAGAAATGGTGGCTGTCTTGTTGACATTTCTGTGGTGAGGGGTCGTAGGATCACAGGATCACAGAACCATTAGGGTTGGCAGCGACCTCTCGAGATCATCTAGTCCAACCCCCCTGCCAAGGCAGGGACACCCAGAGCGGGCTACACAGGAACGTGTCCAGGTGGGTTTTGAATGTTTCCAGAGAGGGAGACTTCACCACTGCCCTGGGCAGCCTGTTCTGGTGCTCTGTCAGCACCAGTGTAAAGAAGCGTTTTTAGTTTATGGCTATTGCTCCTCACCCTACCACTGGGCACCACTGGAAAGAATCTGCATCATCCTCTTGGCACCTGCCTTTGAGATATTGATATACATTAATGAGATCCACTCTCAACCTTCTCTTCTCTAGACAGAACAGGCTGAGCTCCCACAGTCTCTCCTCATAAGAGAGATGCTCCAGAACCCTGATCAACCTTGTGGCCTCCACTGGATGCTTTTCCAGTAGCTCCTTCTCTTTCTTGTACTGACGAGCCCAGCACAGGACACAGTACTCCAGATGTGGCCTCACCAGGATTCAGTACAGGGGAAACATCACCTCCCTTGTCCTGCTGGCCACAGTCCTCCCGATGCACCCCAGGATACTGTTTGCCCTCCTGGCCGCAAGGGTACACTGCCATGTACATGGTCAGCTTGTTATCTACCAATATTCTCAGGTCCTTCTCAGCTGAACTGCTCGCTAGTAGGTCAGGACCCAGTTTGTACTGGCACTTGGGGTCATTCCTGCCCAGGTGCAGCACCCTGCACTTACCTTTGTTGAACCTCATTTTTAAGCAGGAGAGCCAGCCCTTGCATACGCACTGGATCTTGAACATCAGAGGCAGAAATGACAGACTCAATCATTGTTTAACCCCTCAGAAGCAGAGTCATTTTGGAACTTTATTCTGGTGAATGAGAACTAGAACAAAAGCAGAAAGCTATATATTTTCTTAATAGGAACTAGAATGGAATTGACAGTTTTGGCAGAACTGAAACTGAAAGGTCAACTTGTGTAAAGAATGAGAATATTTTAAAAAGCATTATTCGTTACAACTGATTTTGACTGAATTTGGTTGTTATACAAAGTCAAAACCTAAAATCTCACAGATTTTATATATTTGCATTAGGTCGTTATACAAAGTCAAAACCTACAATCTCACAGATTTTATATATTTGCATGATACATATATATATAATTTCTTTTCTCCACCTTACCAGTAAATTTCCATATGCATTTAAAAGAAAAAGAAACAACTGATAAATTGAACACTTGTATGTGTGGATGCAAACTGAATTTTAATGGATGAAGGAGGAACAAAGCCCACTTAGTATGGTCAACACAAACAATGAAAAGCAAGCAAGTAGGATATCATAGGAGCTTGTGGTTAGTTGTGTCATCAGAGGAGGTCTGATGTACTAATAAACAATTGTACCAGACAGTGCAAAAAGTGGAGACACTACCACGTTAAAAGGAAGGCAGACAGATGGACAGACTGACTGAGTATAGGGAAGCCGGAAAAGATACAAGCAAGAAAAATTGCCTGGTGGAAAGGAAGTTTAAATCCATTGTGAAAAGAGACAATTGAGAGTAGAAGGAAAACACGAACTTTAATTTAGGGTTTTCTCCTTTTATATAATTAAAATCATAAACTCATAGAATGGTTAGAGTTGGAAGGGACTTTAAAGATCATCTAGTTCTGACCCCTCTGCCATAGACACAGACACCTCCCACTAGACCAGGTTCCAGTTCCAGGTTCCAAACCTGGCCTTGAACACTGCCAGGGGTGGGGCAGCCGCAACTTCTTTAGACAACCTGTGCTGGTGCCTCACCACCCTCATAATGAGGATTTTTTAACTAATATCTAATTTAAATCTGCCCTCTGTCATCTTAAAGCCATTTTCTCTTATCCTGTCACTACATGCCCTTACATAAAGTCTCTTTCCAGATTTCTTGTAGGCATCCTTTAGGTAATGGAAGGCTGCTCTGAAATCTCCCTGGAGCCTTCTCTTCTCCAGGTTGAAAAAGCCCAACTCTCTCTGCTGCCTCCATAGCAGAGGTGCTCCAACCCTTGGATGATCTTCATGGCCCTCCTTTGGACTTACTCTATCACAACCACATCCCTTGTGTGTTGGGGGCCCCAGGCAGAGTCTCGTGAGAGCAGACAAGAGGGGAAGACTCACCTCCTTTGACCTGATAGTCATGCTCCTTTTGATTCAGACCAGCGTATGGTTGGCTTTACTAAATTAGAAAAATGCATCTTTGTGTGGGCTAAGAATACACTTGAAAATGAACAGTCAGCACAGAGAGAGTATATGTTTAAGAAGCTTCACCTTGTCTTGTTTACATTTCATTAGAGAAAAGGCTGAAAGAAAACTGGTGTTATGTTTTAGTTCACAGGAAACAGACAAGTGGATGGCATAATTGCTATTATCTCAAACAATTTCTTGGCAAACAAACAGAAGTATAGCAGCAAACTAATGGAAGCAAAATATATCACAGATAATCCTAATTGTGCCTGCTTAATGAAAAATTATTTAGTATTTTCTATTTCTATTTTTTGCAGCGATCTAATGATCTTTTCATTCATTAAAAAGATGAGTTTCCTTTAACCTACAGAATATGCCATTCATTTTTATATTGCTGAACATATTTCGTAAAATGTAAATGAGATATTCCCAGCAGAACTTGTGTTTCTGCAAATGATCAAGTCACAGTTATGCAAAATTACCCAGGCAGCAAATACAGAAATGTGTGTGACTGGCATAGGCAAAAAAGGGCATCTAATATTTGGCAAGCCAACAGGCTGCAGATTAAATAGTTGAAAGACACTGGGAGATTTCCCTCACGCTTCATACCCAGGGAGGCACTAGCACAACTGACCAGAGACCACTAGCAAGCTATGTTCTATTATGTGTGTCCTGAGGACTTGCACATGATATGCACAGTACAGTCACGCCATAGGGGCTCTGATTAAACAGTGAAAAAGCTTTCCTCTTTTTTCACTGTCTCCTCTGCTTTCTGAGAGCCTGTGTCCCTCATTGGACTTATGACCCTAACATCTGTCTTAGCTTTGCCTTCATCTTTATTTTTCCTACTACCATTAATTTGGCCTGTTCCTTCATCAAAGAGAAAGCCATCCACATCAGCTGTTCAGCTCACATTTCAGACTTTCATTCTAATTTATTTAATCAAGCTTTGTTACCTTTCTTAATTTATCTTCCCTTATTCCTTTTAATATTTCCATACTGCATTTTACATATAGTGTCTTACAGCTGCTCCAGCCCATCTTTTCCTTCTCTCAGTTGCATACGCAACTTTAAAGCACAGAGGCAGGTTTCAAGCAAAAAGGTTTTTGTCCTCTTCTCCATGCTTTGAACCAAGCATTCAGCTCAATTTTTTCTTGACAGTTCTCTCACGGTGACGGCTCATAAAGAAGCACCACAGTAAGTGTTCAGACAAATCACAGATTTTCTTGTTAGACCCACTGATGATACATTTGAAGGGTCATGATGCAGAAAGATGGAGGCATAAGAATAGGAGTTGTTACAGATCACAAGGAGGACAGAGGAGTCAGAAGAAAAATAAGATTTATAGGAAAGAAATACGTGAAATTAGAAAAGTGACAGAGCTCAGAATACTCTCCCAAAACAAATCAAATCCCTTGCATCATTAATTTTCAGCATTTGTGCTTAAACACTCTTGTTCGTATTTTACAAGCAAGGCTAGGAGTTCCAAGAATGTGTTTGACCATTGAACTTGGAAGTCAATGTTATACTCTTTTTACAGCCTGCCACACATCATGACGTCTGCCAGTGCAAAATAGCCTATCTTTTTACTGGTTCTGAGAGAAAATGCTGATCCGATGAATGTACTTCTCAGCCAGATATTTTGTCTGACTTTTCAAAACCTGTTGAACCACTAGCTGTTTTGTCTTGCAACCAAGTGGCAGCCTAACACAAGCGAGATGGCCACCTGAGTGCAGAGGAATGGGAAGCTGCAGTGCACCATGTCCTGCTCTCACTGGACCCCTGGGCAGTACATGCCTCAAATAAAATGGTTTGGATACACCTACTGTTGCTGGACTGCATTTAGCGTAATGCTAGTGGTTTCACATGGGAACAAAGGCAGACTAACAGGCATCAGATGAAGGTTAGTATACTTACCAGATAGCAATTCAAAAAGCATTGGGGGTGGGGTGATGGCGTGAATTCCCTGTGCATAAAGATGTCCTTGAAAAACAGCCATGTGATACTAAGCTGATGCAGGTGGACAATTGATGGAGAGCGTGCTAAGGGTAAGAGCTCCGAAGCTCTGAACCCTGCAGCAGGCAGCAGACTGCTTGGAGACGGTCACCAGAATCAATGCATGCTACTCTCATTTTTGTATGGTGTTCAATTCTGTGAGCATTAGAAACTGTTGAATTGAAAAGTTTGTTGCAATCAAGGAATCAGTTTCTCTGCCCTTTTTATAATCTCTCTCACCAAGATAGAGAAGCACTCTATGGTAGATGGAGAACAAAGATATAGGGTTGCATATTATTGTTAGTAGGTATGTGGAGTTGTCAAGTTTTGTATTTGAAAACAGTGATAATGCAATGTAATCAAAGCTTCCAAAGGAGAAAGCAAATCAAAATGAAGCTGCTACTTCTATTTGGCTTTTAATTGTACAGCCAAAGTGAATGGAATACACATAGAAACCTGCTCTTGTCTGAAAAGCAACATCAGAAGTTAGAGTCCATTTTCATATATGCAAACTGTTCCTCAGAAGTGCTGGTAACTGACAGATTTCTCACACACTGAATTCTCCAAACATAGACCTCCACAATGCTTTCACAAATTAAATGGGTTAACTGAGCTCTTAAATAAAAGTCCAAATGAATACGTGCTAAAAACAGATAGCAAAGTTCATAAAGAATGTTGGTCCTGAGGGTGTTTTTACCAAAGTTCAGAAAGCAGCAAAAAGAATTACGCACTTTCGTAGGCTTCCATATACCCACAGGATTCTTTATCAGTTGCACTGTATTTGGAAGCCTTGGCAGCTGTTACACATATTGTTCAGTAGTGAAGGGACATAGAAAGTTACACTAGAATAGTAGATGATCTTAAGAGTTGCTGTACAGGCTTTAGCCTGCCTCATGCTATGAATGCACCCACTGTACTCTTCCGCGTTCTTCCTTGAGCTGCAGTTGAAAGCATATATTGCAATATATAATTTCTGTTTCCTGAGTGGGATTTCTTTGCCTTAGTTACTTCTGTGTATCTTGACTGTAGCTGTCTCTTCAGAAATATAGTCTCCTTGAAGAGGCCACAGATTCTAAACGGTTACCTAAAATTTAAATGATCATTTAAAATTTTAAACCTGAATTATTTTTCTAAAACGATTTGAATATTAGGTTGTGGTCATTCATACTGGACTTATTTGAACAGATATTTATAAGAAATTCTAAGGAGGTTCTGTCCAGATTTGTAACAAACCCATTTAAAAATTAGAATGACAGCAGTTTAAAAACTTTTCTGTTGATGAGCAGATTTGGATATCTTAACACAAATTCAACACGAATTAATGCAGGTAATCTTGAAGCTGTTCATGTTCATTTGTAATTCTTCTAGTGACAGCAGTAAAGAGCATTTGAAAAGAAATGCTGTCCATAAAGATTATTCAGCTTGAGGCAAGTGACCAACATAGAGACTGTAGAAATAGCAGGTTTGTGACCAAAAAAGCATTGAAACAACATGTGGTTTTAACACTTTATATCTGAACCTGCTATTTTATCACTTTATAGGTCATTTATGAGCCTCAGGATTTATCAGTCTGTGTTATATCACCATTCTGCACCTTTACTTCTGTAAAACACCAATTTCAAAATATGCTATATTTTAAATTTTTTCAACACTAAGAAGTTTTTCTTTTTAAACCTTAAAAAAAAAAAAAAAAAAAAAAAACCAAAAAACCCCCACAACTCTGTGAGTCTTTTCAGAGTTAGTAGTTGGTATAGCATTATTGGGTGAGCTAAATACCAAAAATAATCATTGGTCCTTTTAAAGGAACATAACCAATATTAAAACTAAAACTCCTACACTGCTTCTTTTATTTTCCCACTTTTTTCGTCTCAGTTATAACGTGTCAATGAATTCCACAAGATGATTATTTATGCAAAACAATTTGATGTTGATTTGATTTGTGAGTTTTCAATAATGTATGCTAATCACAGAATCACAGAATCCCAAGGGTTGGAAGGGACCTAAAAAGATCATCTAGTCCAACCCCCCTGCAAGAGCAGGGTAACCTACAGTACATCACACAGGAACTTGTCCAGGCGGGCCTTGAATATCTCCAGTGTAGGAGACTCCACAACCCCCCTGGGCAACCTGTTCCAGTGCTCTGTCACTCTTACAGTAAAGAAGTTCTTCCTGATGTTAACGTGGAACTTCCTATGTTCCAGTTTACACCCATTGCCCCTTGTCCTATCACTGGATATCACTGAAAAAAGCCTAGCTCCATCATCCTGACACCTACCCTTCACATATTTGTAAACATTGATGAGGTCACCCCTCAGTCTCCTCTTTTGCAAGCTAAAGAGACCCAGCTCCCTCAGCCTCTCCTCATAAGGGAGATGTTCCACTCCCTTAATCATCTTTGTGGCTCTGCGCTGGACTCCTTCAAGCAATTCCCTGTCCTTCTTGAACAGAGGGGCCCAGAACTGGACGCAATATTCCAGATGCGGCCTCACCAAGGCTGAGTAGAGGGGGAGGAGAACCTCTCTTGACCTACTAACCACTCCCTTTCTAATGCACCCTAAGATGCCATTTGCCTTCTTGGCCGCAAGAGCACATTGCTGGCTCATGGTCATCCTCCTATCCACCAGGACCCCCAGGTCCCTTTCCCCTTCACTACTTTCCAGCAGGTCAACCCCCAACCTGTACTGGTACATGGGGTTGTTCTTCCCCAGATGCAAGACTCTACACTTGCCCTTGTTAAATTTCATCAAGTTTCTCCCCGCCCAACTCTCCAGCCTGTCCAGGTCTCGCTGAATGGCAGCACAGTCCTCTGGTGTGTCAGCCACTCCTCCCAGTTTTGTGTCATCAGCAAACTTGCTGAGGGTGCACTCAGTTCCCTCATCCAGGTCATTGATGAAAATATTAAACAGCACCGGTCCCAGCACCGACCCCTGAGGAACTCCACTAGTCACAGACCTCCAGCTAGATTCTGCGCCATTGACCACAACTCTCTGCCTTCTTCCTTTCAACCAGTTCTCGATCCACCTCACTACTTGATCGTCAAGCCCACACTTCCTTAGCTTATCTATGAGGATGCTGTGGGAGACAGTATCAAATGCCTTACTGAAATCAAGAAAAACTACATCTACCGCTCTACCATCATCCCTCCACCTAGTCACTTCCTCATAGAAGGCTATAAGGTTGGTCATACATGACTTCCCCCTCATAAAACCATGTTGGCTGTTCTTAATGACCCCCTCATCCTTGATATGCCTAGTGATGGAGTCAAGAATAAGTTGTTCCATCATCTTTCCAGGGATGGAGGTAAGGCTGACCGGTCTATAATTACCCGGGTCCTCCTTCTTGCCCTTCTTATAGATTGGTGTGACCTTTGCCATCCGCCAATCCTCAGGCACCTCGCCCATTTCCCACAACTTACCAAAGATGATGGAAAGTGGCCTAGCAATGACCTCCGCCAGCTCCCTCAGCACCCGTGGGTGCATTCCATCCGGACCCATCGATTTACAGATGTCCAGTTTGCATAGCTGATCCCTAACCCAATCCTCATCTACCAAAGCAAACTCCTCCTTTGTCCTGACTCCTTCTGGGGCTATAGAAATCCGGGGCCCTCGGGGAGAGTCTGCAGGAGTAAAGACAGAGGCAAAGAAGGCATTCAGCACCTCTGCCTTCTTTATATCCTCTGTCTCCAGGGTACCCACTTCGTTCAGCAGTGGGCCTATATTGCCTCTTGATTTAGTTTTATTTGCTATGTATTTGAAGAAGCCCTTTCTATTGTCTTTAACCCGACTAGCAAGATTGAGTTCCAAGGAGGCCTTAGCTGTCCTAATTGCCTCCCTACATCCTCTAACAACTGTCCTATATTCCTCCCAAGCAGCCAGCCCCTCCTTCCATAATCCATAGATTCTCCTTTTCCACTTGAGTTTGCCCAGCAGCTCCTTGTTTAACCACGCCGGTCTCCTAGATCCCTTACTTGACTTCCTACTCATTGGGACGCTCCGATCCTGAGCTTGGAAGAAGCGGTCCTTGAATGCTAACCAACTATCTTGAGCCCCTTTACCGCCTAGTACACTTTCCCATGAGACTTCCCTTAGCAGTTGACTGAAGAGGCCAAAGTTGGCCCTTCGGAAATCCAGAACTGTGGCTTTGCTAGGTATTCTATTCCTCCCACACAGGATCCTAAACTCCACCATCTCATGGTCACTGCAGCCAAGGCTGCCATTGACCGTCACCACTTCGACCAAACCCTCCTTGTTGGCGAGTACTAAATCTAGCAGCGCTAATATGCTGACATTACCGTATACTTTTATGTAACTATTTGTATCTGTCTTAATTCAGCTCCATCCCACACATATTCAGTTATATATTGTTGTTTGCTCTTATCTCTTTAGTTATTTCCCTCATCTGTCACTGCACGTAACAGGGATAATTTCATAGAATTTTCTTTGATGACACCTAAGGTCATGTTACTGAGCTACTGCAGTTAATTTACAAGAGAAATGAGCAGAAAGATGTTTTTCCTTTTTTTATTTTCTTCTAATTTACTTTGAATTAAACACTGTTTGTCAGAGAGGTCATTTACCACAGTGCCCACATTCACTGAAACTGTGCTGCTATCTATTTCTAGTGCTAGTTGATCTTACTGGTGTGCCCTTATCCTAGGGTCCTGCTCACCACAGCACCTGAATTTGTGAACTGGTCGGCACAGGCAGCAAATGCCCATATGTCGCCCTCAGATGCAGTTGCCATCAGCATGAATGCACACCCAGACCCAGGAGACCAGAAGCATTTCCAGAGTCACCAAGTAAAATGTAATCTCTCAAGATTTATTGAGTAACTCCATGCTTCTCCAGGGCCTTGTTGAAATATCTAATTGTGCACCGGTTTCAGAGGTCAGCAGTGTGCATCTCCCACTTTAAAATTACACCAACAACTGAACTTTAAAGAGATCTAGACCGGTATTATAAACTTTTTATATGGAGGCACAAGGTATCCCTATCCTGCAACCCTAAAACTTATGTATGCAAAAAAACTTTTAAACAGTACTCTGCAGCACAGTACTGTGTTGTAGTTGAACATCAACTAAAAAAAAAAACCCAAAACTTAATAGCTTGTGCCTAACGTATTTGTCTCTGTGACTTTGTCTTGCAAGAAAGCATATCGCTTTGTGACAACATATTAGTACTGTAATAGAGTCTGGTATTATAATAGCCTTTACTTGACCAGAAGGAATAAATAAAGTAAAACAATTGCACAGAGGCAGTGAAAAAATGGAAGGTCCCACCTCTTTTCTAACTACCCACTGCATCACTATCCTTTGTTAATATGTGGCACAGCTTTTAGAAGTGCCTTGGCTGTGCTAAACACTTTCTTATTTCCCCACAAGGGGATGTGATAAACATCAACACTTTTTGAAAGTGGTGTTTAAACAAAGTTCTAACTACATTGCACCCTGAGATTTGGGGATGTTTTACGTAATCAGAGTCTTATGGATCACTTTGGTGGCAAGCAAAGCAGGAGTAAAATGCAGCATTTCTGATCTGACTGGTTTTATATCTCTTTTGAACTTGTTTGCACAAGTCACTACATGATAGCAAACTCCCTGACTCCAGTAGGGTATTTAAGAATATTTTACCTTCTCAGAACATTTTTTAAAGACACAGCACTGAAACAAGAAGTAACTTCTTGAGGGATAAGTCAATTGGAGCAAAGAGAGCAATGCTCCAACAGTGTGAAAGCATTCCAAAGGGACCCAGAGACAACTTGTGTCAGCAGGCTGCAGTAAGGGGGCCAGGGAAATGGGGGGCATCTCTGTGTGTTTATCAGGAGATTCATACTGCATTGTGTGGGTGTTCTATACTTGTCTTAACTTCTTTTAAGAAATTCTTCTATGTATATAATTGCATTGTGTGTATTCGAGACAGGACATCTGGGAGAAGAAGCCAAAACATACATATACCACGGGGAAGAAAAAATAAGCAAACATATGGAACATCTGGACTACCGAATATAAACCCCACAGGATCTAGAGAGCACACATTTTTCCTCACAATAAATGGTAACTAGCTGAATTTACTCTTTAATGTCTTTAGAGCATTCCAGCTTTTACAATCAGAAAACTATTGGAATCTGAAAAGACATAGATTAAAATGCTACAATGTAATAATGAAATATTTTCATATGTATCTGTCCTGGTTTAAACTCTGTCAGCCAGTCAGCCACGCAGTCTATCCCTTCCCCAAACCCCCTGCCCCACCCTGCTCCCAGAGGGATGGGGTGGAGAATTGGGAGAATGTAACTCCCAGGGGCTGAGATAAGAACAGCCCAGTAACTAAGGTATAACACAAATCACTGCTGCTACCACCAATGATAATAACGATAAGGGAAATAACAATGGAAGAGAATACGATACCACCCGCTGAAAACGAGCCCGACCGAGCAGAGCACGCCCTTCTGGGTAACTCCCAGTTACCTCCCGGGCATGACGTGCTGTAGTATGGAATACCTCTGGCTAGCTTGGATCAGGTGTCCTGTCCCTGCTTCTTCCCGGCTTCTCCTCCCCGCTGGCAGAGCATGAGGCTCATAAAGTCCTTGGTCAGACAAAATACCAATGTTATCAGCTCTGTTCCCAGGCCGAAAGTCAAAACACAGTGCTGCACCAGCTACTAAGAAGGAGGAAAAAATGACTGCTGCTGCTGAACCCAGGACAGTACCTCTTTTATGCTTGGCAGAAAACCCAGAAAACACTACTCTGTGGTACATACACATGTTTCCTTCTGACTGTAATCCTCACACAAACTCTCTTCTGTGATTCAGGCAGTGTGTTAGAAATTAGTTTTCTACTGTTTGCATGAGAATCTGTGCTTTGCACCCACCTCAATAACTCTGTTGCTTCCACAGCAACTTGTTGAAAGAGAGAAAAAATCTTCTATAGCAATAGCAAAAATACACAACAATACAAACAGAGCACATCAGCAGTAAAATATGCAGAGCCTGATCCTAATGGGAAGGTTGCATTGGTGCTCATGGGCTAGTACAGGATAGACTTGTAGCAATTAATAAACACACTGAGATCATCACTATTTCCTCTGTTTTAGAAAGAGCTCGTCGTAACAACAGCTGCCCTTTTAATTATGTGTGCTAGCAAAACCTGGCTCGGTGGAGCAATAAGGAATACTGCAGTACAAAATTATAATAAAATACGCTTTCCTTATAGAAGAAACTAAATAAACAGTTCTAGTCTCTCTGTAACCCCGTTAGAGCACAAATAAACAGAGAATCCTGTATGATGCTTTAAATATAATGCTCGATCTCTTCAACAGAAACAGCAAAACCCACAGAGATGAGAGAAAAGATGAATTTCAAATTCTAACAGACACAAATGGACTTTAATATATCTCTCCAAAGATCTTCTGACTAACAAAAATCATGTGGGAGAAGATTAGAGTGATAATAGCAAGTCACAGTGATGCACGTACCTGATATGGTTTTAAACTGGACAACAAATATAAAATAAACAAATAACACATATTCATAATGGCAAGAACTGCTGTTTTCCAGTTTTGCTGCCTGCTTAAAATTTGTATCCATCTTGGTTTGTTGGGGGGGTTTTTCTCTTTAAAGACAGAGTGTTTTTAACATCACCTAAGCAACAAGAACTTATAACAAAGACTTAGGACATGCTACATATCAGGACTTGGGCTAGTGCAACCAATTGCCAAGAGGAAAAAATACTGCAACACATAGTAAGAATAGAATATGACCTATAGTATCAAAATATTGCACAAAAGTACTGTTCAAAATTGGCAGTCATTGCAACACTTCCAGAAAAAATAGATGTCTAAATGGAAGGTATTCTTCAATGGGCAAAAATGAAAAAAAGCGCTGAATATTTTTGTGGCAAACTTGCTTGAGCAAACCTGAGCAAGTACAGTGTGAGTGCAGAAGTGGAGAGGGAGGGAGCTGCAGGCATCCCTAAACAGCACAGAGTCATAGAAGCTCTTGGGTATAAAGGAACATTTGGATGATGTTTTAGTCCCATGAGCATTAGGACCCTTCTGATCCTTGATTCCATCTCAGAAATTGAATCCTGACAACTTTAAAACAAACCTCAGATAATTTCAGTATTTATCCTCTCTTACTTACATCACTTTTCATCATAGTTTGGATAGGAGATTTCAGTCTCACTTTCCCAAGATATCGGTGGCAATCTCTTGAATGAGTAAATACTGATACCAACAGAGAATCCACTTGATAAGGTTTCAACCCTATGCCATGCATATATCTGATGGGCATCTGAAAACAGATAAAGAAATTCTTTAACATTTCTCTGAAATATTATGTGTTCAACCCACAGAGGCTGCTACGTTCATTCTGAATTATTAGCCTTCCATCCCATGAGAAGTAACACCTAATGTTTTGATAATCTAAGTGATCCTACAAAGCCCACTCGTATAAATAGTAAGGCTTTTGTTAATACCACTTACTGCAGATGGCTGTTACTGCAGATAACTGTTGCAGTGTCCAGTGATTTTAATTGTTTAGGAAACTAAAGGACTCTCAGACTACGATGTGTTTTGCTTCAACTGTGAATGACAAACAATACACAAATAACAATATTTATTTTCCAATTTGTTCTTCTGAGTTATGTAAAACCCCTCATGATGAAGCTGTTCCTTAATACATTTATTTTGGATCAGTTTGCTATGAATTCAAAAGAATAAAGCTGAATTTTCCAAATTGTTTATGCAGCAATCAACAACAAATTAAACAAAACAAATGATGCCTACTTCTCATGTAGAAGCTGCATAAAGTAGTGACGTAAGACCAAACAAATCACTGCACCTTCCTTGTGCAATAATTGCAATCTCAATAGCTGATTTTTTGTAGTCATTGACATTTTACAGATACTGAGCTTCCTTCTCTGTTGCTCTGCTATGTAAACTGTATACAAAAGGGGAATTTTTCGAGGAACAACTTTTTAAAATCTGTACCTGTGCAATTAACACAAATCTAATTCTAAGCATTTACATTTCCTATGTAGTTTTTTAGAATGTTCACTTGAAAGAAATAGCTGAACAAGAAGGAAAGTTTTTTAATTTCCTTTTTTTTTTTTTTTTTTATTCTGTTTTTACTACTGGCATCCTGCAATTATTTCTGTGCCTTTCCTGTGGGCACAATGAAACACTTTATAATAATTTGCATTGCCAACAGCAACAGGAATGGTTTATGAATCAGTTTCCACAGGGTACAGATGCAAATGTTATACAAAATGCTAGGCAAGGGAAAATAGTGTGCTATTGTGTTTAGGCTGTTCTCCTGGAAGTTAGAGAAAGGTTAACAAACAGAAACTGGAGCCAGTCTACTGCTTGTACAGTGGGTTCCCTATATAGTGGCTGGTGTGTTTTCATTTTAGATGTCTTTCAGGTCTTTCTGTAAACTCTACCAAATGCCTGGTCTCGTGCAAAGTTCAAGTAAGTCAGTGGAAAGACTCTTATCAATAGTCTTCAATTAAAGCCTTTAGGTATTTATTCCCAGGGAATGAGTGTCAACAAAAATAAAGGAAAAAAAAAGAAGGCACAGAGTAAGAGGAGACAGAACTAGGTTTTGGTATGGATTAAGTCTGTTTCACTCTCTGCTCTGAAAAAAAGCTAGTGAAAAAATCATCTGTCTTTTTTATACATAAAAATATTTTCATGTCAATATTAGTAACTTCCAAGAATGTGGCTGCCTGAGCACACACAGATATATTTTATTTTCCTTTCTGCAAAGTGCTGTGGATAGACAATAACAGAAAACTTTTATTTACAGTCTGGCATGATTACCTGTATAAATACAGTCTATGCAAATCTACATAATAAAATATATAACATGAATGTATAAATATTAAAACTATAAACAGAATAAATACAGTAGCTTGGACAAATACAATGTAGTGTTCATAAGCAGTGTTTTTGTTTCCTTATCATATGTGACGTTCTGGAGTTCAAGAATTCCGGGTTGAGAGAAATGCAACACAATAAAGAATCATAACTAGTTTATTAATACAGGGAAAATATAGAAGTAACAAAAGATACAGTAAAAGATATCTCTGATGTCTGGTTATCTTACCAACCCCAAGGACCATGTAATGGTGATCAGGAAACCAGCTCCGAGAAATATCATCGCAGTGCGAGGTGGAAGGCTCAACCTTAGTGGGCGTCCCTGTGGACGCAGCATTGACCTGGGTGGTATGAGGTTCTGCCTCTGCATCGCATGAGGCTCAGGCTTTTATACTAACAAAAATGGACACTCATTCTGACACAGGGGGCCAGCCTAAGTTGAAAGAAGTGGCCAGCAATATCTAGAAAGGTCTCCAAGGGTCAGGACTCTTCTGGGGAGTTCTAAAGTGGAACTTTCCAGGGAGGAACCAATGCTGGACTTTAGGGGGAGCAGCCAAAGCAGGACTCTCTGGGGAGGAACCAAAGCAGGAGCTTCTGGGGCGGAGCCAAAGTGGACAAACAGTACTTTTCTATCTTTGTGTGTTTCACCATGGACCATTATCTATTGTCCCTGACACATGTGCACAGCAAATGACAGCAGGGAACAGGAAATTCAATACAAGGGCAGCTCTCCAGTTGAGACACCATTCTTAGACAACTTGAAGTATTCTCTCCCCTAGCCCTTGTAATGTCAAACATAATGCATTCTGATTCCTTTCAGCCTCCTGCAATCTTCTGGGAAGAACTTTATTCCAGTTTTATACAATGATAAAACTTGCCCTTGCTAGCACTTATAATATATACAGGAACCTCAGGTCATTGTAAATCACTCAAGATCCTTTTTTTTTTTTCTTTACTTCTAAAGAAATGCGAGCTGCATCATCCAGTGCAGACCACATATAAAAGGAGTTCAACAATCTTGCTAAGTGGCTGCTGGACAATATGCTGCATCATGTGGTAAAGGATTAAAAATAAGAGTGTGTCAAAGAATACAAGATGGAACAGCAAGTTCTCAAATAAAAGGCTTATTTTACAGAACTCAAGAGAGATGGGAAAGCTTTTAACCCCTTATATTAAATTTCAGTGACAGATCATCCTCTGGAGTTCAGTCATTCCTTTTTACAGCCTCTCCACTGGAGCCGTCAATGATGCTGCTGTGCCTCATGGAATCCCACGCCCTGACTCCCCAGCAGATGCACTTTGGGTTCTGCTGCATGTAAGTCTTACCACAGGACTCTGTGTCCTCACCACTGAATTTGCATGATAACATAAAATAACCTATAGAACACTAAGGTACTCTTATGTATTGTACTATAGAGTATTATAATTAAAAAAAAAATTGATGGTAGTAAGGTTTCTGCTATATAAAATATCTCCTGACAGGATTGAGGTCATTTATCTCTTCTAAAAGATAATCTCCTACAGGTTTTGGATGTAGTCTGGTGTCTTAGTTTAACCGCAGCAAGCAACTAGATCACCATGAAGCCACTCATTCACACCCCACAACTCCCCACCACCACCCCAGTAGGATCAGAGGTAGAATCAGAAGGGTAACAGTGAGAGAACTCATGGATTAACCTAAGACGGTTTTATAGGTAAATTAAAAGCCACACATGAAAGCAAAACAAAACAAGGAATTCATTCAACACTTCTCATGGGCAGGCTGGTGCTCAACCTTACCCAGGGCACCAGGGCTCCATCACACGTAGTGGATACTTGGGAAGACCAAACACTGTAACTCCAAAAGTCCCTCCCCACTTCCTTCCTCTTCCCACAGCTTTTATTGCTGCGTGCGACATCATAGGATCTAGGATATCCTTTCGGTCACCTGAGGTCGGCTGTCCCAGCTGTGTCCTCTCCCAACTTCTTGTGCACCCCCAGTCTGTTTGCTGGTGGGGTGCTGAACAGAAAAAGCCTTGACGCTGTGCAGGCACTGCTCAGCAGCAGCTAAAATATCCTTGAATTATCATCAGTATTTCCAGCACAAATCTAAAACGTTGTCCCATACTGGCTAATATGAAGAAAAACTAACTCCACCCCATCAAAACCAGTACACTTGGCAAGAATTGCAGGAAATAATACTTAGTATTAACTGATAAAGTTGGAAAGAAAAAAATAAAAAAGATATGGTGTTAGTGACAAACCCATCTTCAGGTGTTGTATAGGCAATGATCTCTAAAGGGATGTCTCACATTGTTCCATATTGAGGGTTTAACACAGGGAAGACTACTATTAAGGGAAGGGGAAGTGTGGTATTTTTTATGACAATACAACATGTTAAAATAGCACTTTCCTTAGTAAACTGGGAACAGAGTGAACAGCAGATATGTAACTCTCATACTGACATAACCAGCTAATGGTTTTAGGAAACAAAAAAAAAAAAAAGGTATGAAATGCAATGCAGAATGAGCATACAACCTCATATGGTCAAACATGCATTGTCTTAACATAATATTCCTGTTTGATGAAGAATTATTTTATAAGAGGCAGCTGACTAGAGGAGGTACTTGCTCTGAAACCAAAATTAGATTCATTAATTTCAGTACAGAGAGAAGACTCCTAACCACTTTTGCTGATGACAGTACTGGAAGATTTCATCAGTATGAGTATTGATTATCTGTTTCCTTGCCCAATGTCAAGTCACTCTGAATACCGGAGTAACAGCAGCGGTACTTTGCAGCATTCTCTTGCTACATGCACTCTGGAATTAATTGGAAAAGATTCTGTTAACTGTAACAGTTGAAAAACATGGATGCTTCTTTGAATCACACTCCCAGAATGCAGTTACAAAAAAAAAAATAAATAAATGGAATTCTAGGTCATATCACATGAAATGTCATGATAAAACCAGAAAGTGTTTGTGCAATGTAGAAAAAGTTCATCAGAAATATCTGAAATTTGAAATACTGACCATTGATGAATCTTATTTTACAGTAGGGTCTCAAAGTGATGGGAAAAGCCTACTTTGGGATGTAAGTAGAAACAAGTAGAAGCTATGTGATTAAGGCAGCTGTCTCTGGGATTACCCCTTATGAGTCACCTAGCCAAAACTACAACAATCAGATTAGCTGATGGAAATAATAGGAGAAGACATCATTCATGCTCTCCACAACTGCTTCATGCATTCTCTCCTTCCTGTGGACTGTAATCTCTACCAAGACCAAATCTTGCAGGATCATCCGCTACAGTTTTTTTAACCATACAAGTTATGGGCCAAAGCGTATAAGAGTGAACAAGAGTAACCCAAAATAACATCCCTCTGTTGCACCATATCAACACATAAAACTGAGTTTTTTTTGTTTTCAGCTTCTAGACAGAGACAACAAAAGTGAAAAATCAGGATCGAAATGTTGACATTTGCACATCTGTGATCTTCCCACCCGTCACTGCTATCACAGAAACATTTTTCTTATTAGATCCCATAGTTGTATCTGACACTCTCAAGAATTACCATCTTCCTTAATATACACCTGATACTTTTTGAACTAAGTAACACAGTCTGGTTTGATTTCTCCAGGTTCTGGCACCTACATAAGGGGCTGGATTTCACAAACAGACCAGAGAAGGCGGACACAGGAATTGCTAAAGGAAAAGACCTAGATCTCACATACCATTGAAAATCACAGTGCAAGCCTTCCTGATACATTTTATATTTCAAGGATCACAGGGTTTGCTCCCCTTTTCTGAAGCCTGAGCAGAATAGCAAATACTTAAATGTTCTTCTGAAAAAACAAAATTTCCTCAGCTCCTTATGATCTGTTTTTGTTTCTGCATGTACAGATTTAAAGTCAGAATGGCTTCTTTCATTTCCTTTCTTTACTACACTTTTACTTCTATTAGCATGATAGAGTCCATTTATTTCTGGGAAAGAAAACACAAATGGAAGGGGTATGGCCTGTCCTCAACAGAACTGTTCCTAGGGGTTCCACAGTGGAAACAATTCTGTCCCCAGTTACTCCATTAAATGAAGAAAGTGTAAAGGCAATGAGGTCACCTATGCATAACTGGGAAAACTATGTGTTGCATTATATGTGTTACATTACCAGAAACAATATGTATGCCGGAAATAGTATAGCTTGCTGTTTTAGCAGGAAATACTCTTCGAGTAAACTCAAATTAGAGTTGTTTAGGGAAAAAAGATTCTGGGTTTATTATCTTATTTATTACAGATTCATTAGAGAAGGTTTATGTTTGAGCATAGAATGGGAAGAACAGCTTTGGTAAAAGACAAGTAGCACCATCTTATGTACCCCAACATGCTAATCACCAACAACCAATCCACTCAGCTACCTGAAGCTTTACCAGGTGAACTCTAAATGTTGTGCGTATCTCCTTCAGTGTGCATTTTGATGGGGAATGTCCATACCTGCTGTTTTCACCTCCAGAGTGATTTTTCTTTCATTCTGTTATTTGTCTGAGAGAATGCAGTGGAGTAAGTTTTGGAGGAAAAAGGCTAAGCAAACCAGCTACTCACAGAAGTCTCAAAAATGGGCCTTGAAGTAGACTTTGAATTCCCAGAGAACTGGCTCTGACATCTTCACTAACCAAAGTGAAAAGGTGCTCAGAAAAGAGCAAAGATGTTCTGGAAACTCATAAGGTGCACCGGTCTCTAGGAATGAGCATCCCCAGCTGAAGTCTAAGAAACACCTCAAACATCTAGTAGATTTATATTTAGAGTACACAGACTTCCTAAATTACCAAGTCTCCTTTTTGTTAGAATGTGTGCTTTCTATCCCATGATAATAACGCTCTATTCCTTGAACCCTACCTCTGCTGCACTCATTACATTCAATACAAATAATTATACTTTGAGGCTCTGTGCTTCTGCAGTACTGAAGGTGCTTAATGACTTTATAGGTGGAATGATTTCCTGGGGGTTAAGCCCAGTGCAATCTTCACTGTGGATGTGATCCACAGGTGTTTTAGATCCTGTTGTAACTTCAAGAAAAGTGTAAAATTTGAATATCCAGTTGCTCATGAGAGGTGGGGCTGAGCACAGCCCAGGTATTACCCAGAGTGTGGGGAATACCCACCCTCCTCTGAGAGGACAAGATGCTCTGAGAAAGCACGAAAGCAGAAATGAAAGCAACCTTGCAAACCATCCTCATTACAAAGGAACAAACATTTCTTCTTAATGCAACCTCATCTCTTACAGCCCTCTTTCTAGGCCAAGCTAATGATGACTGGGACTTACTGTATTGATCCAGCGGGTCTTACTGTAGCTACATACAGATAACGTATCTTTTATTTTCTTCCCTTCAGCTCTTCCCACACTTAAAGTTTCTCAGGCAGAACCAATATGTGCAAGGTCACTTCTTTCCTTCATATTTTCTCTGCATCACTGGGAATATCACAGTCTCTGTGTTGCTTTCCCTGGGCAGTATTTTCAGCAGGCTCAGACTTGCACCTTTTAATGGCTCAGCTCATTCACCATTGCCACTGTGTGTCAGCAGTTGTCTTATTTATGATTTACAGGCTCTACCCTCACGTATGCTCTGTTATCTATATATAGCTAGAGGGTTTGTGTGCAGATAATGTGTGTGTATGAGTGTGAACATATACAGTGGATGTACATAAATATAAATATAGGTACATGGAACTGGGTGTGTGTACGCATAGATAACATATAAAATCACAGACCCACACCGAAGGCAGCATTTTCTCAAGAGAATGTTGCAGCAGAGTGGTGTGAGGAAAAGAGCTGTCCTTCTCACAACAGTAATGGACAGCCAAGACTGCAACTGAGTGTAATGCACAGTCAGCCTTTGTTTTTGTCAACTTTCTCTGTGAAGGGCAAGAACTGGAAGAATCATTATTGCTTGTTGCAGGACACAGTGTTTACGAGGTATTTAATTTTTATGGCAGCAGCCAGCACCAATCTAGTCTATAACATTCAAGGGTGGCATTACCCAATTCAATACACTTCTTATTTAATTGACAAATTCAAATCAACTTGAGTGTTTTTGTTCCCTTTACTTCCCACCTGAGGTGCTATACTGCAATGCGTATGCGTAAACAAGAACAGCCAAGAATAAGGGATGTTCAGCCACACATAAAGGACTCAAAAAAGAAACATGGTGTTTGGGCTGTCCAGTACTGCAACAATATTTGTTCCCATTTAGGGCAGGATGATCCTCTGAGGTGTGCCAGTGTATAATCTGCTTGCTGTTGTGAAACGATTTCATATTTCAAAAACTCAAAAAATTGTTGGGAAACATAATCCTTTTCAATGTAGATACACAAATAAGTTGTAACTTAGGAGTTTCATAAGTGGGTTTTCTTGTGGGTTTTTTTGGTTTTGGTTTTGGGGTTCTTTTTGATGTAAAGCAGCATATAACTCACACACAGAACTGACAATGTTTGCATAATGATCGAGAAAGCTAAATTTCCAGCACCCTGAATCTTAAGAATACCAAGTTCTATGTAAGGATCTGACATTATGAACTGTTGGGGGGAAGATGGGTAGTTTTGACCTGGAACATCTGTATTCTTGATTCAGATCATTGTTTAAGAGTTATCAAATTAAAAGACATACTGGGAAGCAAGTTGGAAAAGTATTATCCATAAACTCTGCCTGAAACAAAAATACCTTTCATTCTTAAGAAATCCACCTAAATACCGCATTTTTACATCACATAACTTGATACTTTTATTGACTAGAAAGCTGTTGTGTTGGTGAAAACATGCTGTTTTATTGATTTCTAACAGCATTTCTCCATAACTAAAATCGCAGCATGGCTGTGTTTCATTCAATACAATAAGGTTTAAAAACTCATCTGTCTGGCAGAATTGAATGCTAAACTACTTGAATAATTTTTCTTATTGTATTAGCTGATGTTAGCAGCATTTGTCAGACAGGTTTCATCTTCACAAGTAAACAATATTAAAAAAAATTAACTGTAAATAAAATCTAAGCTTCTGCCTATCTACCAATATAACAGCTGAATCTCCATCACAACTCTTCCATCATAACTTCAGAAATTCATAGTGTAATGACTAAATAGTTCATTTTTTTACTTTATGAAAAAGTAAATATCCCTCCCACTCACAGATGCTAGCAGCGCTGAGAAACTGGATGGTACAAAAGTTACTCGTTAATCACAGTCAAGGTACTTTAGAAAAGAAACACCTGAATGAAATGTAGCAGCATCTAATGCAGAGGAAATCAAATTATATTCCATGTGACCTTGTATTCTTTGACCCTATTACTTCTGAAACATGATCTGCTGCACATCCCCTCAAGATCTATTTCAACACTAGTGAATTTTTTGCACAAAACTCATAAGAAATAACTTTTCCTAACTCTGTAATTCTTTAAAATTAGACAGCCGTAGAATTTTTTAATCTTACTAACCTTTAAAAATCAGTTTCATCTAATCTGAAGTTACAACTCCTATTTTGTGTTAGTACTATTATGCAGTCATTGATTGGAGGATAAAAGTAAGGTCTCTATCTTCTATTAATTGTGGCTATTATACCTTATTTTTCCTAAGCTTCTATTAAAACTCCCCAGATTTTTTCTTTCCCTTAAAAGAGATTATAAATTCTGTGTAACATTAAGTTTATTTATACTAGTGGCATGTTACTTTACTTAAAGGGTATTAATATGTGGGGCACACATCGAAAAGAGGCAGTCTGGAAAGGTAGGAAAACAACAAAACGCCAAGAGAGATGGGGTACAGTGCATTAAATAAGATTTGATTCAATTTATAATGGAAGTAAACAATAATAATAATAATAAACCTGCACCAAAAAAGAAGGGAAAAAAAAAACCAAACGAAAAACCAACACTTCTTTAATGATTGTGTTTTTATCCTAAAAATGGCAGACAAGACATTTCAGTAAAGTTGGTCGCTAAAAGTCCCTGCTGGTTTCCAAAAGGTAAAGAGAATTTATAGGGTTCAAGTGTAGCCTACATTTCAATTTCAAATTTAGTCTTTTGTATGCAACTGATGTTTACTGATATGAGTAAAGATGACGTTCTCTAGCTCAGTGCTGACTAGAGTACAAAGAGACATGTTAGAACACTCTGCAAGTCACAAATGTTATGAAATATTCATTGGACACTTCAAGGGTTGTTTTATTTTCTTCAACATGAAAGTGCTTGGTTTGTAGCTGATCTCCAGAGCTAGCAAAAAGGTATTTGCTAAGACTAACTATTCCTTCTCTAATGTTATGTATTGAAATGAACAAAATCGTTTGTAGTCTGTTAATTTTTAACTCGTTAGCTAATAGTGTCATGATTTTTGCACACATATATTCTTGCATGATTAAGACACAGTAGATTAGATACCAGATGTCTAATAGAATTGTAACTTATTATTAATTAATATTAGACAGGATAAGAGTCATTAAAAAGGCCCCAAATCCCATCTTTTCCATGTATACTTACTTATAAAATGTATATGTCAAATCTTTGTGAATCAGCATTTAAGTTGGTAGATAAAGCTGGTAACTTTGTTTTTCAGTCCTAAACAAACAGACATCACTATTATTTTTTTTTTTAAGGAACATCAGCTTTCACAATAAAGACATCGAGTGTAATTACTATTTGAAAATATTTTACTGAAAAAACTTGCAAACCAATACAGCTGTATCAGCCATACATGCAGTTGTAGGACAATATATGCAATTGTTTAAAAATACCATTTTTCTGCTTTCCAAAGATTTCTGTAAATAAGTTCATTAGCAAAAAACTCACATGTAATTAAAACTAGCTAAATAACAGTTTCTATTCTGAGCTCAGGAGTTAAGGAACATGTAAGAATATTTAGAATTTATAACGAAATATACAAAATTTACAGACATTCATTTATCTTTTTCATATTTGTACACAGTGTTTAAATTTGGGGGCACAGTCAGCAGTGGGATTTTTCCGAATGAAATAGATCTATAAATCTAAATACCAAGCCTTGTGTTAATATACAGAATTACAGAAGGTATTTTACATGAGCTTAAATAACATCCTGCCATAACATAACAAACTGAGCTCAGGGTTTTTTTGCTGAAAGTACAGGCAGCTTCAGGGTTTTGATTTTGATTTTTTTTTTTTCCTATAATATCCAAACCAACGAATTCACCCAGGTTCATAAGAAATTTTGTTGTCCACAGTAAATCATTTGATGGCTTGTGGCTAGACTTTGAGAGTTTGATGCTGACTGCAGCATCACACCCTGAACAAGTAGAAACATCTTGTTACCCCATTGTGGAGGCAGATCATCTTTGCAAATCTGGGGGTGGGTAAAGTATTTGGTTCAAACCATGGATGACCCCAGACATTTCTGGGCACATTTGCAGATGAAATTAAAAATAAGAACTCAACTCCCCTACTCTTTTCAAAATGCCAGTTGTCAGACCAAATGGACAGCAGATCCACTCTACCTCTCTCGCTAGCTAACCCATTAGCTGCCTTGAATATAACAAAATAATAGCACTGAGGGAGCTAAAAATGCATGAGTCAATACATGAAACTATTTGAGTCAAAATTACTGCTTTGGACTTCCCTAAGAAATAAAATTAGTTCCAGATCAAAACAAACAAACAAAACAAAACAGACAAAAAAAAAAAAAAAGTGATTGTAACAGATGGAGAAAGAAAATATACATTAAAATAAGTCAAGTCCTCCTAATCCTGATCAAATATTTACGCATCTGTTGCATGGACTGGTTTAACATCAGTGTATAAGAAATGCCTGTGAAGCACACTAAGAAAGTGGTCTGAATTTGCAAAAAGACAATTATAAGCTTGTAAGAAATAGTTCATTTTTGAGGACACTGCACCAACAAATGATAGAGAAAACTGAGTATTTGAGAGTAGTCAATGATATGGATATTTAGACTCAAACATAGTCTTATCAGCTATCCTACAAATGAAAACCATAAAAAAATACCAGCATTTGTAAAATCTTAGCTTTTCTCTTCTTTTTCACTTCTCACCTAACTACCATAGTCCTTGAATGCTAATGAAGTCAGTAAAATGCAAAAACAGTACAGGCCATAATATCATACTACTAAAACCAAGATACAGTTCTCACCATTCATTGCAATTAGAATGCCAGAAATATTTCTCCTCCCAAATAAATTGTATTATTACATGGGTTTCTTTTTAATAGCTGCCTCTTTTTTTTTTTTTTTTTGAAACATACTTTATGACTTCATCTGACAATATGCATGCAAAAAAATTTTGACCTGATTCTGAATTAAATGTCACTTGAAAAAGGAACGTTTACAAAAGGGAAGATGAAAGAGGAAAAGCTGATTCACCCAATAATTTTGTAGAAAAGTCCCTCAGAAATTCTGAATACTGAAAAAATATAATATGCTAACTTTAATGTCTTGAGTACTTAGAATGGATTTTGTTTCAAGATTTACCAAATAAATATTCTTTTCAAAATTAGTAATCTGCCTATCTCCAGAGTTACCATGCTTGGCATGCTTTCAGCTGCTATTATTCTAAAAAATAAACCCTCTTTTCCACATTATTATTTCAAATTCAGTAGCCTCCACACACAAGAGAAGTGTTAATGTCATTAGTAAAAACACTACTTTGGTCTCAAATCTGCTTCCTTTTCTATTTAAGCTTGCCAGGAGACACAGCTAGAATCTGATTATGTGAATACCTGTAATATGCTGACAATGTAATAAGGGGAAGTGATGTTTAGGAAATTACACAATGAAAAGATTAAGGGCTTCATACTTTTTTAAAGAGTTCACTTATATGAGACTTGCCTGTGTAGGCAGAAGAATCTAGCTGTGGGAAGAAAATTAACAGCATGCAGTATTCCAAAGAGGTTTAGTTTGCATGCAAACAAATTCTTCATTCTCCTTCCAATAGCTATGTGAAAAGGTTACAGTGTATGGATTTGAATGTTTCCAAACTCATATGTATGGAAAACAGAATAATTTTTTCATGTCATTTTGCAAGAATTATCTTGTTTGGACCTGTATTTTCCCTCTACTTTTCTCCTAATTTCTTATTTAAGTTTGGGTTTGGATGGAACAATCACAACTCTTGTTTATTCACATTGTACTTCCTGATCGCCTTATTTACTGTTGTAAAGCTTCTGGAGTCCTCTTCTTTCCCATGCATGCATAGCTGGATTTTTAGCATGAGTGGGAGGCAAGTGAGTAGAAATAACAATGTCTACCAAGTTTGTAAAATATTGTTTTCTATACTGAAGTATAGTTACTTGTGAACTAAGATGAAGCACTTTCTTATTAAGTCTAGTTAAAGAATAAAAAACCAAAGATCATATTTTGGGACAAAATCTGGCTGAATACATATAACTGGCAGCTTCCCAAATGGGTATAAAGAGTAATTTGTATTTTAAAGCACAGGCAGATAGTCTTACATATCCTTAGTTACCCCTTTCAACAACTATAATATACAGTACAGCTGTCCTGGACCTATTTCTCAGTTTTCTTACATAGCTTAAATCACATTACCCAGAACTACATAAAATGGGTGAAGCTCCTCTTTTGTAATTCAGCTTTTCAAAAAGACTGACATGAGCAAACTGCCTTTGCAAAGCATTTCTAAGTTTAATAGTATTTTGCTTGACAAATAAAGCACAATGTCAGCACTACTAAATGCAATGTCCATTACATTCAATTAACTTTTCTTCAGGACTCCCTGGAGATCCCACCCATGTTCAGTCACGAGTTTTCTTTATTCTGTATGATTCTCCTTGCAGACAGCCCTCCCTCATTTTAAGCTATTGTACCTCAGCCCCTATTCTTTTATGATATTCCTTTTTTCTGTCAATCTCAGCAAATGGCAGCTAGACTACATTACCAAGGCCATACCCTTTCAGCTATCCAATTCTACCTCCGGGTCAGGTTCCAACACTCAAACTCTCACAAATTAATTTGGTCAATAAAGCTCTCATATGCACAATTTTTCCCCACAGCTTTTATAAACAGTCTTTTTAGTACGCCTTTGCAGTTCATTGCCCAGGTTCTGCTAACATTTAGTTTTTATTTGACCATGTCCTTTTCTGTACCAGTGGCAAATTTTGCCCAGTGAGATCTATTCACTATTTTTCTGCAAAGGTCATCCTCTGAAACCACCTCATTGGCCATACCCTTCTTCACTGAATCCTCCTCTACTGCCTTTTATATTAACCATAAACTGCTTACCTTTACTTTGAAGATATTTCTCTTACTCAACTTATTCCCTTTCTGTCATCTTCACTATTGAGATGTTCAGTCCAGCCTACACTTTCCACTTGCTTGTAAAGAGCATAACAAATCACCAGGACCAGATGGTATTCAACCAAGAGCTCTGCAGGAACTCAAGGATGAAATAGCCAAGCTACTAACTGCAACATGTAATCTCTCATTTAAAACTCTGACAGTGTCATAGGAATAGATGATGACCAGCATGATAAAAAATGTTCAGAGAAGTCTTAGGGAAGATCTTGAGAATTACACACAAGGAAGCCTGATGTGCACATCAGACAGCCCAATAGCAATTATATTAAAGAATAATTATAAGCTACCTGACTAAATATGATGTATAGAAGAAGGATCGATGTCACATCTGCACAGAGAAATATTGTCTCACAAATCACAATTTCTTAAAAAAGGCACTAAGCGTAGGGACAAGATAGATCAGTGGGTATTCAAAACATATTTCATAAAACCCCTCATTGATGTCTGATAAACTAACTAAGGTAATCTTGGAATAAAAGTAAATATTCTGCTGTATATACATATACATAACAAAATATATACATAACAAAATAAAAGATGGAAAGCAAAAAGTAGGAAGTAGCTTACTAGTGGAATCCCACAAGACACTATTTCTCAGCATATTTGAAAGTGATCTGGAAGAGACAGCAATGATGCTATGCTTTCCAGACTGGCAAGGATAAAGCCTACTTATTAAGAGCTGGATGAAAGCCTGAGTAATGTTGTGAAATAGTGAATGAAATTCAGTGCAGAAAAATGTAATTACGTACAGAGAAAAAGTTCAAATTTTATGAAATAGTTTTGGAATTAAATTATTAGAGCTGGGAAGAAAAGTCTTAAACTTAATAAAAGCTAATATTTTAACTGTTGACTCAATGACTTAGTAGTCATTAAAAGGGCAACTAGAATGATAGAAGTCGGTTGTTAATAAAATGCAGAGAACAAATAAAAATGTCTTTATGCTTATCCATAAATCTTTGTTGTAATGATAAGTATAAATACTGTCCATAGCTCTAGCTTCCCCATACTGACAGAGCTAAGTTAGAACTGGAAAAGAAGTACAGAAAAGTAGCAAAGACAGTCAAAAGTTACATGCAAGGTGTTTTTTATATAAGAACCCTTCAACTATGGAAGATGAGTGCAAGAAAGGCCTCATAAGGAATGTCTCTTCCTTATGAGAAGGCACAATAAATGATATCAGCATGTTCAAAGCTAACTTGAGGAGCTAATTCATTCAGTAGCTAAGCTGTGGAAATGCTGTGAGGGTTCAAAATGTACAGGTGTTTAGATAGTCATTAAGCAAGTTCAATGAAGAAAAATCATTTAAGGCATGCCCAGATAAGATCTCTCTTGGAAAATTATCTCCCAGTAAGTAATTTTCTGAGAAGTATGGTTATTCCTGCATTATTAAGTCTTCAGGAAAGTTCTTTTCCTATCATCCTATTCCTCACCTTGGGGAATACTTGCGCATGAACACTGACAAGGCTATCTCCGGATCCTAAATCTGTGCTTTTCCACAAGTCTTACAAAAGAACCTGACAGACAAGCAGACATTTTATATGCTGAACTTTGCCCATTACGATGATCTGTTCCTTTGTCTTCTACTTTCTTCACTGTCATGTCTTATGCTTAGATTGTGAGCCCTTTTGAGTAACAGCATTTTCTAATCTGTGCTTGTGCAGCACCAAGCAACAAGGGACATTGCTTTCTGACTAGGGATTCTAAAGGCACGAAAATTGCAGTAATTAATTTAATGAAGAATATCAGAAATAAATTTTTAAATGTGTAGAATACTATAGTTTGGAATTTGCAGCTGTGTGGGATTTGCAGTTTCAAAACGTGTAAGATTTATTAAACTGTGAGTGACAAGCTGAGCAGCTTCCTCCATGGTAAACGTGCACTAGCATTACAGAAGTTCTTTGAGGAACCCACAATAGAAGTTTTATTGAGAAACTTCTATTATGCAAAAGGCACCAAATTTTTCTTCAGTCAAAGCAGTTTGAGTATCCTAACTCTTTGCCAGCTTTATATGAAGATCTAAAAATGCAATTTTCAATGAATAGTATTCCTGAACCAAAGCTGATGTGGTTGTTTTTATATTATTAGATTTGTTAAGTTAAAAATAAAGAACTAAGAATGTAGCTTCTGGCAAACTGCAAGCCATTCACACAGACATTTACTGAAACAGAGAGGTTGCAGTTGATGTCTCCACAACAAAGTTGTAATTATTTGTAATGATGAGCTAACATGATTTGGATGGTGTTCAAACACACATTTTGTTTTGTTTATGTGGCACCCTGAAGAGCACCTAATGGAATAAAATATACCAAAAATCATGGGTCACTTTATTCAACAAAAATTAGGTTAAGGTGAAAGGCTTCTTTAACAACAACCAAAGATTTATTCAGCTTCCTATTACTCATCTCAGAACTTGGTATATGCATAATAGCAGGGGAAAAAGCTGCTCTAGATGTTACTTCTTTCAGATTCTATTAAAACTGTAATAACCTGCTTCCATTATACATTTTCCTGTATATTTCAATCAACATGTCACTTAGCTGCTGCTCTTGAGATGCACTTAATATTTTCATTAAAATCAATAAAACCAAGAAATGACAAGGGTGCAGGTGGATGCAAGCAATTAAACTTCTCCTATATGTATTGTTAACTAGCAGTTGGAAAAAGAAGCTTCATTCAACACCTGTCCCTTTCCTTTTGAATGGCAGCTAACAGAAATCCACTTAGCCAGCTTTTGTCTGCTTATTTTGCTGACAGATGATGAGAAGAAATAGGTGGTTATAGGGCCAGTAATTCAGAATTAATTTTCCCTTCAAAAGAGTGATGTGGACAACTGAGTGCAGTAATGGTACCTGCTCAGAATTCAGGGGGTAAACAAGATAATTTGAGATGATGGGTTGGAAATAAAAGCTCTTTAAATGTTTGCGCCTCACAGGGTTCTCAAAGGCGCACTCACAAGCACATTTTATCCACGTTAAATGAAAGTCAGAAGAGTTAATCATCGAAGTATTAGCTTGATGTGCTTTTGTGTGTGGTGGGATTGAAAAGGAAGCAAATAAAATAAAAGATTGAGGACATTGCCCCACCCCAATATTAAAAATATGTTATAGTGAAACCACCTAAGCCACACAGCAAATGTTTATCAATCATATTTTCAGAACATGCTGCATATTAAGGGGGGTTGCTGGCTGTACATATTTGCAGTGAAGTCATCATATTTTCAATCATCCAGCAGCATTTTTTATCTAGTTAGTGCAGCACTAACTAGAGTGAACCTTATTATTAGGAGAAAAATGCAGTGTGGAAAGCACCATTACCTGCGGAGAAACCAGATGCGGTGATTCATTCTCCAAGCGTGTACAGGTTGATGTGAATGCTGGAAGCTGCTGGTCTGCACCCACTGCTCCAGATGTGCTGTTAAGGTTGCCTGCACTCACACATGCACGAAGAACCAAAGCCCTAAGGGATCTAAAATCTTTTGAGCAAAGTGAATGAAAGGATAGTTATTTCCTCTTTCTGTACTGTAAGTACATATACAGGCATGAACATTTCAGGACCACTGTCAAAAGGAAACTTCTCAGTGACTTCTGTTGCCATAAAGGGAGCTAAATATGAAGTCTCTCTTTTTAAAGAAAAACAGTGTAGACAGCTCTCTATTATTGCAGGCACACAAACTTGGAATCAGATATTTTATTGATCTCTCATTCCTGGATGTGGTTCTGGAGGGAGTTTATGGGGCTATTCATGGGACAGACTCCAGACCAGACTGTATTTGGAGTCTGATATCTCATAACCTTTCTTTCATCTCTTTCTGGCATTCAATCCTACTCTGTCACCCAATCCTACTCTGCCACCTAATCTCATCACTACTGCTTGGCCATTTCTGTCTTCTATCATTTTACTCTGCACTCTAAAAGCTACAGGCCTTCAAAATATACTTAGGTGTTTAGTACCTAAGTACCATTTGCTGCGACTGCACTCTATAAGAGCCTAAGAAAGGGAGTGGACTAAGCTTCAATGATTTAGTCTTGTTCATTTTATATATGAAGGATTTCTGGGATTCAGACTCTTGTACCAAAATATTAAAGAGCAGCCCAGACTCAGGCTCCTCACAGAACCTAGCTGTTTTTGTGCTTGTCATGCACAGCCAAGCTTTTCCAGGGAAGACTGAAAACCTGCTGTTCAGGTTTGCAGCAAAGTGTTGTGTTGTCACGTTGACAGAGATGGAAAGTTTGCAAATGTAGGGACTGAGCAAAGCTCATATTCAAGCTTCTCTCTTCCATGCCTCTCTTCCTGTGCAATTGAAGCTCAGGTGTGCCTAGAATGGGCAATCAGTGGGCAACACAGCAGCTCCTCAGGATTACAGCAGAGGACTTCATCATCAATCAAGCTGAGCAGCCACTTACTGTAACTACAATAGTAAATCCATATATACACCCCTCTTACATGTGGGGCACTGTGTTCATGAGGTGTGCTTTATGACAATACTGGACCCACTCTTAGCAGGGTGTCCTTCCCCCAGCTCTATCACCACTCTGCACCACCCCGACTTCCCATACAGGCTGTGCAAACCACTGCCCTCCTCTTCCTGTGAATCACATTACATGACACCGCAAGGGACAAGAAATATGCGCTGAAGTGTTTCTATTTTCTTTACTTCTCCCTTCAGTCATGGTACTCTCTTTTATTATGTCACATCTTAAGTTAGGACCCAGTCCTCCAAAGATTTGTAGACTGTTTTCTGTAAAGTTTATAAGAATTCATCCAGGGAGATATACAAGTGCCTCATTTTAAACATGTAGAAATATCTGTGCAGGATCAGAGCCTTTGATTGCAAATTCCTTGTTGTGCAACTCACGTGTTTTATTTATTTGAGGAAAACTTCTGTAGATCCTGAGATCTGTTATAATAATAACGTTTTTATAATCAACTTTAACAGAATAACTAATATCCCCTCTCATGTTTTCCTGGAAAAGAATAGGCCTTACACATTGGTTAGTTAAAATATGTGAATTCATTCTATAAGGCAGCACACTTACATTACAATGTAATGGCCTAGGTTGTCTCCAGCTACAATGTTCCATGTAATACACACTCTTTCATCTTTCATATGGGGTTTATTTCAGATTTACATTGACAAGACTGTGATCAGAATCTGGTCCAGCCTGTGTATGAGGTTCAGGTGATACAGAGTTGCTATGGTAATGGATTATTCCTTTCAAATAGCAGGGTAACTGCTTCAGATAAGTCCTGTATCTGCTGACATCAAATTAAATCTGTTCCTGTCATGTTTCTCACTGACTTGTTGAACTTCGAAAAAAAAAAAAAAATCCTTATTCTGCAAAATAGACCTACTTTATTAAATTTGATCTTACTGTTATATCTGATAATGCTCATCTTGTGGCTATGTTTTGCTGTTCTATATTTTTGAAGAGAAGTCTATGTGTATAGATTGCTGGCATGACCCCAAAGTAAATTTGGATTTCAGCAGTATCAGAAGATTATCTGCTATTTGTTTTTAAGGTACTACTAACACATAGGTCTGTGAACTGTTTGTTTATTGTCATAGCCATAAGGCTGTCTTCCTAAAAGTGGTTAAGGGGAGAGAATTGATGAGAACTAAGCTTCAATCTGACACCGGGCCTTAATTATATTTTTGCAGACAGAAAGAATGAAAATTGAACTGACTATGTGATCCAGCGATAAAACAAAAATGTATCTATTCACTTGCATATGGCTACGTAAGTCACTGGTTGGTTGGTAAAAAAAAAGATAGTTTATAAATCTAGGTGTAAGCAAGAAGTTGTGTTTGGATATGTAAAATATTTTTTTATACCCCACCTTTTAATTCTTCTAGACAAATTTGGGGTTTCGTAGAATGCAAATCAGCTGGTCTAAAGTACTAACTTTCAAGCTCAAGCTGAATCCCTTCTCCGCAAAAGGTTTCGTACAACAAAAACTAATAAAGGGTTTAAAGCAAAACTATAAACACAACTGTATAGTGCCTCCATTCACTTGCTGTGCATGACATGTCTGTTGTTAGCGTCTGGTTTACTCAGCTAATTTATTCACTTCCTACATTTGCTCTGCAGCACTGAGTATATTTTAGTAAATTTACCCTAGTCCCCATAGTTCTGTAACAGTGAGTTCCCACCACAAAGACATCCATCTGTTCTAAGCTTACTCTGAGAACAAGTGTAGAATGGTAATTTCAATTGCAGGCGAAGAAAATATGAGCTGTGACATACAACAAACATATGGTTCTTGTTCTTCTGAAGCCTGGTTATGACAAACCATTTTTAATATATTTTTCTACTGCTTTGTTATTTTTAACAGTGCCTGTAGGTTAAGTGACAAAATTTACTCAGTTTTACCTTTAGTTCTTATTTTCAGTATTCTCTGCTCAAGATTTAGAAGACTATTATAGTTTGTCTTCATAACAGCAGTTTTCATAAAGTCTTTTGTTAATGAAAGACGCATTAAAATCACTTTTTCATTAATTTGTTTTACTGAAGTGTTTGTCCTATGTTTCCCTTTCTTATCAAAAGCATTAGCTCTTTAAATTTAAGGGTAAAAAAAAAAATTGTCCGCATAAAAAATTTGCCTTGCTGCTGATCAGACCAGGGAAGTAACTTTCTCCTAGTATGAATGATGATATGTTCTATTCTGAATAAGACACCATCCAATGTGGATAATGAATATAATTAGAGCTAATTCTCAGGAGTAAGACAAATCATATTAAACAAAATTAATTTTATGACTTGCTACTGACACTGGTTGCTAAATATAAGTTGTGGAAGACTGGTAACTATCTTATTTAAGAGAGACATAATACGTATGCCAAAATAAATCAAAACACACCAGGAAGTGATAGATCTAAATATGCTTATTAAATCACTTATGCATTATAAGGAAATGCAACTTGGAGACTCTCAGGTGAAAGTTCATTCCATACATGGCCCCAGTCTTGTGGTCAAAAATACGCTCACCTTTCATAAGAGCTAATCCCGTCATTTATATTTATAAATATTTGTTTATTCAGAGTTATTATTTCAAATCTTCAGGAAATGCCCACTAAATAAACCACTAATCTTCCCGCTACTGGTAATGCAGATGATTTCTGCTACTGTAGTTCACTTTGTATCTAAGTGAGAGAAGACAATATTCACATTTCCCAGTTTGCCAGCAACTCATGACAACGGAGTGGTAGGGTCACTATATTTGCCAGCAACATTATTTGTGAACACACATCAAATAGCTGAGAAATAAGAAACAATATGTCTGTGCAAAAGGATGTCATGCAAATAGCACAGGTAAGGACCGTATGATTTTCTAACATCACATAACATACAACATTACATTCTCAGCTTTCTGCTTCTACAGTTCTCAGTGTCCTACTGAATTTTAAAATCATCTTGTGAGTTTGCGGAAAAAGGATATTTACATGGATGACCATCAAAGTGTTTTATTAATTGCTCTTCTACACAGCTTCTGGTTTATTCATACAATATTTATTTCTTTGTGAAGAAAATGGTAGTCTTAGACAACCTGACAAGGGGAAGTAAAAACATACAGGTTGAGTATCAGGAAAAAGCATTTCACTTAGAGGGTGGCAGAGCACAGGAAGAGCCCACCTGCAGAGGCTAGGGTATCTCAGAGGTTTTCCACATTCAGCTAGACAACACCAAGACTGTCCTTATTTAGTATTGGTGACAATCCTGCAGGAGTCTGAGTGGAAGACTCTGTAGGTCTTTTCCAACCAGAATTTCTATGATTTTAGGAAAAATTATATCATGAAGAAAAGTACACAATAATTTTATCATTATACTTCATCAGTATTTTACTTTCATCTTTTAAATACTTAATCTGAAGGAACAGCTAAAATAAATGCTAAAAAAATAAAATAAAAAAATAAAAATAAGAGAAATGGCTACTATTACCTATAATCCCCATTAACATGTAAAGGATGAAAAACATTTGCCAGCCTGTAAAACTGGGGACTGTGAGCAAGCTAAAAGGAAAAGGCCTAAATAGAAAGTAGCTGAAGCTAGAAGAAAACACATTTTTAAAAGGTATAATAAAACATATATAGACTAGAGTTTCTGGTTTATAGGTGAAACCATTGCTCTGTTTGGTTAAAATAGTGATCTCCAGTGGGCAATAATACTACTTAATGGTCCCTTTCTCAACCCAGAAGGCAATTATTTTTTTTCCCACTGTAAACCTCAACAAGAATAATATGCGCGTATATATTCTATTTATAGATCAGAATTAATTTGCAACAGTACAACAAATCACATAGCTATGGAAAATATAGATATAAACAAATGAATTTATATAAATAACATAGATATACAATATTACCATTAATATCTTCCCAAACCAAAATCACACTATAGCATGCTCTTCATGCCCTAAACACAACGAAAATGTAAAAATTACTTCAGTCGTCTGTCCAGACATCCTTCCCTTGCCCTTGTAGAAAAATTGCAGTATACTAGCAATATTAGAAAATTATTATGTCGTCCAAAGGCATTTAGAAAAGTTGACAGGAGATCTTTTTGAAAGTATTATTTAATGTTTTAAAGTGCTTTAGCAGCTATCTTCTTCATCTTTATTTTGCAGCACTCACATTCCCTTTCATCAGCCTGTTTTATCATTTACTGAACAAAGCAGGACTGATCGTGCAGCTGCCATTTCAGACATGTCTGGGGCACCTGGCTCTAAAAGCCCTGTTCATTGGTTTGTTTTTCTGGCCAGGATAAAAACCTCTCTCTGCTTTAACTTCTAAGGAGTTTTAACGTGTCGTGTAGGATAAAGAAACTCATGGGGTTTTGTTCCGTTTCCTGAAAATATACCAATAGGATAAATCACACATCCACTTTTGAGGTGCTGAGAGGTGCTCAGAGAAAGTGAAATTCATATCAGTTTGTGAAGAAAATCTTAATGCATCAAGGTGAGATGAGAAAAAAACAAAACAGACTTACAATAGGTAATGCTTCATCTCAGTGTGATGACAATCTGTTCATAACCAAAAAGCAAGGTAGTGCTCAACATTTATTAGAATATTTTATGAACACCCAGCCTGTGCAAGAGGGTGTGAAAGAAGCCAGGCTTCCAAATAAACCGACCTACTCTCTAAAAGGTGTAGCAAATTAGCAGAGATACTAGTTCTTCCAACCAAACCCCACTTTCAACTGAGCCATGAGACAACTGTATTTATTGCAAATTATATTTCTTCTTTACATTCTCTCATACTGTACACTCCTGCTACATTTATACTTCTGTACTTTACAATAACAGACATCCAAAGTCACTGTGGTACCTCTCTTTAAATTCATCTCGCCTGCAGAGTAGATGGTTCCAAATGTGTTCCTCAAGTGATTCTGGGGTTTTCCCTCTATCACAGCAGAGCTCACACTCCCTGAGAAATTTCTCAAGTGTTCTAGGACAGCTCCTTCCCTACCCCACAGTAATTAAAAATGACAGGTAGGATACCCGTCCTGCACAATTCTTCCTGTAGAACCATAACGCACTGACCTACCAAGGCTGACCGCTCACCCTGACAGTTCATGACACAGAAAGGATGATCTCAGACAATTTTATTCTACGGTGAAGGTACTTTGAGCTTCCTTCAGGATATCGTCCTTGCTTGGTAACACCAATGCTCCTCCCCAAACAAAACAGGGGCTTACAAAAATAATAACTTCTTGTAGTTTTGGTGCTAAATTAGCAAAGCCCTGCACCCTGTTATGCAGAACTACAAATGGATATATCAAGTTTTCCAGTAAAACGCCTTCCATTAAATTAAGGTTTGCTTAATTCCATTAGACAGTGTGAAAAGATGCGTTCTAGCTGTACAGAATGGTAAACAGAACTGGAAGTGTTTCTGATCATGCTGTAGATGGAGTAGGAAAATCAATAGTTTGTGAGGGAAAGCTTCCAGCAATATAGATTGTTTGAACTACTGACTATTATGTCAAATTCACTTTAGCATCAGCAAACAGACACACCATAAAATGAATATTGAGAGAAGCACTATTTCTACTCTTTGCATTTAAAAGCCTAGAGTTGTATAGATTTTTATAATCAACTAAGTCTTTATAATTCAATAACAAGGCTTTTATTTAACCCTTAAACAGTTGATGGACCAAATATTCTTTTCCAATTTGAATCCAGCAGAAGCCCAGTGAAATTTTTAGACATAAATTTTTATTTCCTTGAATAACTCCCATATGTATTATTTATAATTTTTAGAACATCATTCTCTGTGAGAATTATTTCTGCCAAGAAACCTGAAGGAACCTGAAAGAAAAGTGTCATCAGTCATTCCCCACCTTGGAAAAACACCACCAAATACCTTATCTGATTGATAGTTTCCTCTTGAAAAGATATATTCAACATGTCCTTAAACATGCACATAAGGTTGAACAGAGATGAAATTAAACATCTATTTAAAGTACTGTGTTGCAACGAAGTCTTGAAATAAGTATGTTATTGATATCACTTTGAAAGATGGGTCTCATGGTCTACTAAAACCGAGACCAAATTCTTCACACAAGGTACACAAATGGTTTGCGTTTGCTCAGAACTGAGGAGTCCATAGTATGTTATGATTCGTACAGGCTTGCATAAAGAAAGGGGTTATTATTCTTATTCAATCTGACAACCAAGACTCTAATTTACTGTGTTCATCTGAGACAGTGTTTATTACCTATTTTAGGTAGGAAGAAAGAAAATACGAGATACAGAAGCAGAAACAAAATTGACATTATTGGAACGTAGATGGAAAAGGGACACACCTGCATTTAAGACAGATTTTCAGGAGTGGTGGAACTAGATGATCTTTAGGGTCCCTTACAACCAAAACCACTCTGTAATTCTGTGATTCACCTACTAGGATATCTTCAGACTTTTCTTACGCTGCTTTTCTAAGCTTCCTAATAAGAGTCCAGATTTGCCAACACACTGAGGGAAAAGAAGCCCATTACTGCATTGAGCGGTCTTAGTTCTGCACTGTTAACATTTCAGCCAAAACATCTCAACTAGCTCATAGGCAGAGCCAGACAGATCTTTTTCACAGGTACTTAGGATATTAGACACTTAACTTGGTGCCTCATACATTCTTTAGATAATATAACTACCTATTTAACTTTTGTTGAGACTTTTTTTATATCCAAGATGTCTTTAACACCTCCAGATGCAAAGCTTTCCTTGCTAGTCTTTTTCTTATGGTGCTCAAAATTTCATCAAGGGAACCAACTTCTGCAGTAATTATTGTGATACAGGTAAAAACCTCTTTTCAGTAAATCTTATTAATGGATGGTCAATAAATTTGTCAGTGTGGAACTCAAGGCTGTCACACTACCAGTTTCAATAAACAGAGGAAGGAAGAAAGGAATTTTACATTAGAACAAACTGTTTGGAGGTTCAGGTATTAAATGTAAAGAATGTGCATTGCTTCTCAAAGTACAGCCAGAGGTTGTTTGCAGGACAGAGCTGAGGACATGATTGCGAACCACAGAATAAGAGCACCATCTTGTCTAACTTATTATAAACACACTGTAGAGACTGCAATGTTGACATAAGAAATATTTTAGCAAAACAGCAAAGGAACACTAGCTCAGATGGCAATTCATTTGCTTACACTTCCATGCATTATGAAGCCAGTGTGTAATCATGAATGCCAGAGCTCCCTTATAAACTGGTATATTCAGGCCACCTACAAAGGATGAGGATGCCAGTAAAAGCTTGTGAACAGCCCCGGCTAGACTTGGACATTATTTTGAACACTTTTTTTAAAGCCCCTTTTTAGGAAAACCAAGTTTTGAATGCTTCTAAACTTGGAGTAAAACTGAACAAGCTTTTAAAACTTCTGGGTTTTATTTATTTAATGTTTTTTGACTGGCTTCCCCCCAAGCTAATGCAGCTTCAGACAGTCTGCTGGTAAGACGAAGAGCAATAGTCATGAAGAGCAAGCCATCTGACTTGCTGCAAGCTGCTGCAGGTGTTAATAACAGATCTGAATCTTTTGAAATAAAACAAACATACAAAGGGAATGTGGCAACATTTTAGTAGCAAATAAAATTATTAACATTCTAATTATCCTTCAGTTTCAGTCTCTATTTTACCCTAAAAAATCTAATAATGTTATTGTTTAATTAAAAATTGCAACTTGACATTTTTCTAAAGGGAAGGTATCTTAGGTGATGATGTGATAAAAACAATAATTTTCTAAATACTTTTCTTATCTAAGTATTTTCCTCAGACTATATGTGGTGTGGTCATAATACTATGCTGTCTACAAATGTTGCTGCATGACTGTCTGCACTTTATTTGAGCCCTTTCCAGGAAACTGTTAAGTGCTATGACTTATATTCTCATCCTGTTTCATTTTAGTTTGAGTGTGTACAATTATATTATATACGTTTACACTGACATGTGTTTTGCCAGTCGGAAAAGGTATACTCTGCACCAGAAACAAAATGTAAACCATTTGTCATTAATACCTCTGGAAGCTCAAAATTCAAACCAGACCTCCAGGTTGCTCCAGCTGCAATGAAGTGATGGAGATGGACAGATCTGATGTGCTGGAGAAGAAAAACTGTAGATCACCATCATTGTTCCAGATCTAGCAACAAGCTTTTCCTATTGGTCTTAAAGCACAGGTTTAACTGCAACAAGAAATAAATTAATCAAAGAAGAGTTCTTTCTTGATGGGATGAGTATGTATGTTAAAGCTCTGCAGCTGTTATTCCCCTGAGCACGACTCCTGAGAAGTTCCATGAATATTAGCATACAGGTATTAAATAGGACTGGAAAAAAATATTTATGTTTTTTAGTCGCCTGAAGTTAACAGTTTCGACCCCTGAAGTGTGATAGAAAGAGTTTTCCTTGTTCTGTAACATCGCTGTTAGCTCACTCGCTCTGTTCAGAGGTTCGTGCTATGATGTCAGTAGCTGAACTGAAGCAGCATGGAAAACAGAGAACACAACACTACCATGCTTATAACAGATGACTTTCCAGTCTGGTACAGCTTTTTTACATCAACACTGATATTTATTCCAGAGCAGTCTCCATATCTCTGTATGGGAAATCACATTTGTTCTATCCATAGTAAATGTGGTATATCTCATTCCTCACTGTTGCCTTCCACCAAACCCTATCCATGAGCTTCCTGGAATTTGAGGATTCAGAAGCCAAAGCCTGATATCAGAGTATGTTCGCCTCTCTAGCAAGGTGGCTTTTCTTGCCACTGTTCCAAGAGTAATAACTGTTTTCTCAACCATGAACTCTGAAAGAAGGCACTGCCTGCAATGTGTACCTGATGTCAAGTTTCTGAAATAACTGTGACATACTCTGAGAATGTTAATTTCATTCCACAAAACAACAACTGGAAGAAACAAATTTCCCCCACAATAGTTTTACTGTATATTTTAAGATCCTCAGGTTTACATTATATTAAGTGAACGGTGTTAAGAGATGTCAGTGGTGGTGCTGTGTGCCATTTTCCTTCCCAATGCTCAAGTACAAAGCACCTGAAACTCTATCCTGCATGCTTGGTGGGAATCTACCTGGATGCTGAGTGTGTAGACCTACTAAAGCAATCTATATAAGCAACCACACACCATTAAAAGTAACATCAATATAGCTTGCAAACCCCCAAGCAAATAGTGGGAGTTCAAAGTGTGTGCTTTCAAAAATTCTATGGGTACCAGAGCAGCACTGAAAGCTCATTAACATTCACATCATTCCCAGACTCATTATCTCACCCAGATGTTTCTATGACTGTCCCATTAAAGAATTCCTGTCTAAATTTTATTTACATTTGTTCAGCAATATTGATGCTTAATGAATAAATGCAGCATGCTGTCAGTACTGGAGACTAATTACATCTGTGTATGAGCCTGAAAACCTGATTGAAAAATCTGCAGTAACTAAACTGGGTTTAAATAAACACTTTAGTGTAGTGCTTTAATTACACTTTAGTTTGTAATGCAATTTTTGGTTGTTTAAACTATGATTTAGTCTGAGCTAATTACGAATGATTTTCTATTCGGTAATTAATAATAACAAAATTGTAATTAGACAGCTGCTCTGGATCAGGGTGGCAGTTTGTGTTAGCTGACTGGTGATAGACTGGCAGAGAGACAAGAGCTGCATTTGGGGACTGGGGCATACTGCACCTTTCTGGGCTTCTTTTTCAGTCAGAGGAGCAGTTATGGTTGGGAATACTCCAAAACGCTCCATGTTCTTGAGGATTAAAGTTTGGTATTTGCAATGGGAACTTCCTGTGCTTCTGACATTCCTCAAAGTGGGTCATTCTACCTGTGGTTAATAAAAAGGGTGCAGATTCTTTTCTCTTGCTCAACAATAAAAAGCCAACTTCATTTTTTTCTGCAAGTTACGCAATTCCAGGACCACAAAGTACCCAAACTCATGGCAAGTAAACCAGTAGCATCAGCAGTGTTTTATCCATCACTCACCTGAAAGCTACACACACTACAATAAAGGAAATGTAAGCTAGGAATACTTCCAAGTTTCAGCATCCCAGTAAATGCTCCATGTTCCAGAAGTGGTTTGTGACAAAATACCCTCTCTCCTATTAGTATCCTTCCTTTCTGCAGGTACTGTAGGCCTAGCAATGGGAGCCATCATATGATACTAAAAAACAACGCTGGTTTACAAGCTGCTTCTTCATTATTTATGTTCAGCAAGCCATATAAGATAAACTGTAACACTTCAGACATACACTCAGATAACCATCTCTACTGTCCTGTAATCACCAGGGATTGATTCCTGGAGCCTAAACAGATGCCTGAAAAAGACCGAGCACACGCTTCTACCTCCCATCTCCATTTGCAGTTGCAGAGTTGTCCATTTCTGGCATTGACTCTATTTATTGCTCAGTTTGTACTGCAAACGTTTTGCACTTTGAAATGTAGTAACATTTCCCCAGTTTTGAGTAAAAACCCCAGAAAACTTGAAAGGTGTTAGCAGGTTGTCTTTGGGATAAATTTTGTATCCTTTAATACAAAGCAGGCTGTGAAGTGTAAATTTGCCCAAAGTCAGAGAAAAATATAAAAACAATCACTCAGTGGAGGCTCTTTAGAAAGTTATTTATGCTAACAGCTGAGATGAGCTCTTTTAAAACTCATTTGAACAGACCACAAATCATGTTTATTCCACCTAATGAAAGATAATAATTGGACATTGAATGATACACTGAAATTCAACCTTCAAGTGCAGTAGGATCAGAATCTTTTATAAGCTATGATGCTGTCAGCAGATAAATAATGTATATCCAAAGTGAGACTTAGACAGAAGTTTCTATATGTGCTTAAATACCCACAGAGTTGTACCACTGGTGGATTTTAATGTATACTGCCACCACCTCATTACTTACAGCAACCTCGTGTTCAAATACATGTGAACTACTAGAAAATTCGGTGCATTTCTAATTCAAAAATCCACTTAAGGATTAAAAAATCACCAAGAACATTTGACTAAAATGTAACTATAAATCAGTCATATAAATAGGAACTTTAATACCACTTCTAGTCTATAATTACATAAGCAGTTTGAACAACATACTGTAGATGATGTTTTACTTCAAATACTTATGCCGAAGCATGTTGCCTTCTTACACAGCATAATCATCAATTTTACAATGTCTCCTATGAACCATTCATACAGGAAGAGATGAATGATTTTGTCTAAATAGAAAGTCTAAACTTCCAGACTGTCTTAACTTAGGACAGCATCATAAAATTGCAAAATAGAATAAAATGACAAGTCTTTTGACAGACACAAAAATGTAGGAAATAGTGCCTGAACACTCCTTCTTTTGAGGTCTACAGACAGCAAGATAAATCAATCTGAAAATAGATGGATTTAATTAAAACTCATCTGTGTATCCCTTTTCTATCTATTTTGGAACACCTTTAAAATTGCTCTTGATCTTGTTCTGTTAAGACCTTGTGAAATACTTTGTAGGGTCATATTTCAGATCTTTAGGTTCCTGATGTATTTATTTATGCAAATTTAAACTAAAATTTCTAAATTTTAGGAACAACTCTCTTTATTGTCACCTCTTCCTATGTTTTCACTGAAACCTTATAAAAAGGGAAGCTTTGGCATTTTGTTGGCGTCGAAATTGTTTTTCGCAGCAAAAGTATGTCTTAAAAAAATCAATGGTATAGTTTCATGCACTAGTTAAGTGGATTAAAAATTAGGCCTATTTTTAAATTAAATACCATTTTTTCATGGGACATTTAATCCCAAATATTGCCTGTAAGCTAGCTGATATCATTCCATAAGCTATTATTGAATGGATCTTTGTCTTGTCCTCTAGGCAAACATAACACACTGGAGATTTTCAGAGAACACTAAATTTCACACCCTCTCACCTTAGCAACAACATTTTAACCCTAATTTTAAGTACTTGGTCTGATTACAACATCAACATTTCAATTATCATACCAATTATGTGATGAAATAGAACATGAGCAAGTAGTAAGAAGATACAAAACTGTTTATATTAAAGTTCTCCAAAAGCTAATTTAAACCGTTTTCTGTAGTATCTTATATGCCTGTATGTTGGGGGAGGTGATTCTTCCCTTCTCCTTAACACTGGTAAGGTCACCACCGGCATACTGTGCCCACTTCTATACTTTGTCCAACTGCCACCAGAGGAAGATAGTCAGAGAGAACGTTCAGAACAGATGCCACAGGTACATGATGACCCACACAGCTGTCGTGGTTTAAACCCAACCACAAAAGCTCGTTCACTCACCCCCCCACCCCGACCCTCCCCGCTCCTGGAAGGACGGGGAGGAGAATCAAGAGAATGTAACTGAGATAAGAACAGCCCAGTAACTAAGGTATAACACAAATCACTACTGCTACCGCCAATGATAATATTGATAAGAGAAAATAACAAGAGAATACAATACCACCGCCGAATGAGTTCGACTCCCCCCCCCCTCGAAGAGAGACCGTGCCCTTCCTGGTAACTCCCAGTTACCTCCCTGGGCATGACGTGCTGTGGTATGAAATACCTCTTTGGCTGGTTTGGGTCAGGTGTCCTGTCTCTGCTTCCTCCCGGCCTCCCCTCGTCCCCGGTAGAGCATAAAACTCACAAAGTCCTTGGCCAGAATAAACATTACTTAGCAACAATTAAAAACAATCGGTATTATCAGCTCTCTGCCCAGGCTGGAAGTCAAAACACAGAGCTTGCACCAGTTACTAAGGAGCAAAACGGCTCCTGGTACACCCAGGACAACAGCTCTGTCAACCACTATGCCGCACCCACTGGCAGAAGGGAGCCTGTGTCAAGTCACAAAGCACAGAGGTACAGTGTAGTCTGGGGCCCTCAAAGGTCTCTTCCCAGCAGTCTCCACACAGTGCTCTCAGGAGCGAGCCCTCCTGGGAGCAAGGACATTCCAAGTCAGCCTACAAGCAGCTGCAGCCTACGAGTTTGGTATAGTGAGCTTGGCTTTTTGCCTTCAATTTCATCCAATAAGCACACAGATTGTTTCCAGGGACCAACTTTTACCCCCCCCCAAAAAAAGAGTTTGTCGCCCTGGTGAACACCAAGTTGAACACAACTCAGCAATGTGTCCTTATGGCAAAAAAACCAGCCAACAGCATCCTGGGCTCCATTAGCAGGAATGTTTCCAGCAGGCTGCCAGAGGTGATCCTTCCCCTGTGCTGAGCACCAGTGGGGCCACACCTTAAATACTGTGCCTGGTTCTGGGCTCCTCAGTGTGAAACATGACATACTGGAAAGAGTCAAAGAGACACAAGAAAGCTTAAGACACTGAAGAAGGACTGAGATAGCAGGAACTATTGAGCCTGGAAAAGAGAAGGCTCAGGGCGCACCTTATCAATGTGCATACATACCCAAAGGGAGGGTGCGCGGAGGATGGAGCCAGACTTTTTCCAGTGGTGTCCAGCCGCAGAACAAGAGGCACAAACTAAATCTTTTTTTTCACTCTGAGGGTGGTCAGACACTGCCACAGGTTCCCTGGGGAGGTTGTGAGATTTCAAAAGCCGTCTGGACACAGCCCTTGACAACCAGATCTGGGTGGCCAAGAGGGCTGGACAAGATGATCTCCAGTGACTCTTTCCAACCTGAACCATTCTGTGATTCTGCGATTTCATATCTCTCTGATCTTTCTTACATTATACCCTAAGGAACAAGGTCTTTTGAATTGTTTTTTTATTGTTCTGTTTTTATAGGAAAGCTGTGATTCCCATACAGTACCATTAATTGTGAAACTTCATGGTTTTTATATAAAATAAAGAAATAGTAAATGCTTTCAGGAGAACATAACAGGATGCAAATGCCTCACATATTTGAGCCGTCATTAATATCCCAGATCTTTATGAAGAAAATACAAATAAGAAAGTAGAAACAACCCAGTGTCATTAGGATGACATCCTTTTCTTGCACATTTCTTGTATGTTTTATTATGAATTGATACAACAATCTATAAATATTTCCCCACATTAAAATTCATGGCAATTGAAGAAAGTCTTATGTTCATGAATGAAATTTCAACTTGATTCAGGCAACTTTTGTGTGTGTGAGTGTGCATATGTGTGTTTTTGTGTATGTATGGGCATCCATATGAGTTTAGATGCTGATTACCTTTTCCAAGAACAAAAAAAAAAAAAAATAGGCCTAATTTTTTTTCTCATTGTTATAAATCAGTTGTACTACTGTAGTCAATGGAGTTACATACTAACTGTAGCCTGACACTGGTGAGAAGGAACTCAAATATGTGAAGTTTTGTGCTTTGTCTAGATGGTGTATCTTTGGGGTTACTGATAGACTCATGGTTTTTTTGTTCCTTCTGAAGAAATAAAGTTTTTCAAAACAAAACCTTGTGGAACCATGTCCTGGTTTTGGCTGGGATAGAGTCAATCTTCTTCCTAGTAGGTGGTGCAGTGCTGTGTTTTGGCTTTAGTCTGAGAACAGTGCTGATAACACACCAATGTTTTAGGTGTTGCTCAGTAGCACCTACCCTAGTCAAGGACTTACCAGTCTCTCATGCTCTGACAGTAAGGATGCCCACAGGAAGCCAGGAGGAAGCAGAGACAGGACACCTGACCCAAACTAGCTAAGGGGTTATTCCATACCACATCATGTCATGCCCAGTATACAAACTGAGGGGAGTCACCCATCAGGGGCAGATCACTGCTCCGGTCAGGCTGGGTATCTGTTGTCAGATTATGAGCAATTGTATTGCGCATTTCTTTCCTTTCCATTTTTAATTTTATATTCTCTTCCCTTGGTATTTCCTTTGTCATTATTATCGCTAGTAGTAGCAGTATTATATTGTGCTTTATTTTATTTATTAAGTTGTTCTTATCTCAAGTGATGGTTTTTACATTCTCTTGATTCTCCTCCTGAGCAGGGGGGGTCGGGGAAGTGGAGAGTGAGTGGGTGGCTGCATGGTTCTGAGTTACCGGCTGAGTCAGAACCATGACAGATCATTTGACTTATCACTTTCCAACCCAACATTTAAATGGTTGAAACACTTTGACTTTAATCAAAGCTGTTGCCAGCCAGTAGAACAGAGCAGGAAATCAGTGAAAAGGGTCAAGAGAAAAATGTTTTTCTTCATCTTACCAGACAACATGAAAATGTTTAATAATCAAATCTAAACAAAGCTTTAAACTGTTGTAAGGATTTGAATATTAACCTGTTTAGAAAATAAGTTTTTGTCTGGACATGAATCTAGTTTCAGTTTCAGTTCAGACTGAAACATTCAGAAGTTAAATGCAGTCAAAAACCAATAAGAAATACTTAAGAGCCTAGTATTTTAAAATTTGGAGGAAAGCCCCTAAATTCTTTGTGTATACTTTAAATATTTTTCTACAATGTTAATACAGAGTCTGCCCTTAAAAAGTCAACATTTTTTGACAGTCAACATTTGCAAAACCTGCAAAATGTTCTGAGTGACACTATAGTAATTCTCCGTGCAGGCTAAAGAAATTAATTGTAACATGTATGAGGCATTGTGTGAAACATTTTAAGAAATATCTTTTGAAGGAAAAATATTTATATATCTTTGTTTCATTACATTTGTTTATGAGAAATAAATCAAAAGACACAGCCATTGTTTACAGTGATAAAAGACATCAAACCACTTAAAAGAGAACACTAATTTATCAGAAACTTTCTGCTAACTTTTGACTTGTTCATGTATTCTTGATTAAATGGAATAACATGTCTATTGTTTTTCTTATATATTTACTGATTTTTTACTTGTTTGTATTCCTAAATTTACAATGAAAACTCCAAGTGGCATTAAAAGTCACAGTCTAGCAACACATCAGTCTAAGAAATAGTATTATATTTCCTGTTATCAACAATACCAACATTTACTGATCTATCAAGAATCTGATTTCTTCTTTCACTTTGGCAAGTCTAAATCAGTAATAAACCAACTGAGCTGAAGAGCAATTTTGCTAAATCAAATTCAATCAAAACCATATCCTAAATGCACAATAGTATTCTAATCCAACAGCTATTAAAGGTAATCCTGTTTCCTTGCACGTAGTTTTGAGTACCTTCCAAAACTGCTAAAGCTAGTACTATGTCTACACCATCTAGTGTTTCCCAAATCATTTTGAACATTTACAACATTTTTGCCAGTCACAAAGAGTATGGTACAAACTAAAAGAGAATGAATCTCTTTAAAGCCAGATGTTAAGGTACATAATTACCTGGATCATTTAAACAGAAGATTGCATCCTAAATCATCCAGGGTAAAGTGGCTGACCCAGAGAGTTTTTCACTGACTTTAGAACAGATGTAATAAACACTATAGGATAACATCAAATATTTTAAGTAATCACTGTCATAGAAAATTCTTGTTAAAAAAGTAAAAAAAAATTGCATCATTAATTCATGACTCCTCATTTAGGATGCAGTTCATCATGGGTCTTCTCTATTTCAAGTGCATATACATCTCACATACATCTCACTGAAGTTAATAGATGCGTTAAAAACCACAAAGTCAGAAGGATACACAGAGGGACCCCGACTGAAGCAGTTGGTGCAGAACTGAAGTCCATGGGAAAGATTCATGTGGAAGAAGTTGATGGAAGACTGTCTCCTATGGGAGAGACCTCATGGCTGGGGCAGCGAAAGTGTGTGAGGAGGAAGGAGCGACAGAGACAACACGTGATGAACTGATTGCAACCCCCATTCCCTGTCTCGCTGTGCTACACAGGGGGAGCAGGCAGAGAATTTGGCAGTGAAATTGAGCCCAGGAAGAAGGGAGGGGTGGGGGGAAGGTGTTTTAACATTCAGGATTTTTGTTTCTTATTATTCTACTCTGATCTCATTGGCAATAAATTAAATGAATTTCCTCAAGCTGAGTCTGTTTTGCCCATGATGGTAACTGGTGAGTGATCTCACCCCGTCCTTATCTCAGCCCATGAGCCTTTTGTTATATTTTCTCTCCCCTCTGCAGTTGAGGAGAAGGAGAACGACAGAGTGGCTTTGGTGTGCACCTGGTGTCCAGCTGGTGTCAACCTACCACAGTAAGTATTGCTATTGATCTTTCATTTCTATTCATTCTTTGCTTAGGCTGCCATGTATTTACAAGTATTCAAGCTCATGGAGCAAAATGCAGTCTTACAAAGTCTTGATTGCTAAATTTTTTAGAATTCCAAAACTTGCTTTCTCACTGGAGTAAAGCATTTGATTTAGAACTAGCAGGTAGCGAGTATACCTGAATTTCTCTGCTACCTTAGTGCCTTTTTTACCTCACTCTTGATGTTCCTTGTATTAATTTGTTTCCCAAATGAATAGTTTTAGGGCAGCATGGAGCATTCTTGTGTCTTTGGATCTGCCACAGAAATTATCAGGTGAGGTTTGGCAGTTTATGCAAGACAGGAGGCTAAATTAAATTACTGCAAATATCCCCAACCAATGTTAGAAACTGGCTCATATGAAAAAACTTGAACAGGAACACAAAAGAAAGAGAAAAAAAGGTGGGTCAAATTTTAAAGAACAGATGCATATCTTGTTGCAAACCTCTTCTCCTACATGATCCTACCAAATCTCTGCTGCTCCAGACTATGGCTCTTCTACCAAGCAACAGCTCGGTATATCGGCCTTTCTTCTTCTCCATTTCTAAGCAACATTGCTTTGAAAAAGTCCTTGTTTGTAGGAAAAAACTTCCTGACTGTTTCTAGTGTAGGGAATAATTTCTCTCTTTCATACTTTGATTATGTCTCTGATATTTCATGAGTACATGAGAAGGATGGATGATTATCACTTCATTTCTAAATCTTCAGAAAATTATTTAAGTGATACTAGAGTAACAAAAAATCTCCCTGTCAGTCAATGCTCAGGGGCTGAGGAAGAATGACAAGGAAATTACACGTCCAAACAGAAGAACAGGTAAAAGCTGCAATAAAATAGAGTTCTATGATACAATTTTAAGTCTCTTCCTTCTCTTCTTGATAATAAATAATAACAAAAACACCTCAATAAATTCACAGCTAAAATTGAATCATAAGTAGTGAATCATTTTCCAGTCAAATCTTGTTATTGATGTCACGGAAAGTTTACTAAACTCTGCGTCCTATCAAAGAGTGTATCTCAGCTTACACAGTACTCTTTAAACTAAGACTTCCTCAAGATCACTTGTGAGGAAGACAGACAGCTCAACCTCAGCAGGGTACTCAGTGCCAAATTTTTTAATATATTTTGATATTCTTGGTTTGTGTCTACTTTAGTACTTTATTTTGGAGAAAAAATGTTATTCTGAAGTGATTCTCTTTATGGAATTGGTGACTGCACATTGGTTCATTTTCTATTATACATGACAAATCTTCCATTTGGAGGACACTAACACTGAACCTCTGCTCCAGGCATTCGTCAAATGCACAAAGCCTCTCTTACAGGTATAGGGATGCAACTGAGCCTTACACAGCTTCAAACCATATCTCTGATAGCAACATTTGGTCTAGCGAACAGGACTAAATATGTTCTGAAGGAAGACCAACCAGCACACAGTATAGGAGCCAGGGTCTCAGCACAATCTGCTCTAGTCTCCTGATCAGATAAACATTCAGGTAAGAAGGGAGGTCTCTAAATCTAGCCTCCTGTCCAGACCAGATTCAGCAATGAATAAGACCAAGTGTCTCTGGGCTTTGCCCTGTTCACATCAAGGCTTGAAAGCCTTCAAAGACTGAGATTCTCAGCTTTTTTGGGCAACCTAATCCAATTTTCATTGAATCAACTAGGTTAGAAAAAACCTTTAAGATCATGTCACTGAGGGCCTCATCTGTACAGGTTTTGAGCACTTCCAGGGATGGTGATTCCAGCACTTCCCTGGGCAGCCTGTCAGGCAACCAATGCCTGACCACCCTTTTGGTGAAGAAATTTTTTGTGATATCCTCCAATATCCCCTTGACACACCTTGAGGCTGTTACCTCTTGTCCTATACCTTTGATCCTTTCCTATTGCACTAAATTGGTTCTTCATGTAAACACAGCCACAGAAGAAGACAGGTACAAGAACTGCCCATGACATAAAAAATTTTGTATTGTAGTGCCCTTTTTCCATTACCTTTACTCTACCTGTAAAATAGCAATGGGTACCGTTTTTTGCAAGTCAAGGGATGTGAAACAGCACTTTGTTTTGTTTGTGTACCACCTTCTTTTGAATAAGGTACAATATTGCAAAGGATTTATATAGTACAGTTCTGCTTCTAGTTGTCTGAGTTAATTTTCTCTGTACCTTTGAATAACTCCATTGATAATGCCACAACACAAATGGTCATTTCTGTCAGTGGAGGTTAAGGTTGGGGGAAACATTTGTCAAGAATGTTATATTTTTAACATTCCTGCCTCAGGCAAAGGAGTGGTCTAAATTTTTTACTTGTTTTCTCTAGGCTTTATTCTGAGACTGTAATACATCACTTCAACTCAGAATTGCCCATATCCAACCATGGTTTCACTGGAACTATAGCATGAAGAACAAAGATGCATCCTATTTTCTGCAGTATGCAATAGTGTTCGATGATGTTGAATGTCATGTTTATTTAAAGAGCAGGGTTAATAGGAAAGGAATTTTGTGACAATCACTTTCCTTTGGCATGTGGAGCAGTCAGGTACAGCAAATAAATAACATATAGAACATTTGTACTTTACAGCTCCTCTTTCAGGTAGCATTTTAGAAGAAAAATAATGAAATGGCCCACCTTGTTAAAACACTGAGTTGGATTTCTTTCTGTGTATGATAGGATTCCCTCAACTGCTACACAAAGAACCAATTGAAACCAGCCCTGTCATATATACTTGTACTAAATATGAACAGTACTAAATACATTAAAGTCAATTGATTTCCAATGGAAGTGTTTTAACCTCTTTTTAGGTCAAGAAATGGCAATTTTCCAAGCTAACTGTATCCTGAGAATTAATCTGGAGAGATGGGTGTGCACTGTATACTTCATTTGGTTTGTAAAATTTATCAAAAATACTCTTTCTCAGAACTGTACTTAAAGCCTTCTATTATAAATTTTAGGTGTGGTTCCTCTAACTTGTATTCTAAGTTGTATTCAGAGTTGATTTCTCTCAAGTCAACTAGAGGATTTGCAATTCACATTCTCTTTCTTTGTTAAGAATATAACAACAGAATGAGCAGCAAAACATGACAGGGTATGCTCATATATATAAAACTTGGGTACACCGCTGAAGCAATTTGCAAGTAAAAATATGCACTCTTTGTGCATTCACAAGAGTGGAGTACTTACAAAAATGACATTCCGGCTCTAGTCAATCAAGGGTTTTTTGTGCTGAAATTCTATTTCTAGATGCATTGCATTCAAGATTCAGTACATTGACAAGTAACAGCACAAAAAGCATGGCTTACACTGTTGACCCCATAAACAGCTGGTGGTGCAAGAAGAGAAATATTAATTCTTATAGTAGTTTGTCAAGTGACTCTAAGCATGCTAGCATCAGAATGTTTCATTCCACAGGTCAATAAAATATTGTTACTATACCTCCCACATCCTTGTCACTATGTTTATTATTAATCATAAAAAATGTTTTATTTCCTCCAGAAAATAGCCATTTGTTCTTCATACTTAAACCATTTATTCCTAGAAATTAATATCCCCCATCAGTAATTGAGATCAGGTTTGGTATAACACATGGCTCTGTACTAGTGTAATATTTTTTAATTGATTTGATAGTACCATTTCCTTCTAGGAATGAGATAAGTTAGCAATGGTAGCCTGTTGTCTATGGATATTCAGCTTGAGGAGAATTAGCTCACTGTATAATACTCACAGTTCTCACATTTTTAGCTGTAGGTTTTTCTAAAATGTAAATCAAGGGGAAAATATTCAAAAAGCACAAATGACCTTGTTAAAATGTGCAGGAGTTGGCCAGCTAACTTCTAGAGACATCTTTAAAATTGCCTTCTGAAAAAGGCGCAGGTTTTGTTTCCTAGGGTCTGCTCTTCCCACTGAGGTTATGCCCATAATAACTACAGAAACATAATGAAATATACACTGTACTCCAAGCATGGGCCTAATACTTGCTCTGCTGGGTCAGGAGAATGCCAAAAAACTCAGGTGGTGGGGAATACACTGTATAACAGATCTATGAATTGTCTGGTTGCAGAGATGAAGTTCCTACCATGAAGCTCAAGATCAGATCTCAAATTTCATATATAATAAATTACAAACTGAAACATCAACAACATCAACATGTCAACAGAAATGTAAACACCAGTTTTAAATACATGGAGCACAGCTAAATCATAGTCATTTAACCCTTTAATTACTCTATACCGCATGTAAAATTTGCACAGATCCCTTCTAGTGAATTACAGCCAGAATTTGGCTTAATCTTTGCTTCTAAGTTTCTGCCTCTGTTTATGAAATCCATGTTGATATCAGTGAAATTTTCTGGTCCATTTCCTTTCAATCTGAAGGGCATCTGATGATTTTTTTTCCTTCACGAACAACCACAGTTGCTAATATGCAGTTACAATCTTCATATTTTCTTAATACATAACACACATTGCTTATTCCTGATGTTCACTTTTGGTTTTTTTGTGTGGAGATATCCAGTCAGTATTCAAATTGTGTATCTGCATGTTTATCTCAAAAAATAGATCTAATTATTATCTAATAATCTAATTCTGTATTTTTAACAAAATATTTTCAAGAATTACCTGTGTTGGGAAAATAGACTGTTGACCTTGTAATCCACATTAAGAGCTCTCACCAGTAAGAAAGGGAAAGAATGAGATTTCATATGTCTTCTCTCTTTTGAATTTTCTTTGCAAAATATGTGTGCTCTGAATTGAGGATGAGTTGCTTTCAATGAAATACCAGTAATGGGTGAAGACACCTATTACTGAAAGAAAATGAGAATACAGCCTGTTACTTCATGAAAAATGTCCCTGCTTCTAACTTGCATCTGTTTGCCTGCTGTTTCCAGAATCCTCTGCTGTACACACATGCATAACTGCAAGGTAGTAAAAATATATGTAAATATATTTCCGAGCCACAAGCTGAAGTTTGTGTTTCTTTCTGAAAGTCACTGCTGTCTGTAGATCAAATCTGGCAGTTCTTAGTCAAAACTCTCTTCAGTAATTTCAGATTTTTTTCTTGAATAGTCTGTATGGACTATAGCTAATGCATATTTTATTATATCCTTCTAACGATAGCCACTTTATCATGCCTCTACTAAAATTCCTGAATTTTAGCTCACTGATTAATTTCCAAAGCTCTAGTATTAAAAGCTGTCATTACAGATTAATGTACTTGAAATTCTTCCTCAACGTTTACAGTGTTTCCCTGCCTATATTGTTTGACATTAACAGTTAGTTATAATATTGTTATGCACACCTCCAGGTGCTATAAACATGTCTGAAAGTATTTTAGTTACTTTTTTTCCTTTCCTAAACAGTTATATTCACTTTTCACCAAATATGAAGTCCCAAAATGCAACTAATATACAAAAAAATATAGCAGAGGAATGAAAAAATGTAAACCAAATGCAAATCTAAGTGTGGAAGAGGATAAACATACCTCATATAAATGTACTACATGTCTACTGGTTCCTGTATGTGCCGCATTGAAAAGCGAATGTAACATACCAATATGAATTGCTAAGTATTGAACAAGGAACTTGGAAATAGGTCCATGATTTTGTTTCGTAAGAAACCTGCTTGAGTCTCAGCTTCTTATGACACTGGGGAGGCAGTACTATGGCGGAGCCAATGGCTCAGCCTGGGATCTTAGGCTGGTTTTCTGCAGAAGGAAACAACCATAGTATTTAATCGTTGGCATCTCTCTGTAGCCTCTTCATCATTCACTTCCCAAATAACTTTCAGGTGGGGCTGACACATATAGTGAGGATTCTTTCAAATAGTGCAGGTGTGACAAACCTGTCAACAGGGGTAAAAGTGTACCTACATTGGTGAAAGCTTTGCCATGCACTTGTACTAGGGGCAAAAAATAGAACATGCTTTGTTTTATTTAGTGGGGGCAGGGAGAGACTGACAGAAAGCAAAGTAAGCTAGTATAGACATACTAGTTTTGGATCTGATAGAAGGCAGCAGGATACAGTACTTGTTAAGACCACATCAGACTGTGTTTTAATGAAAATATTCCAAAATCGCCTTTATGGAGCTGGCATTTTTCTCCCTTTGCAGAGATATATTCTGAGACTGACTCTGATCTTACCTACTATATAGTACCCTAAATACTAAACCTGAATAAACTGATATGAGTATGAAGTGACTCCTAGTGAAATTTCAATGAACAGCAATCAAGCACAAATAGTTAAAGAATAATCAGTAATGGATTACAAACTATAAAATTCCAGAGAGGATCTCAGCTTAAGCTTACAAAAAAGTAAAATGAAATATGATTTTTGCAGGTACCCTGGCTTTTAAAAAAGTAAATAAATTTTCATCCTAGTATAATAATATTTAGGTCTACTAGAATAATAATAGGTTTGTTCCATTTTATCTAAGCAGATCAACCTTTTGTTGTGTACAAATTAAAGTATGTACAGTTTTCTCTACTTTCAGGCACAGCTGACCTGAAAAAAAAAAAAATATTTTATCTCAGTTAAATATATGTATGTGTGTGTATATATATATATATATATACACTTAAAAATATATATGAAATCTTATTTCCCAGAGATTGGATCACTTTTGTTTTTTTCTGGTGCATGTGATTTCCAGGTGATGGCTGAGATAATTCTTCACTCTTGGGTTGTAGGAGATCAGTAAATAACATTCACTGGGAGTAAGGATGAAAAACTTTTTTACATGGATTGATAGAATCCTTTTTCAAGTTTTCATTTTTTACAATAGCAGAAACTATAATATATGTAATACCACCAGAAAGTAGTAAGAAAACAGAAAGTACACTTCTTTCCTACATATGTTGCTATCTTATATTATAGTTCGTTGAGAAATGGCCCATCCAAAACACCTACTGCATGACAGGTGATAAAGTGAGCAATATTACATCATATCATTGAGGTAGGGCATGAAAAAATGAGGCTTCCCTCTTTATTAGTTACACATTGCAGCAAAATTATTACAGTTTCTTACCTCAAAACTGTTATGGCCAGATTTAGAATACCATTTTAATCATTTATTTTCTAGCAATGACTTTCACATCTAAACATAGATACTGTTTATCTCAATAAGGCTTCAGAAAAGGAAGTATTCAGTATATAAACAAACTCTTTTTCTTTCTCTCACTAATGATTCCAGCTTATGTTTCTATGTTCTTGCATAAATACTAAACAAATCCATTTAGTTCCCCATATTCAATTCATAGCTAGAATTACTTCCCTTAGAAAAAGGTAAAAAAAAATAAGTTTACAATTATGATTCTATGTTTTCTTCTGATCAAATAAAACAGTATTTTTTCAGCTGAATAACTTTTCAGAATAAACTGCACTCAAGCATTTGAGAATGAGGGAGAAATAACACTGTAAATGTTACATTAATGATGTGCCTAGAAATTGTTAGAAATCAATCTAGAAACACTTAGTATGTTTATAACATAAGTACATTTATGTCTTTGAAATAGTGTGACAACTTGATGCTGCTTCCTTCCTCTAAGGTTATTTGAAACCACATGAACCTTCTTTATTTCAGGACATAAACATTTTCATACCATATATCATATACCGTCATTGATGATATTTCGTTAAGCAGTACTGGATAATAGAACCTGGATAGTCATTGTATTTATTCCATGTTTAAAAGCTGCCTTCAACATTTATTTCTTATGAACTTGTACATGACTCATGAAATGTTCTTGATTAAAAAAAAACATTCTATGCCTTGAGGCATAAAATCTTTTAGATTTTTTTCTGTTGGTCAGACTCCAAAATCTGTAACAAATTTTCAATATGTTCCCACGTTTTTTAGAAAAAAAATAATTGCATCTTTTAATTTTTATTTTTTTTTGCGTGTTTATGTGTGTTGTCTTTTTTCGTGGAAAAAGATTGCATTTATTCTTCAGCTATATATATTCTGTAAGTCAACTAAGTTCTAAAAACTTTGCAATGAAGAAAAAGGTAAAAGCAGACAAAAATAAAACCCAGATATAATTTGAAGAGATGAGACCTATAACGATCATCTAGTCCAGCTGTGTGACCACTTCAGGCTGACCAAATTGTAAAGAATGTTATTAAGAGCATTGTCCAAATGCTTTTTAAACACTGACAGGCTTGGTGCATCAATGATCTGTAGCTGTGCCTGGGATTGAGGTTTTCCTTTCCTGGAAAGAAAGGAAAGATAGAAAGCCTCGTGTCTGTTGGAGTGATGCTCAGCACAATTTCTGCTCCCTTGTAGTACAATGACAACTGTGACCTTCCCAGAGAGCTCGCAGACAGTCCAGGCAGAGCACAGTCCTTGGTAACTCACAATTTCACCTCTAAGTTATTTCATTAAGTAATTAAATCACTTAATTTGCATACATTTCCAGAGACAGAAAAACTACCTCCTGACACCAGTGAGTATATAACACCAGAGGGCTGGAGTAATAACCATGTCATCCTTATAGGGAGTACCCAGTGATTCTGCAACCTAAGCTAGTGCTTTGGTGCAGCACTGGGACTGTTCTGCTCTCCCAAACTACCATTTCCTCCCATATCTAAGCTCCCTAAACTGTTGTGAATTGGGAAGGGGAAACCACTTGTCATACTCTTGTCATACTTGTTATTCTCAGGGTGGAATTCAGAAACTGTGGCATAGAATTTTTTTTTTTTATTTTATTTTATTTTTAAATTTTCATACTTTTTTTTTTAAGCTTTCGGTAGAAAAATAATGACCCAGTTGTTAGAACAATTTGACATTTCTTGTATTTTCTATTCTGGATCACAACTGAGATACCTGAGCCTGATCAATACGCAAAGACGACCTTCCAATGTGGTGCAAATGATGTCCCACATTGTCCTCATAAGTACTTCCACAACAAAACAGATGTCCTTACGCAAACTGCAGAGTGTTGACAGCTATCTGAATTATCTTTCATACTGTTCTCCACCTATACAAGCATTAAGGAAAATGTATTTGACAAAGGATTTGCTGTTTGTTTTCAGTGTTCTCAAGTTCCAGTTAACAAGTAACAGGAGGCCAGATATGCAGTGTATCAGGATACCTGCCAAAAAACACTTCATATAAGAAGCCAAACAGTAGCTGAGAACTTCCTTTGGTAAATTTCTTCAGCCCAATAACATGCTTTGAAAAAGGAACTACTGCCATGTCCCCACTGGACAGCTTCCTACCCTACAATTCTGCCCTCTGATGCCAAGAGCAAGCAGTTTACACATAAGGGCAGAGCACTTAAATGGCTCTGACAGGTTTCATCTTTGTGTCCCAGGGAGATGTCTTTCTTGCTTAGCTTGAGTTGGTGACTTCCTTCCTCCAGGCATTGGGGATCTGCTAAACCTTCATAGTCTTCAGTGCTCATACATTTGGTTCAAAAGTGCTTGACTTCACAGGGAGATAATGTTATTAAAAGCCATCTGAATGCAGCAGTCCAGTTAAGCCTTCTCCTTTTTCCCTGTAATTATATGTAATATGAACTATTTCTTCATTTTCTGGTGTCTTGTCTGGGTACAAATTTGGTCCTATAGGGCCTTCTGCTCATCTCATGCCCATATAAAGCTCCACTACTGGACTGATCTATGCATTTCACATACCCCATCACTGACTGGGATTCTCAGCTTCCCATAAATACAACCATGTTCCATGCAGGGCAGACAGTGCTGCCATTAAGGAGTTCCACACAGACAGGAGTATGAAATTTTTCTATACTGAAATGTATGGCTGAAATGTGAAAGGAGAAACTCAAACTAAGACAGACCAAACAGATGCTGCTATAGGAAGACTTTATGCAGATCAGTGATATCTAAAGGTAACTGTCGTGGTTTAAGCCCAGCCGGTAAATCAGAACCATGCAGCTGTTCGCTCACTTCTCCCCTTCTTACCCCCAGCTCCTGAAGGAAAGGGGAGGAGAATCAAAAGAATGTAAATCCCATTCCCATGGGCTGAGACAAGAACAGTCGACTAACTAAGGTATAATACAAAACTGCTACCACCAACAGTAATAATGATAACGGAATATAACAAGGGGAGAGAATATAAAACTAAAAGGGGAAAGGGAAAAAAACAATAAACACAAGTGATGCACAATACAATTGCTCACCACCTGTTGATCAATACACAGCCTGATCTGAGCAGTGATCGGTCCCTTCTGGGTGACTCCCCCCAGCTTATATCGTGGAAATGATGTGCCAAGGTATGGAATACCCTTTGGCTGGTTTGGGTCAGGTGTCCTGTCTCTGCTTCCTCCTGGCTTCCCATTCCCCTCTCTCACTGTCAGAGCATGAGACTGAAAAGTCCTTAATCTGAGTAAACACTACTTAGCAACAACTAAAAACATCATTGTGTTTTCAGTATCGTTCTCAGACTGAAGTTGAAAATATAGCACTGCACCAGCTACTAAGAAGGAGAAAAATAACTGCTACAGCTGAATCCAGGACAGTAACACTTATGAGAAGGGATTTTTCCAGACTGAGCCTGCTGCCCGGGTTTAAATGGATAATCATGGTTCAATGTGCCAAGTCATAGCTGTCATTGTGTTAGATCCCTGTTACTACTTGCAGGTGCACAGTAAGCTGCTTCAAAGCCAAGTCCCTTTATCTACCTTCTGATGGATACAGCCTCCTACTGTTGCATGCAAATCTTTGTAGTAGGCAGAGAATTAGACAGAAAAGAAACCAAAATGTATCAATGACTAACAACATAAACCTTGTTAAAACTCATAGTTTCTTCATTTCTTTCTTACATTTAGATGTAGAGGTAAAGTTGTTTAAGTCCTGCTCAAGCACCCAATATAAATAATTGGACTTTTCAGAGAACGAGTTGCACCCACGTGTAACTGTGCCTGGAATGTAGAGGCAAAAGAGTTATCACACCAAAACAAATATTAAAATCAAGGTCAAAAGGAAACCCACCGCATGACAAAGCTAATGTAATTTTCTATTCCAATACAACTGAGTGGAATAACATATTTTTACTTAATAATTATTCTTGCAGGCTCACATTTGGTACAAATTTTCACTCACCATTCTCTTCAAGGCACTCTACAATGAGTCACATTGGACATTAAAGGCCCTTTCTTTGAAACTAGCTGTTATAATACACATTAAGTTTTGTTTTGGTTTTCACAGGAGCTGACAGCCTGGTAGATGGACTTATTTTAATAACAGTGAAAAAAAAAAATCATATATACTTTTGACAGCTACAATGGTCTTAACAATAATACATTGAAAACTTCCACTGTCAATGACCAAATTGTCTTAAAAAGAGTGAGTTGTGACTGCCTTTTTTAGTATTCATGAGGTGGAAGGAGACAAAATTCCAGGGAACAATTACTCAAATTTCCATTCCAGCGGTTCACTTTCTCTGCTGAGGGACGTAAACAGCAAGAGAAAAATAAATTCTGGAGGATATCTGGAGTATTATGGATTAGTTACCTCAGCCTAGTTATCCTTAGAGAGATGAGATTTCACAATACCTACAGAACCTAGAGAAAGGTTCCCTTTTTCTGCCAAACCTAAGGGATTTCTTCTTTGGGTAAGCAGACAGCAACACTAAGGGAATCAGAATATGAAGGGTTAGTAGAAAATGCTAGAGCTAACACAAGGTATGAGTGCTACAAAAAGCATTTTTGGCTTGTTAGAATCTGTTGCAGGTGAGAATAGAAATACAGGTAGCAATAGCAGAGGACAGAAAAAGCACAGACTAGCAAAAGACTTCATGAAAGTGGGCAAAACACGTGTGCATAGAGAATATATATATTTAATGGCCTTAGTGCAATGGTGGATAGCTCTGTGTATAAATACCTAGGAAACCGTGCATCTTCACAGAAGCAGTGTGGTGGTTTGACCCCAGCTGGACACCAAAGCCACTCTATCGTTCTCCTCAACTGCAGAGGGGAGAGAAAATATAACAAAAGGCTCATGGGCTGAGATAAGGACGGGGTGAGATCACTCACCAGTTACCATCATGGGCAAAACAGACTCAGCTTGAGGAAATTCATTTAATTTATTGCCAATGAGGTCAGAGTAGGATAATAAGAAACAAAAATCCTGAATGTTAAAACACCTTCCCCCCACCCTCCCTTCTTCCTGGGCTCAATTTCACTGCCAAATTCTCTGCCTGCTCCCCCTGTGTGGCACAGCGAGACAGGGAATGGGGGTTGCAATCAGTTCATCACGTGTTGTCTCTGTTGCTCCTTCCTCCTCACACACTTTCGCTGCCCCAGCCATGAGGTCTCTCCCACAGGAAACAGTCTTCCATCAGCTTCTTCCACATGAGTCCTTCCCATGGACTTCAGTTCTGCACCAACTGCTCCAGTGTGGGTCTTTCCCAAAAGGTGCAGTCCTTCAGGAGCATACTGCTCCAGCATGGTTCCCCTATATGGTCACAAGTCCTGCCTGCCACCAAATCTGCTCCAGCATGGGCTCCTCTATCCAAAGGTTCACAGGTCCTGCCAGAAGCCTGCTAGAGCTCTCCATGGGCTTCAGCATGAGGTCCTCCATGGGCTGCAGGTGGATATCTGCTCCACCATGGATCTTCATGGGCTGTAGGAGCACAGCCTGCCTCTCCACAGGCTGCAGGAATCTCAGCTCTGGCACCTGGAGCACCTCCTCCTCTCTTTCCGTGCTGATGCTGGTGTCTGCAGAGCTGCTTCTCTCACGTATTCTCTCTTCTTTCTCTCTGGCTGCTGTTCTGCAGAAGGTTTTTTAATTCTTCTTACATATGTTTTCCCATAGGTTCTACCACCATCACTGATGTGCTCGGTCTTGGCCAGTAGTGGGTTCATCTTGCAGCTGGCATTGACTCTATTGCACATTGGTGAAACTTCTAAGAGTGTTTCACAGAACCCACTCCTGTAGAGCCCCTGCTACCAAAACTGTGTCCAATATACAAAGCAACAGCATTGGGGTTTTAAAAGATGAGATACTATGAGAGCAGAGCACAAGAGATAAATATAATTAGGAAGGTAAATATCAAATCCACTGTTAATTCTGCCCCTGTACTCTGCTCTTGTGAAATCCCATTTGGAATACTGCATACAGTTCTGGTGTCTCCCAGTATAAGGACATGGAGCTGTTAGAGCAAGTCCAGAGAAGGACGAAGAGGATGATTAGGGGACTGGAGCACCTCCTGTATGAAGAAAGTCAGAGAAAGTTGTGGCTGTTCAGCCTGGAGAAGAGAAGGCTGCATGGAGACCTCATAGCAGCCTTCCAGGATCTGAAGGGAGCCTCCAAGGATGCTGGAGAGGGACTCTTCATTAGGGACCATAGTGATAGGACAAGGGGTAATGGGTTAAAACTTAAACAGGGGAAGTTCAGGTTAGCTATAAGGAAGTTTTTTTTACTGTAAGCATAATGAGGCACTGGAACAGGTTGCCCAAAGAAGTAATAAACGCTCCATCCCTGGCAGTGTTCAAGGCCAGGTTGGACAGAGCCTTGGGTGGGATGGTTTAGTGTGAGGTGTCCCTGCCCATGGCAGGGGGGTTGGAACTAGATGATCCTAAGGTACTTTCCAACCCAAACCATTCCATGGTTAAGTTTTAATTGGAAGATCAAGGTAAGAACAAAGTGGATGATATGAGTAAGAAAGAAGGAACAGGTTTCCAATTTTGTGTTTTATTGCATCAGCAAACTGATAATGATATACATATGCACCAGGACCCTGACAACCACAAACTGCAGCTTGCAATAGCTTGTTCCTCAGCTATACAACATTTGTGTTCCAACTTTTCTAGCAGTTATTAATTTACCTCTGTCGATTAGAAAGAAATTATGATAGAAAGAATAACATTTTTCTTATCCAAACCTGAAGGTAAATTATAAAAAGAGAGAAGATGCACTGGAACTCCCAGATAATTGATTATCATAATTGGAAATCTCCTTATTATCCACGACACATACAAATAACCTAGTACTTGCGCTGAACTCCTGAATACGTATCAGTGTACTTCAAACATTTGTTATATGTGAAGAATTCATAAAGAGACACCTAAGCAAGATGATTATGATGTATCCTGCCTTCTCAATAGGGCTAAAAATGAAAGCTGCTTTGAGGGGCTTAGTCACCTTCTCAGGGAAATGCCTGGGGAATTTTAATAGCCATTAAAAGTCCCAGCTGCAATGCAAAACTTGTTCTAATGTATTGGCCTCTTCCCATCACAGCAGAATTGGCTGTTACTGTTATACATGGATTATGTCTATTTTTCCTCTTCTTTGCAAAATTTAAGTCTGTGATGTTCTCATCAAGGAAAATGATGATAGACTTACAGAGGTTTGTGATTAAATTTGTTCAGCAGCAATCTGTAAATAACCTGCAGCATACTGTTTCCATTTTTTGTTTCATTCTGTAACCTGTGGTGAGTGTTGACTTCCAAGTACTGTTCAGCAGAAAGGAAATGCACACAGCTGACTGATTGTTCCTCATACTCTGAAATGAATGATGATGAGCAGAAAGTCATCACAGAAAACCTAAGAAACCAATTTCAAACCAGTGCATCATCCCTACATTTTCACCTGACTACTGCAAATAGCTTTTGTGCTGTCTGTGCCTTGTCCTTGTCATAGGTCAACAAGGACAACTGCCTTGTATTTAAGAGAAAGCTGATTGTTGAACTCGGTGATCTCTGCAGAGTGAGGAGGCACAATAAAATGGCTGTCCATTCATGTGTGATTGGAGTCAATAATGCTAGAGTCTTGTGTCGTCTTCATCTATCATTTTCTTGTCCATAAAGGACTTTGAGAGAACAGAGCAAACAGGGCTTCTTCTGAACTCCCCACTGTACCAGTCAGACCTCACTATTGACAGAGGACTCAAAAGCTGTACTTCTAGGCTGCAGAACAACCTTGACAACAGTGGGATAATCTAGGGACACTCCAGACAAAAGAAACTCTAAAGATCTCCATCTAGGCTTTTCCAGACCACATGGTATGTTTATTTTCTTAGATTTCATCATTCTTCCCAGGACTGAAAAACTGTTCTTGCCTGGTGGAACCTGGAATGAGGATATTTCTCATCAGCCTCTGGCAGTTTTTCTGCTCTTTGTGCATTTGTATTCATGGAAATTTTATTGTTGCCTAACTTCCCAGAGAATCATTGGACTGAAGCACCTCTCTTCATTTCTCTAACTAGTGACATTTGACCTGATATACAGTTTAATCCAGCCTCCACTTTTGAATGGATTTTCTCACAAGTGGCAATCTCTAACAGGGCCCCTTTGAGAGGTAACCCCACTGCATGTTACCTTGTACCATAATGAGGGCAATTTCAAGAGGCATTCAATCAAAAGAAAGGGTGTTTTCTGCAAGAGGCTTGTGTCCTGGGTTTTCACTTGTCCTTATGGGTGGCTGAAGCTATTGAAATATCTCTATATCTTGTAATTGTGTCAGTTTTGTGTTTCGTGATGGCAGAAGTTGCAACATTATAAGGGTACTCCTAGCAGCCATTGGGAATTCTGAAAGTTCAAGGGAAGCTGAATTGTCCCTCGGGAAAATGGGAGCATTCCTGCTTTCTCAGACAGGCCTTTTCAGAAGCTTTACTTGGTATCTGAGACATGAACGTACAGGAAGGGATGGATAAGGAAGGAAAACAGGTAAGCCGTTGGTGTGCTATTCATATTGTTTTTCAAGTTACTAGGAGGCTGTGATTTGCACTATATATCAGATATTAGAATTTTTCCTCCACTGTAGAAACACCTTGGCTGCATATTTGCTAAGCAATAGTGCTTTGACATTCATGCTGTAGGGCCTCATATCTTTCTGTGATCTCTGCCTTTCCTCCTCTATTTTTCTAATTTAAATCTCAAAAAATGGCTGGATTGGTAGCTTTTGAAACTCACTATACATAGAAAAGATGCAACACGAATGGCTGCAGGACCTTCCTTCCACATGAGCTCTTGAGGGAAGGTACTTGCTGCTGAACCTCAGCCTTGCTGCAGGGAAACTATAGCCTAACACAGCAACAGACAGCTCCTTCTCCAAGAAGTGAGTGTGCAACCTTTTTGTAGGAGTTGTAAAAAAGAGTACTAGGTTTCATGAGCAATTTTGTAATGTTAGTGTGAGTGTGGTGAGGCACTGGGATGCGTCGCCCAAAAAAGTGGTAAATGCTCCATCCCTGGAGGTGTTCAAGGCCAGGTTGGACAGAGCCTTGCGTGGCATGGTTTAGTGTGAGGTGTCCCTGCCCATGGCAAGGGGGTTGGAACCAGGTGATCTTAAGGTCCATTCCAACCCAAACCATGATTCTATGATTCTGTGTTACTATTCAGCTGTAGTAAACCTCACAGAGTTCAACAACATATGATCTATTATTTTGTTTCAAGATGCAAAATGACAGTGAGTATAAACATTTTATTCATTTAGCAGCTTTGTATCAAAGTCATAAAAAAACAGCAAAGAGGGGATCATTTTATTTAATTAATTAGACAGTTGCCAGAGTAAAAAGAAAACAAAACAAAAAAAAAACCCAACAAAAATCCAAACCATTTTTAAACAGGCAGTCATACTGTAAAATATCTGAATATCTCAGTGAGGATTGCTTAAGGGACCATACCCTTGGGTTTTACTGTTTATTTCTACCTACTTGGTCACCCATGCAGGAAAAAAAGAAAAAAGTCAGGGTAGAGAATACTTGGAGAGAAGCATCTCATCTGTAGCTGCTGAGCCTCCTTCTTGCACTTGTCTGTAGAACTGCAACACATTGTTCAGTAATTTTTAAACTGAATGAGGGCCTCTGAAGCTCCACATTCCCATCACCATCTATTTCAGAGGGTAAAATTTTGTGGAAAGTGTGAAATATTTCCTTCAGGAAGTGGACTAGAAACATGCAGAACTGGATACATACTGAATGAACGTTGCACTTCCAAGTTTTTCTCTGTGATTAGGGATGCTAGAAAGATTTTTTTATCTTCCTCATGTTTTTCGGCACAAAATTAAATTGTGATGGCATTGATGAAAAGTAAGAAATTAAACCCTAGTATGTATTCTTTGTATCCAGCTAATCCTAATTCTCTGCGGAGAATAACAAAGGATTTACAAGCCAAGTTTTCCTTGCTTAGCAAATATGGTAGCATTGGTGAGAAAATAAACTGAAAAAAAAAAATAATTCATTACACAATAGTTCTGAAGATGTGCAACTAAAACTATGTTTGAAAATCTTTTAAAGGATATATTTAAAAAAAGAATTAATAAAATTTATTTTGAGGCATGAAAAGCAAATTAGTTGCTCAGTCATCTAGGCAGTTCAGCATGGAATTTCTTTCAGAAACAAAAGTAATTAGTAATTTCATTGCCATATTTCATTCCATATAGTTAACTGGATACTCTCTACTTCTTTCATTTATGCAAATGAACACACTTTGCCTATTACTCCTTAATAAATAGAATCATTTAAATTGGAAAAGACCTTTTGGATCATCAGCTCCAACCATCAACCCAAGGCTGCCACTTCCACTACTAAACTATGTCCCTAGGTGCTGCATCTACACATCCTTTAAATACCTCCAGGGATAGTGACTGAATCATTCCTTGGGCATCCTGTTCCAATATTTGACTACCCTTTCAGTGCAGAAATTTTTCCCAATATCCAGTCTAAACCTGCCTCGGAGTAAACTGAAGCCATTTCTTCTTCTCCTATCACTTGCTATTTGGGAGAAGAGACTGACACCCACCTTACCCCACCTCTTTTCTGGTAATTGTGGAGAGCTATAAAGTTCCCCCTGAGCTTCCTTTTCTTCAGACTAAACCCCCAAGTTCCCTCAGCTGCTCCTCATCAGACTTGCACTCCAGAGCCTTCACCAGCTTTGCTGCCCTTCTTTGGACATACTCCAGCACCTCAGTGTTGTGAGGGCTTGCAGTAAGGGGCCCAGAACTGAATACAGTAGGTAGGTACACAGCGTGACAGTCACAGAGAAAGCTGCCCACCCCTACACAAACACTGCAAAAGAATGAAACTTGTCTAGAGATACAGCGCTCACTTGCTTTCATCTAACACTAAGGAAGCTGACACAGTAATAAAGTTTCAATCTAACAGGTTTCTATTGTCAGCAGCATCATTGTATGGGTTACAATGAGGCAAAGAAGAAGAGTCAGTGAAGCACTGAATTCACATCTCTTTTACAAACTTTGATGCAGACCAGAAGCAACATAATTATCCATTATGTTCTTTCAGCCTGAATGAAGAAGGGAGAGAAAGCTGGTGAGAGATAAGCTAACTGATGACTTTGACAGAGCCAGACTCTTCTCAGAGGTGCACAGTGAAAGGATAAAAGGGCATGGACAGAAGCTGCACCAACAGAAATTCTGATTAGATACAAGAAAAAAAATCAGTGAAGATGATGGATCAGAACAGGTTATTTGAAGCAGCTGTGGAATATCTTTGGAGATACACTGAATTACACTATACCACCGAAGTAACCTGAACTGCCCTTGAAGTTGTTTTTCCTTTGAACAGGATATCAGATCAGATGACCTCATGCAGAGTATATACCATAATTTTGTGACTGCAAAATCTATGCAGTCTTGGGTATCTTGATAACATGAATGTACCTGGTAGAGCCAAAGAATTAGCATCCCACCAAAAATACCCTTCTGTTTCCAGCATTTCAGAAAAGTCACAGATGTTTATTAGACAAGTTCAGGGAACCAGGCAGTCAGAGAGGATTTTTAAGTAGTCTGAGGATCACCATAGACAGATCAATTGACAGAACTGTGCTTCTTGAGAAACTCATATGCAAGCTAAATCATCCCTGACCCTGCCTATGCTTTAGGTATAAAAGAATGGCTAACCTCAAGAAAAGTTAGGGGCATAGTGAAAACAAAGCTACACAGATCTAAGGATACGCACCAAAGGCCAAGGGTAGAAATGGAGTGCCTAAGCTCTCATCCATCACTATCTGCCCCTCTTTATGAGGATCTCCAGAAGGAGGCCACAAAGCTCAGTACCAAAGGATTTGAGTCAACAGTAGTTTCAACCATACCAATGAGATGTTGAAGTAGTGTCAGAAATTACCTATTGTGTTGCTTCTGTTCCAGAGACACCCACAGGAAGCAGCGTGTTAATGCCCATACAAGTTTCTGTAAGGAGATCTATCAGACTACTTCAGATTATAAAAGGTCACACATCTCTGAACAGAGGGCTTCTGTTTTAGGAAAAAACTGTTCATAATGGGCAGTCCTTACAGTAACTATAATCCATGGAGAGCAGTGAGGTGACAATTTCCTATTGCAAAGAACCTTCTGGCCATGAGCACAGGATGGTCTAAATAGGTAAACAGATAAACACAAACATCCATGTAAGGAAATACAAGACACCCAGAAGACCAACGTTCTCTGAAATAGCTCTCTTCATTTCTTTACCTTGGATGTTTTTTGATGGGACAATTCTACTGTCATTTGCCTAGTAATATTTTAATAGCTGTGGTAACTGCAGCAGATACCACATATCCTAGAATTTGTGGGGTTTGTCACCCAGGGAAACATCCACATGAGTAATTATAGAATCATAGAATAGTTAAGGTTGGAAGGACCCTAATATCATATAGTTCCAACCCCCCCCGCCATGGGCAGGGACAACTCACACTAAACCATGTCACCCAAGGCTCTGTCCAACCTGGCCTTGAACACTGCCAGGGATGGAGCGTTTATTACTTCTTTGGGCAACCTGTTCCAGTGCCTCGCCACCCTAACAGGGAAGAATTTCTTCCTTATATCCAATCTAAACTTCCCCTCTTTAAGTTTTAACCCATTACCCCTTGTCCTGTCACTACAGTCCCTGACAAAGAGTCCCTCCCCAGCATCCCTATAGCCCACCTTCAGATACTGGAAGGCTGCTATGAAGTCTCCACGCAGCCTTCTCTTCTCCAGGCTGAACAGCCCCAAGTTCCTCAGCCTATCTTCATAGGGGAGGTGCTCCAGTCCCCCTGATCAAGCCCTTCTCTGGACTTGTTCCAACAGTTCCATGTCCTTTTTATGTTGAGGACACCAGAACTGTATACAATAATCATCATGAATTTGGTCTCCGAGCTTGAAGTATTATTCAAATAAAATAACTTGTCAGTTATTTTCATTGGATGAAGGGTTTTTTTACAAATTTCTACCTGTTCCGTAAACAGCCATCTCTTATTTCCAAATGCCTTACATTGTTCTAGTGAATATTTGTATGTATGTACAGCATATATGTAGATGTTATATATTGCTATAAGGTACCTGGAGCCCAGTGGTTAAATGGGCATATGGAGAAGAAATATGCAGCAGCTGCTTTCACTCAGTGATCAAGATCAGTGATAGAATTTTGTCTCCCTGTCCCCTTCTCTCCCTGTGCACAGCTGTGTGAAAGCAGTCCTATAGATACTGACATGATGACTTGATTCTGCAATGGTATTTCCAGGGAGTAGCACAATTCCCATTGCCCTACTCATCCTAGGACTTGCAAGGAGTCTTCATATAACACTTGCTAGTTGGTAAGAGAAGGAGGTCTGCAAGTGTCAAAAGTGGGGGTTTTTTTCTAGCTTATCTCACGACCAGGTTTCGTGCTTGCACAGAACCACTTCCCCTAGTAAGTAATAAACCAATAAAAGGTGATCTGTCTTCACATTTACTCAATATATATGTTTATCTCTTTGGGAGAGTATGTTGTTCTTCAAGCTAGCTTCCTGAAGCACTTACCAGATGGCATAGATGCCTGCTATGACTGAGAGTATTCTCCTACACTGAGCATATCAGTCTTGGGTACATTTAAACTACACATACTCTTTTACATTCTATTGTTAAATTTTGTGTCCATAATTATATTCTGTGTATTGAATTAAACATGGTCACATGAGCTACTCACCTTTCTCTGAAATCTTCCTATCCTTTTGACAGCATTAGCTGTAACAGCTTCTGGCAGAGTTTATTCATTCTCCTCTTATCAAAGGTGGCAGTAGGAGTAAAGGCTGTCAGAAGGGATTATTTGGCTTGGTTTTCTCAATGAAGGAATAACTTTCTGAGTATCCCTTCCCTTCTGCCTTCTCCCCTTTTGTTGAAGATTTTCCTTCAACAGTAAATAGAAAATATGCTAATAAAATACCAGAAATAGAAAAAAGCTGTTGTCATAGTTGACATTTTGTAGCAAAAGAAATAAAGTCTGCAACAGAAAGTAGATGTTTTACTACTTCTTTCCCTTTTTCAACTTATTTTTGTGAACTGTTATATCCACAGTCGTGCAGCAGAAGTATTTAGAGCCTGGTGATAGCAAAGCTAAGACCAGATGACCCAATACTGCTTCTCCATCTGTACATCGTGTGAACAGTAAAGAAACAAGATGGAGTGAAAAGCAGAGTGCTGGGAAAGGCAGCTACAGTTCCCGTACTGCCACACAATAAAAAGAGAAACATTATCAGCAGCAGTCAGTACAGGATTCTAGCTTATATTTTCAGTTTGGATGTGCCACTGCAGCTTACCATAGCAGACACCGCATTTAGACATATCTGCCAGGAGACAGCAGGCTGGTGGCTGTTACATGCCTAATATGCTCTCCTCATCCACCCTGAATATTTGCTGTCTTTCTGTCTTTTGTAATAGCATATGGTGAAGATGGCCCACTGCCTTACATTCTGTTAGTGGCTTAAAACTCACCAAACAGTGTGTGTGCAAGAAGGGATTTTTCCTCAAAACATTGCAAAGGACTCCAAGCTAGAAACCCAAATGAAGTGTTTGGCTTTATGACAGACGGGTTTTCAATAGTTAGATAACTTCATCTATATGAGCCTGATTCTTAGAGGCAATAAAACATTTCTTATCCCAGGACAGTTAATTGAATTAATATTGAAAACATAGCCCCTGTGGTCTTTTGTCTATCTTGCACTCAAAAAGAAGCCAGACTGTAGGTAAATTGCCCCAAAACTGTCTAAATCATGAGGTTATTTTAGGAGTGAATCATGAACATTTCACAAGCACAAAATCCTTCACTCTCAATGATCATATTTGAAATGCATTAAGGAATCATTAGAACAGCTCAAAGTTACCTTGCACTTGAAAAAAAGAAGTCAATATATTGGCTGTATTTCTATCTTCTTCTATATCCCCCCAAGTAGAGTTGAGTATTTCCCAGTCCTGTGAAAATACTTTGTCTTCTTTCCTGAGAAGACAAGAGATAACCGGATTTTTCAGGAGGACACGGTTTTGCTTTCTTCACTCTCTTCCTTTTAGAATAGCTGGCCACAAGGAAACTATTTGCAGAAGGGCTCTCATCTCACAGTTTGAGGCAGAGTGCCTATTTTCTCCACTGCAGTGCTGAGTTGTGGTACTGCCTAAACCTCTTTGTTCATCCTCAGCTGAAGCAGCATTTCAGTCACAGGTAGAGAAGTCCAATCATTTCCTTTCAATATATGCCTTAAAAAACTAAAAATACATTTTAAGCAGTCAGTAACATTTTTAATAGCTCTTGTCAACTTCAGAAACAAACCATTCCCAATATTACTAGTCACATTATGTACCTACATAATGAACTCATGAGCACTGGTTGACTGTGTGATTGTGTCTTGTAGGAAGGACCTCCCTTCCTCAGCATTTCTCTAGTAGAAATTTGCACAAAATGGATGTAAATTTCAATGACTAAAATCTGATTGCACCTGTCTATTTATAATTTCATATGTATCAAAACAATTCCCTGACAATCCAAAAGGTTAGAGCTACCTGTGGTAGCCACTGGCAGCTCCATGTCAACAGCAATATAATTTGCTTTCCCCCTTGACAGCTGTAATGTTTAATTATATGACCTCAATTAACCAGCCCTAGAAATAAACAGATTTTCTGTCTTTTCACTATCCTGTATTCTCATATTATGTACACAAAACCCAGTTTTCTCCTGGCTTGCATCCTAGCTAAATTTTATTATAATTGCCTAAAATTATCTTTATTCAGCTGCTAGATCTAAGAATATTTACATTCCACTACCATCAGTCTAGCAGTTTTCTAAGGAAAGCTAAGATTAGAAAAAAGTAACAGCCCACTAAATGGAGTCAAAAGGACTTTTCACAGCCAAATTCTTCTCTTCTTCCCTTCACTTCCCAGGTCAACACAGAAATAAGATAGTAGAAGGAATTAAAGCTCTTCTTATTGTCCCTTTCTTAATAGCATAATTCTCTCCAGCTGAGCCCAGTCACATTTCCAAGGGCAACGAAACTCCACTAATTATTTTGCTTAGGGTTTCAGTGTTAACCCTTCAAACGCAAGTCTATTAGATTTTCCACCTATCTGTATTTGCAACTTGGTTTAATTTAAATGAAATATTATGAGATATAGGGCAGTTTTGCTGGAAACCACTTCTGTTGATATTCAAATAAGGAGTTAAAGGAACACAGATTAGGCTTAAATATCACCCAGTGATTAATAATATGACTGCAGAATAACAAGTTGTGGTTTCTTGATGTTCAAATTAAAAATAAAAGAAAAAATTTACTAACTTCTGTGCTGTTGGGATTGTGCATTCTAACAGGTGTAATGATAAAATATTATTCATATAAGATATCCTCGCAAGGCCACTGTAAAGCATTTGATAATGACTATTTCTATATGAAAGGTGGAAAAAAATGAGTGTACAGAATAAGATTTGAAATTTTGGAAGCAACCATATATTGAGGGGCATTAGTTTGATGGAGATGACTTAGCTGGGTGATGTCTCTGAGAAGCAGTGTTATTATGTCAGTTGAACACCCACATCTCTAGCTGAAATGAAAAATCAGTTCAACTTTTTTGTCAGATATTTTCTCATGGCCAACCTGACAGTACATTCTTGTACTCAAGGTTTTGCATGTTATACCTTATTCTCTATCACTATCTCCTGAAAAAGAGCACCACGTAGTTCACTCCTGAAGATATATCAACTCTTAACATAACAATTTTTACATGAGCTGTACTAGTTTATGTCCCCTCACGCCACAAGTGGGTGTGAACTCTCTTCAGAAATTGTCCCCATAGTCCACTGAGCTAAGTCACCACTCAACTCTTTAACCAGCATGCTTCAACTCAGCTGCATTTTCAAACTAAAAATCTGATCTGACTGAAAAAGCTCTGTGCTTCAAAGATGCAGAGAGGCCCACACAATTCCAAGTATGGATCAAGATCTGCCACCAGGTTAACAACACTGATTTTTAGTTCAAAAGCTGCAACATAGTGTTTTTAGCTTTAAAGAATGTAAGGATACAGTCACTTATTGAATATTTATTGGATGTCTGTGTGAATGTGAGTATGCCACGTAACACCCTAAGGGTGATAGTAAATTTGATTGCTCTTGTCAACTGTTTCTCTGTGCTCTCTATGTTTTCCAGCTACTATGTTACTCACTCAGTGAAAAACGTTTAAGAACTCCACTCTGTAATTATCTTCATCCCTGTAGGCTTTAAAAGAGGTCTTCTATTTTTCTCCCAGTGACTGAATATCACATTTGTAAAAATGTGTTGGCCTATCACATGGAAGAGTTAACTCAGTAAATACAGCACAGTTGGAGATCATGGTAGCTGTAAATTTACAAGAAAACAGGATTCAAAACCTGCTATAATTCTAGCACAAGTTGCACTTAAAAAAAAAAATCTAAGTTAGAATTCAGTATGGAAGGAAATAAAGATACTTTCCATCATTCTCTGTATTAATTCAGAAAAGAGGAGTTGGGACAAGTTCCAGAGTGTTTTCAGGTGTTTGAAAAAAAGACGTCAAAAATCAGTTGAAGTTCTTCTTTCTATATTTTGAGAAATATATGTCCCAATTGTCTTAGTCTTTGAATGCATATTATGGTATTTTTAAAACCACATCAACAGTCTGAACTTCTTTCTTCAAATTAACATTATATAACAAAAGTGTATCTGTAAATATTCATAATTTACCTGTCAGAGGTTTTGAAAGGCACTGTTTTAATTCTAATTCTAATTCACTGTTTTAATTCTAAAACACTCTTTTCTGCTGATGTTTAGAATGGTTTCTCCCAATTTTAGTAAAGTTTTCACTAGATTTTGCATGTAAGGTGAGGAATAATAATACAATATCATTTAACTGAATTGCCTTAATGACAAGCTTTACAATAAGCCATTTAAGGCACACCATTTTATAGATTGCTATTAAATGGAATTAATTGCTTCAATTATGTATCTCCATGTAGTAAAACACATGTTTATATACACATGCATGTGGAAACACATATCTGGACAAAGGAGATATAGCCGCTGCAAAAATCTGTTTTATAATCCTGCCTTATAATATTACAAATCCTAGATAACAATGTCAAACTGTGTCGTAGATTTTCTCCTACTTTTTCTACTTCCCCATCCTTTCTTATAACATGAGTAGAAGGACTGTGAGATACTTGCATCATAACTGGCACACATAATGAAATAAATGTTTAAGGCTCTTTGTGCAGTTATATCTGATTCTAACAATTCCAACCTTTTCTTTCCTCAGCATTTTTTTCTCTGGCAATTTTCTGCATGCCTCAGTTCCTTGACTTGACTTGTGTTGTTATTTGAAAACCTCTGGTCTGCATAGAAATAAAAGGAGAACGTTCCTCATGTTGTGCTAACCAAGGGAGCACTGAGAGACTGGCAGATCTACCTGCTCTCATTTCACCCATGAAAACATTTCAGTTAGTCAAAGCAGAGGTTTCAAAGGAGTGCAAAGCAGGGTCATACATGTTCTTCCTCCTCTGTGGAAAAGCATTTCTCAAGACTCACCTGTGCCTCTGGGATGCCTCTCAAGAAACTCATTTGCAATCTTTGAAATATCCAGATACCCTAATAGCAAGACATGAGCCTTTCACCATCAGGCTTGCTTTCTGAAAGAACCCCTTACAGGTAACGGCTGCCTCTTTCAGAGTTTGAATAGATTTGGGTAGACAAAGTCTTAAAAACATAAATACATAGACAGAGATTGCCCACACCCTGATAAAGCTTAAATTTGCAATTATCTTGCTTGGCAACTGAGCAGCTGTCACTGCCTTCACCTGGTCTTAACCTTAGCATAAATGTTGTGCATCAGAAGTAAAAAGCAGCACTATTAGCAATAGAGTGTGAGAGTGGACTATTGCAGCTCCTGGCTTCAAAGCCTCGTCCCTAGCCACGACAACCACTCCCTTTTCCTTTTGTCTCAGATGAACAGAGAGGATGTATTTCTCCTAAGTCTTCCAGCCACAAGAGCTAAAGTTGTGCAACCTGGTAAGACTCACATAAATACATACTCCTATCTCTACCTTGTACTGTACTTCAAACTACCCCTGCTGACTTTAATTATTCCAAATATTGTAATGTCAAAATTGCCAACACTTTTTTAAAAAAATGCAGTAATGGCTAAAATGCTGATAAATTACAGTGGGTGTTATTTTTAATAATTTAACATAATGGCTGCAGCCTTTTCACTAAAGTAGCAATTAAGTTATCGTATTTGCCTGGCCTACACAAATTTATTGTGTCTGGTTTTATTGCTCATAACTTCAGAAACATTTTGCCACACAATCTGACACCAAAGTCAGAAATCATGTAGGGACTGGTCAAAAGGGAAGATCATTAATTGAAACATATTTTTTATTATGTTCTACTGATATTAACAGAGTTCTAAGGGGCTTTGCATCTCAAACATGAAGTTTCTTCATGTAATCATCATTGCTGCAGGCATATTTGTCATTCTAAACCAGGAATATGTACAAAACCACTCAGCAGACCCATCTATTTTTAAGGTGCCTCATACGTATACCTCACTTTTTAATTCTTGGTTTGTTTATGAGCAATATTTATACAAGATTTCCATATTTCTGATGTGCCGGCCTCTTGTTTTTTCATAGAAGCCAATGTCCTGATGCATAGAATAACTTTTGCTACAAACTGTTGTTCTACTTACCATGGGTTTGTTGGGTTTTTTTTCTTTTAATTTCATTGCTGTGTCTGCTGCCCCCAATTCTGAAGCAAAGTGCTTGTCACTACTTTTCAGCAGGTCACCAAAGAGTCATGAGGTGGCTTTTAGCACAAACCTCATATTTAACATACACAGCAGTCAAATTCGTTCCTCTCAGTCTAGTTAGCAATTTGAAGATTTTATTTCTTTTTAATAGTCCTAAAATGAACAGGAAAGGAAGCCAACAATTAAGCCATAACAATTTGCTTTATACCTGACCTTAAGCATAGCCTTAGACAAAACTGTCAACTTTTCTGTGCCTTGTTTTCCCTAGTTGTTTTGAGAAATAATGCTACTAATGACCAAGGAAGTTAGCGCTTTGACCACAGGTTAACAAAACACCTGAATGGTTTGGCTTACATAGGGTTTTCCCAGCTATACAAAATTAAACATAGATAAAGGTTTTCCTAATCTCCCTAGGAATTTTGTGACTTCTCAGGAAAGTTATTACAATCACATATTTCTGATGAGAACCTCCATGTTGCCACTCTAGATTTTAAGAATATTCAAGAGATGGATGTTCATGTGCCCCCAAGTGTATAAGTCCGTAGTGAGAAGACAGACTCATGAAGTTGAAAAGTGACCTGTAAATGGGTGCAACGTGTTTCCATGTGTTTGATAAAGTAACATTCCTCTACTCAGAAATAAATGGTAAGAAACACAATCACAGCCCTGAAGGGTCAGGAGCCATCATGCCTTGACAGTCTACATACTGCTCACTGGAGATATGTGTGAGCATAAAGGCAGTTCCTGTCATGTACTGCAGGTAGGACCGTGGACACGGGCAAGGACTGTGGAGTAGCAAGCGTGTTATCAATCAGCAGCTGAGCTTGCTTTATTCATGTAGTTGTGCCCTGAGCTACCACTAGACTAAGCCACCTCGTAATAAAGTATTAATATACAGCAGGTGCCTTATTATGTAGATGAAGTTACAACTGGCCCTCATTTTCATGTGAAAAATTGTGCTTTTGAAAATCGTAGCTGCAGGCTTTGCAGAAACAGTACGCTATCACATCAAAACCTAGCCACATCAGGTTTCCTAGTCCTTGATATAATACGAGACCCAGGGGGACTGACCAGTTTAAAAAGAGAAGCTAGTCTGTTCCAGGCAAAAAAAACTATTCAGAGCAACACTAATTCACACTACCAAATGGAATGAGACAGCAAGCTTCCCAGTCTCTCTTCTTGCTCTCTCTTCTGCTACCCTCCCTCCCTACAAGGAAAAAAAAAAATGTCCTTACCAGCTTCTGCAGCTTATTAGGGAATTCTTATTAGTCCCCTAAACACCAGTTTAAGTGAGAACATTCTTGATATCACAAAGAAAATTTTACGTGTGTATGCTGGGTAAATGGGAAGCACTACAGGAAAGGTGTTATCTTAGTCATCTCTTGCATAGGTGTATTATCCTTCATTTCCAGCTAAGGGAGGTGTCATACCAGCTGCTCTTTAAAGGGATTAAATGTTGCCTTTAATTCCCCTAAACCCAGCAAGAGGAACTCCAGATACAATTGTGTTTCGTATGTCCAACAGCATTGCTAGTTCAGACATCGAGGAGGCTCTGTTCCTGCAATAAAACCGCAGTGTTACATAGAGTGGTGGGGGTTTTTCCTTCCCCTGCCCTCATTTCCCTTTCTGCAATCAACAGTTAAATTGATCTGACACTTCATCCATACAGCAAGGTCCTCAGGGAGAGGGTACATATGCAGTGTGTGGAGTGCATTGGGGAAGAGAGGAACGGGGAGGGAAGTTAAAGGGTTCAAAAGTAAAGTCATCAGAAATAATGAGGCTGTTCCGCTCAGCTTCCACTGCAGCAGAGGAGCAAAGTGCCCTTTCAAATTGGATGTCCCAGCTCCACGGCTGAAATAACTGGTCATAGAAAACTGCAAGCAAATTGCTTTGACAAGGCTATTACTGTTGTAAGAGTTCAAAGGTTTTGGACACTAGGTCAGCGGCTGCCAATCAAGCAGACAGAAAGAGCTGCTCGTTGAGCCTGTGATTTCTACCTAGGCCACTATTATCCCTGACTATTCCTGTACCTCAGCAGCTCCTCTGATTAAACCAGCCTCCCTTTTACATCTCTTTCAGAGTGCGATTCACACACTAATTAGTTGCCTGCTCTCCACTGGGATGTCAGACCCTCAGTCAATTTATCTCTATTTCAGCCTGCTCAGAGTGACTTCCCCAGTTATCAAAATTTAATCATGCCTTCAAAAATGTTGAAAAGTGGTCATTAGAGGCAAAAGGCCACAGGATACAATATTCATTTTTCTCTATCTTCCAGTCATCCAGCTGGCATCTATAATGGATATCCTGGGGGCTGTGAGAACACGTTGATTTATGCAACCTTGCTCTTGCTCTCACTGTGGTGCACCAGCCTGCTTTAAAGAACAGGTTTTAACAAGGTCTGAGGTGGGAGGACATTAATCATGGTAGCATTGTATGTGAAAAAGGGTGCTGTGTAGTCAGAAGAACCCCCTACAGCAGGGCAGTTAGATTTTTTTACCACCTTCTCAGAGATAAAGGAGAGTTTGACAATTGATTAGACCTTTCTGTAACCTTGCAGTCCTGTGAAATGATGAGAGTGAGAAAGGGAGGGGGAGGAACAGTGAGAGGGGGAGGGAGAGAGAGATAGAGAATGATTCTCACACTGACGGTCTTAAATGTGCAATAACTTTATGATTCTTGACTGAAACTGGCTATCAAAATCAGTCCCAACTCAATACAGCCTAAAAAAAAAGATCATTCTTGGAATAAGAGTCCTTTCAGCTGTACATGTCAGAGGCAATCATGGGCACCAGCAGCCTGCAGTGACTCCCCTGAATACTCAGTATTGCGCAGTGAAACCCTGATAAAAATGGCATTGGATAACATCAATCCGAGCTGTAACGTTCCAAAGTAGGTTTCAGCAAAATCAACAGTGATGAATTGAAATTTGTTGACAATAGGCTGGGCAGGGGGGAGGGAGAGGGAGTGATTATTATTCTGTCTTTTTCTTCCTTGAAACCAGAGGAATGATTTTCAAACCTCGGTGCATGCAACTGAATGCATACATTTGCATGTGATGAGCCAATGCAAAATATGAAGGCAAAATCTGAGTGTGCAAATCAGATAGTTGCCTTTGCCCATGAAGGGTTCCCTGGTGAGCAATGCATATGCAAATAAGTACTGAAAACTGGGCTCACCTAATTTGTTTAATTTACCATGATCTTGATGGTTTTGCCCTTGCCCAACTTACAGGATCAGAAGGTCATAACCTAGAGTGGCTGTAGCCGGTCACAGTTAGAGAAAACATTGTATTATGCCACCCCTATACCGCTTTGGCAATGTGGCTTTTAATCCTGAACTGCAATCCCCCTGCTATTTCAGTCCCGAACTTTTCTCTCTATCATATGCAATAATTACCATTTTCCATTCTCCTGTCCTGGGATCTCTCAAGCTGAAGAAGTCTCCTGAGCTCTCACCCTCCCTCCTAGCTGATACTTGAGACCCTAGGGGTAAATGTTCAGCACAGTATGCTGCATCGAGCTGAACAACTCATTACTGGTATGGGGAGGAGTATGCAACTAATCCTCATATCATGCTGGATATTCAACCCTGGATGTCATAAGAGACTGTTCTTCTCCATAGAGAGAATCCAAATGAGCTGGAGAGAAAGTGAAAAATAAAATAAAAATCAAGAATATCCTCTTTACATTGGTTATGCTAAAATCCCTTTCCTGGCTATGGCCAGCCTGCCAGCCTACCTCAGTTTTCCCTTTCTGATGGAGGTTACTGCCAGCTGCTTGAGAAGGTGCAAACAGCCTGTCAAGAGCATTCTTTGCCCATGTCAGATTCTTGTCTAGCTATTACAGTGCAGTAAAGGAAATAGCGTCAGATCTCTAAAAACCAGAGAGTCACAAAATGCAGAGCCTTTTCTGTATGAGGACATTCCCTATAGCACATTCTCCCAGGAGAATGTGGGGATTCCTGACTATGACTCAGCCCATGTTTCAACCATGCACTGCAATCCTAGATAATAAGGACTTCTTGGTCTTTGCTGCTGCAGTAGGAAGGACATTAAGCACCAGCTATTCTTCTTTAGCATATCAGCTCCTCCGGGCAAACAGCTCACTTGTCACTTAGCAGCCCATGCTATGATAAACCATGAGACAAACTCAAAATGATTTAGGATTACAGTTTAAAGGGGGATATTGGAGGTACGAACATGAGAGTGCATGTGCCTAGCCACATTAATTTCAAACCTGATCCTTTGAATTCAGGTGTACTATTTATAAAAGGAAAGCCAAGTGCATTAATTAAATGTAGACATACACAGTATTTGCCTTTGACTGTAGTAGTCTGTGTGCTATTGAAAGGTCACCCAGTTTCCAAAAAGGCTGAGTTCTTCTGCACTTTCTTCCCAGCTGTCCAAGGTGTGATATATGAAGGAGGCCATTTTGCATCCTATGCATTCCTGGATGAAATGTGAATAGCATTCAACCAGGCCAGTGCATAAAGACCCAGGCTTCATGCTACCCTGCTAGGGACATCAACCCCATGGAAGTAGAGGTTTGCTGAATACTGCCCTCAGCACCTCTGCAAAACCCAGCAGCCATGTTCTTGAGAAGAAACCTTCAGATTTCTGCTGTGCTTCCTGTGCTTCCAGTCAATAACATATTCTGCAGGCAGGATGTACATAGGGCATATCTCAAAAAAAGAAGTAAAAAAGATTTTAGAGGCAGGAAGGATGAATCTTGACTGTAAGCACTAAAAAATGGGTGCAGGTGGTTTTTACTCAGGAGCAGATTCGTGATGATTCTTTCTTGCTCAACTCAAGATTATTCTAAGAATATTAATGAGGAAAAATATAACCTGTTTTCCTGGACTGTTACAAGGCTGACAGTGTATGTGAATGAAAGGAAATAAAGAATCCTGAAAAATATTAACTATACCAGAGTAGTAGCCTGGCAGTTGCTACTGTTTTGGACAGCAGGTATTTTGCATCAACATCTTCCCATATTGTGTGTTGGTCACATAGAAACAGAGGCATTAGATATGCTCTCTGTTTGGTAAAATGAGTGGAAGTATGGTACTAAATTATGGTTTTGCTCCAATTGCACTGTCTTCCTGGCACTCTTGGCAAGCATGAAAGCTGTAATTTTCATTAAAAGACTCATCCAGCTATTTGGCAGCAATTATATGATTCCTAGAACCACTCAGTACAAATAGATAATTAACCCATAAAGCAGGGCTCATATTAGATTTATTTTCATTTTTATAGTGTAGCAGTGGTACAAAGAGAGAGAAGAAGCTTCAATGATGTTTACAGTTTAAGAAATAAAACAATGCCACATGGCAACAAGATAGTGCAGACTCTAGACTTTAGCAGTTCAATCTTTATTTTTTATTTCTATAATATAACTGAATGAAATTAAGAGCTACAGACAAAATCCAATTAAAAAACAAAAGAAAATATCCAGATTACATGGAGAACATGAAGCAATAGTAAATCACTTCCAGTATTGTGAAATTTCTATCTATAGCTGATGACAAAATTATACAAATTAATAAATGTATGTGCATCCACTTTCTTGTGTGCCCCTATAATGTTTGCATATATGTTTATGCAGACATAAGAATGAGTTCATGTAATAGTGGAACTGAAAACTATCAACCAAAAGCAAATGAATTTTTGATGTATATAAATTACTTCCAAAGAGTCAGAGACTCACCCTCTATTTTTCTTATTTAAGGATCCAAACTAACATAAAACAAGTACTTCAAGAGACATTTTTCAGCTGAAAGATTCTTAGTAATGGACTAATAGTCAGATCCAATAAATGACAATAACAGTCATTAACGTACTGTAGCAGCAGTATAGACACAGTGCACTCTCCAGAAAAAAATTAAATACTAAAACTTTTCAAAAACCTTAATTCTAAACTACTCATCACAAGCCATGTGATCCTGAGCCACTCCACCAGATTTTCACTTCCACAGCTCTAGAATTTCATTCTGAATTTATAATTCAAGCAAATACATAACCCCAAACAGTTCAACTCAAACTGCAGTTCTCAACCAGGAAAAGCCCTACAGGTCCTAGCACAAACTTTGAAGAATTTGGGAGCTCTTGAACAGCTTTCAGGCAAATGGTTTTCTTTCTTCAAAACTACATTTGTGAAGTTTCATGTTTCGATATGAATATTGCCCACTTTCTGCCTGTATTTCGAAGATAGACCATGTAGGTCTATAAGACAGACTAACATCGATATCCATACAGAAAAAAATTGTCATCACAGCTCAAAACAAAAGCTTTTGAAAGGGATAAAAGCCGACTTTTTAATATATTGCAGTAATTAGGAGAGAACACATGCAAAAACCTGGATATTGTCCATTTCATAACCACTAAACATTTTAATAAAAAATATGTTTGTAAATATGAACTAAGAGATGCTTTCTTGCTTTTTTGGGTTGTAAAATGGAAATAACATGGAGTTAAAAAATCTTTTTGAGTCACTGTGTTCATGTCACATTTTTTACCCCTGCACAAGGTAGCTAAAATACAGTGTTAAAAGCCACTGCCAAATCCTTGGAAATATCCAAATAACATGAATATTACTCACCGCAACAAAATACACACTTTCAAGATAAAATAAGCCACATGTTCTAAAGTAACCCACATATAGCAAAATTATGACCTGACTATATTTATACACATGGGTGCAGTTTTCATATACTATTATAGTCTCATATTATATATCTTTAAATCATGCTGCAAAAGTTTCTGCCTTCCCCTAATGCTGGCTCTAATTTAGGATGAACAACTACTCTCATAAAGAAAAACTGCTGCTGCTGCTGTTTATTAGGCTGCAGAAAGGTCTCACTGACTAATGTCTCAGGATTAAATGAATGTGGAATAATAAGAGCTGATTTATTTGTGCTCCAGTAGGATAAAGCTGCCACTGATTTTACAAGAAACTATTCATCTGAGGGCTACTATAGCTAGTAAATTGTGGCTGTTGCTGAAATTAGTCTCCAGGCTTTCGTGCAATCTACAGAGTGAAGTAGCAATGTGGTAATAAAGCTATTGTGAGTACTTGGTGTATTTAAGAGTTCCCTGTCTTGAGGGATTTTAAAAGTCAGCTTTCAGAGATTCCTGTCAAAAACTCTACTGGCCTTTGCCTACAATTTAAATTTCTACCCTGGGAACGTATGACAATTAAAAATGTATAGGTGACAATGAAGCAGAAGAAATCTCATGTTTGTGGGTGTTTGTATATACTTTTTTTTTCCTTTATACAACCTTTCATTTCAGAATTACAATTACAGAGGGCACACAGGTCACTGTCCAGCCCAGAAGTTTTAATGAAAAGAGCAGTAAAATGAATTCTCAGTAAAACAGCAAATAATCCTTTTTTTAAGGTTTCCTAAAATGTTTCTGATGCTTGCACTTAAATAGCAATAAATTAAAAATTAAGCAAAACTCATACAAAGATACAAATGAAATTGATTGAAAAGCAAAGAATTAACAGAGCCCTTTTAAAAGACTAAATAAAGGGAAATTCAGTAAATAAGAATTTAAAAGTGAAAATCATACTTATACAGGACCAGGAGCATTATATCCTTATCAGGTAAAGGGCTGAATAGTATCACACCAAAGAGATATTTTCAAAGAAATGAATGAATTGCTGAGCATAATGGACAACCGCCTGTATTGAAAATCAAAGTGAAAGACTTTTTATCAAATTTATAAACCTCAGCATGCAAAAATTTATTTAAAATTAATTACAGTTTTTGTCTGTCAGAACTATATATTCCAGGTGAAGGATCAGATTATATTTCTAGAGTTATCTTTCATTATCTGTCTCGTACCTATTCCTTGAATAAAGTACAACACCACCGTTCTTCAACAGTCCATAGTTACTAAATCCAAATCAGCTGGAATAAATGGACACGCATTTTGCATGTTCTACATGTGTTTGTATACTGGAGTGTAGCAGCCCCTATTTCTTTTATAAGACCCTGCTGGTAATGCTGCTCTAGCACTGTTAGCATGATATACATTTACATGGAAATCTGTAAAAGCAGTGTGCATCACCTGAAACTCTCACAATGGATTCTGAAATAACAGTATAACTGTTGAACGGAGGGTACATACACACACTGAAAATCATAGAACAGATACAATCTCAAAACTTGACAGGTGAGAGATGGCAACTCCTATGAAGATTTTGTCACCTCATTTTACTTTTCTCACTATTTTTGTTGCCTGTTTTTGAAGTGAGCACAAAATCAAATGTGATCTTTTTAGGGTTGCCATGAAATTCAGGCTGGGATTTCTCCAGGTGAAGAGCATTCATTAGAGAATTATTCCAAGACACTGAACATGCTGAGAGAGTCCTCTTATCTCCAGTTCAGAATTTACTAGATAATATTTCTTACATATAGTGGATTTAATTTCTTTGTAGAAAGTAGTGTAGTACTGTAGTGACAAATTTTATCCATAAAATACATTGTACTTAGCACTAGAGCTTTTTGTTTTCAAATGAAAGGTTATCAGCTTTTCCTTTTTATACAATGCTTTATAATTGAGTGTTATTCTTTGTATCTTCAGCTATCCCATCCCTACTTTCAGACGAAGTCAGTTTTTTACCATATATCATAAATATTTCTCATAATGAATACTCAATAGTGCCAAAAGTCCTACAGGGGAGGGCTACTGTCAAGACAACACTAGAGCTTTTAGACCCTTTTCAGAATTGGAGGAGGCGGTGATCCATATACTTGAACATCAGCATCCACAATAATTGTAGCGAAGCTTACCACTAAGACTTCCATGGCTGATTCCATTCAGGTACAATGGAAATTATCATTTGGAGAAAACCAAGATTTATCTAAGCTGTTAGATCCTAAAACTGTTACTAAACTCAATTAAAATTTCTGGAACTACGATCTGGTTTTAGACTGAAGAAACAAGTGCTAAAAAATTCTTCCTGTCAGTACTATTTCAACAACTTTTGAATGTCTTGTTGCAAATGCACAGGAGACATGCATTTTGAGGAACGGGACAAATACGATGCATTGCACTAAAAGATAATGAGGTAAATGCCAAGGTGTCGCAGGACAGGTAAATAATGTTAGCACACTGACTTGGTGTTGCGTGATACACAGACAGTTTCTACATTGAAATTAACAATGGTAACATTTGTTAATTGATTTTATAAGACCCTGTTAAAAATGGTGACATTTTCCTGTAGCTGTTTTCTTACCCTGTCTTCCCCTGCTAACATTATCATACTCTTAACTCTCTTCCAGTTCACATAATTTCCTATCACTACAGTTTATGAGGTAGTATTTGGTGTTGTGCACGTCAGAATATTCGCACAATTTTAACAGAGATTTCAATGCACACATTACACCAACAAAGCACGATAACTTCTTTTTGGAAAACTAGATTTATTAGTACGAAAATAGCCAGATTGTCAACAATGGGTTTAAAGCATTCTAATTAGGTTGGGTTTTGTGGTTTGGTTTTGGGTTTTTTCCACCCCCTTACACTTTTTCAGGCATCTTTGTAAATTAAAAAAAGCCCACATCCTTTATGGAGGGACTTCTCCAAAGAAAACCAAGTGGTTTTGAGTCAGTGTACAAGATATACCAGCTACAAAAATGGGGATTCAAAATAAAGCACTTTTTGTGCTGTTTTTAAAAAAGCAACAAAGATTAAAAATCTGAACATTTCTTTATTAGCCTCTGGAACTGGATTTTTACATGTTATCGTCATTACACAAACATTTATTTTTTCCATCACTCATACAGTGCAATGCTGGGTGATGTTCATCTTTATTTTTGACAGAATAAAATGGCTACTAAAATAGGTGCTGCCCTTTTATTGAAAATGAAAGGATAAATTAACCTCTTAGAGCTCATTTGTAACTCTAGATGTACCTAAAATAACATTAACACCCACTACAGCATGTTTTGTCAGTCTATCAGCTGTGGCTTCATTTAGTCGTGTTAAGGTTTTTGTGTCGTATCTAATATTGGGATAAGTTAAGTCTTAGGTCTGGGAAAAAGTCTGCCTGTGTGGATTAAGGTTATTAATTACTGAGACTAAAAAGTAAATTTCTGTTTCTCTGAACATCAGAAAATCCAGCAGAGTCGTTTTTTCACCTCTGTCCCTCTCTTTTTAGCCAGAACAGAGTCCAAAATCATCTTCTCTTAGAAAAACCTCCTTTAGTAGCTGTTCAAGCTGCAACCTATTCCTGATTTTTCTCTTCCTTCTTCTGTTTTTCTGTTTTACTTGCTTTGCTCTCCTTCTTTCTTTTCTTGTTATTTATTATAAACATACTTTGTCTACATATTAAAAGTAAACACAATGAACAATGCATGAACATTCATACATGCAATTCAAATAATTCTGTGGAACTATACATGCTGAAAATGGTGAGAGGTGATAGTGTTTGGGGTATAAACTGCTTTCATTTCCCAGAGAGTTTTGATATTTCCTATACTTACATGTGCGCCGTCTTCTGTACATAAACATATGAAGATCTAGGAACAGTTTGCTGTGCATATACAGCACTCACAAAGCTTTAGTTTCAAGAATTAAGTTTATAAAAATTAATTGATTTTTCTTTGGCAACTACTGGAGGATAATCTGAGGAATTTGAGTTACAGCTGTGATGCAAGGAGGAAATTCAAGCCACAGTTGTGTTCTAGCTGGGTGTCATAGTCGTGCTTGTGTGAAAACCCAGCGTAACCTGTCTCAAGTCCCCATGTCATCCAGGAATGCTGGTACCGGTCTCTGCATAGGTGTGAGAACAGACTGACCTAAGGCATGATGATGGACTCTGCTTCTACCCATCTCTGTGGCAAGGTTTTTGACTAGATGCTACAGAACTCTCCAGGAGAATTTTTGAATCTGGAAGATCTCCTTAGGCAGCTAATGCTGTACATAGATCAGCTGATGGCCACTATTTGCATACTCAATGTGTGGATTAATATCCTGGGTGGAGAATACGGCCACCCTAGAAATGTTCCCAGACAATTCCTGCTGCAAATCTGACAAATTGTGCCTACATGACATCCTAATTAATTTCATAATCTAGTCCTGCAGATACAGAAATTGTCATGTAGGACCACCTTTTCTACCACTTATTTGTATATGTCTGTGTTGTACAGTTGAAGATAACCAATAACAAAGGATGTATTGTGCAAATTTGGGAGCATTCAAGCAGGACCGCTGAGCAGGTGGATTACAAGAATTCATCAGAACAACAATAGTTCAGGGAATTTCATCTGATCCAGCTGAAGAAGCCATTGCAAAGACCTTCACAACCCAGACAATAGACCATCGTGTTTGTCATGGTTTAAACCCAGACACGCAGCTTGTTCACTCACTCCCCCCACTTCTTGCCCTCCCCCTGCTGCCGGAGGGATGGGGAGGAGAATCAAACGAATGCAACTCCCAGGGGTTGAGATAAGAACAGTTTAGTAACTAAGGTATAACACAAATCACTACTGCTACCACCAATAACAATAATGATAAAGGAAATAAAAAGGGAAGGGAATAAAACACCTCACCACTAGCCGACCGATAGCTGCCCCCCCAGCCCGACCGAGCACTGACCGATAGCTAGTCCAACCCCACAATCCCCTAGCCCTTCTGGGTAACTCTCTGTTACATCCTGGGCATGACGTGCTGCAGTATGGAATACCTCTTTGGCTAGCTTGGGTCAGGTTTCCTGTTTCTGCTTCCTCCCGGCTTCCCCTCCTCCCTGGCAGAGCATGAAGCTCAGAAAGTCCTTGGTCAGCCAAAACATTTGAGCAGTAACTAAAAACATTGGTGTTATCAGCACAGTTCCCAGGCCAAAAGTCAAAAACACAGCACTGCACCAGCTACCAAGAAGGAGAAAAATGACTGCTACTGCTATACCCTGGACAGTGTTCAAGAGACTGAGCTCCTCATGTGATCACTAACCTTTGCAAAAGATTAAATAAAATTAGTTTTGAATAAACACTGTCCACTAGTGACTGTTACAGGAAAAAAAATATGTACTGGAAATCCATCTTAGAGTCTATGAATTCATACAGGAGAAACAGCCAAGATGGCAGCACTGGTCAGGTAACCAGCAAGTCTTAAACTTTGTTTCTGAAATTGTCCATACAACGCTATTTCTGTAGATTTACAGAGGTAAAATTCTCAGCTAAGCTTTTCCTTTCTAATATATCCTGAAAAATATATGGAGGAGTTTTCAGAAATCCTCATAAGGACCTAAAAACCTACTAAATTACTTCATCAGAGCTTGGTGATATATTGATTATTGACAAAACATCTCAGTAATATTTATGAAACGTACATTTTTTGTTGTTGTTCAAGTTAGTGCATTTTGCAACATTTTTTTTCTTCTGAGCAGAAAGTATATTGCTTCCTTCTATATTTATAGCCACTGCATTGTTCATATTATGTTCATTCAATACATTTGAGGGGATTTTTTGTTTAGATTAGGAAAATATTATTTTGTTAACATTAAGTAGGAAGCTGTTCATCTTAAGTGAAATTCAGGACATATTGAACTCAACAGAAAATCTTGATATTTTATCTTTATAGATAAAGATTCTGATCTCAGCACTTTATAGTGCTGCAGAATAAATTGAGAATGAGAAATCAGGCTAACAAGAAAACTACTGACAACAATTTTACGGAAATGTTTGCCCAAGCTTTTAAATGATTCTTCTTCCAGACTGTTTATGAATTCTATTTTTGTTTTGTTTTGTTTTGTTTTTTTGTTAACATTGTGGTAAACTTCCAAACAAGAATGTTCGTAGAAGAGATCTGCAACAGATTTGTAATAGAAACCTGAATAATTTCTTTTTTATTTAAAAAAGTGACATTCATCAGTGGTATTTTGTTGACTGTCTGTTGTTTCAGTCAATATGAGAGTATTGATCAATGCAATCTCAATATTCATTTCAATTTAATGAGGAAGTAAACAAAACAATCTGGTTTGAGTTATACAGCGTCAAAACAGGTCAAAGAAAACTCAGAATCTTAGAGCTGTATGATCAGGTCAAAGATGACGAAAGAAGGCAAAAACTAGCAATATGGACACTGTGAAACTACAGTATGATTAAAATCTCATTTTACATCAAGGAAATTGCTTGAAACACAAAAAAAAAAAAATCTTCTAACTAACTTTTTACTCTGTACACCTCTTAGATGTTCTTGGAATGCTTAATGAAATTTTATTCCCCTGTACAATAGCCTTTTGTAGCTTTTCTTATTAGTGTGGGCCTGCAGCCTGCCAGCATTAAACATTAATCCTCTGCATAATGAAACTGTGAGAGTGGATTTCTCTGAAATTTTGCACATTTGTTAGTCTGGTGAGAAAGATGCTCATTTTTATGTCTGGTTTTTCTAGGTTTTCTGGTTAAAAAAAGCATCCTAAAATCAAAATTGGTTGGAAGCTGAGAATAATTAGTTTTGTTCTTTATTTGTGTTAATGTTTCAATTTGATATTTAATAAAAAAAGAAAATATCCAAATATACCCAGTGGGAAATATCCGGGTTCAACTGAAGAGCATAGTGTGTAACAGAGCTATATGCAATCCACACTAGGCACAGAAGTACCATATGCCCAGCACTATTCAAGTATGCCAGGTGATAATTCACAAGAAGTACATCATAGCTCATGCTTGCTTAGCATCACACCTTCTGGCATTTCTTTGCACTTGTACAATTCTACTTAGTTTAGATACAAGAACTAGCTGGATCTACACATGATCAGTGTTTCCAGGTTTCTGAAAGTGTGTGTGTGGGGAGTGTTAAGGCTTAGAGTATTTTAATTATGTTAGCAACATAGGGACATCCCCTTGTAGATGGAGAGATAGGGGGCTGCAAACACTCATGTTCACCTGGGAGGAGACGTTGGATGAGACAATAAGGGAAACTGTGGGCTAGGTGAATACACAGTGAGTTAAACTATTTTGGGAACCCGAGGGGAAAAAAGCTCTTTTAGGAGGTTCTCCTCATAGGTGAAGATGCCCTGGTGAATTTATGGTTAAATGCAGTCAAGGTGGTAATATTTTCAGTCTGTCTTCTAAGGTCATTATCCAATACCTTGGCAAGGAGTAAGAACTACCTGTTCTTTTTGCTTCAGCAAGCATCTTCCATGAGTCAAAGGACCATTCCAGAAATGCACCAGAAACTGGCTGCCTGTACATAATAGAGCACTTGGGCCATTTTTGTCACCAGCATCCCCAGTAACCTCTCCAGTAAGGTGCAAAAAAGAAGTCATTGCATTTGACATAACTAAGGGAAATGGGGATTTTAGAGAGTAACATTAGCATCTATATATCAACATTTTCTCTAGCTGGGCTTTAAGCACATATCTAATCATTTATATGTGAGGTTACCTAATATTGGCACGCAGTCCCAGTGCATTATAAATGCAAACACAGCCATACTTCTTATTAGTTCCTGAGCGAATTTGGAAGAGTCAGTCCTGGAACATCTTTCCTTGAGGGAGATGGATGGTTTCACAAGTTACTTCAGAAGTCTGTAGAGTACAGCAGATCAAAATAAAACTTTGCAAATGTCTATCAAAGAACAGATTTACAGGTACTGTAATAAACCGAGAATTTACAGATGCTGTAGTAAATTGAGAAGTGAAACAAATGCCCATGGTGTTAGACAGTTAACCTGCTGTTATACCAGTTCAAAGAGCAAGTGTGAGGAATCAGCAAGAATTGCAGTTTTTCAGGATTTAATGGGATCTGCCAATCACACCTCCCATCCAGAAGTCTATTGCCCATTTCTTAGTAACGCTTAAACAGGCATTTTAAAATGCAGCTTCTAGATTTTCAAAAGCAATCAAAAGATCCCTTTCCTTGCACAAAAGAATATTAAAAAGCAGCCATGAGTTATGAACAGCACTGTGAGATGGTGCTGCCTAAAGCCTATGGATTCCACTACAGTTTAAAGTTTCAGATAAGACAGAGATGTCACTCTGGATGGAATGCTGCTTTCATTTCAAGTTAAGGCATTTAGGGTGCACCACTTCTCAAAGTGTGAGCTTTCAAAGCTGAAGAGTTCCTGCTCAGAAAAAAAAGTAAACAAACATACATAGAGGTTAGAAAAGATATAAATATTACATAAAAGTACCAGTTTGCTGGCTAATAGAAATGTCCTTCTTTGATTGTAATCTTGTAAGTTAAAACTCCATACTTATTGTTCTTTATTTTCTCTATAATCATTCAACACCACCTCCCCCCAGTTTGTTCCCACATTCACTATCATGTATTTTGCTCCCAGTTTGAGCTCACTCACTCCTCATTTATCTACCAAACAATTTCCTCCTGTCATATTTGAACTGAGCAGTAGGATCTTAAAATAGGTAGATAAATAGATCCTTTAGTTAGCTGGTTTCTTCTCAGTACCAAATAAGTGATTGTCTGGGAGAGATTTCACTGGACACCTTTGTGAACCATCTGAAGAAGGAAAGGCATGCCAAAGGGAAAATTGTGGCAGAAAAGCTGCATGAAAAGTGTTAGCAATGAACAAAATAAGACAAGAGGGTAGAAAAGGGAAGGTAAATAAGACAAGAATTAGACTTTGTGTGTTGAGATCAGAATTCAACATTGCAGCATGTAGCTGATTGCAAAGCAGCAGGAATGTAGCAGCACCTGTCTGCTAACCTCTGTAACTACCACTGTTAAATTTGATTTCATTCATTTAATAAGTATCACTAAGAATCAGAGCTGCTGATACGTTGCAGTGTTGAGAAATAAAATGGCATTTATTGGCAAGTGAGAACATCTAAGTGGGCCAGTTTTCCAACCCATGTACTTGCAAAATATCTCATTTTCCATGTTCCCTCACCTAAATGACGTAAGATTAGGAAACTTCAGATCGTCACAGGGAAGTCACACCTGTATCAGTCCGGTGAATCCTTTAATAAAGTGCATGCATTGGAGGAAAAGTTCTACAGACAGAATGATATAAAATTGAAGACTGTAGACTTGCCAACACATTCGATATGTTCTGTAAAATTGTCCTGCTTACAAGCATAAATCTGGATAGTTTGCCAATACTAATGTTGGAGGCAGGAGGAAATTTTCAATTTCAATAAAAAAAGTATGCAAACATTCCAAAAACTTATAATACACGATAAAACACACACCAAGTAAAACCAACAAAAAAAAAAAAGCAGAATCAGTGTTTTCTTAATTTGCTGATTGTGCACAAAATCATTTGTGCATCAAGATAGTGAATAAACTAGAAAATGACAAGTGCAAATCTAATGGATCATTAAAGTGATGCTATACTCTATGGCATGCATAGAACATCATTAAGACGTATGAAATAAAACTAATCACGAGTATGCTAGAAAGACAAAAGAAGTTAATCACATTGGCAGTATGTAGTTCAGATTAGTGCCACAAAGGAAAATCCCAACATTTACATAACTACTGAAAGTCAGATAGAACAGTACTGATATTCAACTTACCAACCACTTTAAGCATACATTTAGTCAGAAGAATTATTCATTAAAACCATAGCTGCCAAGGAACATTTTTCTGTTAAGATTTTTTTTTCTCCAAAAACAAATGGTAAAACTGTCCAAAACACCATGAAGATTTGTTACTTTCATGGAAAAAATATTTGGACACATAAGGCCAAGATTTGCAACACTATCAAGACTCAAAGTATGCCAACAAACTTTAAATACTGGACTCTGAAAGATTTTTTAATTCCTGAGGGCTGGATGCCTCATATAATATTCAGAGCATACATCCACACCTGAATCTAGAAGCATACTTGTATATGTTACAAGGAACATAACTCCCCTTGACTTTTAGCTAACGAACTCAGATCCTACTTAGAGGCTATTACAGATCGTGCAATTAAAGGTGGCATACAGATATTGAACTGCCTCTGAACAATCTCTTCGTTCTACACAGGACAGTGAAGGGCCATTCAGAGACATTTGCTGGCATCCCAGAAGCAAGACAGAATTGCTAATTAAAAGGATAAGTAGAGGCAAAACTAATTAACCCAGCGTAAATAGCTCCACTACTTCAGGGTCCAAAGCTCCTACTGTCCTACTGGCAGTGTATGGCGCCACGCAGAAGTGCAGTAAGGTCTTACTTACCCTTTTCCAGCTTACTTGAACTTCATACCATTCCACTACTGTAAATCTCATCTGCAGGTCTTGAAATCTCATTTATTTTTAAAGTATGCTTTCTTCAAAGGGAAGAGCACTGCAGCACACTTCATCAGGCTAAAAAAAAAAAAAAAATTAAAAAAGATATTCGACATACAAATAATAGCCACAACAAGGACCCTTTACCTTAGCATATTGCAGCTCACCAAGGTCCCTTTGCCTTAGCATACTGCAGCTCACCAAGGTATTTGCCTCAAAAATGTTGCTCTTAATAGACTTCTTCTATAAATATAAGAAAGACTGGGTAAATGTCACTCTTAGAAGGGCTATTATAAGTACATTTATATGATTTCAATAGGGAGAGATATCCATTTCCAGTAGCCAAGCACCTGCCCCATAATAATTTATTAATTTTAACTTTACTGGAAACCACACAAACTTTGTTCTCATGATCAGTGATTGCACAGTAACTGAACATTCAAAATGGCCCAATTTCTGACATCAGCCTTGTCAGTTACATAGCAAACAACCTATATTTATATAGCTCTCTGGCTTCAAATGACTTATGTAGCATCTTCTTGCACTGAATTAAACGCTATCCTAAAAGTCTAATCCTTATTTATGGTAAGATCCTTTTCACCTGTGTTCATAAGGGATGTACTCATTTAAATGTCCCTCTACTCCCTGTCAGAGTGTATAGGAGACTTAGTGCAAATAAACTCTATCCCTAAATATATAAAGAGATGAAGTGACTGGGTAATGTATTGAAATCATTTCCTCAGCACTGCAGACGATATGCACACATATCCCCTTCTCCTCAGGTGTCTATTACTACATGTATGTGAACATTTATTTGAATGCTGTTCTTCTTTATAGAGCTTCCTATACTCTTATAATATATGTCACAATTAATATGTGAAGGAGACCATTAGCACAGTTGGTCCTCATAGACCAGTACTAATAAAGATAAAAGTGAAAAATCTATAATGTCATTAGATCAAGGGCACTTGGTAATGTGAAGCCAAAAAACGTCCCCTGCTCGTGTTTACACAGAATAACTGGGCTGGGGAAAGACATCTCTGCTCTTGTGAAAATTCTGAGCCTTTGTGTCTATGGAAGTCACTATATAGTACATATTTCTACAGTCACAGTTCTTCTGTCAGTACGTTTAAACCATGAAGTGCTTGTGCTGCTGATTTGGCTGTTATGGGAGGAAAATGACCTGTAAAGATGTTTTGAGTAGCTAAGCGTTTTGCATACATTATGGAAATGTGAAACATAAAGAAAAGTGGTAAGAATGAAGTTTACTAAAGTCAGTACAAGCAGGTTTATTTTCCATATCGCAGCAAGGACTTCATAATCTTCTAAACTGAGGGGAAACAGGACTGTCAAGATAAACACTCACAGAATATGGGATTTGCAGAATCAGTTGGAAAATATTTACCACCTGCAAAAAAACATGCTTTTAAAATTACAAAGGCAAATAACATAAAACTTCTGTAATATTAGACCTCCCTTCAGTCTTGCCAAGCAGGGAGCACACATGTGAAGTATTGCAAGGGCAGGTCCCGATTTCTGATAAACCCCCAGACTGTTATTGCAGTCTTATTCCTAAGGGCTGCGACAAGGGCAGAGTGCAGACAGTAGGCCAAGGACCCTGTTCACCATGCTGGTACAAACTCATACCTAGCAGGGGGCATTAGGACCACAGCCCTCCAAGAATCTCCTAAAAAAAAGACACTTCCTAGACTGGTGTTTCTCAGATGCACAATCTTGTATATATTCATGTTCTTATGTACCTGTGTTCCTCTGCTGTTCTTCAAAGGATCCGATTCCCCAAGGAGAGCCAGCTCCTGCTTAACTACACATAAGAAAAACTACTTGAGATTTCAATCCTGTGCTTAAGGGAAGCACCCAAACCACCCAGAACTGTCCCTCCTTCAGATAATGTCAAAACAAACTGGCAGTAAGTTACGTACATGATGAGCAATAGCATTCTCAGAGGGCCCTACGATGCCAAGGCAAGGCTTTCCATGTGGTCACATGGGTTTTGGTTCAAGCCTCCGGTCTACTCAGCAAGCCACAGGAATACATAGTTCAACGAACAGCAACAAGTCTTCCTATTTCATGCCAGGCAATTAACCATTTTGCTACCAAATGGAAAAGGTAACAGGGTAATTGAGGCGTTAAGAGATATTGTCACACCGATGTTGATCAAAACCTGAATGAACCTTTTGTTTTCTAACTTTATTGAGCTTTAAACTTATATCATTGCAGCTGCTCCTTCACGCTCAACATCGTACCTGGAGGACAAAGAAGCACATATAATTTACAAGAGTTAAAGAGATATGTGCTGTTATTTTTATTTTTTCATTAGCTCTCATGAGCACCACTGTAGATGGTGTTCTGCCAGCATTTCCATTAAAAAAACTAGATTTTCAGAAGTTTCCATATCAACTGTAAAAGTACTCTCCAGCTTGCAACTGGGCAAATAAATTCTTAAATAATGAGTAAAGAAGATTTTTCTTGGTTGGTTGGTCAGTTATTTTTTATTTTTTTTTTATTTTGTGCATTTAAAAGGAGTTTTGCTTATTTAAAAGTAAATACGACTCTAGAAATACATAAGAAATTTAAGCTGCATTAAAAGCCTTTGATTTTCAAACGATGTTTTGCAAACAAGCAAAAAGTAAACTACAACAAATATATCTTGGCTTTTTAAAACAAAATATAAACATAGTAATTATTAATTTTTAAACATTCAAACTTCAAAATGCTTTATTTCCACATTAAGGTACACACATGAACAATTAGCTAATTACCTGCCCATAGAGTGTGTCTAGACAAGCTTTTTAGGTCTTAAATTGATGCAATGCTTTAGGTTAAGCTCCAGATTTCTTTATCATATCTTCTGTCTTGCTTAAAATAGAAAATTATTTCTATATAGATGACTCATCAAGTACAAAAGGTGCAGGTGTCTAATTGAACAAGGAATCATGCCCAGTGTTTAAAAAGATAAACTTATTGCATATCATTTGTATTTTCGATATAACAGTTGTACAGCAGTTGCAGGCAGAATTCCCAGCAATCTACATTCATTGCCTGGCTGCATTCAATAACAATACGGTCCTTCCCTCTCTCCCTCCCTCCTTCCCTCCCTTCTTTCCTTCCTTCCTTCCTTCCTTCCTTCCTTCCTTACTTACTTCCTTCCTTCCTTCCTTCCTTCCATCCTTCCTTCCTTCCTCTCTCTCTCTCTCTCTTTCTTTTTCTCTCTATCTTCTCACTTGAAATACCTTCATCCTCCTCTGTTTCATTCCTAGCAGAATGAAAATCTCAATGCTTTCTTCACTCTTTGGTCATTTCCATACGCATTGCATCACTTAGTGAGGAAAGGAGGCATTTAATATAGTCAGAAATATGAAAGAGAAAATGACTCTTGAATTAGCAAAGCCTGCACTGTAAAGAATTATTTTTCTCATTTTGCTTGTGATAATTAATCCTTCTTTATGTCTTCAAAATAAAAACATTCTTTTTACTCTAAGTTAAAATGCTGTGGTATCTTTGCATTTAATTCACTGAATACAAATACTTCGTTGCTTCTTAAGCAGCAGTCTGCAATATAATCTTGCAAACTCAGACCCTGATTTTATTTGTTTCATGTTTTGTTTTTGCTTTGCAGTGAGCTGCAAAAAGTGAGTAATGCAACATGGCTTCTAAATTTCCAGTTTTCAGTAGTCATACAGGCATGTACTGCTTAGTTGGGATTTATCTCAAGCCCTATATAGTGCAGTCCAATCTGATAATGCGTGCAGACAGTAGACATCAGAAAATATGTCCTTGTGTAAACACAATATAGCTGAACCTGTTTGTCAGGATGGAAATGTATATGAAAGGACACTGCACTTGGTGCTCCAAAGGGAAAATATGATGTACTATCCAAGGCAGAGTATTAATCATAGCTGATATTTCTGGACAATAGAGTAATCCTTGTGAACAATCTCTCTTCAAGGATAAAAAGGGAAAATAAGGAACTGGCAGTATCATATGAAACAACATAGCCTGACATAGGACAAAGCTACAAGCATTTGAGAAATCTCATTTGGAAAACAGCTTAATATGTTTTATTGTGGTTTAGGTAATTTTTTCTCCTACTGCATCAAGGTTATTTTCTTGCTTGCACCACAGACAGCTGGGCTCCCTGTAAAGCTGGCAAACCTGCAGTAAGTGAAAGCGCTTGTCCATTTAGACTTGCAGAGTTCACAAGATTAGACCATTTCTCCCACAGAAGAGAAAATGTTAGTACAATTTCAAAACCCCCAGGACCTGGATTTGCAGACAGTGATATTGTTACCCACTCCTATAAGACATTTCAGCTGTTAGAAGTCTGCAATGTATCAGTATCATGCAATGAAACACAAATTACATGACAAGGCACAACAGGTTCAGTTTTAAAGAAATATTTCTCTTCACAATGACTATACTGAACAAACCTGGAGCCATCATGTAACTTTAGGGCAGAGACACTGGGAATAGATGAGATTGAGGAGTTTACCGATTTCTGACTATGCAGTGTCAGGAGCACAGGAAGCCCCATCTGACCTTTCACAAAGGATAAGTTCATTTAGCAGCTGTGTACAGTATGACACTAAAAGCAGACAACAACTACATGTTAAAATGAAAGAACTGAGATGCTTTCTAACACAGTGGATCCCTGTAAATCTGAGTTAAAAACAGCGAAGACGAAGAAATGCAAGAAATTCATTAACCTGCAGCCATACAAAAAGCACCAAAAATACTGTACTTTCAAAAGCCAAAATCAACAATTTGTCATTTCTTCTGGAAAAGATCTAAGCTTTTAGACTGGGACTCATGGGCTTTAACTCATCTGGGAAAGAATGTAGCCACAATTCTTCAAGGCCAAAGAAATATTCCTGCTCTTCACCATCCTGTTGGGAAGAATCTGAGATAGCCTATAGCATTTCAAAGGCACTATGGCTAATGCACATTTTCAGATTCAAGATAAAAGATTTCTTTTTTTCACTTAAGGAAGTGTCAGGACTGTGTTGTATCTAACTTCTTGGCGAGTGAGTAAAAAGTGAGAGTGGAGGCTGTTCTTTTGGACACATAAACTGCCACTGCCCAAGTGCTGCTCCAGGTGGCCTAACCATTGGCCTCATTCCCTTCCTTAGCCAGAAACAGATAGAAATTGTACTTAACTGCAAGGCACGTGGGGCATATATTCTCCTTAAACATTTATCCATGGAAAAGGAAGCAGCAGAAAGTCATCTTCAGGCAGAGGGGGCTGCTTCCTTTTCCATTGGTCAGAATAGCCCACGCTGGGGACAGCAAATCATGCATTCAGAGTTGCAGATGGGATCTGAGTCCTTGAAAAGAGATCATCCTTAGTCACAGCCATTTATTGAGGGAAAGGTTCCTTCTCCTACTGTCCTATCTCATGCCCCCAACCTTAGTGTCACCCAGCTCCATATTCCAGTAGGTGGATAACCTCAGCCTGCTGCCATATCTGAAGACATGTAATAATAATATTATTATATATCTTCAAACATATAAATTCATTAGGAAGAGTGAACAGAATGCTGCCAAGTGGCACCTTTCAAGCATTCCACAAATGTCATTTATTTTAAAATATTTGTTTTGGTTTAAATTTTTAATCTAAAACACAAAATGTGGCAAACAGTGACAGAGTTTATGTTTTACAAACATTTACATTACATACCAAAAGAACTCTGTGTTGCTGCCTAACGATGGAGTGTTTTAAGAATGCTTCTCCAACACTTTGCTGCCTGATACAGAGCTTAGCATAGTAGTATTTAATTTTTAGTGTCACTATGAAATGCAGTGTGCCACACATGAAATGTTAATGTAATGCATAAATGTGCAATTTGGAAAAAAAAAAACAAGGTGATATAAACAAGTTTCAAATCAGTGAACTATTCCACAGTTTGCAAGTGCCATTAGACAAGACTAATGGATTTTTCATCTATATAATTTTGACTTCATTGTCTCCCTTCTTTTCTTTTCTTCTAAACTCTGAAATTCCCACTCTGCTCTGGGAAGAACCAAATATTCATTAAGTCAAATTCGATTTTGCATTGATTTATTCAAAGAGTACTGGACTGAATGTGAACCCATCTAACTCCAATGCCATCAGTGCAGTTACACTACCTAACACCAGCTGACGCTTAACTTCCTTGAGCAGGAAATTCCAATGAGAAGAACTTCAGAAGGACAGCTATAACTGTTGAACAATCTTTTCTTCTTTCCACATTATAAAAGTTAAAGGGTTATCTTGTTTAGGACTCAGTGCACTCTCATCTACATCTTTTCCTCAATACTCTTTGCACCTGGTTTTGGATGAATAACCCCAGCATGAAATTATATTTGAAATTATAATCAATCTACATCAGGTATTTTAATAGGCAGGTAGCTATAATGGCTCATTTCTTTTCAAAAGTCAATGAAAATATACTCATCACAATAAAGACAGTATAAAGATATGAAATAATTTCATCTGCTGCTCTGTTGTCCATTTATTTCAAGAAAGTAATAGAAATAATGTTAAAAGCTTTGTATCACAAATATGTGATATGTTAGTGTCTTGATTTTTTTTCAAAGTGTTTAAATCTTGACTTGCACAGGCTACACCAACTCACACAAATGTAAAGCTCACTTCCCATAGCAGTCAGCAAAAACTGGATCTGCCTTATCTGAGGTAATATGGGTCAGGACCAATCTAATCAGGCAGCAGTGGACAGCAGTGGATAGGCCAAGGGCTGAGCAGGGTTGGTCAGCACCACAGAGATAGCATCCCTGGGATTGTCCCTGCAGACCTAGATTCTCACTGCCAGAGGTGAAGCAAGAGACAGGCGAGAAGATATGTGACTGCTAGCAGCAGCCACCTCAAACACGGCAATCTCTCATCCAGGCCATCAACCTGCTTTGCATGAGCTTCATGTTAGTCTCATACCCAGCCCAAATTTGTTCTTCAGACGTAGATATTCCTCCCTGTGCTGCTGCTTAAAAACTTTTCCATGACTTATTTCCTTCCCAAAGTATTACACCCATAGCAAACTGTTAATGTTTTCATTATCTGTAATATTAGTAGAAGCAACATTAGCTATGTTAGCAGTACTAAGTAGCTCATGTTAGTATCTCCTAATTCCAGAGACCTCGCAGTAAACATAGGAACAGGAAACATCTCAGTCCTGTGAGATTACTCCAGCTTTCAGCATGCAGTATGTAGCCGTTTCAGATTTCAGATAGCTGAGAGGGAAATGGTAATGCAACTTTGATGCTCCTCTGAAACTTGTTTTTGAAGGTCTTCCATTTCTTTTGTAGGAAAACTCAATAGTTTTAGTTTTAAGTAGACATCCATACTTTAATGGATGAGCTCTCCTGAGCTGCCTTTGACAACTCTGTCCAGAAACAGAACACTAAACTATTGCAGTTACAAATCTAAGTGGGAGTCATTGTACAAGATCAACTTTTCTGATATTTTTACTGGGTAACTTTAACCTTGCAACACAAGTTACACAAATAGAATTGATTTCAGCAGTATTGTCTTGGATGTTTATGAGAGCACATTTGATCCCACAGTAGATTATGATAGAGAACAAAAAAGCTAAATCATGTTAGCTTAAGAAGGAGGCAGTTTGTACCTTACAGTACAAATCATAAGGTCAGACTGAATTATCAGTTGGATTCCAAAACTTCTCAAGTATATTTTTTCTAAAACAGCCTGCTACAAAAGAAGGCTTTTTTTCCTCATGCGCAAGCTATGCTTTACATTGCTCAGTGTCTTCCTGTGAGATTCTACCTCTTGGTAGAACAGTCTTCTGAAGAAACTCTAAAGTGGGGGGGATGTCATTTAAAAATATATTTATAATGTAATACTTTTAATTATATTTAATATTTATACTAAATAATAACTTTTTAATAATAATTTTTAAATAAAATATTATCAAGTAAGATCATCTCTGGTCAGAACAGTTTCTGCTACATGCGAACGGAAAAATTGGTGATGAAAAGTTGCAAGATCTTTTTGAGAGTATGGATGCTTTTTACTTACTTTCAACTCCTTTTCACCTCTTTTACAAAACTTCTTTCACACTGCTTTTTCTTAATTTGTGACGCTCCTACCTCCCCACATGCGTTTGTCTTTTCTGTCTTTCTTTTGCTCTTCCTTTGAGCTTAATTCTTTTTTCCTGTGGTACAAAAACAGAGTGCCAAAAAACATTTAAAATGTACCTCTTTGCTTTTCTGACAGGGATTTAAGGAGAAATCCTCTGAACTACACTGACACTCACTGTGAACATCCACCTCTTTTTTCTTTTTTTTTCTTTCTGTTCTCTTCAGTGTAACTGTTCTCTATTATATGTTCCACTGCCCATCTCTAATGTGTTGATCTCATGGGAAATACGCCACCTGAGAAAGTACCCTGATTAATTTCTGCTCCTTGATGAAGTGTGTTTTATCCAGGGAGCTCAAATTCCGCCTTCCAACAGAAAAGGTAAGTAACTTTATGCAAAGTAGCTCCAGTTCCTCCTGTAGCTTTACCACTGCACAGCCAATCAGCTTTTAAGAAGGGTGGCATTAAAAGTAAGCATTAACAGTGGTTGAGATATTTCCAACATGACGATTTGTCATTCAAAACTTCTGCTTGGTGAAAAAAAAATCTAATGTTTGGTGAACAAATGCCAAAAGCTAGGCAGATTTCCACCAGAAACCTTCCCATCCTTGCATCAGTTCACCTGATACCTATGATCACCCCACACTCTCAGACACACGGCTGATCTCAAGACTGGGAACCCCACAGATGATGGCTTACTCACAGACCATGCCTTGACCTTACACGCAGTCTGCAGGCTATCTATGCTTCTACTTTCTCAGTAGAAGTTGCAAAATTTTAGAAGAAGTGGAATAATGACATGTAAAGAGGTTTTGTTTCTTAACTTGTGGGATTAGTAAACCCATTTTCAGTGAAAAATATTTACCAAAACCCAGGGCATCTCTAAATGCTTGCAGATAATTTGTATGAATCAAAGCATTCATTCAAATGAAAAGCCCCTTCAAAAGCATTTCTGTGCAACAAGGTCTTATTTTATTTATTTATTTGATAAGTCCAGACAGCACCTTATGCATCATTCTCCAGCACTCTGTCTACTAGAGGTTTAACTAACTCAAGCAGTAATGGGTCTATACTGCATCACCTGGGAGGCAATTTCACAAACCATAAGACTTCACACAGGAAAGAAAGCATAAAATGCTCCCTCCAAGGCAACCTTTCACTCTGGCATATCATCATAGCCTTACAGCATTCCCAAGAATCTGAACTCGTACCTTACTGAAGCAGGTGAAAATCTGATGGCAGAGGAGGCGCGATCAGCACCACAACATTTATACCATTTTAGTTCTGAGATGCACTCCTGTAATTGATATGCACTTGTCCTGGGTTCGGCAGTAGAAGCCATTTTTTCTCCTTCTTAGTAGCGGGTGCAGTGCTGTGGTTTTGACTTTCAGCCTGGGAACAGCGCTGATAACACCGATGTTTTTAGTTGCTGCTCAAATGATTGGTCTGACCAAGGACTTTTTGAGTCTCATGCTCTGCCACGGAGGAGGGGAAACCGGGAGGAAGCAGAGACAGGACACCTGACCCAAACTGACCAAAGAGGTATTCCATACCACAGCACGTCATGCCCAGCATATAAACAGAGGGCAGTTACCTGGAAGGGCTAAATTGCTGCTTGGGTCAGGCTGGGTATTGGTCAGTGGGTGGTGAGCGGTTGTATTCTCTTCCCTTGTTATTTCCCTTATCATTATTATTATTGGTGGTAGCAGCAGTGATTTGTGTCATACCTTAGTTACTGGACTGTTCTTACCTCAACCCGTGGGAGTTACATTCTTTCGATTCTCCTCCCCATCCCTCCAGGAGACAGGGGAGTGGGGGAAGAAAGTGGGGAGGAAGTGAGCATGAGGGCTGCGTGGTTCTGATTTACAGCCCGGACTTAAACCACGACAGCACTGAAGATAATGTATGGGTTACAGGGAGGAAAGGACAATCCTGCTTAGACTTTTTGTTCAGTTTTGGAAAGGATATTTTTAAACCCAGGAGAGAAAAACAGAACAAGTCTTAACATTTGTAGTTGTAAATTGAAACACTCAACAAACAGGCAGGAATGTTTAGTCCACTAGAAAGAAGAGATTAAGAAGGATCCCTTCCTGAAGGGGTGGATCTTTGAAGCTGATTCTTGCTTCCTAACCAGGAATACTACAGATATACTTACGGATGTGAGGATAGTAATGAAGTGGAAAATTATGTGGGGAAAAATGAAAGGAATCTGAAAGGCAGCCAAATAACGTTGCCTGCATATATCCCCCATAAGTACTGAACAACTGCAGAGGACGCATATGTAAATGGATTAGAGTCCTGGAATAGTTAGCAAGTTCTCCGTCTCTGTGCAGTGTATAAAATGGATAAATAAATAGTGGGCATATGTGGTATATATTTAGATGGTGCATTAGACTTTAAAATCTCTGTCTAACTGAATGCATTAGCCTGTATTTTCTGTTTATGCCTCTGGGATGCCATGGAAACACAGCACTGAATCCTAATGGGTCTCTCCTGGCAATAAATAAACAAAGTCTTTGTCTATTTATGTTTCAATTTCCTTCTTTTTCTTTTTTTTTTTCCATGTAATATACAATTTCAGAAGGAAAACAGTCCTACCGCCATACATTCTCTTTGGTTGAAAAGCATGCTGAAAATAAATGCAAAATGCACCTTCTAGTGGCCACTGCAACCCTCTATACAGTTCCTACTACCATCTGTAAGTAGATAATGCAACCTATTTGTGCTGAACTTCCTCATAAGGAAAAAATGTGGCTTACATAATTAAACCTTTAGTCAGGGTTCTCTTAGTAAATTGTAGCCCAACCTAAAGGGTACTTAATATACTTGTTAAAATTGAAAGCAGTTCTTTTCTTTACAATTCTAAGAGGCTACAGCCAGTCCCATTTTATATAAACAGTAACAATGTTCATTGCCTTTAAACTGCTCCTCTAAAGCAATGGCACACTATCATTTCCCTTGTTCCAGAGCTTATTAGAGCAAACTGAAGCAATCATCCCCATCAGGCTAAAGCACAGCAGCAAGGTGAAACTCTAAGCACCAAGTGACAGAAATACTGAGTATCGCAAGGCATCAGTTTGCCATCTGGCACCTGCTGTCCCTGTCTGAAATGAATAAAGTCATTGAGAGGGGATGTTGTGCGGTAACATGAGTAATAGAAAGACTGATAATTATCTATGTGGAGAAGTGGGCAGATTTAATTAGACTACTCAAATCTGAAGAGTCAGCTGAATCCAAAGGCAGTAACCTCAGCTGTGGAGGGCAGCCATATGGTCGCTCTCAAGATTTCGGGTCAGACTGAAATTCAACAGAACCTTTGTAAGCAATTTAGAAATGCAGTGCCATGTGCTTGACTCCACATCTGTCAGGCAGTTCTTGGGCAGGACTGACAGCCGTACCAGGTATGCAGGTTTGGTGCAGTGCGTGCTACAGTCCTTGTTGTAAGAAGTCTGAATAACAAGCTGGCTCCTGCAAGCCTTTTCAACTGCCCCAGCAGAGATAGCAGGTCTTCACTGAAAGGGTTGTCAATCATTGGAACAGGCTGCCAAGGTGAGTGGTTAAGACCCCTTCCCTGGAGGTATTTAAGAGACATGTAGAGGTGGCACTTAGGGACACAGTTTAACGATGAACTTAGCAGTGCTAGGTTAACAGGAAGGTGATCCTAAAAGTCTTTTCCAACCTAAATGATTCAATGATTCAGTGATTCTGTGATTCTAAGAGGGAAGCAAATGTGAAACAAATACTTCGAATGATAAATCACTGTGCAGGGGAAGAGGTGGTAAAGAAATAGTCTTGAGAACAGGTGCAGCATGTAATTCCTGAAAACTTTATAGAATCATAGAATAGTTTGGGTTGGAAAGGACCTCAAGATCATCTAGTTCCACCCCCTCTGCCATGGGCAGGGACACCTCACACTAAACCATCCCACACAAGGCTTCATCCAACCTGGCCTTGAACACCGCCAGGGATGGAGCACTCACAACCTCCCTGGGCAACCCATTCCAGTGTCTCACACCCTAACAGGAAAGAATTTCCTCCTTATCTCCAATCTAAACTTCCCCTGTTTAAGTTTTAACCCATTACCCCTTGTCCTATCACTACAGTCCCTGACAAAGAGTCCCTCCCCAGCATCCCTATAGGCCCCCTTCAGGTACTGGAAGGCTGCTATGAGGTCTCCACGCAGCCTTCTCTTCTCCGGGCTGAACAGCCCCAACTTCCTCAGCCTGTCTTCATACGGGAGGTGCTCCAGTCCCCTGATCATCCTCGTGGCCCTCCTCTGGACTTGTTCCGACAGTTCCATGTCCTTTTTATGTTGAGGACTCCAGAACTGCACACAAAACTCCAGGTGAGGTCTCACAAGAGCAGAGTAGAGGGGCAAACAGCCCCAACTTACTCAGCCTAAACTTTCTCTCTTACCCTTCTCTCAAAGTGAGTATATGCAAGTAAAGTAAAATTCATGGTTTACTTTCTGTTCCTGCATTTATTTTTTAATGCTTCTAGAGCAATGGAAACAGTTTGTTCATACTCTGATTTTTACTTTTTTTTATTCTGACCAGCTGGCTAGTATGTAATAAAGGAACATCATGACAACTGAACAAGAAAATTAAGTAGTTAGGTGGATATAACTCAGTCAGTTGCTCCAGCATTCGCAAGATCTTGATTGCACATCTTCTTTGGACATGATGTTATGCTAGAAGGCATAGATTGTGAGGAATCTATCATGCAGGGAATGATCATTTTCATCAACTGCCTTCCTCCTCCTGTGTCAGCTATACACAGTTGCCTTCCCTGCTCCTGGTCAGCCAAGAGAGGAAGCAGATGCTCCCACTGGGAAGCAACTTTCTATCTGAGGAATTGGCAGCAGTACAACAACCCAGGACCAAAAAAGAAGCAGGATGCAAGGGGATTTTGGACTTCACAGCTGGGCTCAAGTCAGAGACAGATGTCAAACAGAGGGACTCAGTGAGCCACACAGCATGAACTACTTTCAGTCCAGACAGCTACAAACTCCAGTTAACCACTAGCAGCCAATCCAGCCAATAAGGGCTTCCCATACCTTTGTCATCTGGGAGAGACATAAAACAATATGACACAAATAGGACAAATTAATACTAAATTTTACATTGTAACTGGTTAAAATATGATACTTGGCTATAGCTACTTTCTGCTGTTTTGCCACCCTGGTAAGACACAAATTTTACAGCAGTGACACATCCAAGTGGTGGGGTCAAGAGACCCTGCTGTTTAAGGCACTTGCTTTCGGCTAGCGGAGATCTGGCAAAAATTGCCAGTGTAATAGCAATCGTTCAGAAATCACTCAACTAAGTGTCAGAGTCTGCTTCCTTCAGTGTCTGTGTAGCACTAGATTATGTGAACCTCTATATGACACGGCAGTCAGTATTGTGCTCTTGCCAGATGTCTTTTAAATGTGTAGCTCTTCACACTTTGTATAAGTGGTGAAGACCATTACAGAACAGCTAAAACAATTACAGAAGATTCCAGGTGTTTTGGACTAGAGCCATCTGGGAATGTACAAAAAGGCATGACCTAATCCCATCTTCTTTGGCAGAGGGAGTCAAATAACAACTCCATCAGCTGAGGCCAACAGAGTCAAAAATATTTTTTGAGGTCGGGGGGAGCAGGGGGAAGATGATGACAGAGAGGGAGAGATTGAGAGTTAGACAGCTACACAAAGCTATTACAGTGCCTCAAGCACTGTGGTAGGTTGACCCTGGCTAGACAGACCCTCAGCTGGGTAGGGGACAGAAAACCGTAATGGAAAGCTCCTGGGTCCAGTTAAAGATGGGAATGAATCAGTCACCAATTACCATCATAGGCAAAATAGACTTGACTTCGGGTAAAAATTAATTTACTACTAATCAAATCAGAGTAGGATAATGAGAAGTCAAGCTAAAACTTAAAAACACCTTCCCCCTTCCTCTCCCTTCTTTCTGGGTTCAACTTCATCCCCAAATTCTCCACCTCCTTCTTCCCAAGCAACATAGGGTGATAGGGAATAGGGATGGTGGTCAGTTCATCACACACATTGTCCCCGCTACTCGTTCATCCTCAGTGGAAGATTCCTCACACTCTTCCCCTGCTCCAGTATGGAGTCTCTTCCACAGGAGGCAGTCCTCCATGAACTTTTCCGGTGTAAGTCCTTCCCGTTTTATGCAGTTCTTCACAAACTGCTCCAGTGTGTGTCTTTTCCACAGGGGGCAGTCCTTCAGGAACAGACTGCTCCAGCACAGGTACCCTAAAGGGTTACAAGTCCTGCAGCAAACCTGCTCCAGCATGGGTTCCTCTCTCCATGGGGCCACAGGTCTCTCCAGGAGCCTGCTCCAGCAATCCATGGGGTCACAGCCTCCTTTGAATGCATCTGCCTGCTCCAATGTGGCATCCTTCATGGGCTGCAGGTGGATATCTGCTCCACTGTGGACCAGCATGGGCTGCTGAGGCAAGAAGACAGGCTTCCTCACCACGGGCTGCATCACGGGCTGCAGGAGAATCTCTGCTCTGGTTCCTGGAACACCTCCTGCCCTCCTTCTGCACTGACCCTAGTGTCTGCAGAGCTGTTTTTGTTACATATTCTCACTCCTCTCTTCTGACTGCTGCTGGTGTTGTGCATTTTGTTCCCCCCTTCTTAAGTATGCTATCCTGGGGGCACTAGCGCTGCCTGCCCTGAAGTGCTCAGCCTTGGCCAGTGCAGGTCGATCTCAGAAAGGGCTGGCATTGGCCCTATTGGACATGGGAGAAGCTTCTACAAGCTTCTCACAGAAGCCATCCCTGTAGTCCTTCTCCCAAAACTTTGCCATGAAAACCCAATACAAGCACTTGTTATGAATTTGCATGTAGCTCTGTTGTATTACAAAGAACATGACATTTTGCCTGCATTTGCCTTCTACCCCTTTTTTATGAATATGTCCACTCCAAGTTGTTTGATATTTTAAAGCAGTGGCTCCAAATTTAACTCAGATTACTTTAACATTCATCTTACAGCATGACGAAACACGATCTCAGTGTTTTTATGACAAATGCTGCAGAAGGATAACATCACCAACTTAATGTTTACTGGTAAATGGCATTTGTAATCACTTGTTTTCTGGGTGCTTCCCAGCTCTTAGGGAAAGCTTGAATTTTGGTTTAAAAACGTGAACTGAAATCTGAATTTTCATAAGTGTTTGCTACTTACATAGTGAAGCTTTGGGATGTTTAAAATGCAGATCTTCATCCTAGTTTTGTGACTGGCATAGTATCTGAAGAGCTTACCATCTATGTATTTGACAGAATTAAGTCTCTCATCTTCCTGCAGAGTCCTGTGGCTTCTAACTCAGTAACATGTGAAAGCAGACAAACCTCTTCTTTGCTATCAGCATAGATGAGTGAACTTTATATCAGGTATATCTGTCTCATTGTATATCTGTCTCTCCAAAAATTCTATCAGGCAACATGCTCTTTTCATGCAAACACCAAATAATCACATCATTCACACATTCAGATCTACCTTTTCCCTATGTACTTGCTTCTCTACCACTTTGAGTTCCATCAGTTCTCCTCTCCATGCCCCACCCAATCATACTCGTAACCCACAGACTAAGCGCAATCATTTTTATGTCAGAAAAAATGATTAATGTTGGGGTTTTTCTCTAGCAGGATATTTTTTCTGATACTCTGTGTTTAATGCCTCTGACATACAGGAGCAAATCTGTCACACAAGATCACCAGGATCTTCTGAAGCTAAATGTAGTGCTTGCCAGAACTTTCTGGTGCTGATGACTCATATCTGTGAAATGGAGATGCAACAAGGGCCAAAGATAGGACATATATTCCTCTGCTTAATTTAGTTAGCCATCAACTGTACTTGCTGTATTTTCCTCTGTTCTGAGGACTTCATGTCTTAGTTCTTAAATCAAAGGGAGATTTTGTCACATAGCTGCACTGTTGCATATTGTTTATTGCAATCCACTATTTCACATGTCAATATCATTAAAACAAATACATGTATTCTTCCACACAAAAATACTTAAACCTCATAACCCACCCTTATGCCACCTGACTGTCTGTTCTCAAGCTGTGCTTTTCGAATGTATCCACATTTGATCCTTTAAAAATCCTTCTGGGACTTAAACAATTGATGTCAAACTGACTGGTCTAATTTAGTGCAATTCTCTTAGATCCTTTTCAAAAGTAATTGGGGTGTTGCATTAGTTATTTCTCTGGCCTCCAGAGAATTGTCCTATTTTCTAAATTGTCTTTAAGATTTTCTGCTTTCTCTGTTCTTTGTGTGCATCTTGTACCTGGTCAGATGCAAGACCCTTTGAAGGGTTCAAGACCCTTCAAGACACCATCAGCTTAAAGGTCACCGTCTCTACATGCTTTTCAACTCCTACTGTTAAAAATAACACCAAAGGCACCTAGAATCAAAAGAGACTAGAAGAAATTATGCTTTCATTTTCTCTACTTTGTATACTTGAAAGTACTTCATTCTGCAGCTAGTTTCATGGGTTTCCTTATTTTAACTAGCTTCACCTGTTTCTTGTATAGGTCACTCATGCAGCTGGAGGAAACAGAGCAGCACAGTTTAAAATAAGAAGAAAAAGGACCAAAAATACCTGAAGGACCTGGGAAGAAATGTAGCAGCAGGAACTGGTTTTAACTCTCTCTTTAAGCAGACCCAAGGTCCAGTAGCACAGGCAGAGCACTCTGGACTGGGACACACTTTCTAGATGTTCCCTCCATCATACAACTACACAGTGTTGTGTGTGCAAAATCTGGACAAAATTTAGTAGCAGAAGTGCAAGGTGATTAATAACAGTAATTCATATTTGGAATGTTGCAATAAGGAAAGGCTGAAAATATGCATTTAGCACAAGTTCATGCTGTACTGTCAATAACATCTGATCAAGAAAGAAGGCAAATGTAGACCTACCTATATTAGTCCATATAGAATCATAGAATAGTTAGGTTTGGAAAAGACCTTAATATCATCTAGTTCCAACCCCCCTGCCATGGGCAGGGACACCTCACATTAAACCATCCCACCCAAGGCTCAGTCCAACCTGGCCTTGAACACTGCCAGGGATGGAGCATTCATAACTTCCTTGGACAACCCATTCCAGTGCCTCACCACCATCACAGTAAAGAACTTTTTCCTTATATCCAATCTAAACTTCCCCTGTTTAAGTTTTAACCCATTACCCCTTGTCCTATCACTACAGTCCCTAATGAAGAGTCCCTCCCCAGCATCCTTGTAGGCCCCCTACAGATACTGGAAGGCTGCTATGAGGTCTCCACGCAGCCTTCTCTTCTCCAGGGTGAACAGCCCCAATTTTCTCAGCCTATCTTCATATGGGAAGAATTTTTTTTCCTCCCGTGTTAAACAAGTTGAAAAGCAAAACTTCATCTTCTTCATAATAAAGTATGTCTATGACCTTGGGAATGTACCTGTACCCATGTGGTAGGGAAGAAATCTGGAAGTAATTATCAGTGTTGCTACTTTCAGAGCATCTTACAGGAAAGACATGGAAAATGCAAGAACATGGGTTCCAATTTTTTGGCGCAGAATAAACTAAGTAGTTGTGTGAATACAGCATTCATTTTTCTCACTAAACACAGCAACTGAGACAACCACTGTATTTATGCAAATAGGTACAGCAAACCCTAGATCTAGATCCCTTCGAATATAACAAGGTAAGCAGCTGGGAAAAAGTTTTCTTCAAGTCTTGGTTTTCCATGTAGTCATTGCTTGAGACAGATACAGAAACAAATATAACCTGAAATGTCAGAAGTCTTCTGAATAAACAGCTTTCTTTTTTTTTTAAAAGTGAACCTTCCTATTGTACAAAGTTGCTTTATCAGTTTATATTTGCTTTTTATAAAGTTTTGCAACATTGTAATAAAATAATTGTCATTATGGTGTTTTGATTTGAGTCTTGAAATAAAAATATCCTGAATCCGTACACCATGCAACAGAAGTCAATCTTCCACACAAAGTAAAAGGAGTTCAAATATGAAACTCAAAAAAATTTGATTGGCCTTTGCTCAAACATACAAGCCATAGCAACCAGTCCTAAGTTCAGGAAATTCATGAAAAAAAGTCATCAAAGCCATTTGTTTAGGAACATTAACAGCAGATAAATAATGATTGCCTGAAAAGCAATTGAATTTCAGTCTTCCCCATAACAACCACAGCGACGACTTGAGCTTTTAACTCACTAAAATGCTTTTGAAAAATAATGAGAAATACTATGTTGTCCTTTTCCCGACCTCTTTCTACCAAACAAAATAGCTCAGATTTTGAATATTCATATGCAACAAATGGAGTAAAGCCCAGGGTGTTTGTGCCACACTGTCTAATAATAGATGCATTTGAGGAAATCATACAGTTTGAGAAGAAAAAGAGCCTAAATTTAACAAATTTTTCACTGGAGATTACTCACTTTTCTCTGATGAGAGGAGAAATATGTGACAGCATTAACAAAGTTTATCAGCTCATTCGTGTCAGCTGAGCACAGTCTTATGTCAAAAAGAATGAATGATAAAAGCCACAATGCAGAATATTAAAATAAATACCTTCAGGGGAAAAAGACAGCAAAGACTACAACAAAAGAAAAAGACAGCATAGACAGAGCCTCTTCTGAAAGTACAGCAAAGAATTCATCACTTTACTTTGTATTTCTAATCAAGTGAAACACAGAAAAGGCACAGAAATATTGGTAACATCAGGCAGTAACTATTTTGCTTTCACAGGTCCCAGTCCTTTAAGGAAGGAGATGACAAAAGAATGTGACACTGTACCTACTACAGATGCCATAAGTTTTCTTTGACCCAGGCTCTTTTTCCACAGAGTATTGAGCAGCACCTAAGACGTGTGTCCAGTGACCAACCAGGTAAAAAGTTATTAAAGAATTTCTCAAATAGTTCTTCATCACTGCAGGAAAGTAGATTTTTTATTCCTTCTGATTCAAAGGTGAACTTTGCCTGCAGTGAAGTCAGAAACTGATGCCACAGCCAACAGGCAGAAGATTGACCTCGAATTCTCCTGGCATTCCTTTGAGAGATGAGTCCTTTGTATTTCACCCAAACACCTCCTGATCTCTTGGGTTTTGTTGTTTAGTGTTTAAAATTCTGCTCACTAAAGTGTGATCTGAAATTGCTTCTACTGGACAAGTAAAAGAAAACTTTACTTCCATTTCAGTCAGTAAATTGATTTTCTGCCCAAAATGGTAATTTTTCAGGATTCTAGATTACCAACACTGGTAATCCGTGGCAAGTTTTTCAGATGTCATGTTTTTTCTGGTAACAGCTAGGGAAATAAGGCTGTCTTTTCATGACTTTAGTGGATCTGCCTTTATGACCCCTCAGAACTCATCCACTCTTTTTCTGAACACAAAAAGAGACAGAAGTGAGGTAAAGAAAGAGAAAACAAAACAGATTGAGAGGCTTTAACATTTGTGTGAAGGAGAATTGTCATTGTCATCCTGTTGTAATCCAACATGACAAGCTGAAAAGAGAGTGTTATTATACACTTGCTCAGAAGAGAAAGAAGAGATGTCACATACAGAATAGAAAACAGGAATCATGATATAATCTGGCCAGACTATTCAATCCTCTGCCAAAGAAGCCCAGCATGAACGCTGAGGAGCCTCAGAAGTGCTGGTAGGTTTATTATGTCTCACTTTGAGAAGCAGAAGGAAAAAAAGACAAAAAGAATGCTTTCTCCAAAATGAAAATACTAAATCATTTCCATAAATAAAATAAAATCTGTCAAGAAACAGGAGAAAAATAAAATGAACAGATTACAGAATTGTGAGGACCACCAATATGACTAAGGAGAAAATTCACAGAATGGTTTGTGTTGGAAGGAACACTAAAGATCACCTAGTTACAACCCCCTGTGCCCTACACTGGGACACCTTCCACTAGACCAGGTTGATCACAGTCCCATCCATCCTGGCCTCGAACGTTTTCAGGGATGGGACAGCTATGGCTTCTCCGAGTGACCTGTGCCAGTGTCTCACCACCCTGACAGTAAAGAATATCTTACTTATATCTAATCTAAATCTACCCTCTTTCAGTTTAAATCCATTATTCCTTGCTCTATCACTACAGGCCATTGTATAAAGTCCCTGTCCAGATTCTGGTCCCCTTTAGGCACTGGGAGCTGCCCTAAGGTCTCCCCAGAGTCTTCTCCAGGCTGAACAAGCTCAGCTCTCAGCCTGTCTTTGTAGGAGAGGTGCTCCAGCCCTCTGAGCATCTTCATGACCTTCCTCTGCACTTGCTTTAACAGATCTATGTCCCTCTTACGTTGGGAGCCCTAGAGACAAAGGCACTAAACTTCTGGTCTACATATCATAGAATCATAGAATAGTTAGGGTTGGAAAGGACCTCAAGATCATCTAGTTCCAACCCCCATGCCATGGACAGGGACACCTCACACTAAACCATCCCACACAAGGCTTCATCCAACCTGGCCTTGAACACCGCCAGGGATGGAGCACTCACAACCTCCCTGGGCAGCCGATTCCAGTGCCTCACCACCCTAACAGGAAAGAATTTCCTCCTTATATCCAATCTAAACTTCCCCTGCTTAAGTTTTAACCCATTACCCCTTGTCCTGTCACTACAGTCCCTGACAAAGAGTCCCTCCCCAGCATCCCTATAGGCCCCCTTCAGGTACTGGAAGGCTGCTATGAGGTCCCCCCGCAGCCTTCTCTTCTCCAGGCTGAAAAGCCCCAACTTCCTCAGCCTGTCTTCATACGGGAGGTGCTCCAGTCCCCTGATCATCCTTGTGGCCCTCCTCTGGACTTGTTCCAGGAGTTCCATGTCCTTTTTATGTTGAGGACACCAGAACTGCACACAATACTCCAGGTGAGGTCTCACAAGAGCAAAGTAGAGGGGCAGGATCACCTCCTTCGACCTGCTGGTCACGCTCCTTTTGATGCAGCCCAGGATACGGTTGGCTTTCTGGGCTGTGAGTGCACACTGCCGGCTCATATATAACTTATACATAAGTATATAATTTTTCTTTCTCCTCCTCACACCAAAATATTGGCCCAAACCAGCGTGGAAGAGAAGCAGATTGCTGGTTTTAGTTGTACATAGAATTGTCTATGTTTGATTTTTCTTATTGCGACCCAGTGAATACCGTGCTCTTCCTCTGTTTTGTTCTTGTCAAACAAGGAGGGTCTGTTCTGACAAATTGGCTGTGTTCAGTGAGATTGTTAGAGTCAAGTTGAACAGGATCCTTTGCCTTCAGGTTTATCAAATCTTTGTCCCTGGCAGACCTCTTGAGCTGGGATGTGTATGTGTGAGGATGACCTCTGAATGAAGTGAAGCACTAAAAGCTTTCAGGTGTTTTTCAGAAGTTCAGGTGTCTAAAATTGTATCCCTTGTATCCCTGGACAAACCAGAAAATCTGCAAGACCCTTGCTAGAAAATACATAGATTGATTTGTTGGTCTCCCGTACACACACACACATGCTTGAACAGAGATGAACTTGGATCCCTTACTTGCCCCAGAAGAATCAGTGTCACACAGGTCTGTCATTTGACCTCAGCTTGCTTGCCCAAGCTTTCAAGTCAGCTTGCAAATTAGCATGTCTGAAAAATGTTCAGAAAACATGGAATTTCCTGCATGCATGTTAAATATGCAGAGTGTAGAGGGATGTGGGCTGTTGTAATAGCAGCTACAAGCAGAGCTGTTAAGGAAGTAACATACCTTACAGTCTACTTTGTTCACTGGAGTCCAGACAGAGAACCAAGCTTTGCCATGCACAAAAACATCTTTGAATGCTCTTAAGTAGAATTCTGTGTTACTTTCTGCTTCCAAAACAAGGTAGTCCAAATACTCTAGCCTCCTATGTAAAGATGATTTAATTGCCAAGCATCTGAATACTTCTGCTGTAACAACAAGCAGGATCAAAGAAATCCTGATGCAACTAATATCCTTCTTTGGGTAGATCATCTCTCAATTGTTTGAACTCCTGAGACAGTCTTTCCACAGCTGAAATGATGGAAGGGGTGAGATTGTCTTCAGACTCTCGGAGTTTATGAATCATTTCATCCACTGTTGGTAGATGTCATTCCAGGTTACTGCTGCCAATGAATGGGCATATGATGGTGTAAATTTCCACCACATGGGTTGTGTACGTTTGATTTCATCTAGATCTATGATTTCATCCCCAGCGTTCGGCTTGATGTGGTAGATCATCTCTACAATGGCTGATTCCCTCAGAGACTGGATGCCTTTCTCTAGAGTAGTCCACTTGGCTGAATGACTCATAGTATCGTCCTTGTATGGAAACCTTTCTTTCACAGCTGCCAAGAGCCACTTCCAAAGGCTGAGGGTCTGTTTCTCTCTTGCAATTGCTTTGTCAATTCCCCCTTCCTTAGCAAGTGATCCCAGCTGCTTGGCTTCCCTACCTTCTAGTTTCAGCCCAGAAACCACGCAGCCGCTCACTCACTTTCCCCCCCCCCACCCCCCCCTTGCTCCCGGAGGGATGGGGAGGAGAATCAAAAGAATGTAACTCCCACGGGTTGAGATAAGAGCAGCCCAGTAACTAAGGTATAACACAAATCACTGCTGCTACCACCAATGATAATAATGATAACGGAAATAACAAGGGAAGAGAATACAACCGCTCACCGGCTGCCTACCAATACCCAGCCCAACCCAAGCAGCGATCTAACCCTTCCAGGTAATTCCCCCCAGTTTATATACTAAGCATGACGTGCTGTGGTATGGAATACTTCTTTGGTCAGTTTGGGTCAGGTGTTCTGTCTCTGCTTCCTACCGGCTTCACCTCCTCCCTGGCAGAACTTGAGACTCACAAAGTCCTTGGTTGGAGCAAACATTACTTAACAGAAGCTAAAAAAATCGGTGTTGTCAGCGCTGTTCCTAGGTTGAAAGTCAAAACCACAGCACTGCACCAGCCACTAAGAAGGAGAAAAATGACTGCTACTGCTGAACCCAGGACACTCAGTCTTCATGCTGGCAAACAGGGAAGACAAACTTGTGAAAGACTCTGGATTCCCAGAGGTAACAGAACTGTTCCTTGTGATGGCACTCTGTAGATTTAACATTTTGAGGAACCCAGGTGAAAATAGCAGTTCCCACTCTAAGTTGAAGGTTTGTGAACCAGTCATTTCCCTTTCCTTCAGACAAGGGATACTAAAGACCTTCTACAACTGAAGATGGCACAGCCTGCTGCAGGGTGAGGGACTGTCCGGTAGGCTTGCAATAACCTGAGAAATGCCTCCTAGGACAGTATTGCTCTGTGGCATAGCACCTTCATTTGTTGTAAAGAGTATTCTGGACAACACGTGCTTCTGAGTCTTTCTCCATTTCAGTTATAAAGCAGAGACTGGATTTGTAGTGTTAAAAGTGAAACATCAACTTTAGGCCATCATAAATCTTGCATTCACCAGATGGGTAGAACACTACAAATTTTCCCAAGATCAGCTCTGTTCTTTTGACAGAAAGACAGCGCAGTTAATGTCTACCGCAGGTAAATTGTGGATTAAGTCATATTGCATCCTTCAGGTTTGAGATTTCAGCCTCTGAGGGCTGAATAGTTTTACCTTGCACATCACTGCTCTCCTTTTAAATGAGTAATATGAAAATTTTTCTGACAGAATTGTATATTGTAACCTCCATGATAAAAGAATTTTCCTCCTTTAAGTTAAAATACAGAAATCGGGCATTGTATTTACTGACAGTCTAAAGTCTGTAATCTGTTCCTCAACGTAACAGAACTCTACACTTCTAGCTGAGCATATATTGTTTCAAATTATCGGAAAGTGCAATTACAGTTTAAAAGGAATATTTATGTACATTAGTTAACAACATCATTGCAACTTAGTGCTCACACATCAACACTTAATTAGTGTAAGCATAAGTGACATAATTATATACAAGGCATGCATTACCCATAATGTGAGGTAATTTCATGCACTATGCACATTTTAAATATCTACTCTGGATTTTGCCAGGCTGGATTTTGAAATCAATAGGAGATATTTAAAATCATCTTAACCTGTTTTCCATTTTGCGTGAATGCAGAGTGTTGTCCAGCAATAGAACAAAAACCTCTTTTCCTCACAAGGAAACTTTAATCCGCTTTCAATCTTTAAACTTGTAAGTTCAAAAATGTTTGATTTCCAAAGAGCACAGCTGTCTACGTGAATGATATGGTAATTCTTCTAATAAATAAAAACCTTCTTATGCCTCTTCCACAGAATTGTCAGCTTTAATATGATGATGTTCTCCTGTGAGCCTAACTGTGCTTTTGCTAGTCCTCTTCTTTCCGTGAAATATCCTTGTTAGCTGATCAGCAAAGCCAGTGGCCTCTTCAAAATTCAGTATGTCCTCAAGAAACCCAGTTATTTTGATAGCTACAAGAAACCAGAGAACTAATGAATAGACAGGGACTACATTATGGATGTATAACTAAGTAGGTTCACGTGTACAAATAAAAATGCAACTATTTGCTCCCTGTTTTATTCTGTTTTCTGCTTTCTGAGAGGATTGTCTCCTGGATTTTACTTTCTGTTTGAGAGGGAATGACTCTACTATATTCTATCAAACATTAAATGTACTTTCATGCTGTTATATCTTAAGAAGAAAAGAAACCTAGCTTTATACTCTAAAGACAGGAAACAGAAAATGCATGTGTCTTCCTTTGGGATGATTAACACAAGTTACATTTGATCAAATGAAGGCAAGAAGGAACCAAGCAGTTATAGAAAATTTTAATATTCCTTTGTCATGTTATATAAAGGGCTAGAAATCTTCAGTAAAATTGCTACTTTCTGCCTAAAACCTAATATCACATGCAGCAATTAGTGCTTAGTAGTCTTGTTGAAGGGATAATCTAAACTTAAGACCATCCATCCCTCTTGTTACCTACAATTTTTTATAAGTAAGATCTGAGGTTTAAGTATCTGGAAGATACTAGGATCAAATATTTTTGTGTCTTTTTGGGGGAGGGGTGTATTTAGCACAGCTGACAGAATTTTATATGCAATCATTTCACTGTTTGCTCTTCCTTAGTCAGTTAGTTGAAACACTTTTAAAGCTGGAGAAAATTTTACCGGGGGAATATTTTCTTGGTAGAAAAATGTTCCTTCTGATCATATGAAGTCTTCTGCAACAATACATCAATGTTGAAAAGTTTCTTTAAAAAATAGGGAAAAAATAATGATTAGGTTGGGTGATGGCATTTTTCTATGTTAGAGCTGACAGTTTAAATTTTTATTGCAAAAGGACTTTCATTACCAATTTTAATTTTTGTTATAAGCCAAATTAATCTATTAAAGTAAAGAGTAAAACTGAACACTTTTATTTAAAACTGTTCTGTTTTGATGGTCATGAAAAATATTAATATTACTGCAACTTGCAAGAATTGCATCACCAGAAAGAAAATACAAATCCAGTGCCTGTACAAGTCCACTTTGGTAAGCAAGCTTACTGAAAAAAATTGTATAAATGCTTATAGAATCAAGACCTTCAAATAGTTAATTTGTTGTTTACCTAAGTCTAGTTTCCTTAGACCTTGACTTACCAAGAGACATTAACAGAGGCACCCCATGTTATAACTTACTATTGTTTGAAAAACTGCTTATGCTTATGCATATGCATAACTTAGACATATTTTTTGATGTTGTTTATGTGAAGGTAAAGTTTTTGTAGATATGAAAGGGTTAGTCAACTAACTCCTTAGTGGGAGTAAACATTACTTAGCAGCGGCTAAAAACATCGGTGTTGTCAGTGTTGTTCCCAGGCCGAAAGTCAAAACCACAGCACTGCACCAGCTACTAAGAAGGAGAAAAACGACTGCTGCTGCTGAATGCAGGATAGGGGGTAGCACAATAATGATTCTAAGTATAAGAATCTTCTTTTTCTTGATCAACAAACCCAAATTTGTCTATGATCCTCTGATATGGGACCTCTTCTGTTTCCAAAATATTTTAGATATCTTCTTCTGAACTCATTCCAATTTGAGTACACCTTTCTAAGTAAACAGAATTGGACACAGTGATTTGTGTCACCAATACCTTGTACAATAGCATTAATACTGCTTTTTTATTTTTACTGAAAATATCTTGCTTTATATATATTAAATCAGATTAGCTGGTTTTTACTGACATATTACATTAATGACTCATGCTAAACCTAAGACCGATGAGCATATCCAAAGTCTTATCCTTCTATGTTGGGTCAAATGCTGAGCCCATCAGTTTATAGCTGATTTTAACTAGAAAAGTATTTTATGGTTTAGTTTAATCTGAAAAATACATTTATACAAATAAGAGCCATAAGGTTTGCAATAGATGAGACTGTAGCTTAGAATATGCATTGGTATTTGCCAGAAAGCTTATATATATTCTTATATGAGTATAAATATGTATATCCACATATTATTATATATATTCTAGTGTGTAAAACTAGTCTTGTAGTTTATCATTACTGTTATTATTATTTATGTAATTAAATGCATCCTTCTTACAGCTCCTCTCTTTAACCTACAATGTATTCCTGCAAACTCAGATTTCCTGCTTGACAAGATAATATGTTGCTGTCACCCCAATGAATATTAGTATAATTCTGATTTTAGTCTTCAAAAATGACAAGTGTAACTACTTTATAGTTGCTCTGGACCATAAAACATTTTTAAAGTTATTTTGCCATTGAATCAGCACTGGAGCAGATTTGTAAGAAGATTTGGCATTTAATATTTGAGGTGGTTTTGCCCCTTTTTTTGTTGTGGGAAATTTGGTCATAAATTTTTCATGACATAGATCTTTTCTCTGTCAGCACCTTTTGCCTTTGGAAAAAAAATCTGCTTGACAGCCACTTTGAGCCTGCTCCTCCAGAGCTTTTACTTACCACAGAAAGAAGTTTAGGAATAATACCAAAAAAAAAAAAATACAGCCAGAAACATGGACAAAAGAGGAATTTAAGAAAATACTTCCTTTTTCATTGTTCCTTTTTTTTTTTTTTTTTTAATGCTAGGTATAAAATATCTGTCAACAGGTAAGATGAAGAAATGTTTATGGTCCAGAAAGAAATCAGAATATATTTTCAGTTGAGGCCAAAGCCTACAGGGTTGTCTGCTTTCTACACTGCATCCAGGCCTGAAAGCCTTCCCTTCAGAGGAGTCAGACTGAGAAACAGAAAGGCTCTACCCTATCAAAGAGTGGTATCTGTGCTTAATCTTAAGAACTGTGACAACTTCCACCTATTTAGCAGAGCCTGTTATAATACAGATAAAGCTAGGTGTATACAGAAATAGTCACGGGTCGAAACCAAGGTTATGCTTCAAGATTAACTGATATATATTGTAATATTATATTACAAAAACAGCTAATGTAACAGTAATTTGTCCCTGTATATGTGCAACAAGTTTAGTATGTAAGAGATTAGATCATTAAAAGGGAACAGGAAGTATATGGTTAAGTACTGTTGGTGAAAAAATACAAGAAACATATGACTACAGATATAGCTGTACAGAAGTATTCAGCTGTGTTGGTCTTTAGGCTACCTGTATGTTTCCTCAGAAAATACTTCAAACAACTCAGCTTTCAGTGTCAACAGACCAGAAAAGGAGCAAGGTCATTTATTAAGACAACTTAGGTGTAGGTAGTAGGGACCTAAGTTAGAGTGCATAGATGCTGCATCACATCTATGCAAAGTGGACAGTACCTAATGAGAAAACATTGCTTCACTTTCACAAATAGTCCATAACAACTCCTTTTGTTTAGTCTAGGGTGGATGGTTATTGACAGTTATCTCTCGACAACTTGCCTGACTGCCATTCCAAGGAAGAGAATACCTCCATCCTCCTGAGGACATCAAGGAATGTGAACATGACAGCCTGTGTACAGATCAATGCCACAGAGGAAGCAGCTCTCTTTCCTCCAGAGCAGCACCGTCATCATTGATGTCATTTTTTTTCAACCCAAAACATTCCAATTTCAGAGTTTTGAATTTAAGAAGGATTTGTTTTCCAGGAAAAAAAAAAAAAAAAAAAAAAAAAAAAGACAAAAAAAAACCCCACCCAAACACTTTAATGACTTTCCTCAAACAAGCCACAAATCTAAAAGAACACAACCAAACCAAATCCAAAAAGTCCTACTTTCCAAAACTCTACATGTAACTCACACCTGAAAACAACTAAATCCCCATCTTTTTAACTACACAGTCCTTCCCATATATTTAATTTTCCCTTTACATTATCAGCATCTTTAAAAAAAACAATTCTTTGTTGCCATCATGGATATGCAGCAGTCCATAAATTGCTATAAAACAGTGAAAATTTGGATATCTGATACATAAAACTAAAAGGAAATAATCACGGAACCATAAAATAGTTAGGGTTGGAAAGGACCATAAGATCATCCAGTTCCAACCCCCCTGCCATGGGCAGGGACACCTCACACTAAATCATCCCACACAAGGCTCTGTCCAACCTGGCCTTGAACACTGCGAGGGATGGAGCATTCACAACTTCTCTGGGCAACCCATTCCAGTGCCTCACCACCCTAACAGGAAAGAACTTCCTCCTTATATCCAATCTAAACTTCCCCTGTTTATGTTTTAACCCGTTACCCCTTGTCCTGTCACTACAGTTCCTAATGAAGAGTCCCTCCCCAGCATCCTTGTAGGCCCCCTTCAGGTACTGGAAGGCTGCTATGACGTCTCCACGCAGCCTTCTCTTCTCCAGGGTGAACAGACCCAACTTTCTCAGGCTATATATAGCATTAGTGCTTGTGAAATAGACACTACTCCTCCTCTTCCTTAGAACTTGGAATCCTCTTCTCCAGAACTGTCCTAAATTAAATCAGTTGTGCTGCCTAAGCAATGAGGATTTTCCTGTGTGATTTGCTTCCTCTTTTCATCATTCTGCACTTTCAGTCCTTTCATCATCTGAGTCCTTGGAAGTCGTGTCATCACTCCATAATCAACCATATCCCTCCAAAATCCCTTTCCACTTCTTAAAGAATTTATTTTCTATATAATCTGTTGTAATACAAAAATGTACATAAGGATGAAGAATTGCTGGGAAAACATCATTGATTTAGGTTTATATTGTTCATGCTTACTCATGTGATAAGCATAACTGGAGAATGAAAGCATATGAAGTCACAAGTCACAGCAACTCTGAGCAGTTCAAACTGACACCCAAGCTATAGTTAATCCAACAACAGTTGTGAATATTTTGATGGCTTCTGTAGTTTACAATGATGGTCAACATGGTCAACATCCAGACATCAGGGCAATAAGGAACGTTTTTGTCAGGCTAAAAACTGTTCATGATTATATACCACTGACCATGTACCACTTACAAGTCAACATAACCAATAAGAAATTCCCAGTTTAATGGAAATTTCTATCACTTTATGGGGTTTCAGGGGTTCTGAAAAAATAAATTAAAAAATAAAAAAAAATCTGAATTTCAATTGAAATTATGAAAAATATATGGGTTTGTGGAATAAGGATATTTTTTTACATCAGCACATTACGTTCTATGTTTGGATCATTAGTTGAAATATAAAACATGCAATTTGAAAAAGAAAAATTAAGTCAACTCAAAATGTTCCATCATCAAAAATGCCAAATTTTGATGTTTTTATTCTTTTTTTCATCATAACAAAGACAAGGTTTTTCCTTTGAAAGTTCCGTAAGAAATTTTCTTAGCCAGTTGTGATTACCACACAGTTAGAGAAAAATCTTCCTAAAAAATTCTGTTAGATCACTGGAAAGAGAATATTCTAACTCCCATGCATCGGAAGATGTTACAGGCACTATTCACCTAACCACTGACAGTGAGAATGAGAACGGTTGAGGTGCAAGACTATTTTGACTGCTTCCTCCCTCTGAAAGAAGTCCAAATTAGTATGGTGAACATTGCTACCTCAAGTTTAAAACCCGTATATGAAAGAAACGCTCCCATCTTTCGCCTACTATTTTCACTGTGTGTTTTACAATACTCTTGACTTGGATGTCATCTTCATTAGATTGGATAGAAAATTCTGCAATCTTCTCCTTGTAGAAATTGAAACTGATATTAATTAGAAACGTATTTTTCTCTGTATGGATTCTCCTAGATTTCGTAGATCACTTTTTGCTCAATAACACAAAAACATTGCTTATTTTAGAGTTTTCTTATTCTTTTGCTGTTGTACTCATCTCTTATCTCTATTGGCAGACTTGCAAACTTACATGTGCCTAGAAAAAAAAAATACCAGTGCTTTCATATGTCCAAATTGAGGGTTTTGCCACCTTGAAGAGTAAGTTAGGGTAAAAAGTAGGTTATTTTCTTTCTCAAGTTCAGCATTATGCAACCTAGGTGTGTTTCTAACACAAACATTGATCTTTACTGGATTTTTATTAATATCAAAGGTAAGCAGAGTGATTTCCTAAATGTAATTCTCTTTAAAACCTGCTGGGCCCAAAGAAATTATTTACATTTTTATTACAATTACATTTCAATGGCAATGCTGGCATCACCATAAATGACATATTTTTAGCAACAAGAAAACCATGTGATATTGTCTTCTTCTTGCATATACAAATTTCCTTTCATGGCATTTTGATCATATAAAAATAAAAGAAATTAATAATTTCTAATTATAGCAAGTATATCCATGTTGTCATCTTGTTATGAACTGAATTCTCATTAAATCTTAGAAAAGTGATATCTATTCCTTACTCAGACTGTCACCATCTTACTAAACCTTTCTCTACGCTGGAGTAAATTCACACACCGAAACAGAAATTACAGGCAGTAATAAGCTGAAGCTTACATTTTTACTGCCACTGGAATGAGGAATGATCCTCTAGCGAAATCAACATTTTAGTAAATAAGGCAGGCTGATTATTTTCACTGAAAATGCTTTGCCTTCGCAGGATTGTCTCTGTTTTCCCTGACTACACCCCTGGCAAGTATCACCACTTTCCAGTTGTAACTTCACAAAAAAACCCAGCCACTCACCACCTTCCTTCCCCAGCACAAAGAACCCTTTGGTCACAGATGCACGCAAACCTACACAATAGATTTCTCTGTCCTGAGACCACCCTGTTCTCTCCCCATTGCAGTTTCATTTGTAGATAAGTGTTAACAGCTCTAACAAGTCTTGCTGTGTACTTATATTTTCCTTTCCATCTCTGGATTGTTACACTTTTCAGTTTGCAAATAATGCATATGTTAGTCTATACTGCTCATCTAAAAGTTGGGTAGGTTAGACTGATATGAAACTAAACAGATTAAAATAAAAGCGCTTGCCAAGAACAGAGGGATGAAAAACAAAACAGATACCTGAAATGATTTGGGCTTTTTTTTTCCTTTACCTTTAGTCCTTCACTAAAAAGTATTTTTCATCTGTTAGGCAAAACAAAGAACCCTGCAGTTGCTACAAGGAAGTGAGAAATAGGAATTTAAGGTCAGCAGTCTGATGAGAAGAAAATCATTTAATCGTTCAGGATTTTTTTAATTATTGTAGGCTGTACCAGTAGGGAAACAGGTGCAGTTCAACAGCTGTAACTCATATAAAACTGCAGCCAAATTTGCTCGTCTCAAAATCATTAAGAAACAGAGAAGAGATCCAGAGCAGCCCTGCAGAGAAGGACTTGGGGGTGCTGGTCAATGAGAAACTAAACATGAGCCAGCAGTGCACACTCACAGCCCAGAAAGCCAACCGTATCCTGGGCTGCATCAAAAGGAGCGTGACCAGCAGGTCGAAGGAGGTGATCCTGCCCCTCTACTCTGCTCTTGTGAGACCTCACCGGGAGCATTGTGTGCAGTTCTGGTGTCCTCAACATAAAAAGGACATGGAACTGTTGGAACAAGTGCAGAGGAGGGCCACGAGGATGATCAGGGGACTGGAGCAACTCCCGCATGAAGATAGGCTGAGGAAGTTGGGTCTGTTCAGCCTGGAGAAGAGAAGGCTGTGTGGAGACCTCATAGCAGCCTTCCAGTATCTGAAGGGGGCCTATAGGGATACTGGAGAGGGACTCTTCGTCAGGGACTGTAGTGATAGGACAAGGGGTAATGGGTTCAAACTTGAACAGGGCAAGTTTAGACTGGATATAAGGAAGAAGTTCTTTACTGTAAGGGTGGTGAGGCACTGAAATGGGTTGCCCAGAGAAGCTGTGAATGCTCCATCCCTGGCAGTGTTCAAGGCCAGGTTGGACAGAGCCTTGTGTGGGATGGTTTAGTGTGAGGTGTCCCTGCCCATGGCAGGGGGGGTTAGAACTATATGATCTTAAGGTAGTTTCCAACCCCAACTATTCTATGATTCGATGATTCTAACATTAGGCTCAGGAAGTTCTAGCCATTGTGTGAAATTGAGGTTGCATCTTTAAATTATAAAAGAGTCTGCCTGTTCCTAGTGGGGGTTAGGTTTTTTATGGATTGCTCAGGACAGCAAAACACGTCTAAGTGAGAAACCTGGAAGGAAGACAACCAGGGAAGGCTTGTTAGTGAACTGAGCTCTCTGGAGTAAAAGTAATTTCTCCTCCTTCAATTTCTCCTGTGCTCTGGCATGTTTACGTTCCATAATTTTTTGTCACAAGGCTTCAAATAAATCAGTAGAGATTTGCCTTTCTTGCTAAACTGTTTTTTTAAAATTAAACACACATCCAGTGCTGGTTGCAGGGCTCTTCCCTCCTCAAGATACAAACATTTGTGCACACACACACACACGCGCGCACACACACACTCACACACGAGACAGCATCTTGCTTACTAGACAGTGATAAATTCCTCACCAGTATAATCGTCAGACACTAAGCCAAACTCATCTTCTTTTTCTTCTTTTTTTTTTCACCCCACTCTGTTATTCATAGACAACACAAGTGAACCAGGAGAAAATTATTACAGTGTGATGACGGCTGAAATGATAGAAGGTAAAGAAGATGGATTATCATGGTGCTGACATGATTTGTATCGATTTCCAGAATTAAGCTGTTCACTTAAAGTGACCGTCTTCTTTGCACCCATGATATTACAGCTACCTTACTAACAACCTTCATCTGCACTTATGAGCCAAGTGAACAGAGCACGTTTCCCATTACCTGTCAAGCAAGTATGTAGAGTTCTTCTGGCCCCACAGTAATAGCAGGGCTGCTGGTGAACAGAGTAATAAACACCTACTGAGAGGGATGTAGCGTGAAAAGATCTCATCACCTGCCATTAGCACGCTGATGAATAATGCAGCATTTTCTGTGGCAGATGTCAGGGGTGGGAGGAAGAATCACTTCTGTAAATGCTCTGGTGAGCACTTCAGCACAAAGTGAGAGGTGATAGCAACAGATGCATGTGACAAAATTACACTCGCTATTGTATTTTAAAAGAAATGGGAACATTTACTTCACAAATAGCTGGCAGGCTTTCTGTCTCTCTTCCCCACCCCCACCCCCCCTTTTTTTTTTTCCATCACAGGCAAAGGATTTTGCAAACTAGCAAACTAATTCACATACTGCTAAGCATTCACAGCTCCTAACTTAACTGCTGTGTAAGGGGCAGTGAGGCTTGTCTGCCCAGCCAGTTAAATGCTTTTTCCTGCAGACCCAAACTGGCAAATTGATTGAATAGATAAGATTCGAAAAAATAAGAATCTTATTTCTACTTAAATTCCCCTCCCACTGTACATTTCATTTCTCTCTTTCAAATAATCTACAATCCACTGGTTAAGTGAAGTGTCAATTCCCGATTTTCATGAAGTTAAACCCCTCAGAGGCTCTGGTAACAGGAAAAAGGTCTTGTTAATGTTGAAGTCATTGACAAACCGTGTATTGCCATCCCATTTCCACACACACATTTTGCTGCTGCAAATGAGGCAAAAAGGGATGTAGCTGTAACACCACTGTTTTCTGGCTGTCATTTTAAGTGTGGCAGTCCCCTTCAGCAAACCTAAATTAATACAAGTATTATTAATTGTTGACAATTATTTTTTTCACTTGACAGAAATTGCAGACCTTGCTAATGATGAAAGGTGTTGCATGACAGGGGGCGTATAAGACTTCCTATCTGCCACAGTGACTTAACGTTTTGTACCTACAAGGAACAGCTCTAAGAAAGAGCCCAGTTGAATCTTACAGAAGTTTTATGCCCCTGATTTTGCAGAGAGAGTTCCCCAGTACTAGTTATGCATGAGGTCCAAAATCTGTCATATCTGACACCTACAAAGTAGGTAAAAAGATGCGAATTCACAATCAATAACAATACTATGCAATTGAAATCTTATTCTTGGCACATGCTATCATCCTGTCTGGAGAATCACAGACTCATATGATTTAAAACAACCAGTCTCAAAGTGGAAATATTTTCTGACTAAGTTTATCTTCAGACTTCTATTTCCAGTGGTGTTTTGAGCCAAAAAGCTCTTTTGGGTCAATTGCTGTCACTCGGCACAGTAACTTATTAACATCAAAAGTCTGGGTAACAGATGGCTTGATGCCACAAATGGTGAGATTTTAATACAGAAAAAGACTCGAGCTCCTGATTTCCTGCACTCTGGAGGCTGTGAGGTCTGGAAACACAATGATAGACATGTGTTTAATGCCTGCAGGACAGCTGAGAAGAGAAAGGAAGAGCTGTTGAAAACCAGAGGATGGGAATTTTTGAAAGCCTTTCTGCAACTGACGAATCACAAGATGGCATAGATGTTGTCATTGCTCAGAAGAGTCCTGTTCACATTCATATGCATTGTACAAGCCACAAAAGTTGCATCAGGTATTCATGTTTCTGCCCCTCTGCAAGCCGTGCACACACTTAGATTTTTATAACTGTCTGGCTGTAAAAGGCCATTAGAGGATAATAGATTGGGTTTAAAGAGCTCTGAAGGGGTGAAAGAATACCTCCATCACTAGGCAGGACTCTGGAAAATATATTTCAGGGCAGGATCTCTCTTCTGAACATCTTTTGGTTGCAGTTGTTACTGCCTGAGTTCCTTCTGCACTGTCTGTTCACACATATTTCAAAGGTCAGTGGTCTGCTGTTATCTAGGGCTGTGTCAGAAAGAGACAGTGAAACTCAGAGAAGGATGAATCACTTCAGCAAGAACTGTGTGATGAGAAATACAATGGGTCTGGGAGACATCCATATAGCTGCAACACAATGAAAAAAGGACATGAATAAGCTATATAGAAGAAGAAGGAAAATAAAAGGCTAGGTAAGGAGGCCATTTCTGATTTCCTTCAAATGATAACTGCCATTATTAGCAACAGAGTAGGCAGAGCATATATCCCAAAAGATAGAGATAATGTTCTTTAACAAGAAAGGTATATATATATATATACACATAAAATATATAAATGTAAATTATATATATATAATTGACATGTAGCAGGGATAATCAAGACAAGGAAAATACTCCTAATAACCCTGTATGCATTCAGCTCTTATTAGAAGAGAGTTGCTTTGAACTTGATTAAATACAAGGTAGAATTGAGAGGAAGAGAGACATAGTTACTAGTAAATCTGGCACACTGGAGATAGGACTCCTAACACAGAAAATTTCAGAGGATGTGTATGAACAATGCCAGTCTCCTCTGGGTAAGTGTCATAAAAAAAAAAAGGAAAAAAAGATCACCACTTCCTCCCCCTCACCACCCACCTCATTCCTCTGGACAGCATTTCTTCAAAACCTGTTGTGCCAAATCCAAGAAGTTAATTGCAGATAAGATTGTTTGGCATTTCTCTGCAGGAGGACACATTAGCATGGAAGTACAGCTGCAAACAATATTCTTATAAGAGCTGTGGATGGAATGGGAAAGTTGCTGAAGCAGAGTGAAGAGACACATCTCTTCAAGATTTAGGCTCAACCCCCCTGGAGATATTTCTTGGATTAGTCAAGATTTTGCATTTCAAACTTAAAATTAAAAAGAAATATCATAAATTGGAAAACAGATGCTGCTGTAAAAAGAACAAGTGGTGATTTTTTTATGCTCCTTTTCCGTAGGGGAACAGTTTGAAATTCTTTGAAAATCGAGTTCTAGCTGTTTTATAAAGTATATACCTTCCTGGAAACCTGCTATAATATTTCTTTTTTTACTCATAATTTCGTAGCTTTTTAGGAAGAAAATATGATTTGCCTGCCTTTTAGATTTGTAATTCCTCATCGTTGTACTTACTATTTAATGTACTTATCAACAGGTAGTGTTCACAGATGTTGTATAAATATCATTTTAATCCACAAGCCAATCCTGGGAAGACATTAAAAGGTAAAAAAGTTTTTATAAAAAGCAACATTTGCCGTGTGTTTTGTGCCCTAGTATTATTCCCACTGATGTGTAAGGCTAAAAAGGGCCCCCTATTACTGTAGAGATGTATCTAAAAAATCTCTCAAGCTGCCTGTAATAATCTCCATTATATATAATGACCATTTTGATAATAGTCTTTAGAAGAGGTAATGGCCGTGCTGAATGGTTATTACCTGTCTGTTCACGCTGGAAGCAAGATGCAGAAGCCAAAGGGGACAGTGAAATGGTCCTCGTAGTGCAGTCTGAAGGAATAAGAAATATTTAACGGAATGCAAAAAACAGACAAGCAAGCACCTTTCATTGTAAAACTGTCTGCAGTGAGCCATTGTGAATTTTGTAAAACAATAAATATGAAAAATAATAATTAATAATAATAGGCAAATTATCACTGTCAAAGTTATTTTAATTCTGTCACAAAGTCCATCAGAAAATAAAAGCTACCTGAATGTTAGATATAGTTTGGTGTGCTATAGAATGTTAAATGTTGTTATACTCCAATTCTATACCATACTATAGCAGCAGTATCACTTTAGCCCAGAGAGACCTCTGCACAAATGAAACATTAAAAGTGTTTACATCTCATCCCCCACACAAACACTCCAGAAACACCCCTGTGTACAAAAAATTGGGTTATCAAAAAAGCGTGTAAGTCATGTCCTAGCTATGAGGACTCCAACAGACTTGAAACCAGAAAGAATTGTCTTGTAAATGAAGCCTAAGAATAGACATTACACTGCCACAAAACCAAAAGAAACTCAGCAACTTAAGTCACCTCTGCCCAGGCTGCATGACCAACTCTAGACCTATTAATTCTTATCAGTGAAAGTGGTACATTTTTCCAAGCAGAGATTGCCTTTAAAACCTGCTTTGTGTTTGATAATATTTGGCCTTGATTTCAATTGTGACCTGTGGGATTTACCATGGATTAAAACTAGCATAATGAAAAATTCCTGAATTATAGAAATGTGAAATTATAAACTATTTTATTTTGGTCTCATGCTTAGATGAATACTCTGAAAATATTTCACTGAATAAAATTGTGCTAAAGACATGCAATGAAAAAAAAAAGTAGATCCTGTCTTCAAAATTAGAAAAAAAAGACAATCTGAAAAATCTCAGTTTAACCAAAAAAAAAAAAAAGGTAAAGTCTTGGTTCAAAATGAAACTACCATGAATGCCGAGTGTTTTATTCTGTGTAAACTTAATTGTAACACTGAACAGTGGTATTTCAAGAAGACGATACAAAGATGTGTGTTTACATTTTTACATGTATTACATTTTCCTTAAAAAATTGTATTGTTTCCATCCCTTAGCAGCTCTGCGTGCAAGAGGAAAATGTGAGTGTTCAGAAAGAAGCATCTCAGCCAGATTGTGCTCATTTGATATGAGGAATGCCTTTAGAACAGATTCATTTTGCCAGTACCCTTTTGGGTTCAGGGAAACCCAGAAGTCCCAGAAAAGACCAGAAGAGAGCTCACATGCTTTTAAATATTTTATTGCTTCATACTTCAGGGTAACCATGGAGGCATGAAGAAATGTCAGCTGTTTGCACTCTTCTGATGCCTTACAGTCATTTGTACACTGAATGGGGACACTCCATCACTCGAGGAGAAAGAGTGGCTGGAGCACACCAGTGGGCACTGGCAGTCCTGGATCTAGCTTTCCATTCTGGATTGACTTGAACCGTGACTTAAAATGAAAAGATTTGTCTACATTGATAGTGATGATATCCCCTGCCTTGCTTTTTCTCCATTGTTATTGCCTTCACTTTCTACCACTAACAAAAGAGAGCAAATTCTGACGTAGATGTAACAGATGTTTCATTTACCACTACAGACAGTAGCACAAAGTGTTTTTTCTATCCTGCCATTTTGACTCCTCTTCTGGTCTAAAGTTGGATTCAGAAGCCATCTCTCACTTTTAAAATAATTTCCTTCAATTCAGTTTTAGAAGATGTTCATCTTAAAACACGTACATCCCAGAATTACTATTTCTTCATTCTCACTAACTGTGTGAAAGTACTTTTTCCATCCTCTGTTTACTTGATCGGGTTGCCCAGTGTCTGAGAAGGCCATAAGCATTGAATGGAAGGTGATTTTAAGCAGCTGGTTAATTGAAGGGGTTTGAACAGATTCTGCAAACACAGTTGGAATCCTGTGTCGTGGGGGGGTGTGCCAGGAAATAACAATAATAAGAATACAAATAACAGGGAGCCCAGAATAAGAAATTACTTCAAAGAGAACCACACTCAGTGTCAGAAAGAAGCAACAGCATGTACCAGCAGGTTAAAAAAGGGACTACCCTAGTGTTTCTTCAATTTGCACTCACTGGTCAGTTCACCTGAATTTAATCATAGAGAGCATGCTACCAGTCCTCAGTAAGGCACAATAAAGACAAATTACTAGGTAGGAGCCAAAACCACAAATGCTGATAAACACAGGTAACCTCACGCAATTGTGACACAGAAAAATTACAGTGTGGAAAACCTGCTTGAAAGTGTACAGCTTTAGAACATAATTAAAGTCACTACATAGAAAATAGAATCCCTATTATTATTACCACCAGTCCAAAAAAAAAAACCCTGTTCTCATGGAAAAAATCCAAGGGAATACAGAAGCAAGAAGAACATGGAACTAACCTAGTAGGTGCATTCCTGGTGGTCTGTATCTCATCTGAAAGAGATTTTTATAGAAGTAATAGGCAGTGTTTAAGGGCAAAATACAAGCCTACCTCAAACACAGTAATAGAAGGCTGCCTTTCACTTGTTGCCTCATCACCAGATTTTGTGAACTGCTCAGGCTTCTTCTAATTAAATGATTTGACTTACATGTGAAAATTCAGTTGTGTTTATCTTACCTGTTAAATGGATAGTGGATTTTGGCATTTATCTAAATTTTCTTAACATCTCTAAAATCCATGCCCTAGTAATAGCCTCCAGCATTTATTTCTACTGGGAAATTATGTATTTTCTGAAGGAAAAGAAAAAATAAAGAAGAATTCCTGTACCATTTATAAGTATGACAGTACTTTGTCCATAATTTAGTTCTCAGGCCATGTCACAGAATCACAGAATCCCAAGGGTTGGAAGGGACCTAAAAAGATCATCTAGTCCAACCCCCCTGCAAGCGCAGGGTAACCTAGAGTACATCCCACAGGAACTTGTCCAGGCGGGCCTTGAATATCTCGAATGTAGGAGACTCCACAACCCCCCTGGGCAACCTGTTCCAGTGCTCTGTCACTCTTACAGTAAAGAAGTTCTTCCTGATGTTAACGTGGAACTTCCTATGCTCCAGTTTACACCCATTGCCCCTTGTCCTATCACTGGATATCACTGAAAAAAGCCTAGCTCCATCATCCTGGCACCCACCCTTTACATATTTGTAAACACTGATGAGGTCACCCCTCAGTCTCCTCTTCTCCAAGCTAAAGAGACCCAGCTCCCTCAGCCTCTCCTCATAAGGGAGATGTTCCACTCCCTTAATCATCTTTGTGGCTCTGCGCTGGACTCCTTCAAGCAATTCCCTGTCCTTCTTGAACAGAGGGGCCCAGAACTGGACGCAATATTCCAGATGCGGCCTCACCAAGGCAGAATAGAGGGGGAGGAGAACCTCTCTTGACCTACTAACCACTCCCTTTCTAATGCACCCTAAGATGCCATTTGCCTTCTTGGTCACAAGAGCACATTGCTGGCTCATGGTCATCCTATCCACCAGGACCCCCAGGTCCCTTTCCCGTTCACTACTTTCCAGCAGGTCACCCCCCAACCTGTACTGGTACATGGGGTTGTTCTTCCCCAGATGCAAGACTCTACACTTGCCCTTGTTAAATTTCATCAAGTTTCTCCCCGCCCAACTCTCCAGCCTGTCCAGGTCTCGCTGAATGGCAGCACAGTCCTCTGGTGTGTCAGCCACTCCTCCCAGTTTTGTGTCATCAGCAAACTTGCTGAGGGTGCACTCAGTTCCCTCATCCAGGTCATTGATGAAAATATTAAACAGCACTGGTCCCAGCACCGACCCCTGAGGGACTCCACTAGTCACAGACCTCCAGCTAGATTCTGCGCCATTGACCACAACTCTCTGCCTTCTGTCAGGTATCCTATCGAGAAAAAACATCCTTGTAGAGAACACAAAACCCCTACAAAGTCCCCTTAAGCTTTCATGTAATCTAAAAGAAAAAACAAATCCATAATCATTTGAAAAAGATGATGCTATAAAAATGCTCATAAATACAAATGAATAAATATTCAAATAAGTTTTACATTTCATGAGAATAAAAATAAAATATTTTCTGCATTTCTTTTTATTTAAACTCATTTTTTGGCGTATTAAAATTGTAAGTCAAAAGTGTTAAATATTCTGTTAAGAAATGTTACTTAACAAGTATACCACAATGACTTCTTTTTGTTACTCTTTAATGACAATTATGTTTATAAAAAAACACAGACAAAAAAAGTACTTTCAGATTAAGCAGTGATTTCAGGGTTTGCCAGAAAAAGAAAGATGTTTTAACAACATTTCGTACTTACTCAGATTCTGATGAAATTGCCCAAGTGCTTTGGAGTTTCAGGTTCATATGCTTGCATGGCCACAGGCCTTGATGTGTATATAGGTGGTAGTTTCATGGTTCGACCGTTTGTGACACTGGGATAAAAGTCTTGTAGACTTTGCAGGACTTTCAGGACTGCAGTGTCCTATGCTGTAACAACAGCAGCTAGATACCTACCTGTTCCAAGACACATGAATATCATCAGGACCACAAGATCCCCGTTTGCCTCCAGGTTCCCTAGTTATCCATGCAGACTAAGCATTTTTTAACCAGAGAAACAGCTCTGTTCCTGGGGAGAGAAAATGGAACAGAGAGGGTTGGGTGGATTACCATATATCCTGACCCTAAAGGTCTCCTGCATAGCATTGTTTCACCTTCCTTGCTTGGCTGCTGCCATCCACAGTCCGTAATACCTACCAAAGGCTGGGCATATTAAGCAGCCAGCAGATCAGTGCTTGGAAACTGTAGACTTTTCAGCACTCTGTATTTTTTACAGCTGAAAACAACAGATTATTATCAGGCAGCAGAGAACTGAATGTTCCCAAAATGTATTTGTGTCCTGGGTTCAGGAGTAGCAGTCATTTTTCTCCTTAGTAGCTGGTGCAACACTGTGTTTTGACTTTCGGCCTGGGAACAGAGCTGCTAACACAAATGTTTTAGTCTGACCAAGGACTTTCTGAGCCTCATGCTCTGTCAGGGAGGAGGGAAAGCTGGGAGGAAGCAGAGACAGGACACCTGACCCAAACTGACCAAAGAGGTATTCCATACCACAGCACGTCATGCCCAGGATGTAACAGAGAGTTACCTGGAAGGGCTAGAGGACTGCAGGGTTGGACGAGGTATGGGTTAGTGCTTGGTCGGGTGGGGTTGCATGAGTTATCGGTCGGCTGGTGTTGAGGTGCTGTATTCTCTTCCCTCATTATTTCCTTTATCATTATTGCTATTGGTGGTAGCAGTAGTGATTTGTGTTATACCTTAGTTACTAAACTGTTCTTATCTCAATCCATGTGAGTTGCATTCTTTTCGATTCTCCTCTCTGTCCCTCCAGGAGTAGGGGGAGGGCAAAAGGGGGGGAGTGAGAGGGCGACTGCATGATTTATGGCTGACTTTGTTTAAACCACGACAGTTTGTTTCACAGATGGTATATGAGTCCTGCTTAAGCTGACAGGACGGCCTGCTCTAAGACCTATCCCTCTTTCCACCACTTGCTATTTATTTGTTTTCATGTTTATGGGATGTTTCTGTTAGCCATCTTTGAGGTACGGTCACAATAAAAAATTATTAAAATCGCAGAATCACAGAATGGTTGAGATTGGAAAAGACTGTAGGTCAGCTGGCCAAACTCCTTTCACAAGCAGGACCACTTGCTCTTGGGTATTTTTGTCCATGACCAATTGCACAAGAATATGTCCAGAAGACTTCTGAATAACTTCAAATAAGTGGGCACCAAAGCATGCAGACTGTATAGTAGATACTTGTAGAACATTTGAGTTCTGGAGAACATAGGAAGGAATAATATCTTTTTTTTTTTTTTTTTTTTTTATGTAGCCTATAACACTATATGTGTCTGCGCATCTAAAAAGTTTTTCTGAAGTGTAAAAAAATCTAAGGTTCCTGTGCAGTTAAGAGTAACAGCTAAGGGAAATTCAAAGGAGTTTCTCTTTTAGATATAGAAATTTTCATTTTTAACAACACTGGAGAGAGCAGGTATCTCCCAGGTAAGTGCAGAAGAGGGTCAGTTTTGGTGGCATGATTACTGCTCTTGACAGGAGGGGAGGGAGGGGAGGGGAAGGGAAGGGAGGGGAAGGGAAGGAAGAGGGGATGTGGGGGAGGGAAGGAAAGAGGGGATGTGGAGAAGGGTGTGTGGAAGAGGGGAGGGGAAGGAAGGGAGGAGGAAGAAGGGAGGGGGAGGGCGAGAGGGAGGGGGAGGAAGGGCGAAAGGTACAAAGAATACATGTTGGTAAAGTCAGAGAAAATTACAGTGTAGTCAGGCTTGATTCTTACAAATAAGGAAGTTCATTCTGTGAAAAAAAGACATTCTCTATTCTCTCAATTGTACAAATAAGTTAATTTCAGACCTTGATAGAAAGGTTGCAAAGTGTCAGCAAAATCAGAAAACAAGTATCAACAGGAAAACTATAGAAAGGTAGTACTGCATTCAAAGAATATCATTCTCTTTCTTTTTCACTTGCTTTTTAAATCTTTGACCATATAAGATTTTTAATTCACACTGATCAATATAATACATTAATTTTTCTCTTGTCTACTTTTTCTTCTTTTTTGGCAGCAACAAAGAATTACTATAATGAAATAATTTCTGGCTTGCATGGTGCCCAGCAAACTTGGGAACTATTGAGACTGGTTTACGTTCATTCCTCACAACACTCATTTGAACACAAAGTTCCACAGTGATAATTTATGTTTCCTGAAGTTTTATGGCATTTCAATGGCCTGAAATATCCTACTTGATGGCTATTAGTATCATTATCGGTCTGCCATAAATGGTACAAATTGCCATAAAATGTTGGGAAAACCCTACACCCTACATTACACTCTACATCAGTGATGACACTTGGGTTTGCTTCAAATAATTTTATTCATTTAGTTGAAAAAAAAAAAAAAATCCCCCTCTCTCAGGTCTTACTGGGCAACATATTTTGGTTTTTTGGCGACTATTAAATGGGACACAGAAATAGAATTTTTTTCCAATGCACTAAGCAACAGCTCAGTAGTAAAGAAAACCGCATCAATTCTGATGTTGTTTACTACCAGCTAAAGAGCACCATCTACAGCTATTTTTTTCTTTTTTTCCCCTCCCTTCCTGTGGGACTCCCATTACATCCTGATTAACAACCCTTATCCCTATCCATATTACTACTACCAAAGTGCTTACACCTTTAGAAACAGGACTTGCTGCAGTCTAAATCTTGCCACAGAAAATTGTCTATCTCATTTATTGCCTAACTGTCAAAAGCTGAAATATCAAGCATATGAGAAGCTTTGAAGGAAAACACAGGAAGATCGTAAACAATAACTGCATTCCTGATCAGTGGTGAAATGGCTCTAAGAAGACATAGTCTGCCATGTGGATATGGGAGCTCATCTATCTTACCAGCTGTCACCAGGCATTTCTAAAGCGCCTATCACCTTTACGCATGTTGTCTACGCTCATCTTCATTATTGCAAAATTCTGTTGATAATTATTTTAATATTAATAATAATTAATTCTGTTAATAATTGTTACTTTGGTTAAGCATAGAAAATCACTCATCTCACGTACAGATTTAAGGCAACAGTAAGTCCAGTACAAATGCAACTATCTGAGAGCATCCCTAGTGAAACAGAGAGAAAAACTGGAACATGACTACCTAGTAGTGCACCAGTAACGTAGCCTCCCTTCATCAAGAGAAACAGCACATACATTCTGACTTGCAAGAGGAAAATAATACAATCTCATCATGCCATTTTCATCTAAATCGAACACTGTTCTTCACAGCAGAGCTCTGACATCCTGAGCTATTCACACTAGTGTGAAACTGCGGTAACTTCTTTGGAGTCAATGGGATAGTCCTGGATTTGTGTCAGTGTAATGGAGACAAGGATCTGGCTCAGTATTTTGTCAGAAGCTCCAAATATTCCCTGTGAGATCATGCCTGGACACCAGAACTAAACTTCAAACGGAAGACTTTCATCAAGGCTTTTCAATAATGGCACGGAAAACAGATGAGGGAAACAACCAAGATATGCGTAAATCAGCAGAAGCCATAGTTCTATTATCCCAACCCTGCTCACAACTCAGTCGCTACCACGAAGCCTGATCTATATATAATATTTTTTTAAATTTATTTTTTATTAGATGAGACTGACCTTCTGGAATGCATTCTGAGAATGCAAAAAAGGAAAGCATTTCTTCTTGGGCCCACTGCTCACAGCCACTCACGCAAAGATGATTGCAAACTTCTGTGACCAATGCAATAACCTGAATGCTTTTCTTCCTTAGATGTGGGAGGAAGAATGATGCTGTTATTATTCATGTGGTTGCACGCTTGAAAGATCCTTAGATACTTGGAAGATGCCACATGTAGCAAAGGAAGATGTGGAAAGATTGAAATTTGGGACTTTCCTTCCAATCAGACAATAACAGCAGCAATTTCTGCACTCTCTGTAACAATGTATGCTTGTACGAGCTACCCATTCTCAATCCTAATTAGCTGCAATAAAAGCCCTAAGTGTGGCAGCAAAATTGGATGCAATGTGAGCACTCAGAACCTTCCCAGAGCAGGCTGCAATTTACTGAGATTCTCAGATTTCCTCTTTTGCCTCACTGTGGCTCTGCTGTCCATCTTACGCTAAACATCCATTTTGTTGAAGACCTCCGTCAAAAAAGACCTAGATGTCTCTATTCTAGCATGTGTTCTGTAAAGAATCTGCATGAGTTTCAGACTGCCTCTTTTTTTGACAATATAAATTCCATTCCAGATTTGGGTGCTCTTCAACTTCCTGCGTTTTCACAGAAGATATGCATTTTGTCTTGGCATCATAAATTCTTAGCACTTTATTCAATTCTCCAAAGACAGCAAGGGAGAAATACAAAATTGAAAACTTGTCCCAATTCTCAAGTGTATGTGGTTGTTTCAGGGCTTTCAAATAATTTACTAGCATTCGTATTTTATCTCCAGCTATAAAAATAGCTTGGACACATTTACAAGATAAATTTACCGCAGTTTAGCATCATTCTCAAAAATGTCTGTCGATGCCATAATTGTATGCAGTCTGAATAACTTTGCCAGTTGGGTTATAGTGGTGTAATTAAAGTAATATCCAATTGAACCGTTATTTAAGAGATGCAATGTACTGACTTCATACTGATTATCAGAGTAAATCTATCTAAAAGCATCAGCATTAATTCTCTCTGTTCTTTGCCTGACAATACACTACTATAGGATTGCACCAGACCATCTTAGCATGTTTCTTCCATCTCTTTTCATACTGTTGTTGACACTCCAATTCCATTTATGAGTAGAGATGTTAAGGCAGTTTTGTTAGTTGTTAACTAATTTACCGAAAGGTCTAATTTTGTGAGTCATCAGCCCTATTCATTTTAATGACTTGAGCAGTATTTCATGAAAATCCCTGATTGTTAAACCAATGACAACTTTGTTTTTCCATCATGGATGAGTGCAACGAATTTATTATTTGCAAAGAAATATCGTGTTTACCTCTAGCCTCCAGACCACATCACACATGAAACATGACAGTATTAACAGAAGGAACAGGAGAATCACAACCCAACACCAGCTGACAGAGAGTAAGAGATCTCCCATTTCCCAGCAAAGAACTCATTTGATAATCCATAAAGAGCAAAAATTCATGGTTGTGTCCTCCACGTTTTTTGTATACAAGTCAGCCAGGACATATATATGCTGTAAAATGCTGATTACAGATTTGTAATCACTCATTAAGTTTGGTCTCCTTGAACATCAGCTGTTCCATATGAGCTCTGTTTCATAAGTAATTACCAGGAAGAAACACTTTTTTTTCAGTCCTTCCTAATTCAAGTATCAGATAGCATATCCAGAAAGCATCTCAGTGGTGGAATCCAGGTGAACTGCTGAAAGCAATGGCCCCCATTTTGTTATTGTGAACTCCAAGTAATGTAAATGTAGCAGTGACTAGGAGTCCTAGCATTCTTAAATACTCTGAGAACCAAAAGGGACTGATGAACTTAAGTCCTTCTTGCTCTTTGAGTTTTTGATTTCAAAATAAGTTTAGCACTAACAATAACAACCAAGGAAATACTAGCAAAGTAAAAGAAGAAATATTTTATGCCAGTATTGATAGTAGAAACATTAAAAGTGCTGAAAAGTAGTCCGATGCTGTAACTCCATGCTATCAGCTAACACCACATATGTATCCTGCTTCTATTATATAGCTTCTTCAGGTGAGAACTACCCTCAAAGTTCCTTGTAAAATTGGGAAAATACTTCAGTCAACATCAGCCCTCCTGAAGACTTAGCAAAGAGACTCAGGGGGACATTGTAGAGAGTCTTACTTTAAAAGTGTAATCATTTACCATTTAGAGCATGAACTTTGTCCATGGGGCAGAAAAGAAAAAAAACAAAAAAACAAAAAAACAAACACAAAAAACCCCCAACCAAACAAAAAAAAAAAATTAAAAAACCAACCAAACAACAGGAAGGCTAGAGAATAAGCCATTTAAGATGAAGTTTTCTTTTCCGATTATATCATTCTCCGAGGGGCTTTTAAGAATAAAAAGTGCCACTGTGAGAGCTTCCCTGAGAAGACTGAAAGGAAATTCATGAGAACACTCTGAAGCAGCTGTCTAGACACCCCAAATTCAAACTAGAAAAATGTCCCTGGGACCCAACATGAGTGAGAATTCATCAGGACTGTCCTAACAGCTCTTGGTGTGAACAGAGAACCTGACACAGATTGTCTATAGCTAAGAGAGAAACATTTTATGGATCATAGCTGGCTCCTCTGGAGAAGGTTTCATGAGGTAGAGCTTCTCTTACTTGCCCAGAGCAAAATGGATTAGCTCAACACCAAAAGAGTACATGAGTACGTGAGTGAAAGGCAAGCTGGTAAAAATGTAATTGCAATGTACACAGACTTCTTTATCTATGGGCAATTAATCTCCAGTCACAGTTCTCAGATGAACAGAATACCATTATTTACCAGTTATTGCAGTGGGTTGCTTCTATGAACCTTGTAGATATTCCATTAGAAACGTACAGATCAACTTCTCTTTGAAGTATTCAGATAATAAACAAACTTAAAATATAACACTTGGAAGCATTAGAAACAAGTAATACCATCCAAAATAAAGAACACACATTTTACACACTGCTGCCAAAGCTAAAGATTTTTTTTCTGTTGTTCACAAAAATAGTGGTTCAAACAGAACTATATGACATATTTTTCAAAGTCTCAGTCATCACCTGCTTTCATCTTTTCTGACTGCTATGATGGCTGAAGAAAATCAGGACAATGGTACTCTTAAAAAATAGATCAATTTAAGACATCTGTAAGATACTAATATAAAACCCCAAAACAGCTTGTTTGTCTGGTTTGTTTAGAAACTGCTCTGTGATAGCATCTGTTTAACTTTATATTTTGCACCATGCCAATTTCCTTACTTCTGATTAGCAAGTAATAAAAAAATTATGTCATATAATTCTAGAAATTAGCACATTAATAACTGTAACAGTAATGCTACAACTGAATCTGTATATTAATAGTAAATTACTGCCTTTTTCTCCTATTCTTTTCCCAAAATAAATGAAAAACAATCTGGATTCAGGAAAGAACTATAAGAAACTGGACAAAAGATACTTGAAAGTAAGGCATAGAGAGCTCCCCCCACCACCACCCAAAAAAAAACCCTTTCATGATGTTTGTTGTTTCTTTGGTCTTCTTCAGTTGACTGGACACGAGCCAGCCAGGAAGAATAAAAATACTTGTAAGAGAGCGTATTAGAGGAACGGTTGTATGTGTGTGCCTCTGTATGTGTGTAAAAACTAAGGCTTCAGTGCAGTCAGCAGAACCTGAATTTCGGCCTAAATTCTGGGTATCAGATGATCATTATAATGATTCCTGCTGCCACTTTGCTCTCCATCGCAAAGCATGCGAAGCATCTGCAGACAAGCTGAAAGTAGCCCTATCCTGATGTCCCTCTCTAAATGTTTCCTAGTTATCTCCCACTTGTCTTGATAGCTAATACAGTTCCTACAGCTGCTATATCATATTAGGTCAGAGCGATGAAAACGAATGCCATTTTCTTGATGGCTTATGCAGAATTTTTGTAATTTGAATCAGGTCTCCCTAGCCTCTTTCTTTCTTCCTCTCCTATTCTTTCTGCCCCTCATACTGAATGTACTGGGGCCCTGGCAAGCTGCCATTCTAACTGCACATTAGAAATGGTAGAGTTTCCCTCTATCTGATTCTCTAAAATGAGTTCACCAGAAGGTGCAGACCCAGCACATTTGTGGGTTTTCCTATAAATTACTTTAACACTGTGTCCAATCATATATATAATTTCAGATTTTCAATTTCAACTCACTGCTGTGTCAGCACAGACTCCACTGATATGTCTAACGTATTTAGCTTAAAATGAAACGGATGGCATTTCATTACCAGGAAGATAATATTTTTGAATATGTTTGCTGCATGGCAGGATCCATCATTATTCTGCCATTTTATGTTCAGAGTGTGTAATAGCTTTTTAATGCTTTGATGTATTTTATTTATATATGTAATATTTTTTCTAATATCATGGGGTGCTTTAACTCATTGGACACATTATAAAATCTTAATTGAACGCTTTTAAATATTAGTTAGGGGTGAAAGGCTTAACAAATTGCCAATATTTTGTTTGAAATTTAATAGAGAGTAGCTGAAACACCAAAAACCCTATCTCATTTTCACTCCTTCCCTTTGCTCCTCAGCTCCCTCTGACACTCAAAATACTTTGAAAGGAAAGAAAAGGGGAAAGAAAATCGCACAGTCCTCTGAGACGCTCAAGCTGTCAGCATGAAGGTAAGTAACACAGGAAATCTTGAACGTGCCCAACTGTGAATGACAGAAGCCGTCTTATTGGAGGAAACTCCTGAGAGGCCTAAAATCCTTAATACCTGGTTTCTCAGTCCTTTGACAAAAGTCATGGAATTTTAAAACTACTAAAAATTTCTTCAAAGTTGATTTTGGTGGGGTTTTCATTTTTTTGCTTGCAAGGAAATTATACTACTTATGTACACTAGAGTAATGCCACAGCTAAAAGCATTCTGAGTGAACAGTTAAGTACTACAGGGCATTTCTGAATATGGCAGCAAATGCTAAAATGAGCCATGTTAACTGCTACTTGCACTGGACTAGTCCTGTTGTTATGCTCTGCATGCAACTGAATCAGAATGCTCTTTGCTTCCATCAAAGTTTCTCCTACATAAATTTTTTTTAAATTATCATGTTCTTTTTGCTTTTTCCTCTTAAATCAGCTATAGCTGGTTCTTTTTTCAACAGTCTCTGCTCACAGAAGAGACCCATTCACCAGATGACCGGTTTGATATTGCAGAAAGCATTGTTTTCCATAAACTATTTCAACTGCACATTTCAGGAAAGAGGAAATGCATTGCTATCCCTTTTACAGCAGGGGAAGGTACAAACAAGTTAAAGACAACCTTCTCAAGTAAAGCTGCTTAAAATTAAGTACTTAAACTTTTATGATTTCATGCTCTTCAGAGGTACCAAGCATCTTTCAATCCTCTTAAAGCTGTCTATACATTACTGAAAACCAGGTTACTTGTTTAGATGTCTAAATACCAAGCTATGAACCTGCCTTTGTATTTTGTGGTCAAAAATCCTACCCAGCAAGGGTAGTTAGTCATTTAAGTTTCGTTAAACGTGATAGCATTTGAGACCCAAATATATTTGCGAGATCTGTTTTTGACTATGAGGTGGTTAGTAGCAGACATCAAGAGACAGCATTTCATTTTATCTTATTTTACTACTTGCTCATACAGGCAGAACATCAAGTTTATTTTTAAGGAAAGTGGCAATTTTTTTATGGAGCAACTAATTTGAAATAACTGGTGGTAATACTTAAGATGGGGGGTGGGAGGAAGGAAAGAATTAAAAAATACAAAATTAATAATTCCCTGGAAAAAGAGTCTGAAAAATGTTATACACATTGTTTGCTGGTCTACTGGGAATTTGTGCTGAAAAATGAGAATATCAAAGGAGCTCTTAGCTTCCTTAGCAAAAGTTATTGGAAAATAAAACACATTCTAGATAAGTCCTGTTTATTTATTGCTGGGGTTTAATCTCTTCTTTTAAGTTTTTCCCTGTGTGACAGACCACACAATAATTCATATTTAAAATGTGACAGATAGCTTTGTAACAGCTCCTTCTCATATCTTCCCAAATAGTTGGATTATCAAGGTAATAGGAACAACCCTCTTTCTCCACCGTTCACAACATGCCTTCTCTTTCTCACTCTTTTATGCAGACCATTTCTCCATCATGCAGTACAGCATTTTAAACTAAATTTTTCAAGGGAATTTTCTGTGTACAGGCGTCCAAGTATGTCCTAGCAAACAGATCCCAGCAAGTTAGTGTGAAGACACCCATTTCCCACATTTTTCATGTGTATAATTTTTTCAGGCATTGTTCTGGGAATACCCAGCTGCTGGGGCTTTTTCTGTTACATTCTGTCTGAAGAACACAAAAGTGATAAACCACCAGATTCAACGCCAATGCTAATGACAAAACATTACAGTAAAAGTCTGCAGAATTTCTAGGTTAACATACATAGATCATAGAATCATTTAGATTGGAAAGAACTTTAAAAATCATTAAGTCCAAACACTGCTAGCACTGCCAAGTCCACTACTAAACCATGACTCTAAGCACCACATTGACACATCTTTTAGATACCTCCAGAGATAGGGACTCGACCACTTCCCCAGGCAGCCTGTTCTGATGATTGACAACTGTTTCAGTGAAGAAACTTTTCCTAATATCCAGTCTAATCTTCTCCTGGTGCAGCCTGAGTAGGTTGCCTCTTGTCCTATTGCTTGTCACTTGGGAGAAGAGATCAACTCCCCCCTCACTACAACCTCCTTTCAGACAGTTGCAGAGTGCAGTAAAACCTCCCCTGAGCCTCCTTTTCCCCAGGCTAAACACTCCCAGTCCTCTCAGCCATTCCTCTTAATACTTGTGTTCTAGATCCTTCACCAGCTTTGTTGCTTTTCTTTGGACGTGCTCCAGCACCTTAGTGTCTTTCTTATAGCAAGGGGCCCGAAACTGAACACAGTATTCGAGGTGCAGCTTCACCAGTGCAGAAGAACAATGACTTTCCTGGCCCTGCTGACCGCACCGTTTCTTAATCAGGCCCAGGATGCTGTTGATCTTCTTGGTTACCTGGGCACAAGCTGGCTCATATTCACCTGGCTGTAGACCAACACTCCCAGGTCCATTTCTACCAGGCAGCTTTCCATCAACTCTTCTACAAGCCTGTAGTGTTGTATGAGGTTGTTGTAATCAACACAGACCAAGTCAAATTCTCAACAGTTAGCATCCACAAGGAGACAACTGCCTGATTCTAGGTTTGGGCTCCAAAAACCTTAGTGAGTCTGGAAGGCAGTACACATTTTTTGAAGGCCAAGGTTTTGCCGTTCTCATGGTGTAGTTGAATCCTGATGAAACAGTGGGGTTCCTGGATATCACACCCTTGTTTCTGAGGGTAGTTGAGCAATTGTCACTCCCACTGGAAGCTAATAGAAACTTTAGGAACTATGCTTTTCTCCAGATTGTACCATAAAATCTAATCTCTATTAAGGTACCACATAATCCACAGCTACCCTGAATATACTAGGCAGACATAGAAATAAAGCAATACTCTGTATTTTGGTTATCAAGAGTTTTAAGCGGGGATAAATTACCTTATCCTCCAAGCCTACTACTGTTTGACTTCATATTTTTGTTTTCCTGACTTCTTAAATGAGAAGATATGCAGAAATCTGAGCTCTAGACTTTCAGAATCTTCAGCTGGTGACATTACATGCTGTAATGTGATGGAAATAGTCAACTTACTGCTATACTTTAGTTCTGAGCTGTCCACAGCTACATGCTTACATGCCAGCTGTCCTGCTATCCCCCTTGGTTTCATATACCAGGTCCATCGCATCACAGTATTTACAACTAATGGATCCTTTCTTAGTCACAATGCATCTAACAGTGACCCAAAAACTGTTCACAGGACTTGAAGGGCATCTTCCTGCCCAGTTTCTTGGTTTAATTATCAATTTCACAGTAGACCACCTACTTTAGTTAAAAATAAAAAAAAAAAAAAAAAAAGGCATATAAACTTTATTGGTGAAGAGTTATATCCCCCTCTACAAAGGAGCTAGTAGCTATACACTGCTTTATATATTTTGCAATTGTTCAATGTTTGGACATCAACACTTTGCAAAATCCTAACACAACATTTAAAATTTCACAGTCCTTTGTGACATGTTAGCCAGATATCAGGCACACTGTCAAGAAATATGTTCCTTAAGAAGAAAATACAGATTTGTTGAAAAGTTTATACTTCCTACTGCCCCTTCTTCAAGGGTAAATTGGAAAAGAGGACTAATTCCAAGAGACCCAAATAGGAATGAAACAACTACAAGAGTGTATTTAAAATATTAAAAAAAAAATAATCAAAATAATAATATAGGAACCAGGATCATCATAAGATACATCTTTCATCTTTTTCAAGCTATTGAGTGCTAGAACCTTCTGCCCAGTTTCTTCAGAATAAGTTTCAGCCATTAATGTGTTTGCATCAATCCACTTATATTTTAGTTCTCAAAACAGCAAGTCGTACAGTAATATAGTCTCTCCATCTTTTTCATAAAGTTGCTGCCAATCACATGTTTTCATACAACATTCTTAGTCCGGGATGAGATGAACGAATAAATGCCTTTTAAATTTTGTACCATAGGGTTAGACTGATGACCCATGACTGAAAGACCCATTGACAGTGATTGACAATGACCTAAACAACTTCCTTTTTAGACAATTTTTAAAACAAAACACATTGTTTTTACCAAATGTAGACTCTAATTACTGGGTTTTATCAAGAAGACAAAGAAGAGAAAGCCATCTGACAGGGGAATCATAGAATACCCAGATGGAATGGACTTCGAGTATTATCTGGTTCAACCTACCTAGGCAAGCATAGAATCATAGAATCATAGAATAGTTAGGGTTGGAAAGGACCTCAAGATCATCTAGTTCCAACCCCGCTGCTGTGGGCAGGGACACCTCACACTAAACCATGTCACCCAAGGCTTTGTCCAACCTGGTCTAGAATACTGTCAGGGATGGAGCACTCACAGCTTCTCTGGGCAACCCATTCCAGTGCCTCACCACCCTAACAGGAAAGAACTTCCTCCTTATATCCAATCTAAACTTCCCCTGTTTAAGTTTTAACCCATTACCCCTTGTTCTATCACTACAGTCCCTAATGAAGAGACCCTCCCCAGAATCCCTATAGGCCCCCTTCACATACTGGAAGGCTGCTATGAGGTCTCCATGCAGCCTTCCCTTCTCCAGGTTGAACAGCCCCAACTTTCTCAGCCTATCTTCATGCAGGAGTTGCTCCAGTCCCCTGATCATCCTCGTGGCCCTCCTCTGGACTTGTTCCAGCAGTTCCATGTCCTTTCATGTTGAGGACACCAGAACTGCACACAATACTCCAGGTGAGGGGTCACAAGAGCAGAGCAGAGGGGCAGGATCATCTCCTTTGACCTGCTGGTCACGCTCCTTTTGATGCAGCCCAGGATATGCTTGGCTTTCTGGGCTGCGAGCGCACACTGAAGCCGGCTCATGTTCAGTTTCTCATTGACCAACACCCCCAAGTCCTTCTCTGCAGGGCTGCTCTGATTCTCTTCTTTGCCCAGCCTGTAGTGTGCTTGAGATTGCTCTGACCCAGGTGTAGGACCTTGCACTTGTCATGGTTAAATTTCATGAAGTTGGCATCAGCCCACCTTACAAGCGTGTCAAGGTCCCTCTGGATGGCACTCCTTGCCTCCAGCGTATCAATCGAACCACACAGCCTGTTGTCATCGGCAAACTTGTTGAGGGCACACTCAATCCCACTGTCCATGTCACTGATACAGATGTTGAACAAGACCGGTTCCAGACTAGATGTCCTCGCATCCTGTCCAGTCAAATCTTAAGGTATCCAGCTTCAGTGATATTTTCCCTGGTGAGAGCATGACAGTGTCCGATGGTTCCCATTGTGAAATTTTTCCTTTTGTGTCCAGTTGAAATCTCCCCAAGAGTAACTTGTGCCCATTACCCCTTTTCTTTTCCATGTGATTCACTGTAAAAATGGAGTCTCCATCTTCTTTGTAGCCACCCTTTAAATGCTAGAACATGTTGATAAGTTCTCCCTTGAGACTTCATTTCTCAAGGATGAAAAAAACCCAGTTCTTCAGCCTTTCCTCACATAGAATCATAGAATCATAGAATAGTTAGGGTTGGAAAGGACCTCAAGATCATCTAGTTCCAACCCCCCTGCCATAGGCTGGGACACCTCACACTAAACCATCCCACACAAGGCTTCATCCAACCTGGCCTTGAACACCGCCAGGGATGGAGCACTCACAACCTCCCTGGGCAACCGATTCCAGCATCTCACCACCCTAACAGGAAAGAATTTCCTCCTTATATCCAATTTAAATTTCCCCTGTTTAAGTTTTAACCCGTTACCCCTTGTCCTGTCACTACAGTCCCTGACGAAGAGTCCCTCCCCAGCATCCCTATAGGCCCCCTTCAGATACTGGAAGGCTGCTATTAGGTCCCCACACAGCCTTCTCTTCTCCAGGCTGAACAGAACCAACTTCCTCAGCCAGTCTTAATACGGGAGGTGCTCCAGTCCCCTGATCATCCTCGTGGCCCTCCTCTGGACTTGTTCCAGCAGTTCCATGTCCTTTTTATGTTGAGAACACCAGAACTGCACACAATACTCCAGGTGAGGTCTCATGAGAGCAGAGTAGAGGGGCAGGATCACCTCTTTCGACCTGTTGGTCACGCTCCTTTTGATGCAGCCCAGGATACGGCTGGCTTTCTGGGCTTTACAGTCCTCTGATCATCTCTGTGGCCCTTCTCTGGACCCTTTCCAGCCTGTCCACATCATTTTCTTATAGCAGGGATCAGAACTGAATACAGTATTCTAGGTGTGGCCTGACAAGGACTAAGTGGATTGGGATGATGACATCTTTATCTCCTACTTCTAAGAATATCTCAATTTTGGGAGTTGGATTTTTTTAAAACTTAATTAAATTAGGCAAGAAAATATACATACAGTTTAATGCTTACAGCTGAACTCTTGTTTTAACATATTTTCCCACAGATGAGTTTCTGGTGTCCAAACTGTTGAGAAGGCCAGGGTTCTGCTGCTTTGCTGCAAAGCAACTGAATAAACTTAAGTCTACCAGAAGCCATTCTGGAGCAGAATTTTAAGGGACAGGTCCAGCTGTGAAACAGGCTCCCATAAAAACTAAAGTACATTCCAAATCTCCTCATTTTGAACTCTAAGTAAGTGAAGAAAAGAAAACCCAACCTATGTTGCCTTCACAGTTCTCCTCCTAGAGGCAGAGAGACTAAGAAACAGAACATGGATTAGTTATACCATGTGCAACATATGCGTATCAACATTCAAAGCAATAGGGATTATACAATCAGTATAATCAGAACAAAAACTAGCCAACAGAAAAGAATTACAACTGCCAGCTTCCGAAAGAGGTTTTGAAATGTTTGCCTTAGTAAACAGATACATTTTATGGCTATCACAATAGTGGTTATCAGCATAAATGATGTTATACCTTTTAAGAGCCAACTCTTTTAATCTCTTAGCAGTTTAGCACTGTGTAGTTCTGCTGACCTCATTTAATTTTTGTTTTATCATGAACTAGCTCTTTGAAAATGGACTCATAATTTTACTTATTTTTAACCTGTGAAAGTTCATTAGCTAATGCACAATGTTTTCATACAGCTTAAACACACCAGTTGCTCATGTACTATTAGACCGTTTTAGATATTCCTACAAATACATTCAGACCATAAACTTACTACTCAGAGAAAAAAATATTGCCCTTATTCAGCTAGGAACTCTAATTACTAGTCGCCAAGATTCTTCTGTTATATCAAGTTACATAATTAAACCGTACTATTTCCACAATAAAACATGGGATTTGCAGAATAAAGTGTGAAGATCTCCATAGCATTTTTATTTGACATCTATCAGCTAATATAAAGATGGGATATACTCCAAACACACTCCAAGACACAGAGGTTTCAATCCAATTTATGCAAAGATGCCTTCACCTTTCTAAAGGTTCTGAAAAAGGTAAACAAGCCAGATTTTAAGACCTCCTTATATTGTACTAATAGGAACATCAACTTTGTCAAATGAGCACAAGGCTCCTAATTCTTTTAACCAAAAGCAACTAGCCAGATCATAATGCATTAAACCATGTATGAGTCTGGAGAATTACCTTTAAAATCACTCCCTTAGCAGTTTTTTATGATGAGCCATAGAAGTAGTGAGTGGTTTTTTTATCACTGTTCTAGAAGAGCCAAAGTGCAAATCTCTTATGTGGAATTACTCTATTGATGCAAAGTTCATAATTTAGTTATTCATGGATTTGCTATAAAATTCATATATTTGTTAGCTGGTTTTTATTCTGAATTATATGTCTGGAAGTCACTAAATTTGAAATACCTCAACAAGAGGCAGTTCTTACTAGTGACTTATTCATATCAGCTATTACACAAGGTGGAACAACCACTTCTCCTGCCTGATCACACTGCTGGATCTGCTTAAGGAAATAGTGCCGGGTAAACCCAGATTCTGGAGATTGCTGCTGTGCACTTGTATAGCAATTTTGTTTCTTTCTTTGACAATAGATCTTGACTCATATTGTGGGAAATACATAATGTTCCAACTTATCATCTGCTCTGTCCATACCTTGCCCTCCTGAAAAAAAAAAAAAATTAAACAACAAAACAAACCAACTCTTTCTGTCTGTGACTGGCTAAATTGTTGCATTCCCTCCTATGTGCTCACATAGGCCTTTTCAACTCTCACACTTCTGTGACTTCCTGACAACGGCAATTGAAATGGCAGCAGTCTTGAAAAGCTCTACCTGACTGAAAACACAACAGCTCCATGCCAGGGAAAAGGGAGTGATGTGTGTTACATGTAGCCTTCACACTATAAAAAATCAGAAACTTCCCATACATGGAGGCTCATACTTGGAGTTCTGTTCCTTGGTTTTTTAATTTTCCATTCCCAAAGCCCTGACATACTGCCAGAGCTGTTTCTGCACCCTCAGTCACAAATCACAGCACTGCTATCTGCAGAAAACATGAAATCACCAAATTTTCTCGTAGTTGAGAACAGTCACAATGGGAGCCTACTTCATAACACTGTCTCTTCTGCTCCAGTGTCTTTACTCTTTAAAGCTGTCATATCCTATCTATCAGTTACTTTTCATGACAAGAAACACAATTAAACATCTCCTCTAACATTACCACTTATGCCTAACTTTCTGGATTCTCAGAAAGTTAGGAGTTCTCAGGACGTTGTGATACTTGAGATATACACAAAGAATACAAAAAATATTGACTGAAGAAGACTTCAGTTAAAGCTCATTTCAGAAGGTCTGGTGAAGCACAAAGGAGAATTGCCCACAGTCTTTCAAAATGAATTAATGGTGGAAGGCAACAGAAAAGAAGCCATGACATGGATTAGGGGAGGAGAAGGGAGAACCATGCAGTCAGAGCAAATTGTCAGAATGGTCAGTCACCATGAATAAGCAGTGGAATAAATGTGGACAGATTTTTTGAGATTTTGTGTTATGCTTACTGCACATTTTCAAAAGTTTGGTAAGGAATGTGCATTATGGGAAAACACATTCACAGAAATGATTCTCCAGTACTGCAAAAGCTCTGTTAGGGTATTCATTCAAAGTGCTGTTGAATCACACATACAAAAATTACTGCTTAATGGTTTTATTGAACACTCTGATTCCCTTGCTTCTAAGTCCTCTACTGTGGTTATGCAAAAGAAAGCAGGAGGCGTATGGTTCGTAAGTGGAATGAATTGATTTCTCTTCTATAGATTTAGCTAGTGTTTATCATCAACTGCTTGTGTACCAAGGCAGTTATGAGTGACTTGACCTCACTGGGAGGCTTTTCTGCATTTGAAGGACTTTTCCACTCTCAACTTGCATACGCTTGCCAGCAACTTTTCAGAAAACTGTGATAGATGTCTTGCAGAAATTGAAAGCCATGTAAAGCCAAATAAATGAGAATGTTTATTTACAGCTAATAGTCCGCCACAGCACTGTGCAACCGTACAGTTTCCCTGGAGTAAATCTTTCCAGGAACAAATAAAGAGGAAAAATAATCAAGATTTCTTTCAGAAAACTTTGTGTTTCTGGACACCATCAATTTCTTGAAGTGTGGTCTTACCACAGTCTGCCACAAACAACAAGATGGAGGATAAGTTTTAGCACAATCTGCCCACTTGACGTCGCAAAACCTTTCAGTCATGTACGTTGCCACACAAAAGCTATTGCATTGATTGACCATTCTAGTAAACAATCATAGAATCATAGAATAGTTAGGGTTGGAAAGGACCACAAGATCATCTAGTTCCAACCCCCCTGCCATAGGCTGGGACACCTTACACTAAACCATCCTACACAAGGCTTCATCCAACCTGGCCTTGAACACCGCCAGGGATGGAGCACTCACAACCTCCCTGGGCAACCGATTCCAGCATCTCACCACCCTAACAGGAAAGAATTTCCTCCTTATATCCAATTTAAATTTCCCCTGTTTAAGTTTTAACCCGTTACCCCTTGTCCTGTCACTATAGTCCCTGATGAAGAGTCCATCCCCAGCATCCCTATAGGCCCCCTTCAGATACTGGAAGGCTGCTATGAGGTCCCCACACAGCCTTCTCTTCTCCAGGCTGAACAGAACCAACTTTCTCAGCCTATCTTCATACAGGAGGTGCTCCAGTCCCCTGATCATCCTCGTGGCCCTCCTCTGGACTTGTTCCAGCAGTTCCATGTCCTTTTTATGTTGAGGACACCAGAACTGCACACAATACTCCAGGTGAGGTCTCACAAGAGCAGAGTAGAGGGGCAGGATCACCTCCTTCGACCTGCTGGTCACACTCCTTTTGATGCAGCCCAGGATACGGTTGGCTTTCTGGGCCGCGAGCGCACACTGAAGCCGGCTCATGTTCATTTTCTCATTGACCAGCACCCCCAAGTCCTTCTCTGCAGGGCTGCTCTGAATCTCATCTGTGCCCAGTCTGTAGCTGTGCCTGGGATTGCTCCGACCCAGGTGTAGGACCTTGCACTTGTCATGGTTGAACTTCATAAGGTTGGCATCAGCCCACCTCACAAGCATGTCAAGGTCCCTCTGGATGGCATCCCTTCCCTCCACCATATCAACTGGACCACACAGCTTGGTGTCATTGGCGAACTTGCTGAGGGCACACTTGATCCCACTGTCCATGTCAGCGACGAAGACGTTAAACAAGACCAGTCCCAACACCGATCCCTGAGGGACACCACTCGTTACCGGTCTCCAGCTGGACATTGAGCCATTGACCACAACTCTTTGTGTACAGCCATCCAGCCAGCTCTTTATCCACCGAGTGGTCCATCCATCAAATTGATATCTCTCCAATTTAGAGAGAAGGATGTCGTGTGGGACAGTGTTGAACGCTTTGCACAAGTCCAGGTAGATGACATCAACTGATTTACCCTTATCCATCAGTTCTGTAGTCCCATCATAGAAGGCCACCAAATTGGTCAGGCAGGATTTCCCCTCAGTGAAGCCATGCTGGCTGTCACCAAGCACCCTGTTGTTTTTCATGTGCCTTAGCATGCCTTCCAGGAGAATGTGCTCCAAGATTTTGCCAGGCACAGAGGTGAGACTGACTGGTCTGTAATTCCCCGGGTCTTTCATTTTCCCCTTCTTGAAAATGGGGATTATATTTCCCTTTTTCCAGTCGTCGGGAACTTTACCTGACTGCCATGATTTTTCAAATACGATGGCCAGTGGCTTAGCAACTTCATTCACCAGCTCCTTCAGGACCCGCGGATGGATTCTATCAGGTCCCACGGACTTGTGAGCGTTCAAATTTTTAAGATGGTCTCGAACCAGATCCTCTCCTACAGTGGGCCCAAGGTCTTCATTCTCACAGTCCCTGTGTCTACCTTCTAAGAACTGGGTGGTTCAGTCAGAGCCTTTCCCAGTGAAGACTGAGGCGAAGAAGTCATTCATAACCTCAGCCTTCTCCAAATCCAGGGTAGCCAGTTCTCCCGAAAGCTTCCTCAAGGGGCCTATGTTGTCCCTAGTCTGTTTTTTGTTTGCTACGTACCTGGAGAATCCCTTCCTGTTATCCTTAACATCCCTGGCTAGGTTTAATTCTAACTGGGCCTTAGCCTTCCTAACCTGGTCCTTAGCTTCCCGGACAACATCCCTGTGCTCTACCCAGGCTGCCTGTCCTTGCTTCCATTTTTTATAAGCCTCTTTTTTCCTTTGAATTTTCCTCAGCAGCTACTTATCCACCCAAGGAGGTCTCCTGGCACCTCTGCCGCACTTCCTTTTAGTTGGGATGCAGCACTCCTGAGCTTGTAGCAGGTGATCCTTGAATATCAACCAACAGTCTTGGGCCCCCCTGCCCTCCACGGCTATATCCCATGGAACCTTACTAAGCAGGCTCCTGAGGAGTCCAAAGTCTGCTCTTTTGAAGTCCAGGGCAGTGAGCTTGCTGCACGCTCTTCTCACTGTCCTGGGGATCTCAAATTCGACCATCTTGTGATCACTACATCCAAGGCTGCCTTGGAGTACCACATTCTCAACAAGCCCTTCCCTGTTGGTGAGCACAAGGTCAAGCATGGCATCTCTCCTTGTTGGCTCCTCTATTACTTGCAGAAGGAAGTTGTCTTCCACACAGTCGAGGAACCTCCTGGATTGCTTGTGCCGTGCAGTGCCATCGTTCCAACAGATGTCAGGGTGGTTGAAATCCCCCATGAGAACAAGGGCCTGTGAGCGTGAGGCTTTACCTATCTGTCTGTAGAGTGCTTCATCCACAGGTTCTCCTTGATCAGGTGGCCTGTAACAGATCCCCACAGTAATGTCTCCCATGGCTGTTTTCCCTTTAACCCTGACCCACAAACTCTCTGTAAACTGCTCACCTGCCCCCAGACAGAGTTCCATACTCTCCAGCCTATCCCTAACATAAAGGGCAGCTCCCCCTCCCCGCCTGCCAGGCCTGTCTTTTCTAAAGAGCCTGTAACCTTCCATTCCAACACTCCCGTCGTAGGAGCCATCCCACCATGTTTCTGTGATGACTGTTATATCATACCCCCATAGATGTGCACACATCTCTAATTCCTCTTGTTTGTTCCCCATGCTACGGGCGTCTGAGACGAGCTCCAATTGAAGCCAGCTCATTGGCTGGAGCAGCTGGAATATACGTACATTGTTCCGAGCATTTATTATAGGTGCTGGCAACTGACTGGGTGTGTTGGGATGGAATGATGCCCCCCTCCCCCAACACATCTAGTTTAAAGCCTCCTTGACCAGTCTGGCAAGCCTCCTACCAAAACTGTTCTTCCCCTTCTTTACCAGAGCAGCTCCACCATCCCGCAGTAGATCTGGCCTACTAACTTCAGTCCTGTGTTCAAGACACCCAAACCGCTGACTATGACACCACCCTTTTAACCATCTATTGACCTGGCCAATCCTCCTAGCTTTTTCTTGGTCCTCCCCTGTGTCCTGGAGAATTGACGAAAAGACTATCTGAGCACTGGAGCCCCTAACCACCTCTCCCAAGGCTCTGTAGTCTTTCTTTATGGTCCCCAGTCTGCTACTACCTATATCCCTAGGACCCACATGGATCACCAGGAGTGGGTAATAGTCCGTGGAACTTACTAGAGCAGGCAGCCTCTCCGTAACATCCCTGATCCGTGCCCCTGGTAGGCAGCACACCTCCCTCGAGACAGGGTCAGGCCGACAGACGAGTGCTTCTGTCCCTTTCAAAGCAGAGTCCCCTATTACTACGAGCCGCCACTTTTTCTTTGTAGCGCCAGTAGAGATCTTTACCCGTGCATAATCCGGCTGTTTGTGGTGCAAGTGCGTTTCCTCATTAGCCTCCTGCAGGACAGCAAAGCGGTTCTGCGTGGGGACAACAGATTTAGGAGGAAGCCCCTTGCTTTTAATTGTCCTTTTCCTCCTTCTTTTGTTATTTTTCTTTGTCACTAATTCCCAATTTCCTGGGTTGGAACCAAGTTTCCTTGGTTCCTTCTTTCCTTCATGAGCTGGAGGGGAAGCTTGAGGCCCCCGCACAGTATGGGGCTGGAGCAAGCAGCCCCGTTCCCTCTCAGCTACCCTGACATCTTGCAGCCCGCTAACAGCATTCCGCAGCTCAGCCCCTGCTGCAGGAGGGCCTCCACCAGGGAGCACCGAGCGCAGCCCTGCCCATCGTGCACCTTTCCCTCACAAGCCCAGTGCAGGCACCCTCTACACCCCGAGCTCTGCACTGCAGCCTCCCCTCTCATCAGCTCTGTCTGGGTGCCTACGCTGGCCACTGCCGGGGCAGCCAGAGCAGAGCTCCCAGAGCGGGCCCTGGCCATACGACGGGTGCTCATGTTACATGTTGCTATGTAACAATAATGCCACCTACTTGGCTCTGGTGTCCAGTTGATAAGGAAACACCTTCTAAATTGTGTACAAGAATGGCTCTTAGCTTACCCCTGCTGACTTTGTTGTTTTCCTCCAAGGTTCATGTAGGTTTGTAAGAATGTTATCTCCAGCCCAATGAGGAATTCGAAAAACTTAGTCGTGTCCTACACAGCCTATTAAGAGCTCAAGGAACAGTATCTGTCTGAAACTTACTTTCTTCATCATTCTCTGACCACACCAGATGCTTGTTATTGTATCATTTAGCAAGCCTTTTTCAGAAAAAAAGGTCCTCAGTGACCTCTAGCAAGCTGTTGTCTTCTTTTTCTGGATGAGCAATCAGGCAACTGTAACAATCAAGTCAAAATGCAGTGTGTGTGAGAGCAAGAGGACAAAACAGCGACAACAATCAACTCACAACCTTGACATTTCTGGCCTTTGCTCTATCTGAACATTTTCCAGCAGGAAAGACGTCATTTGGGCTATCCCTGTACAAGATACTCACGGAAAGTGTTCAGAATTGCTCACTATGGGGCTGGGGGATGGGGTGGAGGGAATTAAAGTGGGAACGGAAGGGGAGGGGAGGGAAAGGAAGAGGAGGGAAGAGAAGGATGACACATAGTATTGCATATTAAACCTCCGGAAGAGGGGGAGTAAAAGCTAGAGAGCACTAGAGTTCACAATGTCTTACACAGATGACTGCCCCGTTTTCATAACTTTTGTCAGAATTGTAGCATGCCTAACAATGCTTAGTGCAACACTGGGCAGAAATGGAGACTACAGCCAACAGTGAGGAGAGCATCAGGTCAGACAATGGCACCCCTCTGCCTTTCAAAGCCTCTTGACATGCAAGTAGCACCACTTCTCTTTCACAGCTTGCTGATTATTTGTAGCTTGTCTTTAATTGTTACAAAAACATGCTTCATTTAATTGAAGGCTTGCAGTCCTCCACCTGAAAGCAACTGATCAATGTAACAGGAACGTTTCAAACCATGCCAAATGGAAGGGATTCCTCAAGAGATTCAGAATGGCAGCCTTAGCAGGTATCTCTGTATCAGCAGCAGTTTATATGTAGTTTGCTATCAGACAATGGAACGGACATGCCTCCTGTGACTACGGAGACAAATTTGCCAGTCTCAGGCCATTCACTTCATAATGAAGATGATGGGTGAAAACACACAATGAGCTTCACCATGGCATAGAAGTACAGCCTGCAATCTCTCATGCTGGACTGCTTCTCCCTCCCGTTATGTTCCTCACAGCTCGAAGTGGCAAAAGACTCACCACACTCATAATGAAGAGCTTTTAACACCTGATTCTAATATCTGCCCCAGGGTAGTGTCGTCAATCTTTCTGGACAAACAGCTGCCTGCTTTCAGCTTGCAGACCTGAAGGAACTGAGCAATTCCCTTTAGGCAATCTGTATGATCTAGCAGTTCAATGTGTAAGCGATGCCTTATCGATTTCTGCCATAGCCTCCATAGCTGACTCAAAGATCAGAGGCTCTGACAATGGCTAACAAGTTTAAACCATTAGTCCCATTTGTAACTACTTGGTGAAAGGCTTGTCAGTCTCAGCATACCTTATACTGCAGCTTTTAGTGGATTTCTATTCCCATTCATTTTGCCACAATGACCTCTGTAGTTAATGGAGGTTACTGGGAAATTATTTTTTTCTTCAAAAGCTTTTCCTTTCTCCTCCCTGCTTTTTCTTTTCAGAACATAAAAGCCATTTAGGTTCTGATGCTACAAAATAGCAATGCAGGCAATAATCCATTGCTCTCCAGTGAGAATATATGTGTCCTTGTGTGCTGTATGTTGTGTCTGATACTGAAAAACATCTTTGTCAGTCAGATGCCAGCAGAGTAATTAATCTTGAATAGAAAGGTTTGCTGAGAGCAGTATTATTCTTTTAAATGATCATATTAAAAATCCTAACCCTCTACAAGGTTGAGGATGTCCCATTAGTGTAATTTCACTGTATTAAAACCTTCCCTTTTTTCTTTTCTAACCTTATCAGAGCAGTAGTTTGCAGTTTTGTCAGACACGCTAAAATGGCTTCCTTCAGATCAAACCATGTGAGATTTCTACTACTGAATGGGCTTGATTATGCCAATTTTCGTAATAATTTACACTATACACTGGAAGCAGGTCCTGTTAGCTTTGTCTGTGCTGTTCCCTTAGGTCATTCTCAATGGCTGCTCCAAAAAGGGTCTGGTATTCACCATCCTGTTCCCTACCACAGGCCTAACTTCTCTTCGGATTTCCCCACTGCTCATCGCCTGGAGAAACTTTAGGCAAGGAATGTATCTAAAAAAATGTCCTACTGAAAGGACTGTGATTGCCATCTCTTCTGGTCTCTGCAGCAAGCATGGCAAAAGAGATGGTGACTTGCAAGGTTTAGGGGAAGAACTAGGACACTCCAGAGTAAACTTACTGGGAAAAAGAGACATCTGAATCTTAGAATCACAGAACCACAGAATGGTTCAGGTTGGAAGGTATCTCAAAGATCATCTAGATCCAATCCCCCTGCCACAAGCAAGGACACATTTCACTAGATCAAGTTGCTCAAAGCCCTGTCCAACCTGGCCTTGAACACTGTCAGGAATAGGGCAGCCACAGCTTCTCTGGGCAACCTGTGCCAGTGTCTCACCACTCTCATAATGAAGAACTTCTAATATCTGATTCTAGCATCTGATCTACATCTGCCCTCATTGAGATTAAAGCTATTCCCTTTGGTCTTGTCACTACATGTCGTTGTAAAAAGTACCCTTTAGATACTGGAAGCTGCTCTAAGGTCTCCTCTGAGCCTTCTCTTCTTCAGGCTGAACCCCAGTTCTCTCAACCCATCTTAGTGGGAGAGTGGCTCTAGCTCTCAATCATCCTTGTGGCCCTTCCCTGGACTCGCTCAAGGATGTCCACACCCTTCCTGTGAGAGCAGAGTAGAGGGGGAGAATTGCCTCCTTCAAACTGCTGACCACACTTGTTTTTTTGATGTAGCCAAGGATATGGTTGGCTTTCTGGGGCTGCAAGCACACGCTGCCAGCTCACGTTAAGCTTTTCGCCAACCGACACCCCGAAGTCCTTCTCCGCAGGGCTGCTCTGAATCATTTCTCTGCCCAGTCCGTAGCTGTGCCTGCGATTGCCCCAACCCAAGTGCAGAACCTTGCATTTGGCCCTATTGAACTACATGAAGTTAGCATTGGTCATCTCTCAAGTGTGTCAAGGTCCCCCAGGTCTTCCCTTCTCTCCAGCTAACGTAACAGGAGTTACATCTTTGTCCTGGCTCCTTCATTGCTTCTGTTTTGGTGCACCATCTTTCTCCTGGCAGCCATCGGCAACCACAGTCAGCCTCCTCAGCCAGCCAATTACACCTGCATGGCTGTGGCTTGTCCAAGAGGGTCTTCCCCTGCACAAACCCCTGCCCAGCAGCATGCCTGGGGAGGTGGGTGTAACTGACTGGCTGTTAGGAAGAAAAGCACTCTGTGCCCCAGCTGCACCACAGAGCTGTTTTATCTAAACACATGGCATTTAGGAAAATAAGGACAGTGAAATAAGGATGATATGGGATGGGCCACGTCATATATGATAGTAATGTGCATGAGGCAAAGAGGAAGTACGAATGAGGCCAAAGGATGGAGGGAGCCCAGAAACACTTTGGGTACAGTGCTAAGAGGATGCCCTCAAGAACGTTTCAGAGGTTCCTTGTGTAATTTTACCTCAATAAAGCCAAAAGAGAACAGTATAAGAGCAGTAATCAAGAAATCAAGGTGTAAGAGTGAGAAAGAGTAGCCAACCATGGTCCTAACAAAACTTTGGTATACACTTAATATCATGGAATTAAAAGGAAGCATCTGAACTTTACCTCTTCCCTGACCCAATCAGCAAGACCTGAGCTTCAGGCTCTGCTTTTCTGTAGAGATACTGCTGATGTGTAGCATCAGAAAAAGAGGTTATCATATCCTTTTTCCCTTAGGTGTTTGAATTCAGCAAAAGACATGTATAACTGAATACAGGGGTCCTCGCTCTCGGAATTCCCAAGTTTATCTTTAGCTTATAAGTAAATATTTTCAGTTGGCTTAAATTTCCATGCTGAGCACCTCAGCCAGCCTCAGGTCAGAAGACAGAAACATGTTTTGACTGCAGAGTCACTTAAACCACACTTTTAGTATGACTTTCTCATCCAACTCAGAGTTGAGGTAAGATGAAATGTTCATTTGCACAAGGATTTCCCAGAGAATATTTTCTGGCTGTGGTGTTTGCGTTATCATGAAGTTACAGTACTTTACTTATTTAGCCAGCAATCATAAACAAGCATATGTGTAGGCAGCATGTCTTTATCTAATCTCTGAGGAAAAAAAAATTAAGTTAACAAATCCAGGACAAGTATGATAGAAGTGTGAAAGATCACAGTCGTCCCAAGAAATAAATCAAAGAAAGAAGGAATTAAAGACACACTTTTCCAGTAAAACAGGAATACAGAAAATGAGATATCCTCTGTCAGTGATCATCTTTTCAACTGATTATTTCTGGTCCTAGGATCTATAGGCTGCCATATTATGACTGCTTAATTGTAGCGTGGAGTACAGGAAATTGCTGTTATTTTTTAGAACTGGTACAACTCTTAGACAACTTCATACTCTAACATGCTTTACTTTCACCTAGTTGGATGTATGTTTCTGGTAGTAGAAGAAGACAAAGCCTGCCAACCAGCACTACCTGTTGGAGAGATGAACGGTGAAGACTGAACAGTGGAATAAAGCCCTTAAAAAAATGGCTCTTAGGAACAACAGCCATAAACATGCTTCTGAATTTCTTATGGATTGTCAGCAGTCTCACAAGGACTGCTGGCAGGATCTATACACTATTGTTTAAAAGAAATAGAACTGGAGGCTGTACTCAAGCTTCCGGAAGGTCTATATCCGTTATTTTAAAGACATGATGAGCGTTCTTTCTATGTTACCCTATGAGCTTTATTTTCTTCTTGAGAATACATAAAAAGAAATAACCACGATTCTCAGTTTATCTTAAAAAAACCTTATTAAAAAAAAATTAAAAAGCTAAAAATCATCCTGGATTGTACAGTGACATCTTGTGGTGCAAACTGAGCACAGCTGAGTGGGAGTTCAAAACAGTGATTATTATCAGCACAACTCCAAAATGCATAATAGCATTTTGCGTCTGGCTTTTGTCTGCCTCAGCAGCGGACTGCTGCAGGATTGTCATGCCACCCTGTTCACTATGCCACCTAAAACGCTTTTTCTAAATGGGGTATTAACTTCTAATTAATTCTCTCACATTAATGTAAATTTATCTATGCAGGCATATTTAATCAGAGGCCTTTCATTTTTCATAATATTTTAATGACAGAGCACTAAAGGAGACTTGCAAGATATAAAGTTACATAAATACTGTTTATAATCTGAGCCTATTCAAGGGTTTTGAATTCTTGACCTTCAAGGAAGCTGAAAAATTACATAATTTGAACCTATGCACTATTATTATGATTAACCTGCAAAATATATATACTTATGGAACAGCACACACTGCCGTATTTTAATGGCACCCTCAGTAGAGGTCATACATAAAAATATCATGTTTTCCAATAAGAGGAGTTATAAGATAATAGGACTTAATTTATTTTAGGAGCCTCAGCACAGCAGTATATCACCATAACAATCAGAAATGGAAGACTTTCAGTGAATGCAGTGAGTGTTCATGCAAGCGGATGCATTTATATGTGTGGCAGGTTTTAGGATTATCTCATTCAATTTGTAAATCCTTGCTCAATAAGCAGTGTAAGGGTCTGGTATTTCTAGTAAGTATTGACAGCAGATGTCACTAAAAAGACTAGCTGTTAGGGAATAATAAGTCTGCAGTTATTGCAGGAGATTACTACCACTGCATTTCTGGCAACACCATTTATACCTTATCTCCTCCCTTAAGTGCCAAAAAATTGCAATATGATCTACCATTCTTTGACAAATTTACTATTCAAAGTTGGGTCAGACAGGTTATGAACAATAGAAACATCTCAAGATCTTCAGGAACTTGGAGGCCTGTGGATAAAGTAAACATTGCTTAAACTTGTTCTCACTAACCCCAAGTAAGTAAGTTTGGAGTAAAACTGCCTCTCTGGAGTGATCCAGACTATAAGCAATCCCTAATTCTGTCCCCCCTGCTCAGATTTCATATGCATTCTGTTAGATTCCCAAAGAGTCCTCCTTTGCTCTCATCCAAAGAGTGTGTTTTCCAGTATGATATTAGAGAAGCTAAGAAGCAGCCAACTTTTTTAAACTGTGAATTCTAACAATACCAACATTACCACCTGAAGTAGGTCCTTAAAAGACCTAAAAAGTAGGTCTTTTGTACTATATACTGATTATGACCAGCTTTCACTCTCATTAGAAATATTCATTACTAAAGCAACCAAGTGTTTGGGTTTTTTTTTTTTTAAAGTGGGTTTGTCCAAGATTAATGGCCACCTGGAAGCAGATTAAAGCTTGCTATATATTCAACACCATTAAAATTATTTCATACTTACTAGAAAGAAAATGCCCAGTACAAAATTATTTATTCAAGAAGTTTGGTTATCCCAATTGAGGAAATGTTTTATCCTTCCAATTAAGGATCTCCCTTTGCTTTACAAACAGCAATGAATTCATAGCTCTGCAGCCACAGTGGGTAGAGAAGTATCATTATCCCTCTTTCTGAGTAATGGAACAGACACCCAGAAAAAACTGGATAAATCATTGCGAATTTCAGAAGAGATCTGCCAAGGCCTTTTTTCCCTGACGTTGGGTTTTGTGTCAGGATCAACAGGAATAATTTTTCTTCCAAGCAAGAGCTTCCGCAGTTACAGAGGACACATTCTATGCTGTGAGCCAGTTGTACCACTTTGATCCCCTCTCAGTCTCCCATTTGGTTTATGGTTGTTTCTGACTGCTTTCTACCTACCACTTTCCCTTAGTGAAAGTCACCACAGCCACCACCAAAAGAGCCAGATTTCTGTTGAATTACCTACTAACAAATCAGAATTTTAACAGATTTTAATTTTGATAGATGATAGGTGGAAGATGCCTCTTGTTTTCTTCTCCAACCATATTTATATACTTTGCTCCATATAAACAGAGAGGGGAGAGGGTGAGAATTGTCCAAGTTATGTAAGTCAGAAACACATTCAAAATGAAGACTACTCAGTAATGAACAGCTGAGCCCTTCAGTGGAAATGAGATTTCATGAGAAGAGAGTCAGACCTTGTTTATTACAGACACATTTTCTCCTCAGAAAAAAAAAAAGCCAAAAAAAAGCCAAAAAAAAAAAGAAAAAGCAATGTCTCCTGTAATAAAACATTTAAAATCAATGGAGGAAAACAAGTTATTATATGGAAAGTGGTTGCAAAACTGGAATCTTATGTTGCTATTGCAGATAGATGAGGTTGGTGGTAGCACTGGAGTTTATCATTACATTTGGTGCCATGTGCTGTGGGGCAGAGAAGTGATTAGGGACAAAGTGAAGGTTATTCCTTCGAATAAGAGGTAACAGAGCAAAGTGAAATGAAACAATTATTTGCTGTAAACTCAGGGGATTGAAAGCTGTTTGAATTATTTAGAAATTGGGCACTGGGTCTTCATCCTTTCATTGGCTGTCCACTGGTCTGAAGAAACTCACAAGTGCTGCTACAAGTAATTGGCTGTGTGAGGAACACAGTATTTCCTGGCAACATTTCTCAGCACTCTTCTTCCAGCACAGAAATAAGGAGGTGTAGGAGCAATACTTGCATCTCGCTGGCATGGCTTCCTCTCATCTCTCCTCTGCAGTAAGTACAGTACGAAAAGCTTCAATGGCCTGAGGCACACTTTCTCAAGATTCATCTACATTTATAGCATGAGCAGTAGCCTCTTCTGAACTGGAAGGTGAACTATAACAATTTAGGTAAGGATATTTCTGCTCTTGGAGACATGCAGAAAACACAGACCTCCACAGAGGTCAATGATCAAGAGAAGGTGGGTGGAGGAAAGCTGCAGAACACTTCTGAACTCTGAACACAACCCAGTTATGTGACCCAGGTAACTACTAACTCCAACCCAAATTGCTCTATCTAGTTTTCTTGTTACCTCCTGCAGCCACCCAAAAAGGGAATCTGGATGCATAGACTAAGCAGGAGCTGCAATCTGCCCCAAGTCCCTGATAGATGATCAGTAGGATTAGTTCAGATGCAGTTGGATGAGTTTGACTATGCTCACATTAGATTTGCACTTTGCCATAGGCTGTCTACAGAGCAGTAAGCTATTTTTACTCTGCTACTGTTCTGTATTGCCAACCCAACTGTTTAAAATCAAGTGCCTTAAAAATCTAGAGATGGGTATAAAAGTAATGGGTTTTTTTTTTGTGAATAACAACTGTGAAGTGTATTTTCCTTCTAGGTTCTGAGCTTCACAGCAAGATGGGTTCAACTTGTTTCGTATCTTTAAGCCTTTTTATTCAGTTATTCAGGTACAGGCTTGTGAAGTAACAACTCCAATGTTGACTTTTAAGTCTATTATAGATTCTTATACACATTATATTCAGAATCTACCCCCTGAATTTGCTCCAGCAAGTGCCTGCAATGTTACACTTGGTGGTGTTTAAAGTTTTTTGTCTTAAAAGTAATTCTATGCTACACCACTGTTCCATAATGTCACTTTTGAGGCTTGTTTGGGCTGTCAAGAGAAGAAAGACCAACACTGAAAACCAGAATAATATGAAAGTGGTTATGTTATTCAAATATTAACTCTAAATAACAAACAATATCAGTTGTTTAAGGGCAACCTGCACAGCAGAGAAATAGTCAGCAGTACTGGTTTTAGCAATCAGGACTTAGCTCTCTGACCTGAACTCCTTCCTAGAGTCTTTTAAGAATGCCTGCCAATGAAATAGAAGAAAATGAACAGTCCTAAAAGTCCATAATTTTCTCTGTCCTTATATTTCTTTATTTTCATTTTCTGTATTCCTCATTATACACCTTGCATATAATTTGCACCATAATTTTTCCTTCACAACCGTCTAAAGTTTTTTTCACTTTTCTGTTCATGACTCTGTCTCTCTTTTGCTCATCCTTCTTTCTAAAAAAAAAAAAAAAAATTGTCTTAAGTATTGCTTATAACATTCATGGCAGTACCCTCTCCTAGGACCTGCTTTGCTTTTCAGCAATATTTCATACCTCCCTGATGACCCTGCCTCATCCTTCCTTGTCTCAGTTTAGTGACAAGAAAAACTTCAGCTCAGACCCTTCTTGGCTGCAGGAAAAATAAATGCAGTGAAGAGAGTGATGTGCTACTACATAAGCTACTCCAGGTGGCCATTTCTACCCACCTTCCTGCATTACAGCACTGTCTTGGCTTCTCTTCAGCATAACTACTATGTTTCCAGCGCAATTTTATGCCTAAACATTGTGACATGGCAGGCACCAGACATAGCAGGCAGAGACATAGCAGGAACCTGGAATAGCAGGCTTTCTCTAGGACACGAGAAGTCCCTCTTGCAGAAGCGATGCTAGCACCACGCAGGTGACAGATGTTTGGCATGGATTTCTCTCAGTTATTGCACATTTACACCATAGCCAGGGTCCCAGAAATCCGTCGGTGACATAAGACAGAGGAAGCTGACAAAATATCTGGAAGAAAAGCAATAAACTGATACCATGAGAAATAGAAGTGGGAAGGAATCAGCTTCTTTTTAAGTGGACTTAAAATTTTCTTAGGAGACAGCCCATTAGGTAGAGCCTGACACCATTACACTGCATGTTCTGTTTAGGAAGGGCTCAGCACAGGTGTAATTTATTTGCTGTTATGAAAAAGAAATAGCACACAGAGGTTTAGTTTTGAGATGGAGCAAGAGCAGAGAGAGTCCTAAATGGAGATAATGTCACCATGCAAAAATGATTATACAAGAACATACGCGCACTTTAAATATTTGCAATTCTGGGAACCTTTTATTGAGTATAAAATATCAACATTGTTAAGATATCCAGCAGCTCAGACTCCCTTCTTATTGTACTGAGCTAAAAAATCAGCCTGTGTTAGTCATGGGAGGTACAATTTCTTATATCCACCTAGTTAGTTAAATAACCTGAGTACACTGTATTCATTTTCACTATGATCTTCATTTCAAAATATGCTGCTGCTCTGCTTTAGTGAGTATTTCCATTTTGCAGATCCGGTTCAGCTCACGGGGCCAATTCTTGTTTCCAGTGCTGTCAAACCTCACATCCATTTTTATCTGGATTCAGAACCAGCCTCTCCTTCATGATGTCATCTGCTTAAGAGAAGCAAGTAATTTATTTATTTTTTTTTTTATTCCCAGGGTCATACCTGAGGTGGGCAGAGCATCTCTGAACACAGGGGTTTTTTTGGGATCAAATTGCAGCTAGCCTTAACCTAACAGCAATGAAAGCTCGAAAAATACAAGCATCTCTTCCCTGCTTCCCAGAACACCTGAGTATACTTTTGCCACCTGTAATTCAACTGCATATGGTTATGCTGAAGTCTGCAGTAGGAAATCTAGTTTGTGCCCTTTGTTCAGGAGAAAGCTAAACCACCAGGGAGCCGTAGAGACTGCTCCTGCCGAGGTTATCTGATGAGACGTTATTTACAGAGTAGGTTTTCTACCAGCACTGGTCCACCAGCTTAAATAGTGTCGTGTACCAATTCAGGTTGTCTAAGCTTAACTGAAGCCTCTAAGCAAGTTTACTTGCCACTTACAACTAAATAACATCATTTCATGGGTCAGGACATATCAGAGGTAAATCACAGTTCGAGATACCTGGACCCTAACAGGTCCAGCAGGACCTCATTCTTTAACTGACATTCAAACAGGTTCTTGAACTCTCAGCAAAGAGTAAGACCCGGTGCATACAGCAGTCATGTAGCACAGAAAAGGCTGTGATAAAAGAAATAGGGAAAACACACACATAATGGAAACATTCCTGGTTCAGCATGAGACTTTAGTGAGCTCTGGATCAGCTTTTCTAAACAAGTCAGAAACACTATAAATTGGTGCAACATGCAAATGTCTGAACTACTGACAATGAGGAGAATCCTTACTCCATCCTTTGGCTCTTGGCCCATCCTGACAAAAAAAATCCAAAACTGAGAAGAAGCATATAGGCAGAAAACAGGCCTTCTTTTATTGCAGCTGATGAGCTACAAGCATGCAATTCTTGGTATCAGTCATTTATAAGCCTGTAGATAAGATACAGAGATCACATTTGTAATTTAGATGTTAAAGTGCACAGTCGTTTTTCACCCTCCTAAGTGCTGCTTTGAACATCTTCAATATTTCAAGTTCCCTCTTCAAAATTACATCAGACATCTGGGATAGCTGACTGTTCTTGTTAATTAATTCCTATGTTTAGTGCTCTGCTGTTGTCACCATTTGTTCATGGACTTTTCATTATCATAATATTTGTTTATCTGACTAAGTAAAGCAAACAATAACATTTTGAAGCACAGTAAATGCAGCTTCCAGTGCAGGCAGAAAAGCATACACGAAAGTCCCTTCAGGAAAACATGTTCCTGCCAAACCTCATGCAGTGATGCCTCTAAATGAGTAAATTTAGGTAATTAACACAAAGCCAAGCCAAAGAAATACAACAGGAATGAACTGTCAAGCACCGAATACCTGTAAAGCTAAAAATGGGGACAAGTCACAAAGGCTTCTATATGAAAGCCATGGGGGCTTTGTTTAACTTTATTTATTATTTTTTTTAAATCAAAAGCCTCTCAGCTCTGATTTATGGCCAGGTTTTCCTTCTGATTAGCCAGGCTCATGAGAAACACAGAAACAGGTAAACCGGTTTCAGTGATGTTAAAGCCTCCCAAACTCTGAAGCTACACTCTGAAGACAAAACTGGGTCCTGTGATAGGACTTTAAAGTTAGAGATATTATGCATTCCTCATTATTACACCTGAATGGAAATTTAAAGCACTTTCCTTAGCATTCAGGGAAATCTGGGGCCCAAGATAGTCCTTCTGCAATTTGCAGTTACAAAATCTATCAGTACAGTAGCAAAAAGCAAGTACTTTGTGATATCTGCTGTGGTGGAGCATGTGCCGGGCTATTTCTGCACAGTTGCCCAAGAACTGCAGGAGACTCTTCCCACACATGGTAGCACACACTCAGCCATCACAGATTAGGCTCACGGCAGATCAGGTATCATCAAGACACAAAGATAAAATATTTCCACTTTCTTTTACATCGCATACTGGGCCATACTAGACCAGTAAATTCAGCAATTCACTCTCTTTTTTATTTTATTTATTTTTTCAGTGACTTCACCTAAGCACTAATACCCAGTTCCTAGAAAGAAAGCTTTATCATGAAGGGATGTCTAATTGGAGAGGCTGGAAGAGCAAATTTCCTTGATGTTTCTCCCAGCACTCACAGAGATACCTCAAATTTTCATTCTGAAACCAGCAAGCTCTTCAAACAAAACTGATGGCTAGCTTCTCTGCTAAATTTAAATAGCCATTCTTAGGAAGGCAAAGCTGAACTAATCCTATCACCTTTTAAATATTTCTAATTTATCTAGGTCAAATTCCTTTCTTTGTTTTGTCAGAAAAGGATTCTCCATCAGACTCAAAAAGCCTTCTGCTCTGCTTTTTCTTTAAATTTACAAATATGAGTTGAACAATCAGATAGGCAGAGGTACCCTCTTTATTTGATTTGTTCACATTATATTGGAAGAAATCCAACTAGAAAAGTTGGAACAAATTTAGTTTAACTTCTAATTGCATTATTTACATAATAGAGAAAACTATTCTTCATCTTTCTGACTTGATCATCAAATAATAAGAGCTCTCCTAGGAGAAATACACATGGAGACCTGATTCTCCTCTCATTTAACCTAATTTCACATTGATGTAATTCCCCTGACCTTAGATAAGTTACTCTAGAATCATGTCAGCATAAATGAGTGGAGCAGTGAGACAGAAAAAAAGACTACTGGGCTGAAACCATTATTCACATATTCAAATTCAACCCTGGGCAAGTTTTACAGTTTCTTTCTCCTCCGTAAAACTCTGTAAAATCACTAATAGTCAATCAGTTCCCTAAGATTTACAAGGATATCTCTAATACCACCTTGGAAGTCTAGAGATATACACACAGAGAGGTATGAATGAGCAAAAACCCCAGGGATTACAATATTGTACCTCACACGTGAATCACCAGAATTACTAACTCTACATCAACAGTAAGAGCACGAGAAAGCAGAGAGATCTTAATACAAGAGAGAACAAATAGAAGTTTAGCAATGAAGAGTTACACGTATAAATTATTTTGCTAACATTTTTATTCCCTTATAATTACATTAATTTATTTGCTATTATTCACTGCAATAATACTGATCTCAATGAATTCATTTAGTATTAATGCTGCTACAAGAAACACTTTCAAAGACTTCCAAAGTATCGTAGTTTAAACCCAGTCAGCCACACATTTTCTAGTACCACCCCCTCTTTCTTTCTTTCCCACCCCCCACCTCCCCGCTCCCAGAGGGATGGGGAGGAGAATTGAAAGTATGTAACTCCCATGGGCTGAGATAAGAACAGCCCAGTAACTAAGGTATAACACAAACCACTACTGCTACCACCAATAATAATAACGTTAAGAGAAATAACAAGGGAAGAGAATACGATACCACCTGCCAAAATGAGCCCGACCGAGAGTGCCCTTCCAGGTAACTCCCAGTTACCTCCCAGGCATGACGTGCTGTGTTATGGAATACCTCTTTGGCTAGGTGTCCTTGTCAGGTGTCCTGTCTCTGCTTCCTCCCAGCTTCCCCTCCTCCCTGGCAGAGCATGAGACTCACAAAGTCCTTGGTCAGTCTAAACATTTGAGCAGTAACTAAAAACATCGGTCATCGGTGTGTTATCAGCTCTGTTCCCAGGCCAAAAGTCAAAAACACAGCGCTGCACCAGCTACTCCTGGACAGCATGCTAAGGCACATAAATAACAACAAGGTGCTTGGTGACAGCCAGAATGGCTTCACTGAGGGGAAATCCTGCCTGACCAATTTGGTGGCCTTCTATGATGGGGCTACAGAACTGATGGACAAGGGTAAAGCAGTTGATGTCATCTACCTGGACTTGTGCAAAGCGTTTGACACTGTCCCACACCACATCCTTCTCTCTAAATTGGACAGATATCAATTTGATGGATGGACCACTCGGTGGATAAAGAACTGGCTGGATGGCCGCACACAAAGAGTTGTGGTCAATGGCTCGATGTCCAGCTGGAGACCGGTAACGAGTGGCGTCCCTCAGGGATCAGTGCTGGGACCGGTCTTGTTTAACATCTTCGTCGCTGACATGGACAGTGGGATTGAGTGCGCCCTCAGCAAGTTTGCCGATGACACCAAGCCGTGTGGTCCGGTTGATACACTGGAGGGAAAGGATGCCATCCAGAGGGACCTTGACATGCTTGTGAGGTGGGCTGATGCCAACCTTATGAAGTTCAACCATGACAAGTGCAAGGTCCTACACCTGGGTCGGAGCAATCCCAGGCACAGCCACAGACTGGGCAAAGAAGAGATTGAGAGCAGCCCTGCAGAGAAGGACTTGGGGGTGCTGGTCAATGAGAAAATGAACATGAGCCGGCAGTGTGCGCTCGTGGCCCAGAAAGCCAACTGTATCCTGGGCTGCATCAAAAGGAGCGTGACCAGCAGGTCGAAGGAGGTGATCCTGCCCCTCTACTCTGCTCTTGTGAGACCTCACCTGGAGTATTGTGTGCAGTTCTGGTGTCCTCAACATAAAAAGGACATGGAACTGCTGGAACAAGTCCAGAGGAGGGCCACGAGGATGATCAGGGGACTGGAGCAACTCCCGCATGAAGATAGGCTGAGAAAGTTGGGGCTGTTCAACCTGGAGAAGAGAAGGCTGCATGGAGACCTCATAGCAGCCTTCCAGTATCTGAAGGGGGCCTATAGGGATGCTGGGGAGGGACTCTTCATCAGGGACTGTAGTGACAGGACAAGGGGAAGTTTAGATTGGATATAAGGAGGAAATTCTTTCCTGTTAGGGTGGTGAGACACTGGAATCGGTTGCCCAGGGAGGTTGTGAGTGCTCCATCCCTGGCGGTGTTCAAGGCCAGGTTGGATGAAGCCTTGTGTGGGATGATTTAGTGAGTGGTGTCCCTGCCATGGCAGGGGGGTTAGAACTAGATGATCTTGAGGTCCTTTCCAGCCCTGACTATTCTATGATTCTATGATTCCAAGGAGAAAAAAAATGACTGCTACTGCTAAACCCAGGACACACAGTAATTCATAATTAGTTAAATGTACCATTAAACCAAAATTTGCTCACTTCATTTTTGTTGTTATTTTCAGGATCTATTGAAAAAAATTTCCTTTCAGACAGCTTTCTGAAACATTCATCAGCCCTGTAGTTTCTAAGTCAGGGCATGTCTGTCATTTAAACTTCTTCCTTCTTCAGTGTTCACCCTGATGCATTTGTGTTAAACCACAGACTGATCAATGAGCATTGCTTGGCTACACAAAAGTCCAAGCATTAAAGAAACATCTCAAAAGGTATGAATCAAAGACAGCAAAGGTTTTCTCTTTTTCCACTCAATCTTCGCTGGCTAAGCGACTGCCTGCAGCAGCATACTACTCTTATACAGTTGTTTTGCCTATTTTTCTTTTTTTTTCTTTTTTCCAAAACCATTTTACCCATTTCTCAGTTGCTTTTGTAAAAGATACACAGATATACCCAGGCAATAGACAGTTCGCTACTGACTGTTGTAACACAGTTTGATAGAAGTTTGTTATAAGTCTGAAATGTAATCCAGCATGAGGAAGCATGAAAGCAAGAAAAGCATGAAAGTAAGGGAAGAGGCATCCTGGTGTAAGAAACATGTCTGATTCATGAAGTGAGATACGCAGAGAATTTAGACCATTTATCCTAATGATTTTTTAGAATACAGAGCAATGAGACTGACAAGTTTATGCTTAGCATGCACAGATGCACATGAATTTCTGCTGTTTCTTTTGAACAGCCTAAAGAAATTTTTGCATAACCTCCATCACTCCATCTATGTTTCTGAAAATCAGTGACAAGGTAGAAACCATGACAGTAACAGTTCTTCGCTATTATTATTCCCTGCACAGCTTCTGTTTCATCTTATACTTTTTCCCTTACGTTATTTACTTCACAGTGGGTTCTGTTTCTTGAAGGAGTCAAGAAGGTTTACGTGTCCTTAAACTGAGAATAATTGCCTTTGAACCAACAAAAGCCGCTGGACTCCAGTTTACCATCAGGTGATAACCTGGTGAATACAGGCCATATCACACGGGTTGGAGTATATGTTTTGTGGGTTACAAACCTCTGCAACTGGGAGGTTTTATTTCTCATCCTCAGGCTTAGCCATATGCTTAACACTGTTGTAAATCAGCATGGGTTCAGTGGTTCCAATTTATCTGCACAGGTCTACACAACCAGACAGGTGCAATGTTTGCTTGCTCACATATAAATAAACAGAAAGACTTACATGTCCTGATTTGCCATACAAGAGTAGTAATGCCTCTGCTGAAGCCACTGGAGCTCTGCTGACGTAAAACTTCAGTGCAGAGAGAACTGAACAAGGGCTCATATAAGAATTAAACCCTGTTCAAATGTAGGAGACCCACACTTCAAAAGAAAATTATCACAGTGCAGAACATAAACGCATGTTTAAAAGGTCCCTCATTCAAAACCCAAGGGGCGTTATTTTCAGAAGCCAATATCTAAAGAGATCATGATGTGTAAATTCCTGCCGGCTCAAAGCTGAGTCCAAAGAAAATAGCAAACAGCAGATGCTGCTACTGGCACAAGTACATCGCAAGTTATGGCTTGCCCCCAAGATCTGGGGTGTTCATGACATCCTTGAATATTGCTCTTGAAAAGAAGTGCCCAAAAGAAGAGGAACCTAAACAGCAGTACAACTCTAAAATCGATAGCACATAAAATCATTTTCTCAGAAAAAAATAACATGCTTTAAACCACATAATACCTTGGGCCTGATCCATAGTGATATAGGTGACTATTGATTTCTGTGGAGTTTAGGTTGACATGTTATTAGCTAAAAGCGTGGTCAAGAATTCAGAAAGGATGCTGACTATGGCATTACCAATACCAACACCTTCGATTAATACTGGTGTGAAAGGGAGGAACCCTGTAATATGGACACAGAACAACTGAGCAGTTAAAGATCATAGAATACCAGGCTTTCTTGATGATGAAGGTAACACTCAACCAAACAAAATCACATGCAATTTCATATGAATTGTTGCAACTGTCATTTGAACACAGACACAGATAAGTGAGGGAAAATAAAAGTTTACGGTGGTACAGGAGAAAAGTTAACTGATTTAAGGAAAATTGGAATCACAGAACCGTAGAATGGTCTGGGTTGGAAAAGACATTAAAGACCAACGAGTTCCAACCCTCCTGCCACAGGCAGGGACATCATTCACTAGACCAGGTTGCTCAAAGCCCCATCCAAACTGGCCTTGAACACTGCCAGGGATGGGACAGCCACAGCTACTCTGGGCAATCTGTGCCAGTGTCGCACTGCTCTCACAGTGAAGAATTTCTTCCTAACGTCTAACCTAAAACTCTCCTCTGTCAGCTTAAAGCCATTCCCCCTTGTCCTGTCACTACATTCACTTGTTAAAAGTCCCTCTCCAGATTTCTCATAGATCAGGTCCCCTTTAGGTACTGGAAGGCTGCTCTAAGGTCTCCTTTAAGTCTCCATAGGAGAGGTGCTCCAGACCTCAGATCATCTTTGTGGCCCTGGACTCACTCCAACAGGTCCATGTCCTTCTGTTGTTGCCCCAGAGCTGAATGCAGTAATGCAGGTGGGGTATCACAAGGGCAGAAGCGGATATTCCCTTCCTTTGACCTGCTGGCCACACTCCTTTTGATGCAGCCCAGGATACGGTTGGCTTTCTGGGCTGCGAGTGCACACTGAAGCCAGCTCATGTTAAGTTTCTCATCGACCAGCACCCCCAAGTCCTTCTCCGCAGGGCTGCTCTGAATCTCTTCTCTGCGCAACCTGTAGCTGTGCCTGGGATTGCCCCCACCCAGAAGTAGGACCTTGCACCTGGCCTTATTGAACTTCATGAGGCTGGCACAGGCCCACCTCTTAAACCTGTCCAGTTCCCTCTGAATGACATCTCTTCCCTCCAGCATGCCAACTGCACCACACAGCTTGGTGTGATCAGGAACCTTGCTGAGGGTGCACTTGATCCCATTGTCCATGTCACCAGCAAAGATGTTGAATAGTTCTGGTCCCAACACCAGCTCCTGAGGAACACCACTTACCACCAAATGAATACCAGGAATAATATCCTGACACTCAAAACAAGATTAAAGTTCATGGGTATGATGCTGGGAACAATCTTGTATGGTCAGGAAGATAAACATCTGATTACTATGATTTTTAGGATTGGAAAAACAAGGCAACAGCTCGGTAGGACTCAGAAAAAAGAAATGTTGGCACAATGTATTTGATAATAGAGGCAAATTCTCAATAATATGTGTTTAAAGAAGTAAGTTCAGAAAATACTAGAGAAGACTGGGTAGGCTTGATCAAAACCCTCTTTAGTACTAAAATAAACACAAACCGACTTTCAAGACAGTCCCATTCAAGTTCATCTCTGCTGCACCCATCCAACACAAAACAGTCCCAAAGCATGTATTCATATAAAGTCCCAAGGATGATCAAGGATGACTGAGCTTGCCTCTTTTATGAATGTTCCTATTTTCTCTCAGAGTCGAAAATTTAGCACACAGTCATCAATTAGCTTAGTAAAGAAGAAGGAAAGAAACAACATGGAAATAGCAGGTCACCTTTAAACAAAAGAAGTGATAATGTTTAATGTACCAATATTTCATCTTTGACAGGTAGTAATAACTGAGATTGCAGCTAAAAAAAAGTATAAGCAAATACTCTTTTTCCCCTAATATTCATTTAAAAGAGGAAAAAATATTTGTAAAGTTAGAACAAAAAAAAAATGTGTTACACATGCAGGGATCTATTGGGTATATTAATCAGTTTATCTATTTCTTTCAAAAGACCTTTCTGAAAGGTGCTTAAACCAAGTAGAAAATAAGCCATTTTTTCCTTTGAATTTTATTGCAGCAGCTTATCAGCAAGAAGGAAAAAATATGTGGGAGAAGAAGGCAATATAGAGAGCAAAAGACCAGCACTCTCAATCAATAAAGGTTTTATTAATGAGTACAAAGGGATGCAAAGTCCTAGTTTCAGTTTTAAAATCTAACTTCAGTTTTGAGTCAGAACATGAAAGCCCTCACGTCAGTTTCTACAGGTGGTGGTATATTTACTAAAAATAGCTACAGGTGGTGGTATATTTACTAAAAATAGCTTGAACTATATTTCCACCATACAAGCAATGTTTACATCAAGCATTTTGGAGACTGACATCTCCTCTCTTACTAGAAATCTGCAGATATTCCAAACAACTGCAGTCAACAAAAACCCTTTTTTAGCAGTGTTCATGTCAGCAAAACAAGTGGCATGCCAAAAGATTAACATCTCATTCTCCCTTCCTGCTAAAAACCTCTGAAAGAGTGGTTACACCTCTTCTGCAGACCAACCAACAGTGACAGTAGGGTTCTTACAAACAAGAGTCAATAGTACCTATTGCTTTCTTGGATATTTAATAGGTTAAAAAGTATTAGTGGGATTAAAAATTGTTAATTGAAACATCCCAAAAGTGAACATAGGATTTTTCTAAGGTCTTTGAAGTTGCGGGTTTTTGGTAGGTTTCTTTAAGGCAGAAAATGGCTGTTATTTTAGTTCCACTAAGTAAACATTACTGTTAGAAGAGTAAGAGAAATACCTCTAAGACATGATCAGAATGGTTTCATTATGGTTTTCTTGTTAATTCATATGTATACATGGTAAATGCTTAAAGAAAGAGATGATCCATCTTTATGTAAACATCCGAAAAACAAGGTTGAACTTTCAGATTTAGGAGAGATTTCTAGTAAGGCCAACAGACCAGCTATGCCAACTTTAAAAGAGAGAGCATATTATACTGATGTAGTAATGGCTGTAATTAAAATCTGTTTAAAAAAATGTGTTGAGAAATTCACGTATCTATAATTAAAAATAATTTTATATATTATCTGCATTTTTTGTTGTGGATTGTGAAATTCATGATCCATTTTTTCCCTTCTAGATCTTCTGACATGTGCGGGAATATTCCTATGCAAGACATATTCCCTTTCTAGAGCCAGGTTACTTCTCTAGACCTCACGCATCAACTATCAACTAGTGAGAAACGAACTGACAGGAAGTCTTACTGCTAGGCTTTGTTGGAGCAAAGAGATAAAGGCAAAGACTGAAATTGGGCATAGGGGTAAGATAATGTTAGGTGATGATAAGAACTAAGTCATTGCACATTTTGAAGCAGTAGATATTACAGCAAAGGACAGGTCTGAAAAACTGCAGTGCTAGCGCAAGGAAGAGGAAATGGAGTGATCGAACAAATCAAGAAGAGAAGAGTCTGAAGAGTGTCTTTTTCTTCATGAAGCAGAAGAAGAGGAGGGAAAATGAGAGGCATTGAAGATAAAGTAAAGTGATCAGGGAGAAGGAATTTGGAGATGGAAAGATCAAAAGGAGAGCTGATCAGCAAAAGAGATGGGAACAGATTTTCAAGGTGAAGTAGATGTCTAATTTACCCTAAAATATCTATAAATACATGCCAAGGTCACGCTAGAAACTCTAAAACACAAATGAAAGAAGAAAGATATGCAAAGAGAGTGTGAGTTATCACCTAATTGTTAATTCAGAAAATTAGCTCACCCAATGAAAAGGTAGTGAACTGAAAAAGTAGGGAAAGTCTTTGTGGTAAAACCAGGAAATCAAGCTTATTCATTATCAAGTATTTAGAACTAATCCCTTTTTGCCCAGGATTTTCCTGACAAAAATATGCCCACATTTTCCATTTAAAGCTTCCACAGTAAATTCAATCCATGGGAAACTACCTGCACAAAGTAAATCATTACTTTGGAGCACACTGAATTTACTATACAGACAATGTGGGTATGTCCAGACTTTCCAGATTTATAGTTGCCTAGATGTAATACTGAATAGTAGAAAACTCAGAAAAAATAGAACTTCCTTATAATCTCCCAAGACAATCTACCATGCAGAAAGAAAAATACATGTCTAGGGAAATCCAGACATCTGGTAGTCTTCTGAATGTCAGATTAATCATATATACCGATATCGCTGCTCTGTTTCTTCAGTGCATTTTCCAAAGCTCTCCTGGCTATACACAGACTCCATTTGTCACTTTACAATTATTCCATAATATGTTCAGTATATACTAAGTGTCCAGGACAGGTACATAGTGACCCTGGAAATTCAGAGGGCAGCTCAGATTTTGAATTAGCAAGACTGAAATGGGACTTTGCTTTTGAGAGTCAGCCTTTTCTTTCTTGCTAACTGAAGAGTGGAAGACTTACAGAGTGTTGATTTTCTATGGGAGGATGTGCCTGAGTGAAAACACATGGCTGGAAATGGTTTTGGTTGTCGTAGTACAAATGCATGCCAGAAAATGGTTTTCCATAGAACAGAAAGAGGTTTCACCATGCATTTCCATGCTGTTCCATGCGAAATCTAAACCCAGCACCATATCATTAGAGAACAGGTGGAGAGCTGTTTATATGCAAACCTCAAAATGTGCTAAAATAAACAAAAAGAAGTGAGCAAAGCAAAGCAGAGACACAAGGATTACAATCAAACAGAAAGCAAATTATAAACAGCAACCAAGAAATAAAAGCCCAGCACACGAGAGGTCTGGAAATTATAAATACATTAGAATTTATTCAGAAAAGCCTAGATCTGAGTCATACTACTTTTGAAAAAACACTTATTTCTACGAAAGATCTACAGCACAATGTTGATACCTATGTACCTGTTTAGTAGTACTAACATGCATCTTTATTTAGAAATATTATCTTTGCAATAAATGTCACACATACACGTTCTGTAGATTTTCCTTAACTTCTCCAACTCTATTTATCCCATAACATAGAAAATATTGTTTAAAGGAAAGAGGAAAATGGTATAAATATTACAGAAATCCATGCTGGATAACAGATCAAGGGCAATCCCAGTGGTCTTGTCATTTTAACCAGACAGATCAGTGCTTTGACAAACACACCATAGTAACTACTTTCCATTTCATTTTGCACAACGAACAAAGAGGACCTTTGTGCAGCTCTTGATTTACATCCTTTTCCATACGTTTTCCATGAGTGCCACCTCCAGCTTCCAACTTCACCCCTATCTGGTTTCCTTTGGACACTTTTGCAGACTTTTGGTATCTTTTTCTATTAAGCAAATAAGCACCTTGTCAGAGTATGAAAATGCCTCCTTTCCACATTTAAGTGAATGATACTAAAATGTCAGTGTTCATCTATTCCCTGTGAATATACACCATAGAGTGTTGGTATGTTGCACTCTGACATACTAACATGAAGCTGCACCCATCTACTCAGTGAATGATCTGTCAGTGCGAACTTAACAAAAAAGGGAATTTATTAGCAACTGAGCCCCTAACACAGTTTTTAATCTTCATGTGGCTATGCAACAGAGATGAATACAGCCTCTTCATGATATACTGAGTACTAGTCTGGCAGGTTAACAGGCGTGGGAAAAGTGATCAAGGAGTAGAAATGCTACTTATCAGAGGACATATTGAAGAAAAAGCTCATTTTTCACAAATTATGGGCTTTTTATTGCTGGTAATGCAGAGAAGATTAAAGTGAAGTCTATATTTTAGAAATGGGAAGACCAAATGATTTAAAACCCTTTTTATAATGACCTGCCTCAGAGTGAAGAATCAATTTCTTTTACAGGGAGAATCTGTTAATACCACAGGAGTGAGGAGCATAAGACAACAAGGAAAGGAAAGAATAGGTCAGATTCTTTCCTCTGTCTATATTTTGATATCACTAATTACAGAGGCTGCTGCCATTATCCCTAATGATTCTTTAAGCAAAGCAATGATTGAGAAAAAGAAATAAAAAACATTAAAAAGTATTATTAAAAGCAGTGTGCTTGCAGTGTTTTGCAAACTGCCTTTTTAACAAACTATAGGTGTTACATTTCTTGCAGAAATGTACCCCATTTAATTAGACAGATATTCTTCTGTAACACTGAAAATGATTCCCAATACAGTACTTTAAATCTCACTTTTCTAATGACAGTACAGACCAAAACTGTCAGTGCTCAAAGGTAGTTTATTTGATTCCTGTCTCAGCACTGGAGAGGCTGCAGTCCCATTTTTAAAGGTGCAACACTCTTCTTCACTAAAGCACCCTAAGTTTGACAACTAGCTGACTCTCCTGGGGGCATTACAGAAGACAGCTTCCAGAGTCAGTCATCACTGCAGCTTGCAGAGAATTCCTCAAGTTAGAGACGATCTTCCATCAAATATCAAAGTTTACCTCTGTCATACCTGCACCAGCAAGTTACTGTGGTTAGACATTGTGTCTTTTGAAACCAGTGAGTTCTTTGGGTGCCTTGCACCAGGTAGAATCCAATTGTGTTCATCCTGAAGACTCAGCAAACACCTAGTCACAAGTGAGGCATGCTAGACCTCTTCCCTTAATACAAAAGAGTATGTTGAACATGAGGAAAGTATACTACATGTTACTCATTGCCTAATCCCCTAAACTGTGTTTACTTCAGATTTTTCATTTTTTTTCATGCTAATCTAATTCCACTCTCTCTAATAATCAGTATTTTGTAACTGGTTTTGCATTACTCTGCACATCCATTGTTTAATGAATTTATACCAGCCTGAAGGGTAAATCAAACCTTATTAATGGAAGGTGACATGCAAAAAGCCTAGGTCAACAGACCCCTACTAACACCACCACAAAGGACACGTAACACTGGCCTCCCATGCAACAGCAATAAGTAACCAAATAGATTATTTCCACAGCATTATGGGCCTAAGCAGAAAGCCACTGTAATGCTAACAGCATCTTGGTCAGTTCTGATGTCCTTTATGTGAATTTGTTAAATTTTTTTGAAGACATGATTTTATATTAAATACTTTACAATAATTTTATGTAATTTCACTTTAATAAGAACATTAAGGGACTTATTAAATCCCTTCTTCAGCTTGCTGTATGAATCATAAGGCAGAACACCACCATCTAAAATTGTGTAAGGCAATGAAAAGACTCCTTTAGACAGCAAACGGCTGGTCTATCAAAAGGATATTTATCTCCTTGTGTTCAGTAAGTAAAGCAGGATTGCAGAGGCTCTTTCCACTCATAGCAAAGCTGCAGCAGATGCTTTACAGACACATGACACTCTGCAAGGTCACTTTTAACTTTACCACACAGTCACATCTCTTTCAGAACTCTAGAATAGCTGTTCAGTCACAACACTACAGTGACACTGAACATTAAAGACATAAAAACTTACATTTTGGTAGGCAAAACAAATTCATCTAAGGTGTATGTTTCCATTTATTTACTTCAGAGTCTGCATTTCTAAAAGTTCCATAAAATTAAAATTATTAAAATAAATCCAGAAAACTCAAAATGCCAATCATCAAGGTGTCACAAGCAACGTGCAAATGATTATTAGCTTATATCAACTAGTAAGTAAAGAGAGAATTTGTATGAAGATAAATTAATCAGGAATAAAGCTCCTAACAACATTCTGTTAGCACAGAAAACAACTTGGTGATTTAGAATAGACACTTATTTCATTCCAAGACTTGGGGAGTGTTTTGCAGGAAGTTTTGAGGTGATAAACAGAGGAAGACATTCACAGTGGACACTTTTGCAGAGGTGAGCAACCCCAGAGAGGATGCATTCAGCACCAGAGTGAGCACAAGGGAAACACAGCTTCCAGGATCCTCCACCCTGAATGGCCAGCACCACCAATGGAGCCCTAGGTCCTTGTCAGGCCTTGCCCAGGAGCCAGCAGCGCTGCTGATGTAACAACTCACGGGGGCCAGGAGGGATGGCACTGCCCCAAGCAGTGACACACCGCCCCTGGGAGGGTAAGTGACCCTGAGCTGGGAAGCGGTCCAGTGCCAGAGCCTGTCAGTGATATAGCTGTGTAAGAAGTATGCAGGTTGATGATCTGCTCTGCATGGCAGAGCTACAGGAAGAGGTGGAATGGCTAAGGAGCATAAGTGAATCTGAGGAGGAGATTGACTAGTGGACCCGTGCTCTAGCATCCCTGAGAAAGCAAGCCAGACACCTGAAACAAAAGCACTTCAGGATCCCCTACATTCTTGCCATAGGGCAGATGGAAGGAACCTAGGAGACAAGGGAGGTTGGAAACAGGTTACTTTCCCAGAGTAGATGGTGCATTACCCTCCAGCTATTGTCACCTTCCTAAGTACCCCTTTACAATAGATCCAAGGCCCCAGCACTTCAGGATCACGAAAGTGAGGAAGATCCTACAGGTCAGAAGAGTTCCCACAGAAAAGTCAGAGAACACCTCCTTTTATAACCAGCTGTACTAATAAAAAAAAAAAGAGTAGTGGCTGACGAGTCCACCCTAAGGGGAACAGAGGGCTCTGTATGCCAGCCTGACCAGACTCACAGGGGAGCCTGCTGCCTCCCTGGGGCAGGGTAAGGGACATCAGCAGAAAACTCTCTCATCTGGTACAGCCCTGCAATTACCATACTTTCTTAGCCTTTCAGGTAGGCAATGAGGAAATGTCTTCAAGAAGGCTGATGGGACTCAAGAAGGACTTCAGGGCCTTAGAGGAACTGGCTCAGGGATCAAGAGTCCAAGCTGGTTAAGGGAGACACACGTATGGTTTTGCTGTTCACAAACAGAAGGACGTATGGGTGATGTGATGGTTGGAGGCTGTCTTAGGCAAAGCGATCACAAAATGATTGAATTTTCAATCCTTGGAGAAGTCAGGAAGAAAGTCAGCAAATCCTCCACCTTAGACTTCCAGGGAAATATTTCTGTGGGAAATATTACTGAAGGACAAAGGGGCCCAGGAAAGCTGGACACTGTTCAAGAATGTACTCCTTAAGGCACAGGAGCAAGTGGTCCCCATATGCCAAAAATCAATCCAACAGGGAAGAGACCAGCCTGGCTGAACACAGAGATAGTGCTGGAGCTCAGGGGAAAAGGAGACTCTATCACCTGTGGAAGAAGGGACTGTCGTCCACAAAGAGCAGAAGAACATTGTTGGGTTATGCAGGGAGAAAGTTAGAAAGGCAAAGGCACAGCTGGAACTAAATCTGGCCACTGCCATTCAAGATAATAAAAAATACTTCTACAAATACATTAGCAATAAAAGGAGGGCCCAGGAGAACCTCCATCCTCTATGGATAGCGGGGGAAACCTAGTGACTGAGGATGAGAGAAAGGCTGAGGTAGTTCGTGCTGCCTTTGCCTCAGTCTTTAATAGTCCCAGCAGCCATTAACAGTCACAACAGGGTACTCAGTTCCCTGAGTTGGATGGCACAGATAGGAAGCTGTTTGAAGTCCCCATAATTCAAGAAGGAATGGTTAGTGATCTACTGCTGCACTTAGACGTACACAGGTCTATGAGGCCAGATGGGTCGCATCCAAGAGTGCTGAAGGAGCTGGCAGAGGAGCTTGCTAAGCCACTCTCCATCATCTATCAGCAGTCCTGGTCTGGTGGGCAGGTCCCAGAGGACCGGAACCTCCAGGCCTGTGAGCCTGAGCTCAGTGCCGGGGAAGGTCATGGGGCAGATGATTCTAAGTGAGATCACACAGCACAAGCAGGAAAATGGGAGGATCAGGCATAGTGAGTACGGGCTGACAAAGGGCAGGCCTTGCTTGACCAACCTGATCTCCTGCTACGACAGATCAATGAGGCAAAGGCTGTAGACATTGTCCCTTTGGAGTTTAATAAAGCATTCAACAGTGTCTCCTCCCACAGCTTTCTCCTGGGGGCACTGGCTGCTCATGGCCTGTATAGGGGTGTTCTTCACTGCGTTGGAAACTGGCTGAATGGCCGAGCCCGAAGAGTGGTGGTAAACGGTGTTGCATCCAGTTGGTGAGCGGTCACTAGTGGTGTCTCTCAGGGCTCGGTGTTAGGGCCAGTGTTGTTTAATATCTTCAGTGATGATCTGGATGAGGGGGTTGAGGGCACCCTCAGTCAGTTTGCTGACGACACCAAGTTGGGTGGGGCTGTTGATCTGCTGGAGGAGAGGAAGGCTCTACAGAGGGAGCTTGCCAGCTGGATCGAAGGGCTGTGGCCAGTGGTATGAGGTTCAACAAGGCAAAGTACCGGATCCTGCATTTGGGTCACAACAACCCCGTGGAATGCTCCAGGCCTGGGGAAGAGTGGCTGGAAAGCTGCTCCTGGAAAAGGACCCAGAGGTGCTAACTGATGGAGCTGAACATGAGCCAGCGTGTGCCCAGGCAGACAAGAAGGCCAATGGCATCCTGGCTTCTATCAGCAATAGTGTGGCCAGTAGGGCCAGGGCAGTGACTGTCCCCGCTAACGGGGAACTGGTGAGGCTGCACCTCGAATCCTGCATTCAGTTCTGGGCCCCTCACTACTGTACCTCCAGCACACTGAGGTGCTGGAGCAGGCCCAGAAAAGGGCTGCAAAGCTGGTGAAGGGCCTGGAGCAAAGTGTGATGAGAAACAGCTGAGGGAGCTTGGCGGGGCTTGAGTCCAGAGAAGAGAAGGCTCAGGGGGAACCTTCTCTCTCTCTACAAGTACCTGAAAGGAGGCTGGAGAGAGGTGGGGGTGGGTCTCTTCCCCTGTTTAAGTTTAGACCCACTGTCCCTTGTCCTATCGCTACGGTCCCTGATGAAGAGTCAGGGACTTGGATGCTCTTGTAGGCCTCCTCAGACACTAGAAGGCTGCTATGAGGTCTCCACACAGCCTTCTCTTCTCCACCTCCAATTGTCTCAGCCTGCCTTTGTATGGGGGGTGCTTCAGCCAACCCGTAGCTGTGCCTGGGATTGCTGTGACTCAGGTGTAGGACCCTGCCCTTTGCTTTATTGAACTGCACAAAGTTTTCCCAAGTATCTGCTGGGGGCCATGCCCTCGGCAGCAATGGTCGCAGCCACTGTAGGCTAAGCCTTGAACTCGTCCTTCTTTCTTCCAGCATGAGGATGGTCTGAGTTGCCAAGGAGGAGACCAGAGGGCTGGCGCCTTTTCTTGGGCCTTCAAGGACTGTGGGGACAAAGCAGGAGAGGTGAGCTGACAGCCCTGTGTCCCCTCCAGGCAGGGCGCATTGCACCCTGTGATGCCCAGGGCTGGGTGGGAGCCAGCTGGCAGGTGGCTCAACTGGCGGCTGCTGGTCAGGATCACACCCCTCCACAAACACACTCTCCCCATAGACGCACTGGCAGCAGAGCTCCCCTCACCCGGGGCAGTTCTGTGCCAGAGTCCTTTCTCCTCCCCACTGCCCTCACTCACCCTGTTTGATGTACTCCATCGTCCTGCTCTCGTCCTCATACTGTCTGATGCGCCCCTGGGGGACACAGTATGTTGGGGACCCCACTGCCTATCGGGGACCCCAGCAACCAGCCCGCCTGGCCACACAGCTCCCCAGGGATGCTGGCCACACACTCCTGGGGTGCTGTGTCAAGGAGGGGATGAGCCTCCTGCCAGACCAACATGTGCAGGCAGGAGTGGCTGAGAGGGGGCCAATGTATGCTTCACAGGTCCTGTGCTGAGATGCAGGGATCCTGTCAGAGGGAGGGACCCGGGACTCATGGCTCACCGATGAACGTGACAGCGTCCTGCCTCATGATCTCCTGTGGGCTCTGCAGGTAGACGTCACTCTGGTGCAGAAAGTCCTTGGTCTTCCTCCTCTTCCTCTCCAGCTGGAGAGAGAAGGGTGCAGGGATGGTGCAGAGCTGCCCCCGGGTTAGGCTGTTCCTCCATCCAGGGCCACCCTTCTTCCCCTCAGCAGGACATTCCCAGCTCTCCAGCATGTGGCCTTTGGGTTCATAGGGAGCACAGGGCTCCCCACTGATGCTGAGGTGCCACTCTGCTGGCAGGGTCCCACTTGGGACCCTGGAGATGAGGACAGCCTGGAACAGCCTGCTCCAGGAAGGCGCATACAGCTGCGGGACACAGCCCTGCATCCTCCCCGCTGGGCATGGGGCAGGGCTCTCCCGGTGCAGATCCCAACAGCGCTGGGGATCTGCTCACCAGGCACTTGCTGATCTCCCAAGGTTCCACAGTCAGGGCCAGCTCTGTCAGTTCCTGCCACTTCAAGAACAAGCCAAAGAAGTAGAGGGCTTCCTGGGCTGCCTGGGAAGAGGAAGAGATGCCATCACCAGCCCTGGAGGCATTGCACCCTGTGTCCTCCCTCTTAGCAGGGCTCAGATCCTGTCCCGATCTCTGCAGGGAAGATGCGTGAGTTGGGCACTGGTGCTGCTGGGCACAGGCTCAGCCCCACAGGGGAAGGTAAGGCCAGCCACCCTCTCTGCCTGGCAGCCCCCTGGGACTGCAAGCTTTTGGCCTTGGTGGCCCTAGGCTGTTGTGGAGCAATAGCCTTGTCTCTGGGGTTGCATGGCCACATGCCCTGTGGCAGGGGCTGTGTGGAGGCAGCTGGGTGGGAAAGGGACCCACTACCCTCTTCATCTGGGCAGCAGGAGGAGAAAGGCAGCAGTGGGCAAAGGGGAGCTCTGCCTGGTCCAAAGGCCTCAACAAGCTAGATTTCATGGTGATACACGTTTGAAGGCTCCAGTGTCACCAGTGCCCACAGGACAGACCTGGCTGGGAATCCCACCTTGGCTAAATTCTCTTACTGGTCGTGCAGGTGAAAGATCAGCAGCAGCAGGCTCTCCCACACCTCCTTCTTCATCTTCTTCTTTTCAGCACCCATCACAAGCTCCATCACATATTGGAAGTACATGGACAGCTCCCTCACAGTGTCTGACTCCTTTGGGAGAAGGACCTCAGCCCCAAGCCCATAGCGAGCAGGGGGCTGATGTGTAGGTGGATGTCCCCAGAACAGCCTCAGCAGCCCTGCTCGAAAAGTGACCAAGCTGCAGCATGCAGCACCTCTGCCCAGCAGGGCTGGGACACAGCAGAAGACCATTGGTGGGCTCAGGTCAAGGCAGGCTGGGGCTCAGCAGCCCCACTGCAATCCTGCCACCCCCAACTCCTGCAGCAGGAAGGCCAAGCCAGGTTTAGCCCATGTGGGGAGAGGAAGGGACACAGCACAGAGCCACCGAGGGCAGTGATGGGGCCTGAGGGCTGAGTGGCAAAACTCCCCCTTGCAGAGCATGGGGCTGGGGTGGGAGATGTGAACAGAGGTACCCGGTGCAGGGGACACAGGGCTCTCTCCCAAGCCTTACATTGTCAAAGAGCAGCTGGAGCTTGCAAGCAATGGCAAGGATGCTGAGACGAAGCATCTTCCCCTCCAGCAGCTGGAGTAAGTTGCTGAGCCCCGGTATGGCCAGGCAGATGGCACTATCAGTATCCTTCAGGCATGCCGTAACATTTGGCAGCAGGGTAAGGATTTTCCTTGCATGTGTGAAACATGCCACCTCATTTTTGTAACACAGAGACCAACAGCAAGAGTGAAAACCCTCTCTGCAAACACCGGCCTGCCCACTGGCTTCTCAGCAGGCAGCACAGGTTATGAGGGCAAGCATGAGCCCAGCAGACTGGGCTCACCAGCATGACCAGCGGAAGCACAGGGCACAGAGAGGAAGGATAGACAGCACAGGCTCCTCGCCATCCCCTCGACTGCATCTTCTCCACCGGAGCTCCTGGGCAGGCTAGGTGCATGGCATTACCTGGAAAGCTGTCAGAGGTGCTGCAGCCCCTGCTGTGAGTGCTGCATTTTACCCCAGGGCTCAGCACCCCACGGCCAGGCTCTGCAGACCCCATGCTTGGGCTGCTGGTTTTGCTGCCATCACCCCTGCCAGGACGTGCCAGCAATGGGAGCCCCTTCTCTGCAGTGCTACTGCCTCTCTTCTTGCAGGGCACAGCCATGGAGCACTGGACTGGGCAGACACAGAGCTGGTACTTCTCCAAGTGCCCAGAAACCCTAAAGTCAGCATCTTACACAGCAGCACCACTGCATCCTGTGCTGCTGCCCCAGTGACCTCTGCGCACCATGTCGGTCCTCTTGGGGAGTGCAAAGAGAGACTTAAGCACCAGTCCAGACATCCCCACGTGCTGGCTCTGCAGGTACATGGGGAAGATGTCCATGGCATAGTTCAGAGTACCACCGAGGTCGGTGCGGTTCAGCATCTGAAACACACAGGAGGAGCTGGTGAGGTGCAGTGCTGGCTCCAGCCATCAACTCAAGGCAAGGATGCTGGGGCAAGAGTAAGCTCAGACAGAGGTGGCAGGCACTGCAGACAGCCCCTGTGACCCACAGCACACTGCACTGGTTGGTTGTCTGCTTCTCCACAGTTACCAGCCAAATCCCACCTACCACCCAGCTCCCCCTGCAGGACAGTGCTGGGCATGAGACAGCCGAGCATCAGCGGGAGCCTGGGACGATGGGGTCGGCCTCACCTCAGTCAACAAGACCATGGGGATCATCTCCCACGTGGGGTCCTCCACAGTAAGGAGCTTCACCAGTTGGTCGAACAGTATGGAGCACAGGCATCTCGGGGTCTTCATCGTCTCTCTGGCAGAGGGAAGGAGGTAGTGTCAAGCCTGAGCCGGGCAGGCTCATCTCCCAGGGATTTGCACCAGTTTGCTGCACTTTTCTCTGAGCAACAGGGATCCCCCACCATTAGCCCCAAGGGAGTGGGTGCTGTGGGGTGCCTGGTTCCCGAGGAGCAGGGAGAAGGGGCTCTCACCTGGCCACAATGCACACTCCCTTGAGGTGGTGTTGGACAAGAAGCATGTCGTACCAGTCACCATTCTCATCGATGGCCAGGTCCTTGCTCTCAAGGCCCATGTTGCAGAGCAGCATTCTCGTGGACTATACTGCTGACCTGCACAATGAGAGATGCTCAACTCCCAAAGGGACCCCTGGCTTGGCTCAGGGTGTCCAGGCGGGATGAGAGGACAGGGATGGAGCACCTGATGGGAGTGAGCTGATCCGGCTGGTACTCCTTCCAGAAGATGAGCACTTTGTTGTTCGTCAGTTCTATTGTGAATGACACTTGGCACAGCAGCGTCAGGAAAAGCTCGGGGTAAACCTTCTCCACCTCCCTTGGGCACAGGGACTGCTGGACAATCTCGTGTATCATCCTGGCTGCCTGCAGAAGACACGCAAACACTGAGACATCCTCTCACCCTTGGGGAGGTCAGGGCTCGGGGTGGGCAGGGAAGAGGAGGTGGGGCTCTGCACAGCTGAGAGCAGACCTGGGGGACAGCAAGGCCTCATTGAGCAACTCATGGCCAGGGACAGGATGCATGGGTTGTCCATGGTGGCAACGTAGATCTTGCACAGCAACTGGCTCATCAGTGTGCTGAGCAGCTCCCTCAGCACCTTCCCTGCAGCCCTGGGCTCAGAGAGCATTGCCTTCCACATGGCCATGGCTACACTGCAGGGACGCAGGGCTCTGTCAGAGGGGACATCGGAGGATGGCCACACTGAAGGACTTCAGGAGGGCCCTGGGGCCCCTGCATCAGGGTGAAAGGAACCCCAAAGGCTCATGGGCTCCATACCTGCTGCATGTCAGGGAGCACTGCAGCACTCTGGCCACCACCCCTCTGGGTTGTTTGTGTGTCAGAGACAGCAGGGCCCTGTTCAGGCTGTTGAGGGCTGTTTCTGTGCTGATGGAGGACAGGTTTTTGTAGATGGCCCATGTGATGTTCAGCACCTGCAAGGGACACACGGGTGGCAGTGGGGAGTGATGTCACCAGGGTGAGCATGGCTGTTTCCCCAGCACCACCTGGGTGCTGCTTCCATTCCCTATGTGATATGTCAGCTTGAGATAGTGTCAGTGCTGGCCAGGCACACAGCCAGGACAAGAATAGTCCCTGGTGGGTTGGTGCATCAGCCGTGCCACCGCAGGCTGCTCACCTGGTCTGGCTGGAAGTCACTGTCTGACACAAGGACATCCACCATGTGGGCAGCCACACTGCTGCTGTAGACCTCTGGGGTTGTCAAGGTCTTCATGGCCAGGAGGATGATATCTGCCCTCTCAGAGGGCTGGAGGTACTTTGTGAACATCTGTGGGATGAAGGAGAGGAGGTTTGTCACCTCAAGGGTCACCCAGAGCATCCTGGCTGCGCAGCAAGAGCAGGATGTAGAGGAAGGCTGTGCTGGGAGGTGAGCAGCAGAGGGACTCAGGGTCCTGTGGGGAACCAGAGCTCTCTGGGGCCTCTGCCTGGCCCCTGCTCAGAAACAGCACGAGCTCGGTCACTCCCACACACTGGGTGTCCCTTCACTCATGCTGAGACCCAGCCAGAAGCCAAGGGCACTTCTTACCAAGAGCATCTGTCTGTTGTGTCTGGTTTTTAAAAGCCACCACGTGTGCCTCTGCTGCCAACTCTTCCGGAGCTGCCACTGCCTTCTCTCCAGCAGCCTGGGGTACCTGCCTGGGGACCAGCAAAATCTGGGTGCTCAGAGAGAGGCTGCAGAGCTGGAGATGCAGCTAAGAGTGGTGGGCTGAAAGTCCCTGGGAAACAGAGGCCTGGACCCACACAGGGCCAGAAAGCAGATCCCTAGGGAAGGTCCAGGGCTAGTGCAAGTGTGGGCAAGAGGAAATGGCTCTTCAGGCTGCAGGCAGGCAGGTTGGATCTGGCTTTTTCTTGCCAACGAACATGGCCCCTGGCTACCTATGCCTGGGGAAACCCAGCCTCATAAGGCTTCTCTTACTTGTCTGCTGCAGGATGAAGTTGTGCATATGAAAGAGAGCTTCTGCAGCCTCATGGTGGGTCCCACAGACCTCACAGGTGCAGCAGAGAATGAGGTGCACCACCAGCTTCCCCATCACTAGAGTCTTCCAGCACTGATGTCGGAGCACTGGGGCTTGCATACAGGAGGAGCAGAACTGGAAGATGGGCACAAGGACACCTGGGCACACGGAGAGCTTCAGCTGCTCTCAGAACAGCCAGGCAGCAGCCCAAAGCAGGGCAGGGATGCTGGCCCCAGGCTGCTGCCTGTGCCCTGGGAAAGAGCAAGGACAGGACAGGGCAGGGCAGAGCCCCTGCTCCTGAGCTCCTGTTGTGTGCTGCTGGGGCTCAGGGGCATGGGGCTGGGGCACTGGGGCTACCCAGACCAGGAGCTCATTACCTGTGGCATGGGGTAGGTGCTGATGAAGCTGGCCAGCTGGGTAATCCGTGCCACGGCCCTCTCCTGCACCTCGGCAGCCTGGGAACTGGTGAAGGGCTCCTGGAGCTGGGAGGAGAAAAGCTGCTGGTGTGCTAGGAAGTTGGTGTGTGTGGCACAGCACTGCACCTTGGCAGTGCCTGACATGGGGCATGTGCTCTTGCCCCTCGCAGCAACAGGCTGTGGCAAGGCAGGTCCCCACATCCCACTGCCGCTACTGCCCTTCTGCTGTGCATTCACTCCCCATCAGAAAAGGTCCCGCCCTCCACCCGCTGCACCTGAGGACCCCGAGGCTTTGGGGTGACCCCTCCCTGGGGACCTGTGGTGGGGCTCTGGAATATGGCCTGTGAAGCCAGAGGGGGAGAGCCCTGGGGCTGGTTTCCCCTTTCCAGACAGGCAGCTCTGTCTGCAGTGTTGCACAGGACAGGCTGTGGGCAATGACCAGGGTGCACTGGGGCAGGAGAAGGGGCACTGCTCAAGCCAGAGGTGGCTGCCCAGGGGGATCCTGTGCCACGGCCAGACCTTGAAGATGTTCTGCAGCTCCTGGGTGATGGGGGTGCTGGCACTGCACACCAGCACCTGCAACATGCTGTCCATTGCCAACAGGGTCTGCGAGGGAACAGGGTCTCGATGGCAGCCCTGGCAGCCTGGGGGAGCAGCACAGCCATGGCTCTGCGCTGACCAGGAAGGGGCCTTGGGACAGGGAACTCCCTGTGCCTCACACCATGGCATACCTTGCAGCAGAGCCAAACACTGGGGCCGCAGCTGACCTGCGGAGGCAGGTGGAAGATGCTGCGGAAGCAGGCTTCCAAGAGGCCTTTTTCTCGTGCAGAAACATCCCTGCTGTGCTGCAGGGACATGGAAGAGCTCTTTGTAGCTGGCAAGGAGGACACAGACCCAGCTGGTGGAACCTGTGCTGATTCCCGCGTTACAGGGGCCATCTCAACCCCTCCTGATGCTGACACTGGCCTTTGGAAGTAAAACCCTGTGCCACCCCCTGCCCTGCTGTGTGCCCTCTCTCAATGCCAGGGCTGTGGGTGCTCCCAGGATGGGGCTGCTGGGGCACTGGGCACCAAGGGTGCTGACGTGGGGCTGGGCAGGTACCTCATGGCGGTGATGGTCAGCATGACTTGCTGCTGCACCATGGCATCCAGGCGGTCAACAGGCTCCTCTTGCAGCAGCACCTGAGAAGCACAACAGTGTGGATGGATCAGGACAGGGCAGCTCCTTCATCCAGCAATAGCTCTTGAGGCTGTCAGAGCACATCCCGGTACCTCCAGCCATTACCAGTGGTCCCAGCCCTGTAGCATGAAGGGCTGTGCCCATCACATAGCACAGGCTGGCCAAGGGGCCTGCAGACTTGGTCCCCCAGCCCCAGCTCCTGCCAGGCCATGCATTCACTGATGCATGTGGTAATTTGGGCAGATAAGGCCATGCACTCAGGAAGCGGTCTCTGAGGGTTATGGTGCTCATCTGGGGAGAAATCCTCTGACTCATTTTACCCTTTTATGGAAATCCATTAGTTAAAGATGTTGGAATGTGTGTTTAGTCTTTCCATTTAACTACATGTGCTTGTCTGGTCTAATTTATGACCCTGAGAGGCTCCTCGAGTTGTTTTGTTTTGCAGCCATGTACCTGGGGATGTTGTGCTCCCCCTAATAAAGGTGGTCCCACTTTTACAGTTGCCAGCGCTATCAGTGTTGGGTCAGTGATGCATCAGTGATGGCCCCTGCCGGGGACCCTACCCACCTCACTCCTGGAAACACGGCCCTGTTGGTAGAGCCCTGGGAGGCATGGCTGGGCTCGAGCAGGTGGGAGCTGTAAGGAGCAGGCAGGAGCAGGTTGGATTGGGCAGCCACCCACTGCAGGGCTGGGGAAGGCATCCAATTACAATTCGTACTCCAGTGTTCCACTTTGTCATATACCTTTGTAGCCATGAGGTCCTCCAGCACAAGTGGAAGGAGAAAATATTAAGCCAGAAACAAGAAAAAGTTACTAGGTGCTTAGGAATTATTTGTGGAAATAATATACTCGTGGTAAAATCAATTACCAAAATGTCACTAATTTAGTGTTTTCTCTAGGCAATAAGACATGCCATGGCTGAAGCTCTGTAATGGAGCTGCAGCCAAGATGCACAGAAAAGAAATTATTTTGAAATACAATTTAATTTTTCCTTATGAGCTTTCATGCTCCTCAACGATCTATCATAAGCAAATATTACACCCAAAACTATAATATATTATTGAGGATTTCACAGCCAGCCACAGTGGAGAAGCAGGGGATGCAAACAGTCTTGAACTGTCACTGCACCTTAACTTATTTTTTTTATTCTGCTTCATCTGCTAGGAGCACAAGACCCTCAACAATGAAAACCAGCAGACTTACATTGACTTCAAGAAAAAATTTACTATCTACGTTTGCTGTGGATGTGGCGTGAAGCATACTATGACAGCAGTGAGAGGAAGAAGTTTTCCATGAAGAACAGGTGATTAAACTGAATAATGAACTAAGAGGGCTTGCATTCTCTTCCTGTTTTGCCCTTTGTACACCTGAAGCCACCACACAGCTACACACCTCTGGGTGACATTTGATATCAGAAATGTTTCCCGGTCACAGCATAATATCATATATAATCTTTCTGCCAATTTACAGTCTATTTTCCTGTGACTAGCTAAGATAGAAATAAATGTATAATTAATATATACATAATCTGTCACCTACCCTTTGAAGACAAGCCAGAATGACTCTGATAGCAAAGAATTCAGATAATGAAAGAAAGAAATTTCTTGTGGATGATCTGCTACTGGTTTTAGTTATTCTGCGGACTCACCAAGTATTTCTTTCTGGGCTGCCACGTGTCTTACGAGTACTAGTTCTGCTCCAAATTTTAAGAAAGAACACAATCAATGACAGACAAAAAAATAAGGGAGAAGTATGTAAAGAAATTTTAACAAGGCAATGCAAAGAACACTTGTAAAGTTGGGAGTGTGGGAAGAAAAAGAAGAAAGATTCAGTCAGTATAGCAGAGCTTATGTATTAAGTGTTGTAGCTTTGTCGATTCCCCAAAGTGTAGAAAGCTCTCTGTGTGTATATAGCACTTTAAAAATCACAAAAGGAAATAGGAAATGAATTATATGTACTTGTTTTCTTAGATTTCTTATTAAGAGCAATAAATGCTGCTAACAGAGCTCTTCTCAATGTTTCAAAATGAACAAATAACACTCTTGCCAACATTTTTTTTAGGGCGTCTGTTTCCTGACTTTTAAATGCTTTCCTGAAAAACGTCTTCAAGCTTTTTTCCCACCGAATGTTTTACAATTTTTCCTTCTTAAATTTCACCAGACTTGTAAATCACACCAAATCTCACTGATTTGATAGCTGCTTTTACATGGCCCAGTGGAACACTGTGTTAGCATCACTCTTTCTGGGAGGAGAGTTCATTAGTGAGCCCTCCCTCCTCTGCTTCTGCAGCAAGGTGATGTGATTAGCAGGAGCAGAGAGGAAGCTGTTGGCAGGTGGCTGGAGAGAGATGTAAGGTGCCACTTGGCTTTCTTAGTTTGTGACCTTCATTCATACAACAGTGAAAAACAAAACCACGTCTTTGACACAGTATAATTAAGACCCTTGCATTTTACCAGGTCAGGGAAAGAGGCAAAAGAACAATACTTGTTCTGCAGCCCCAGTAATTAGTCCTGGAGGATTTCTCCAACTGCTACTGTCAGCAAGGAGAGCCTAGAAAAGAGCCACCACTCTTCCTGTACATGCCAACTGAGGAGCCTGCTTCCTGCTTGAAATTCAAATGAGAGCAGCTCTGACCTTTACTGTCACATTTTTTATTTCATAGACAGTTTACAAGGCCTCTCCACCATGCAGGTCATGTTTTAGTTTAAACAGAAATATTCTTGTAGGTGTTAGATGCTAGTTAATGATTACACTGAAATCATTCTAATTAGGCTCTGTTGTTACGTGCTGCCCTTTGGGGGCTGCTGCTGTTGTCGCATAAAGTATTTTGTAGAAAAATAATAGGCCTGAGATCTTCTATACCCTATTTTTTTTTCTTTTTACATTATTGATCTATTCTGTATTTGATCATCATCAGTAGTATGCAAAACTTTCAGCAATGGCTCCTCCCCACCACCCCTGTGCTCAAAAAATGGTGGGGAAGCAGGAAAACTTAAGAGCAGCATGACATTTCTGAATTTTATTAACTATGATCTGAGGAGGGAAATGTGCTTTCTGTTCATTTCCTAGCTCACTGTCCTGCCATTCGCTTAAGAAATTTGGTTCATAGTCCAGCCAGGGGAGGTTTGCAGACAGGAGAGGCACTGGTATGCTTCATGTACTAGTGGGATTACTAGTGTTAGAGAAAGCAGGAGGGAATTTGGGTCTACTGAAGAATTGAAAAACAGGACAAAGAAGAGTACAGCAAGCAGTGAGTGAAGAAATGCAAATGTATTAGGGAAGGTTTCACTTCAACCTTTTACATTTGGCAAGGGACATTAATGTCATACGTTGGAGTGCTAGAAGGGAATCTCAGCAGTTTTTTTCTTTCTCAAACATGTCCTCTTTGAAAGACGTCATGCAAATGCCACTCATTTCTGTATAGCTTACATTTTTAAAACATGAAGTGGTTTTGGATTGGGGAAAAAAAGTCCCAGGGTCTGGATTGCAGAAACTCAAATCACTGTGTTACAAACAGTGACACTCGAGCTTCAGGAAGCCCGAAATTAGTCAGTCTGAAAAATTCAGATAAATTCTTTGAAGATCTTAGAAGCCCTTTAAATGCAAGCAAAATAAAAAATAAAAAAAAAAAGTTATTTCCTTAACCATTGTTTCCTCTATCTTTATTTCTGAAATGGTGTTTTTTTGTGACAGATGGCTGAGGTTATAAGCAAAATTTTGCTAGTTGAAGCTCTTGAAATGTAGAGTTTTGTCTGTTTTGTCTACTAGCAGTGATATCTACCGCAATGTTATCAGGACAAATTCTGCAGTATTTGTATAGCAGTAAATCCATAATCACTGTATTCATGGGAATTAATTTCCAATTTGCACTCTAGATATAGGGTAGAATTGCTCCATCACCTGCAAGTATCACTACTATCAACATACAGCCACGGCAATATATTACTAAATGAAGCACTGCCTAAATGAAGCATCAATAATTCAATTCCCATTTATAAGAACAGAAAATTATTCATGCCATCAACCCTCACCATCAATAACAGAAGTAAACCTATCTCATTGTCCAATTGCAATGTGTGCAAACAGAACAGCCCATTGTTGACAATAAATGTTTGATAAGTGAAAAAACAGGAAGGATAAACCAATGATGTGCGGAGTGGCTGCTTTATAGCTACCACAAGAATTGACCCAGATGGCAATGGTTTACCCTGCGTATACCTCAACTTACTTTGCTTTCGTCTCAACAAGAAGCTGATCCCAGCTTGGCTGGATGTCAACCATGGATGTAAACCATCTGTTCTCTTCCTGTCATTGTTTATAGTATTAAGTCAGGCTAAATACCCAAGTTCCTAGCAATTTCTGTAATTCCCATATTGTTGGTTTTTAAATTAGCAACCAAGTGATAACTGTAGGGATCAATTAACAATATACAAATAACAAAATATTTACTTCCTAAGGATGCTTGAGCATTCTGTAATTTTCCCTATGTTCAGGAAAAGCTATGCTGATTTCAGTGTAGACCCAGCTTTCTGGTTACTGGTGAAATCTAATCATTCCTATGCAGTCGAGTTTGACTGAACGTAGTATATTTTATGTACCTAGTATAAGACTTAGCAAGAAATTAGGAGTCGGCTCTTGGAAGCAGCAGCCAATGCTGGAATCAGATGTGCAGGATCTAAGAGACAGCTCCCCTCCCACTTCAAAGATGTTTTAAGTTCAGTCATTTTCACCTGAATATTCACTACAGGTCCACTCAGAAGACAACGGTTCCTAGCAACATAGCACAATTTATTACTGAACTAAAATCACCTGGATGCTGTTCAGGTTATACTCTGGTAAGATGCACAACCAGCATACCTCTCCAGGACAGGAGTCAACTCTTTTACACCAGGCAATAGCAAGTCTCCAGCGAGATCAAAGAGCATCATTCATATGGCTGAACTGCAGTATAGCCTAAGGGAAGCCAGGCTTGCTGCTAGGGCATGACACCACCCTTTGCCTCCAAAGCCTCAGAAATGGCACAAGTGCCTTGCAACAAAAGCATCCAAATCTGTAAAACTGTCTGGAAGTCCAAAAGACAAGCCAGTATTGCTTCATTTCACAGATGTCAAGAGTGCTTTGCAAAAGGGAGAGGACAAGAAAAAGGTGTCACTGGTAAAAGAGCTGAGAAAACAAAAAAGGGATTTCTAGTATTCATTTTGCAGGCAATAAAGTGGTTCTGTTTCCAAAGGAACAGTGCAAGATTAGTATTTGACTGCACCATATGGCCTAGGTAACTCTTATAGAAGAGGTCTGCCTGACCCAGTGAAATCTGGGACTGCAGTCTGCACTGTGAAAATAGCTGGGAGCCTTTATCGTAACAGACCTTAGGTATGTGTGTGTACTGTCCACCAAACACATACTCTGGATGGTGTTATTGTGCTGATAAAATTGTTTACTGAAAGAACAAACCAAACATTTTTAAACATTTAAACACAATTCATTTATGAAATATTCATCTGTCTAAAAAAAAATCCATTACAAAATAGTAAATAAAATAAAAACAAATAATTGAATGCAAATAAAACAACAAATGATAAAAGCAAAATAAAAAAGCACAAGTTCCAGGTTGTCTCTGCAGAATTACACATCAGTGGGGGTAAAAAAGGAAAATATACACAGACTACCACACCTATGGCATTACACTCACCAGCACAAAAAGCAAAACAGCCCACAGGCACTAATACTTGTTGACCACCACCTTACTAGCCTGACCGAGCAGTGCATGTTGCTTTTGTAGAAGTTAGTGTTAGGTGCAAGCCTTTCTGGGGGAAATCAGTAAGTCCTGAGGCTAATTGACAAATATTTCGCTTGCGTAGTAATGCTACTAGAATGTCTCAGACAGCTCCAGTACAGCTACTCACTTTGATGGTCACAGTCTGATAAGGAGAGCTAGCTGCACAGTAAGTTTAATTTTCTTTCTTCTTACCCACAGCTTCTGGACTCTTTTTCATTAGCAGCTTCTTTCAAGTTTGTCTTAAAAACTTAGTGATGAGAATAAGAGTGTTTGCAGCCCACTCAGATCATTCCTGAGAAATAGTGATTGAGGCACAGTGAGGGGAGCAAGGGATGAAAAGGAGACATTAGTTGGGGACTAGAAGGTAAAATACTTTATAACAAGAATAAATTGAATGTTTATATTTCTATAATGCTCATACTAAGTTTGTTGGCTGCAAATATTTTTAAGAGCAATAGGAATATACACTGGACTCTTCAACGGAAATTAGGAGCGGATTGGATGAGCTGACACTAAAGGATGAGCAAACCACCCAGTCAAGCCCATACGGCATCATTAACAAAAAGTGCAAAATGCTAAAGAGAAAAAATGTAATCAAGAATGTGAAAAAAATACTCAAACCACTAGAAAGAAAAGAAAATACAGGCAAGAACATAGTACAAGTACTCTATCACAATTCTGTTGATGCAATTACATGAGTTGGTAGAAAACAGTGGTGCCCTTTCACAGCTTGCACAAACCCTAGTGCTCTACATCTATCCTGTGTAGATGTGGCATTGATGGAAGGGGCCAGACATTTCCAGATTAATAGCAGAAGGCACTGGGCATGTTGGGTATCTATCAAATGACAACCCTGCTATTATTGAATCTGCTGGGTATGAAGGGCTACCTGTTTAAAATTAATATTTTAAGATACTCAGCCTTATGCAAGGAAATGTGCTTCTACGTCTTTAACAAGATTGTTCACTAGGATATCTCTTTTCCATATTTGTTTCCCCACAAAATAAATACAGACCATGATAATTTGTTAAGAAATATGCAATAAAATCTCTGATATTTTCCAGCACTTACCATCTGAAGAATCACATAATCATGCAATTTTTAACTTTGTTTAAAGTCTTGACAGGAAGCTACATGCCTAAATTAAAAATAAAAAAAAAAAAAAATTCTTTGATTCTCTCTCTTTTTTTACTCTTCCTTCTGTCATTCATTATCAATCTTTGCCAAATGTAGGTTATTGCTAATCTCTCTCGTTAGCACCAATTTTCTTCTGCTCAAGCCTGTCCTACCCACCAACTCATTGTATATCTCTCTTTCTTCCCACTCCTGACAAAGACAAGCACTGACTTAGACAGCCTTGGCAAGTTGCTAATGGTGCGGATTAGTGTGTTCTGCCTTCAGTGAAATCAGGTTCTCTGCCCTTTGGGGATAGCACAGCCATCAGGTTTAATTTCATTTTCTGATATTTTAGCAGTCATGTCAGGACTCCTGCAGACAACTGAGAATGAAACGCCTTTTTGACAACAGTCTTCGGCACATTCCAGGAAAGAATATGTATATCATTTTATAGCAGAGAGAGGAAGTCTGAGGCTATCAAACATCTAGACAATATGACTAAATCAAACATCAAGGAGACGGATCTCAAATATAACTGGATATGCACTTGATATACTTCAGTATTTCCTTTTATTATTTCTCATTTTGGCCACATTCTAATGGGGCCATTTACACAGTGCATTTGTCCAGAAGTGAGATTGGTATTCTTTTCTCTTTCTAAAATGTAAATGCATAGTAAAGCTAAAGGAAATTAATTACATCACCTCAAAAACAACTACTAAAAAAAAAAAAAAGAGAAAAAAAAAGAAATTCTTATAAATTATTGGCCTATTTCCATGTCAGTTAGTTTTGTAAGTCCACCTACACATCTCAGAGATACGATGCAGCATAAACAAAAGAACTACCTGTGCTTCATTTCAAAACTGGTCAGATTAACATTCTTTTATTTTCTCTTTCTATCAGAAAATGACTTACACTTCAGAATATGCACAGACTGGGGAATAAGGAAGATGATGTAGAGAAGGGTCTAAGCTGCTGAAGAAAAAAAAATTATAAATACCTTTTTCCCAAGTGGGTGAATAGTTTCTATTTTATCCTGTGTCTAATACGGATTCAGTGTTTTCTGGATAAACAATAATATGCCAAAACAATTGCACTATTTAGCATAAGCAGTGAGAATTCTTCCTTTGAAAATGGATTGAGATTCTTAAATGAATTTTTTTGTCTCAGAAAATCACTGCACTCTTTCCCCTGAAATGCACATTCACACGGTTTTGTCCCACAGCTTCATGAATTTCCTCCCCAGTCACAACACACTATTAAAATTAACTAATAAAAAGCAGATGTACGATCATTACCTGTAATGAGTACTTTCAACACTTGCTACCCAGTAGCACCTGATGAAAACATGCAAAATAGACTGTGACACAAAATTACATGGAAGTGGTAGTACTAATCAGTTTCTGGACTTCTGCATCAAGTGAACCATTGATTTTAATGGACTGATTTAATAGGCTTGCAAACCAAATGCACTGAAGCAGAGGCAAAGCACTCGATGTCAGTAAACTTTGGATCAGACTCTGTATAAATAAGACTGGGAGCCTCGAGTCTGCAGAAGAGAATGCTTTTGGAGATGTCCACCCAACGAAAAGCCTGCATAACTGCCTTTCTTGGATTTTCAGGAGGAAAAAAAAAATCAAAATCAAGAAGCCAGATAAAAAAAAAAAAAAAAGTCATATTTGATCATACAAATACACCCAATCACTGTACATGAATGATCCTAGCACAACACTCCCTGGAAGAAAGTCTCATGGAACTTGACAGCACTAAAAGCCAAAGGTTTAACTGACAAACAGATTTCTGTTCAGTGAATTTTTACATCTCCTAGGAATACCAATGTTAGGAAATATTACAAAAAAAAAAAAAAAAAAAAAAAAAGAATTAAATATTTGCTAAGTCAGGCTCTTCCCTTCATGATTTTCAAAGTTTCCACTGACCAACACAGTGCTTTAGTGGTGTGATAGCTGAACCCAGGATGTGGGTGAATTGGGAGATCGCTGTTAGTGGTTATGCTCTGCACCTGTGAAATGTGGAGGCCCAGTTCGCTGCTAAAATTTTCATTTCTTGGAGTGACAGGCTGTGCAGGTTGTACTGCAAGAGATCCTAGATTTGGAGGGTCATATCTGCTGTGATATGTATTTCCCTGCTGACAGCAACGGGGGGAAGGCTGCGGTGAGGTGTTGGAGTGTCCCCTGGCACAAAAATTTGATGCCCAATTAGGTTTAGAAATAGTGACAGAGAGTTGATGCCCAATTAGGTTTAGATAAAGCTCTTCTCTGTAAACCTCAATTACCTGTGATGCCTTATGACATTCAGCATTTACAAAGTATAATTACACAATAGTGTCTGACATTTAACGTCTATGGCTAATTTAAAAGACTTCTGCTTCAAAAGGGCTGCTCATGAGCAACAGTAATCACTTCAATTAGCTTGGCACCATTACAATGTAACAAGACCATTTGACTGCCTATTAGAACCAGCCAAGCTCTTCAAGTGTGTTAATTTAGCAGTCATTGCTAATTTCTGGGCTTTGCTGCATTTGCATAGGAAAACATAGCCCTGTTAGCCAGAAAGGGAGTTTCACTCCTGCAGCAGCTTCCTATTCATAGTGAGGTCTTTATGGTGGTGTTGTTTTCAGCCAGAAACATATTTCAAACAGTGAACTATTGAGAGAAGGAGGTTTTTGTTTCATCAAGGGAGTTTTTCAGATCTGGGTCGAAATTATTAATACAGCTTTTGTACCATTTCTTAAGCTGCTCAACACAAAACAGATTCCTAATATTAAAAAAAAAAAAAAAAAAAAAAAAAAGAGAGAGAGAAAGATTCTCCATCCTTACCATGTCTCCTTTATGCAGAACTAAAGAATTTCTTCTGGAGGACTATCAGATACCACGTTTTCCCTCATTGAATCCTCTGTAAAAATTACTGGAAAGTCAAGATCTTCGCTGTGGTTTATGGGAACCAGGAATAGATATTACATCACTTTTCAGCCTCTTCATATTTTGTAGGTTATTTTGCAGAAGCAGGTAACCTCTGTCAAGTGGAAGAGTTCTCCAGGGACCAATCATATAAGCTCAGTAATTCCCTTTAAACTACTGGGACTAAGTAGAGGGCCAAGAAAAGTCAAGAGTTATTTCTGCTTGTATGTGAGAATGGGTAGACTAGAATGGCGGCTAGCAGCCAGTAAGAATTAAAGGTTCAAAACCTGCAAAGCAGTAGTTCCCAAATAAAATAAATAAAATAAATAAAATAAAATAAAATAAAACACCAAGATAAAAACAAGATCATGGGTAGCCCTCCTTCTGAACAGTTTCAGCACAGATGCTGCATTGCACATGAATATAAATTGAACAACCCATTTATTACTTGAAAGACCAGCAGCGAATAGCCCGCAGGTGTAACTCTGCATTAAATCAAGTACATCTTGTCTGTGGCTTCAGGGAAGCTTCATAATGTCATCACTGTCTTCAGTTACAATGATATTAGAGTGTTTTTTTTAATGCTACTGAGGCATTCTTTAAATAAGGTGCTATAAATATAGCCTTCATTTAACATATTTTTCTAGAAAACTAAGTGGCCAATAAACTGAAATAATATGAGGCAAATCCCTAACACAAGTAAGTTTCTGAAAAAGGGATAGCCAAAGAAAGAGGCATCCCAGCTTATCTAGGACTAGTGGGGTTTTACTAGCTTTTCCCTGATGACAGTAGTAGTACTAAACACATTTACACTACCTAAATGTGGTGTAAATATGTTTAGTACACATTTATGTGTACTAAACTTGCTCTCCTGGAAAGCACCAGACACTAGGCTGACTATGAGACTAAAACATGCTCTCACCACAAAATAAGACAAACCTCATAAAGACTACATTAGGACTTTGGCCAGAAAACTGAGGAAAATTATTATATTCTCCCTTTGGTGCTCCTAAGGTTGCACCAGCAATTGCATTCAATTTTGTAATTTTTAAAAATTTTCTCTGTATTTTAAGTTAGGAATTGGATTTAAAAAAAAAAAAAAATAAAATAAAAATCCTGAAAATAAACACTGAAATGACCAAAACCTTTCAAGTGTGTATCCCTTGTCTGGAAAGCTTACAAGAAAATCCTAATTTTCTCATAAGACTTCTTGAACTTCCTGCTCTAAGCTACTGTATAGCATGACAAAGATTTCTTTACCTTTCTAATAGGAGCTACAAAGGCTACCAAAGGTGCATATGAAAGTCATTCAATTTCTGCAGGCTTCTGTGGTGAAAGGTTAGCTCAAAGTTCTTTTGTGCATCAGTGGATGTTCCTTACATTCAGATGAGAATCATATTACAAATGAGCTAAATGCTTGATGACTTGAAGGTTGAAGGACTGAAAGGCAAGTTATAGTGCTTCTTTTAAAAACTGAAGTGAGGTCACCATCCTGACCATGTGTGAATAAGAAAAAGCAATTTCCTACATATAAGCACATGCATAACGGGAATTGTTCTTTGAAATTGCCTTGGAGTGGCCAGATGGAGAAATCAAGGAGGATTTGGTGGAAGTAAAAGTTTCATGTAATATTTTCCTTTCATATTAATGTACCTGTTCAACCAGATTAAAATTGTGTTTTTAAGTTTCAGGAGATAATATGAATTTCTATCTCCTATCTATTTTCAAAGATACCACAAAATTTTAACAAAGATTCCAAATGAAAACTGCCTAATACCATCATGCAGGTCAAGGAAGATTTATTTTATGCATACTTTACCATTTTAATGTGACAGGATAACGTTTTTTGTATTTTCTTAAGGACCAGACTTAAAACACAGTAATAGCATGAGCTTAATGTAACATCACAATATTAATATAGATATTACTTCCAGAAAAAAAAAATCTCATGTAGCCCAGATCTGGAGAAATGTTTCCTTTTTAATATTCTACCTTCAGCATCAAAGGTAAGATAGGCATGCAGAGAAAAAGGGAACGTGACCAGATCTCTGCTTTTGCTCCAATGATCCTGTGCTGGTTGCCCAGTAAATCCATAAGTACATAAAGAGAGCCAAAGCCGCCGAAAATTGCAAAAGATGCCACCCCTGATCATGTCCAGGATTAAACAGTAGGAGAAGAAACACAGTGGATGTTTTCTTCCAGTTCACCAGTATAACAACAAACCTAGCCTGTACAAGTTGCAAGGCCTACTCTGACAAATACCACAACCACTGCAAGAGTTCTAGACCAAATTTTCTCTCTCCACTTCCTTCTTCTACCCTTTTGTAAAGTAATACAACACTAATACAGAAAATACAGGAGGAAGAAAAAAAAAGATAAAGAGATATAATCAGCTTTATTGTACTTTTCAAAGCAACAATCAAAGCAGTATCATTTTCTTTCTTTAATTCATGAAGGGAAAAAAGGAGAAAACTTGATTACATACACAGTCAGGAAACCAGACTGGTGCATGTCTAAGAAGGAAAAAAAATACCAGCATAAAACTAATCCATCAGAAAACTTTAATGAGAAAAGGGCAGCTGACATATCTGTTCAATATCAGAAATCTTCTTTAATTTACACACTATAACAAATATCACAAACTTGCATCTTTTATAAGAGACAAGGCTCATCAGTGTGGCATTTTACAAATTCCTTTACTGCCCTTCTGCAGTATTTCCACTTATTTCACACAATAAACTGGCTAGTCTATGATTGCTCTTTTCAGCACAATTTTCATGGAGTCATATGCTCATTTCAAGGTCATGCTCATTGCACTTCCCTGAGGTAATTTGGTGCAGAAGAGGTCTCTGCTTTTCTTGTGGTCCTTGTGTTCACACTGCCAGAACCTCATCTCATCTACGTAGCAGCTTTCTCATTCTGCAGTAATTTCCAGCCTGACTTTTCAAACTCTCAAAGGACTTCATGAACTTATGCTGCCTCACCTCTTCCTGGCCTTCAGAAGTGGCGGTACAATGACAGCCACACCTGCCTGATGCTGCAAAATAAAGCCTAAAAGAGAACTAAGAAGTGAGCACATGCTACAAAAATCTTATGCTTTGTTGAACAGAATGGAAGAGGTTTTGATGAATCTCTGTACACAATGAACTTCTTACTTCCAGATTGCTCTGTGGGTGAAGGTGGTTCACTGGGTATTATGTTCAAAAGGTTTTGCACGTCTGTAAAAAGAAGATGCCAAAAGACCAGGGGGACAGGGAGCAACAAGTAAGAAAGCTGAATTACTAGACACAGACACAGTAGCATAGTAAAGTGACCCCGAGAAAAGACTGGTGAAAAGCAGACTTTGGTGCTGAACAATGGCTAGGAAGGCAACAAAGCTGTAAGCTCCTGCTGTGTGTCTCCTACTGTAGTGAGGGAAACACAACTTTTATGTTATTTTCAAATATGCAGGATTGCAACAAAAGTACCTGACTCTGCTTTGAGTTTCTCCCATTCATGCTTTTCCCAAAGCCCAACTTTCAGCTCTCCACAAAGCAGTCACAGTCCAATGTAAACCATCATATTCTCAATATTATGGGACAAGCCTAATTCTTCTCTCAGATTTTCATGGGAATAAGGAGGGGGGTGGGGAGGGGGCGGCAGAAGGAAAGAACTGTCTTGGCTCAAATTAATAGCTCTTTCCTATTAGTCTTTCCAGAAAGCCATTAGTTTCTTTTCCTTTGGTGTTTCCACACTCCTGTCATTCCAGCATATATCCCTTTGAAAGTTATCAGATTTTGGCTCCTGCGATTCCCAGCTTTTCGTCTCAGGACTTTTCATAACTTTGCTTCCTCAGAAAACCTTTCAGTTTCTCCTCACTGTAGTGTATATCTTACTGAGCCCCCGCACCCTTCAACACATCTCAGACAAGAAAGTAGTGATCTTCCACACTACAGGAGATATTGTATATTATTTCTCCCATCTCAGGGAAGGAGTACAGAATCCTAATCTTTATTTCTTCTCCTCCATTCTCCTCCTAAAAACAGATGGTGCAATTTCATTCTGCAGCTAGAGTGTGAAAAGGGGCTGTGATGTCAGCCAACACCCCATCCTTTGACTGTCCCCAAGTACTGCCCTTTCATGCAGCATAAACGTTACATTCCTTCCTCCTGCACAGCTGGTACACACCAAAATGTTCAAGGGGTCCTGAATCACAATGGAAACATTTCTGCGAAAGACACAGCTGTATTTCTTTATGCTGAGCAGCCTTAGCTAGCCCAATATGGAGATGAAGAGGAGAGTATAAGGCATTTGGCACTGGCTGATTGATTGCTGCTGGGTCACATCTAACAGTTGACTCTTCTGATAACATGTGACCCTTTACATCCATAAAACCAGCACCAGAAACACTGTTGGTGCACAATGCTGCTAAACCTGATTTTCTATGTCTCTGTGGATTCATCCTGCATATGGTTAAGGGTAGTCCAGTGACAAGCCATGTGGAAGGTCTCACCACCATTCTGCTGCCCGGAGTTTAAACAACATGACTAGAAAATTAGCTAAGCACTAAACAAAACTCTCAGCCTGGTAATAGCCAGTGTTAATTTACTGAACCTCACTCTTTAAAGCCTTTTCAGCAGCAGACTGGAGAGAAAAGCTGTCTTGTTCTTGCCTGCAGGGGTGTTTTGATCAGGTGAAACTTTATCTACACTGACAAGACAGTAGTGAGCAAGTGTCAGAGCATTTTTATTCAGATCTCCACCACACCTTAGGAGTGCTTCCTACATCTCTGGGGGCTACAAGAGGATTTAAAACAACCCAGAAAATAGAACACAATACTCTGACTTCTTACCCAACTTTGAGTAAACATCTAGTAGCCAGGATATACCATCAGATTAGTTAAAATTATACTGTCTACCGGCACTCAAAAAGAAAGACCTGAAGCAAAGGCTCTGTATACATCTAGGGAGGTAGCAAATGGGGCAGTGCTTGCATGCAAGAGCCAGAGGAGAGAGTCAGACTACAGCCTATGCTGCCACTCCTCTCCAAAATTCCAAAATAAGAAATGGTTAAGCAACTAATAAAATATATGTGAACTGATATAATTTAATTACCGTAAGTTGTAAAATCACTTCTTCACTTCACGTTGGTTGATATATTCAATGGTCCTCCCAACCCTCTCCTGTTCTTTCAGTTGAGACACATAGCATCTTTGTCAGCAGAGCCAGCTGCTCAGGGGCTGAGGCAAACCTGCCATCTGCCCACGGCAGATCATCTCATCCCTGGTGCAGGTGAATATGCCCTCAAACAGTGTGGAAATGGAAAATAAATGCACCAACTTTACACCAAACAACCTGAACCACATTTAAGGAGAAAAGACAGATACAGTACGGAGACAGGTATAAAACCAAGTGGGAAGAACTTACAGTCAGTAAGCAAAAAATTGTAAGACTGAAGCCCCTGCCGTAAAAGCAAGTAATCTCTGCAACAGCCCTTTTTGAAAGGATTGGAAATCCAAGGGAAACTGACTTAATACAACTGTATTAATTTACCCTAAAAGAAAAAAAAAAAAAAGCACTACTACCAGAGCAAATCAGTACTTCATTATATTCTTATTCTTCCCAGCACACCTTACTTAGGAGAAATGCAGCCAGAACACGATGAACTCATTTTCGCTTCTAGACTTCGCTCAAGGCACAGCCACGTTCATAGACCAACCACTTATTGAAGGATCCTACAATTTGCATCACTTAAGCATCAACATAAGATGCCCATCTAGTCCAGCACATCTTACGTGTGTTCTGCTGATAGCATGATTTAAAGTTATGTCTCACTACATAAACTGCTGCAGCAAAACTAGGATATTTCAAGGGACTTCAAATCCCTTAATAAACGGGCATTGCAAAGTCTAAGTTTTACACAGTTTAAAAAAGTTATTTCAATATTCTCTTTCCTAAAGTTAGATAAATTGGCTAAGAACACACTTCACTGTATGACATGCCATAAGATTACTCTCACAAAAGGAAAAGTTGAACTCCTTTACTCCAATAAAACTGTTCCTCATTGTAAACATGTAATATATAATAACAGCTGGGATCCATTCCAGCTGTCAGACTGTGAGATTGACTTTTCATAGATTAATGCACATGCTTTTTATCATATGACAATAGTAAGGAATCATAAATTTCTAATTTTACCTAACAGCAGACAAATATTTTTAGTAGCATAGAGTCACATTTAAAATTATACTATTTGTAAAGCTGCTTGTACACTGGCCATTTCTGAGGCAAGTCTGCCTGAGACTCCCTTCTATCTCCCTCTTGAAAGCAAGAACCAGCTTTCTTGTCCAATGTTCAGCATATCTAAAAATCTGTGGTCTGTTTGGGCTCTAGCTACCAGTAAAACTGAGGCTAGTACTTTAACTTCCAGTGATGTTTGCCTATATAGGACAGCTGGTGGTTCTGTTTAAGAGATGCACAGATATCAAGGGTGTCATGTTCAACTAATTAATTGACAACTGAAATTCAGTGTTGCTAAGTGTAAGATCAAAAAGGAAAAACCTCCCTATAAACATATACATACATACAGAGTGATGGACTCCAAGTTCACTAGGAAAAGGAAAGGCCCCTTGGATTCATTCTGAACAGGTTTCTTAAAATGCCAATTCAAGAGTAAGAATCAAAAATCCTGGAAACTAGGTCAGTGGAAAGCTCCTGACGTCCAACCGAATGACAAGAATTTAACAGTTTGCTTTCAGGAGGAAAACAAGACCCATATGCCCACATACGAAGGAAGAGCCCTGATCCATCTGGGGCCCCTGTTGCCCAGCTGCATGTCAGAACATGCAGCCCAAATAATGTGTTATCTTGCTCCTCTCTCTTAGCAGTAGTAAAAGTAATGTATGCCCTATTTTTTAGTTGTCTGAAATCAGAACTAGGAAGTATGCAGGTTAAAAACTCTTCTGAAGTATGCATTACTTCACAATTACACTTCTGGATGTTCTTGTTAACTATCAGTGTCCTACCTTTTTTGTGTTTCATACTGACTTTGGTTTCAACCTCATCTTTATATCAAAGAGTTTGCAGTTTTAATTAACAAGGTGTGAAAAGGCATTTCCTTCCTTTTGTTCCTAGCCCACAGTAGAATTCAGCTGTAATGAGTCAAGTCTCACTCTGCATTTCCTAACACATTGGGTTTTTGTCTCCATTTCTAAAAATGTAATTCTAGAATCAGCCTCAGACGTGGATCTCAAATCCGATTTATTCAGATTCAGTTGCTGCAGTCAAGAGATTAAAAGGAATTTCTTTGTTCTCCCTCTGTTTTTACAACTCAGGCATTGCTGAGGCCAATGGACTTAAAACAGTGATTTTGACCATGGGTTTTGTTCCCATTTTTTCCTTCTCCAGCAGACTTTCAGCTCCCACCAACCAGAAGCCTGTTACACTGATAGCATTTTTACTACTTTCTTGGCAGCATAGTCTTCTTGCTGTATTCCCTTTTGAGTGTATTTTAGGCAAGAGAGTGGGAGGAAATAAAAACATGGGTTTTTTTCTTCCGCCTTTGTGTTTTATCACACCATTTTCACATGCTAATTCTGGTCTTTAAATTGAGTGTTAACATCTTGCTGTTTTGTTTAATCACGCCTGGATGTTTATAGCCAGGGAATCCTTGATCAGACAGTTCTGGCCTCTCAAGTCTGTCAGTGAAAAGAAATTTCACTTGCCTGATATAGACTATTATTATTTTAATTATGGCATTACTTACAGAGCTGAAAAATCCTTCAAGAAACCGTGTGTGTACACATGTACATACAATTCATACATGCAGTATATACACAAACACAAGTGAAATGAGTCAATAGCCCTAAAATTTTTAAAGGTAGTGACCTGCCAAGAGCACCAGCCTCCTGTCAAAAAGGAAAGAAAAATACATGTGCAGAGTACTTTGTGTGAGTGAAGAGCACTGAGAGAAAACTCAGAGAACTAGCAGAAGAGCCGCAGCAGGAGGGTGCCCTGACCTGCCACTGTCTCCCGAACACCCCAGGGAACGCATGCTCCTGCCTCAAACTTCCAAGGTGAGAGGCACGAAGTGGCTTCTCAAGCGCTGCAGCAAGCGGTATTACCACGTCTATTGCACAGACAGAAAATTAGCATGCGTGCTCCCCAATCGACTCCAGGCGAATAAACCTGCCGCCTGTCACCGCGCATCCTCGCAGGCAGGAGGTAGCAGCTGGGGCAGCTGCCGGTACACGCTGTCTGACAGCACCCTCTCCAGAGGCCTGGTATTATTACAGCCCCCACTTCTGCCTCCATGCGCTGAATTAACTTGTTCTGACTGTGTGACAGCTCTGACGACTGCCCGCGTGGATGCAAGAAGCCAGGGTCACATGCTGCTGCGTGCATGGCCCTGTCACCAACTGTGCCACTAAAACCAGACAAAACCTTGTCAAGGAAGATAAACTCCTCCAGAGGCATAGGTAAGCAACTCAGCTCATGGCATGGCTTGTGACGGTTTTGTTCAGTTGAAGGACAGTAACCTCTGACAGGAGAGCTGGATGTAGGTGGGAAGGCACACGCACACGCTGAAACCCCTGTACACGTGCACACGCATGGAGAGACTAATGAAAAGGCAGGTTCAGCTGCAGCAGCAAAGGCAGAAAAGCTGGCACGGGCTCACCTTGCTGTCAGCAGTCTCATGATAAAAGCACCAAAGAAAATAAACTTCCAACTCTCCCCAAAAGCCTTCATCAGAAAGAAAGGGGGGTCGGGGGGAAGGAAGAAAGAAAAGGGTGTGGGGAGGTTACCCACTTTGGTTAACCCACTAAGAGGTTATGTTGGATGTGTACAGAAATGCAGCCGGTGATCAGGGCAAGTGAGTTTCCAAAGGAAAACACTCTATTGAACTTAGCAGTCAGTGCCTGCTGCAGCAGACACCTCTGCTCATGGCATTCCAGGCACAGCCAGGCAAACCTAGCAGAAAAACTGCTTAATATTAAACCTTTTTTCTTCACTGTCATTCATGAGCCTGCATCCTAAACATGAAGTCCAGAGGCAATTGCGCTCTGACAGTGCTTTCAGAGAGCTCCTGCAGAGTACTCCCTGCGCTGGATCCTAGTGAGCTCTGCTCCAAGGGGGACAGAGTGGTATGGCTACAAACAAATACCCTTTGTTGTCTCCTTCTGATCTGAATTACGGAAAGTTTCCACTCGACTTGTTGTCTGCCCTAAAATACTGGGGAAGTTAGTTTACTCTCTGTATTATTTGCTGCTAAAGTACTAGGTGACAGAGAAATACAAATTTTTTAACTACTCCAATGAACACATTCAGCTTACAAAGCACGTTTGATCAGGATATATTTAATGCAGTTCCTGGAAATAATGTATACCATGGAAGGCATATTCAGTCTATATATGGTCTGGCCAATTCACATTCCTGCCGTGACACAAAGAAGTATTCCCACAGTTTAAAAACCTATGTAGATGGACATTACACCAGCTGTACGTTGCCAGCATAGTACAAAACAGCCAGAATATGCTGCTTTGGCCCACTGACTTTGTTGACAGAAAGAAAAGGGAGGATAGGCCTAAGACAGATAGCACGCTATTTTATGAAAAAAAAACCCAATCCAACGATTGTTTTTACGAGCTCTGCAAACAAAACTTACCTGTGAAAGGGTTTTAGCACCATCCAGAGTGAATTAAATGTTATTTTACATCTTTATCCCATCAGTAATAAAAAAAATGAATTTAAATAAATAGGCAGTGATGGATATGTGTTTAGAAAAGCAGCTTTTAATGCAATTAACTGGTGGGTATCATGGAAGGTGTATCACTCAGAGACAACTGATTATAAGAGAGGATTTTTATATCTTTAGTCCCAGGTCAGCAGTGACCAAATGTTATCCTTTCTCTTTATAGCTCCTGTATAGAAACAATTAGTGTTCTTAATTAAAAATTAAAATAAATAAAATAAAATAAATAAAATAATAAAAATACCCCCAAACACACCACCAACCACAAAAGCATATGAAAGTTGGCACTGATGGGCAGGCATTCTAGTGTTTCCAGGGAAGAATTCAAAATCCCAACAGGTTCCTAACCATTACTCTCACCCTGGAAGCAATGACAGCGGGCTGACACAGGTTTATTTTGGTTTTGCCTGTGCCATACTCTTTTATGCAAACCTCAGAAATAAGAAAGCTTTCAAAGCTTTACCTCAAAGCTTTGTCTTCCACGAAATACCAAAATGTCATTGAACAAATAATGAGCACCTGTCTGCTTCTATGAAAAACTATATTTGGCAACTGAAAACTTGTATTTTAGTGAAATAAGTAGGAAGCTTCTTTGCCAGTTGGTGCTTTCTTAAAAGCTTAAAATGTAAACAAACTAACTAACGTTAGTGTCCTTTTCCACAAAAAGAACATTAGTTCCTATTCACCTGGAGTAAAATATTGTCCAGATAGTACTAAAGACAGTAGTACAGTAGTACATACCTCTAACAGCAACAGGTATGAACCAAGCATCCCTAAACCTGAAGCTTTTTTCCTGCTGGAGCTCTATACATGTGTGGTCTTCCAGAAAGAAGCTCCCATTCTATAGCTAGCTGTGACCTCAAGTTAATGGCTAGCCCCAACTTACAATGAAAGAAAAGAAAATTATAATTAAACCACCTTCTTACTTCTATTTCGTCCTATTTATTCACAGGAAGCCCTTGATTTTCAGAAGAAAGGCTGCTTAGCAGTGAGTCAGGAGCTCCAGAAGTGAAGGATCCTGTTAGCATTATGGGTTGGGGTTTTTTACTTCTCTTACTAGGTATTTTGTTTCACAGGCATATGGAATTGGCATTCACATTTTTGAGTCATCTTTCATTCATCATACCTAACCAACAGAAAAAGTATCATTTTCTATTGACACCTCCCCTCCCTTGATTTTGATGATTTTCAGCTTTCCTCTAGAGTATAATATCCCCTTCTATTTGGAGGGAAAAATAATCAAGGTTATGCCTAGTCCTTAGGATAATGTAATGAAAACCCTTTAAAAACCTGGAACATATGCATATCTGTCTGAGAGCAGAATGTGACCAAAACCAACACATCAACTTCTCCTGTCATTTTATCAATTTGAATTAATCAGGATACCCCTGGTTGAAGGTGGTACAGAGTGCATAATCTGTAGGAGAATTTCAACATACCATGTTTCATACATGCCAGCTTGCTCTCTGAGCCATGCATCTTTTTCATCTCTGCTAGCCAGCAGCAGAGAATTGCTCCCTACTACACATCAGATTCAAAAATCCCTTCTAATTTTTAGCCTCCAGGGGAACAGCCTCCCTGGCATTGAGTGATCAATCTTCAGGTTATCGTGATTTTTAACTGCCTTCAATCAATAAAAGATTCAATTATTGTACAGCTTTAATACATAATGATTATAGTATGATAGAGGTCCTTGATCAGTGACTATCTCTTGCCTATCATGGTTTGCAGATGGAATTATACCTCTTGCTTTTTTGTGTTTGCAACTTTAGGCACAACTATTAATTGAAGCAAGTGGAAACAACAGTAGCAATAGTACAGTGCACCACCTTATCTGTGAACTAAAGCATTTTATATTAGCCTTCTAACAGAGTGTTGTGAAGAGCTGATAATGACATTTCAATGCATTAGAAAACATCATCTTCTTACTCCTAACTCCAAAAAAGTTCAAGCAAAAAACACATTGCAAATGCCACATAAAAAAAAAAAAAATCTTAAAAAGATGATGCCACTTCTGGATGCCAGTGAGAATACTGCCAAGGTTCTCCACTTTTGCCTGGGGACTGATGCATCTCTTCTAGAATATGACTGCACCATCCAGCTTGAGGAATGTAAACCCCAGCTTCCATTTTCATTGCCATTTCATTGTACTGCCTCTGGCAGGATGCAGTGCATTTTCTTCAGAGCAGCCCGTTGAGTGCTATGTTTTGCATTTGTGCCAAAACCAGGCCTGATACACACCAGTGTTCTGGCTGTTGCTGGACAGTGCTTGCACAGCACCAAGGCTTTCTTTGTTTCTTACGCACATCTTCCCTGTCCCCAGAGTGAACAGGCTGGGGATGGGCAAGAGGCTGTGAGGGGACGCAGCTGGAACAGCTGACCCCAACTGGATGAAGAGGTAGCCCATTCCATAGAACTTCGTGCTCAGCAAGAAGAGCTCAAGGACAGGAGCAGTACTGGGGGGGGAGCACATCTGGGGTTATGGTGTTTGTCTCCCAAGTCAGTGCTAGTTGTGCTGAGGCCCTGCTGTCCGTGGAGCAGCTGGACATCTGCGTGCCCACTGGAAATAGTTAATGAATTCCTTGCTTTGCTTTGCCTCTAAGTGCAGTTAACTGTCTGTGTCTTCATTCATGAGTCTTCTAACCTTTCTTCTATTATGTTCCCACTCTGCAGGAAAAGGGATTGAAGGAGCAGCTGCTGGGGTGCTCAGCTGCCGGACAGAGTCAACCCACCACACAGGTACTGTTTTTTTCAGGGAAAAAATTTAACAACTTTAGAAATAACCTAGAATAAATCAGAGATAATCATTATGGTTCCAATATATTATTTTACATCTCTTTACATCTCTTTTAACACCCTTCTTTATATATTGGAAGTGTAAACACATATCACTTGCTTGCAGCCAAAAACATTTTTGCACACTGCTTAATTGGACCCTTTTTTCTGTATGCATTTTTTTATTCAAACATCTCAGTGTGGTAGATTTGTTGCTGAGGAAAGTCATTAATAAGGCAAATCAAGTTCTGGCAGTGACCACAGATAAGGGAAAGGCTGGGGAAATTTTCCCACATTTCATCATTCTATCTGTGATCTGGAACAGCTCACAAGGAATGTGGGAAAAGTACCATGGTTAATAATTTAGTTTATCCCAGTTTCTAGCATGAGGGAAGGCATCTCAGACATCCTATTGGAAGAACTTGCCAAAAGTGTTGCTGTTCTGCTTCTGTGTCCACATAGTCTGCAGTATTGAAGTTAGTCTTGTGAACATATTTTGTAACACAACTTTTACATACATTTATTTTGCAAATAAATCTGACATAAAATTGCTTTCTTTGTTACTGTCAGATTCACCTCAGACAGGTAATGGTATTTAACCACATTTAAACTGTTAAGAATGTAAGCAATGGAATGCAGATGCTTTAAACGGAATTTGAGATACTACTCACAGCCAATTGGGAGTAGCTGGGGCATAGACATGAGCAGTTGCTGCACCGCAAGGGTGGGCTGCTATGTCTCAGATGCTCAGCATGGAGATCTCTCCATAAGAGTTTCAGAGAGGACAGAACTGTACTTGATACAGAATCAAGTTCCTCTTCTTGCTAAGGATTTAGACAGAGGAAGTCCTAAATCTGCTAAAAGAGGGCAAATAAGATTGATAGTTGCTGTACCTGCTGAGCTGTTGGCATCTTCCCATGCAGCAGACCTCTGGGTTACCTTACCCTATTAAGTTTTTAGTCCTTCAAATCATCTAGCCTGAGAGGGAGCTTCCCAGGTGCCCTATTAAAAGAACTTCACAAGATTTCTGCTTCTCTGGTTTCACCGGGTGCTTCATTTCATTTGGGGGAGGCCAATCTCACCTTGGGTTAATTCTCTCTGTTATCTCAGAGAGCCTTAACCTGAAAACCACTGACAGAGTGCCCACATCTGCGGTATCTTGGCAATCATTCTTTTTCTGCATACATACAATATGAACATTTTGTATGGTAATATATAACAACTGCATTGCAATCTGCATTAACCTAACCAATATGGCTGTAGCTCATATCCAAGTGCACTTTGTAACTGCACTTGGCAATGTGTGGCTTTATAATCATATACTATAAAACAATTAGGAAACATATAAAAATAATACTTCTGACATTTTTACTTACAGTAAAAGATTCCTAAATGCCTGTGTTTCATTAGATTATGTTACAAGTTTAAACATTTCAGGGTTCCCAGCAGGACATCTGAATCAAAAAAAAAAAAAAAAAGAAGCTGTAATTATGCCTATTAATGAAATTCTCTAGACTTCCATCAGCCTGGAGCTTTATGGTGATCTGGATATCAAAATTTCTTTTGCACAGCTGAATCTAGTTCAGAATCTGGCCTTGAAGAAACTCATTTCAGTAAATTAGATTGAGATAAGCTATGCAAATTTTAGGTCATTAAAGGGAGGAAAAGTCTTGTGGAAGACAGTAATTGTTACACCACTAAATGCTAGCATAAAGAACTCCTAACATGAATTATGTAAATTTACTTTTGAAACTAACAGTTATAGAAAAAGTCAGAATGTCCAAGTGAACTTAATATTTGGTGGCATCTTAGCTATCTGAGGCTCAGTAAATACAAGTGCAGTATTAGTATAATAAAATAAGTGGCTAAAAAAATCCAGTTTGTCTTTTATATTTGTAAACTCACATCTTTTTGTCTTCCAAAACCAAGAAAGAAGAAAAGCTAACAATAATACACACACACACACATGCACCTCCTACTTCAAAACACAAATGTATTCCAGTATTATCTTCATCTTTAAAGGATATTAAATTTTTTACCAATTTTGAAATGCAAGATAAGAAAAAGCTCCCTAACGAATACCAGTATATCTTTCACAAAAAGAAGACAGGAGAGTTCTGTTCTTTTTCATAGTAATAGATTGAGTATTCCTAGAACCTTACACTGTTTATATGGTTTTGAATTTGTATATCACAGACAGCTACAAAGTCCACTTTCCTCCTGTGTTTATACTCTTATGCATATGCAGTTCTTACAATATTTACATGTGTTTCCTCTCTTTTTGTTTTGGAAAGCAAAAGAAAGATATACCATAATTTCCTTTCTTCTCAAAGGCATGTGTATTCATGAACACATATGTGAGGTGGGGTAAATAATTTACCATGTATCAGCATGTTGATAAATTAGGGGACCCTCCTCATTACATCTTGATTGTATCTGCAATTATCTAATATGAAATGTCTCTTCTCTTTCCATCTCTCTCTCTCTTTCGCTTTTTAACAGCTTATAACCATTTCCTGTTGTATACTGGCCAAGAAAGCTCTCTCGAGTCCCAGGTGCAAATCAACAAGTTATAGTGACCCATAAAAATAAGACTGTCATCATTATTGTTCAGTTACTGCTGGGCCTGTAGAAAGATTCTTCAAGAGCTGGAGGTTTCTTTGGTAATACTTATAATCTGAACTGAACAGTGCTAATGAACAAGTGGATGTGCAGTAGGATGAAATGCAGTGGTAGTTGATTTATACTAAGTCCAGGTCTGATTTAATGTTAAATCCATTAAAGTGTCTCTTAGATCTGCCTTAATGTACTCCCCTGTACACAATTAGAGCTTAAACATTCCTATTTACTGAGCTTTTCATTATTGGTTGAGTATTTGTCTTTATTACATCATCTTATGATAAATTGGACTTAGGATATTTTGAAAAATTGCATTTTATTAAAGCTTCCCTTTTCAGAAGCAATATCTTAAAATTAGCAGTATGTTTGGTGAAAACTAACCAGAAGAAATACCATAAAAAATTATTCAACCCTAGTTCATAAAAGCAAGATGTTCAAGGAAGAAATCCCATTTCATCTTGGGGAAAAGAAATTCACAGTTTTCATTTGTAAGAATAAAAGATACTAAGTTTACCTAAGCTGTCACCTTCTCAGTGTCTCCAAGGAGGGAATTCTTTTCTCTAGCTCAAAACAGATGGGGAAAAAAAAAAAAAAAAAAAAGGCAAGAAGAAAAAAAAAGCCATTAGTGTAAACAGGAAAAACAGGATGGGGAGAACATGCAGGAAATCATCAACTTCCAGCTCATGTCAGGCATTTCACCGCAATTCTGCAAAGGTCATTGAGTATTAAATATACAGACTGACTACAGCATTTCTTCTCATCTACAAGAGTTTTCCATTCACAGTGCATATAAAGTCAGCCCAGGACTGCCAGCTCAGCCTGGGGTGTATTTCTGGTGCTGCCTTCATTGAATACTTCTTTTTTTCTTACCTAAATGTTTCTGTTGTTAACTAGAATCAGAGAGAGCTACTCTGTCACTATTTATCTATTATTTTCAACCCCTTTTGCTGAAAGAGTAAGCCAAAATCAAAGCCCTGTGGGCTTGATTTTATCTTAAGAGAGTGATGGGTAATTTGATAGAATGCAGCTCATTTACAATTAAAAAGTCCTTTGCTGGTGCAGGAGACAATACACAACACAGCTTCTTTCCCCATATTCCCACTGTTCTTCTGGCCAAATATTTCAGTCTCACAATTTTGCTCAAACCAGAAACCCATCCTTGTTCATTCGTCTGAAGCATCTTTGTGCTCTGACACTCTAGCCCTTCCCCCTGCATTTTCTTTCCTGAACAGGTACTCAACAGAGCTTCTTCACATACCAAATACCAAAGTTTTGTACAGGTTTTTGTTTGTGTAGGAATACTTTATTAGCTGCCTGCCACTTGCATTAAATGAGTATCAACAGCTGAATATAGCAATCTCAGTACTGCCACTGATGTGTAGCTTGTGTTCAAGTCAGATTCAGAGCTGTGACTTTCCAGCAATCCAAATTCACTAGAAGTGCACCTTTATCAGCTTCCTGAGGGTTTCTTCTCCCTCCCTAAGAGTATGCAAAACCCACACTACATATAGAACAATATAGCTATAAGGTCTCAGTCTCTGAGAATAGGGTTTGTCCTGGAAGTCCCATGTACTTCACCAACCCTGGCCAAATGTCAAATGCGCAGCTCTGCACCTTGGAAAGAACAGCTTTTAGCAGCTGCCCGTAATTGACGAACAAGACACAGTGCTTCCTAGTCTGCTTAAATCTCTTGAGCAGTTTTTGCATTGACCCTCAGAGCTCTCTCCAGAAATACAGTGTAGATCCAACTGGATAAATTGTCATAAATTATTTCAACACATTTAGAGGAGATTTACAAATGTTTCAACAACAAACATACCTCTTTATCACATCAGCTTTATAGTAATCTAAGTAATCACTGACATTATCACTTTTTGTGGTAGGTTTTCAAAAGTTTCCTTGATTTGTATTCTTACATTGTGATTTCTTTGGAATCTAAGAACTGAACTCAATTTTTGATAAATAGTCCTGTAAGCACAGGCAGCCTGGATCTCTTTGCCAGTGTCACTTTGGACCTTGGCAAATTTGAAGTACATCAGTTTGAACTGTTAAAAATCTTTGTATAGATTTGAGCCCAGTTCTTAAGGTTAACAGGAAGTTTCATTTAAATCAGCACCTCATGTTGATAGGGGTATGAAGGGCTGTGAAATTATTTTGTCTTTCTTGCTATACAGAGATTTTCCCCTCCTTTTAGTATGTTTCTTTCCCTGGGCCTGACAAAATGTGGCCTTATTCAGAGAGGACATTTGCTTTCCCAAGCTGGAGCAGGCTTTGCTGGCTTCCAAAACTTCCAGGCAAAAATAATTTGAAAGTGATACAGGCTTACTACTGTAAGTAGCAAAGGCTACTTGCAGATGAATGTTGGTTCTTGATAATACCATGGAATCTGCTGCAATCTGTCACTCAGATAAGACTACAAATTGTGTAAAATATTGCAGTCTCTGCTTCTTGGTAATTTAGCAACTAGGCAGAATTGATAAGAAGTGAATGTAGACCACCGAAGATCAGTTCTGGACACATAAATGATATGTGTTAGATTCTGAAAATGTCAGGAAATATCATTAAAACATCACATTCTCCTAAATAATAACCCTGAGGCCTGCTGGTATATTTTTCTTTTGATTCACTTCTTTGATAGAGGTTACAGAAATATTTACCATATAAGCTAAATAATACAGGTAGCTAGGAGAACACGCATAAAGGTCTGAAAACACATTCTGGTATTTTCTTCTTGGTTGTTTCTAATTTTATCTTGGCATTTTCCAATTTTGAGATAAAACATCAAGAGAAAATATATAAAAAAAAAGGAAAAAAACAAAACAAAACAAATAAAAAAAAAAAAAATCATGTCTTACCACATTCCAGGACAGATAGTTGATTTTTTTTTTTTTTTTTTTTTTTTTTTTTTGTTACAAGGAATTATGTTTTCTGAACTCATTCCGGTTAGGAGGGTGGGGAGAAGGGGTACATAGTGTCCACATTACACAAAAAAAACACAGTAGATGCTGACATCCTTTAAACCCCGCCTTAGCAGAAGAACCGAAAGAGAATGTACTTTTGGTAACAAAACCACTTTCTTCCTGCTAGGTCTGATGGCTGACTTCCTGCATCTTGCTTTTCAGTAATTAGCACAGAAATGTCACACCAAAGGTGCCAGGGAATTTTGATGGTCCTGAGGAATGTCTGTGCTCTGCTGACCTTGTCCCAAAAGCCAGATCAACCTTAGAATAATTAAGCAGTCATTAAATTGCATGGTCACCCCAGCCTACCCACACATCCCAGATTATCTGTCAGTGGCAGTATGCCCAGGAAATCCTGCCCTAACAAGAGCCTAGGATTTTAGAGTTTCCACCATCCTATCCTAATTTCCAATTCTAAGATTATAACTTTGCCTATTAAAGAATACAGGTGTCTGTATATATCCTCATTCTGACAAACTGGCAGCCAGTGCCCGGTATGAGAAAAAGCAGGTATGTCCTGTTGGAAGATTGATGATAGCACTTCCTAAACAAATTATACCTTTATGAAATTAAGGTCTTCTTATTACTAACAATAATTCAGACCTGTTTGCAGTAATGTGAAAGGAGAAAATCCAAAGCACAGATGACAAGACATAAAAGCTGAGCCAAAGCACAATATAAAACCTCAACTATTCTCTCACCCTCATAGAATTCCCTCTAGGGGAATGCCAAGGTTCATTAATAAGGCAGTGGAGGAAACTTGCAATGACAAGTTACTTTGCTCACAATTAACTTGCACAAAGAGCAGTGTTTGGCTTTGGCTGTGCTAATTTGCTGCTCCCACCTAGTGTGCTTCTAGAAGGTCCTTCAGTGGTGCCCTGGGTTCAGCAGTAGCAGTCATTTTCCTCCCTCTTAGTAGCTGTTGCAGTGCTGTGGTTTTGACTTTCAGCCTGGGAACAGCGCTGATAACACCGATGTTTTTAGTTGCTGCTCGGTAATGTTTAGTCTGACCAAGGACTTTGTGAGTCTCATGCCCAGAAAGGGAGGAGAGGAAGCCGGGAGGAAGCAGAGACAGGACACCTGACCCAAACTAACCAAAGGCATATTCCATACCACAGCACGTCATGCCCACTATATAAACTGGGAGCAGTTACCCAGAAGGGCTAGATCACTGCTCAGTTGGGCTGAGTATCAGTTGGCAGGTGGTGAGCGGTTCTATTCTCTTCCCTTGTCATATCCCATATCATCATTATTATCGGTGGTAGCAGTAGTGGTTTGTGTTATACCTTAGTTACTGGACTGTTCTTATCTCAACCCTTGGCTGTTACATTCTTTCAGTTCTCCTCCCCATCCTTCCGGGAGCAGGGTGGAGGAAGTGGAGGAGCGAGCGAGCAACTACACGGTTCTGAATTACTGACTGGACTTAAAACACGACAGTTCTTTTTGGCGCCCAACGTGGGGCCACGAAGGGTTGAGATAATGACAGATCTGACCAGAGTGTGTCTTACCATATTTGTGATAAGCATTCATTGCTTCGGATTAATAGTCATTCATCACAATGCTGATTTATTGGCTCTCAAAGTTGTTGCTCTTGGTCTCAGTTTCAGCATGTCGTACCTTACTTACAGCCGGTATTTGCTGTGCTAGTGTTCATTGACTGGGGGCCTTGGCCTAAGGTTCTTGTTTCAGTGTATTTTATGGTAACGACTTGTAAGACATCATTGATCATGAAACTGATCTGGCTTGCGTTCCCAGTGTGGTCACCACCTCTATACTTTGGGAGTTATGTAATGGAAGTGTTTAGCAATTACACATCTTTTTTCCCCTCCTCCCTTTCTCAAAGACTTCTGCTGCTGTGTCACGCCACACAATAATGTCATCAATGTATTGCAGGTGTTCTGGAGCTTGCCCCTGTTCCAGTGCAGTCTGGATCAGTCCATGGCTGATGGTAGGGCTGTGCTTCCACCCCTGGGGCAGTCGGTTCTAAGTGTACTGGATGCCCCTCCAAGTAAATGCTAACTGTGCCCTGCACTCTGCTGCCAAAGGAATTGAGAAAAATGCATTGGCAATATCAGTCATGGCATACCACTTGGCTGTGTTTGACTCCAGTTCATACTGAAGTTCTAGCATGTCCGGTACGGCAGCACTCAATGGTGGTGCGACTTCATTCAGGCCACGATAGTCTACTGTTAGTCTCCACTCTCCATTAGACTTTTGCACTGGCCATATGGGGCTATTAAAGGGTGAGCGGGTCCTGCTGATCACTCCCTGACCCTCCAGTCTATGAATCAGCTGATGGATAGGAATCAGGGAGTCTCGGTTGGTGCGATATTGCCGCCGGTGCACTGTTGTGGTTGCGATTGGCACTTGCTGTTCTTTGACCTTCAGCAACCCCACAACAGAAGGATCCTCTGAGAGACCAGGCAAGGTGGACAGCTGCTCAGTTTCCTCAGTCTCCCAAGCAGCAATACCAAAAGCCCATCAGTACCTTTTTGGGTCTTTGAAGTACCCTCTCCTGAGGTAGTCTATGCCAAGGATGCATGGAGACTCTGGATCAGTCACAATGGGGTGCTTTTGCCATTTCCTCCCAGTCAGGCTGATTTCAGCCTCCAGTACCGTCAACTCTTGGGATCCCTCTGTCACTCCAGAAGTAGAAATGGATTCCATTCCTTGACAGCTTGATGGCATCAGGGTACACTGTGCACCAGTATCTACTAGAGCCTTATACTTCTATGGGACTGATGTGCCAGGTCATCTGATCCACACTGTCCAGTAAATCCAATTGTCCCCTACCTCCACCTGGCTGGAGGCAGGGCCTCTCTTAATAGCCGTCACAACATTGGACACTTAAGTCTTGTATGAAGGGATTATTCTTCTTTGTCACAGGAGCTGGAGTAAAATCAGCTCTTCCACTCCATCTGGGAACCTGCTCACCAGAGACTGAAGCCACAGCTTTCATGGGATGATCATCCCTGACCTTTGTTCTCCTCTTCAATTCACACACCCTTTCTTCCAAAGCTGAGGTAGGTTTTCCATCTCACTTCGTCATGTCTTCTCCATGATCCCACAGGTAAAACCATAGAGTGGCCCATGGAGTATACCTTCTATATCTTCTCTCTCGATCAATAGGGCGCCTTTTGTTAATAGCTAAACATAAACATGCTGGTTCTGCTGCACCTGGGAGGTGTTTAAAGAAGTAGCTTGCTGTTAAGTATGAGCTGCCTAGTTGAACACGTATTTGCCCTCCCATTGCTTGATCTGGTTTCCAATGAAGATAACAGTCTTTCCACTTACCTCAGTGGTAGGTGGACCAGAATTTTAATTATCTTTCTATGGCAAAGAAAACACTTGGGGCTAGTGAGTAACAGGGATACCATCGACTTCTGTGTGTCCTAGAATTCCTGCTGTAGTAAATCACAACCATTTGTGTTCCCCCATGGTAAAACTGCATAGCAGAGTAGGTTTCTTTTCTCGGTGCCACTGTGCACCTTAAGGGTCTGAACACAACCCAGAGGTAAGGACATTATCAAAATAGTACTGCAGATGAGAAATAATGCACCAGCAAATTATCACATTGAAAGAGCTATAATACATTCTAGAAGCCCAGATTTCAGTGATAAATATTTTATTTTAGTTTAGTTGAATAACTAACTTATTTTAGTTGAATAACTATTTATAATTCATCATTTTGATCACAAGAGGGAATGGTTAATTTGCACAAAAGTTGTACTTTTCATTCTGGCCAAGAAAAAAACGGTGGTTCACTTATTAAAGAGCAAAATCAAGCCCAGAAAAGAAGTTAGAGAAATAAATGGTCTGTGACAGTATGTAGTATTTATAATGTTTAAAAAGGAGCATATATGTTAGGGCAGGGGGTGAGAAGAGGAAAATAAAAAGCAACAATATTCTTTTCCTAATTACATATTTCTATTCTTCAGCATTCTTCAAAGACAAAAAAGGACCCCTCAAAGATCTATCCTTTCTCACCAGATACCACATTGTGATTAAAGTTTAAAAATCTAGTCCTGATAGAGGGAATGGCTAGCAAAGTATAAGTGTTTAATCAGGGATGGTGTTCTGCAGACACTTCTTAGAAAAGAAACACAGGATTTGACCCAGCATTTCCTATTATGCGCTTGCCAGTAAATCAGCGGGTTCCTGACAGGCAAAATTCTTTAGTTTAATTCAATCCCACAGGTCCAACAGTTTTCAAGGAAAACTCAATCATAAATATGCAAAGGGTCAAACTTTCTCATATAGTCTGTGAATAGCCCCATAACATCGATAGGACCAAAAAATTACGTGAAGATATACAACATTAAGTCTCTCACACTAGTGCCTTACATAGTATTGTTTACTTTTCATCATATGCTTTGAGTTTTACGGGCATTGTCCATGTAACTGTAAGAAAAAACAATAGTTTGTCATCAAAAATCATTTCTGGTTATATACGCAGTCATTTTGCTTACAGTAGTGTTTTTTGTCAGTATTGTATAACCATCCTTACCACTTTAATAATTTAGTATGTTGTCTGTTAGATTGGGAAAATATTCATTAAAAGTTTCTACAAGTATTATGTTATGTGTGAAAAACAGATCTTAATTTAAATTCCGTGTGTTGTTTTCTTGCATACCATCTAACAAATAGGCCTAGTTCTAATCTCCATTATATTTTATCTTAGTGTAACTCAGCTAATTTAATTAGTTAATCTAATCTCTGTTAGTACGTGTATAGTGTTAAACTGTAATTTTTTCCTCAGAGATGCAGAATGAGTTTGAACCAGAGACCAGACTAACTCAAATAGTAAGTCCCTAGGGACATATAGGACAGTATCTACAAAAACATACAGATTTCTAGTTCTTGCTAGATTCCTAAATCCCAATGTTTTCCATTAAAATTGGCTATTTTTAAACAAAATTGGCCACTTTTACAGTTTGAGACCACATCAGCTGCAAGAACATCAAACTTTCACTATCGTCACTTAAACTGTCTTGGCCCACTACCTGTAAAACCTGTCCCAATAACTGCTTTTAAATATGCATGATGAAATAAATTTTGCACAATTTTGCATGTGTGCATACCTGCACACATGCAAAGACTTTGGTGTATGTATATATGTGTGTGTATACAGACATGTGTACACAGAAGTGTCAAAATATGGATTGCTGTGCCTGCCTCATATTACTATGTTTCATAGCCTTGGCCTTTCATATGCAGTATGCATGTGAGACACAATACTGGCATGAGCAGATGAAAGTAAGATTTAATTTTTAAAAAGTTTCATCCATGATTAATCTCGCATCCAAAATGATAAGTTTGCATGGTTCGCCTATCTAGTGAAGTTATTGGCAGGACTATTCACAGAGCACTGTATTTTAAGAAAACAATGCTGTGAACTTGTAGTAAGTGGACTCCAAACTTGCAGAGAAAGTCCTGCTCCCAGAACTGTATCATCCTCCTAGCTATATCACCATTTTTCACAATATGGCAGGAGATGCTTTGAATTGCATCCTGCATTAACCAGAAATATCCCCAAAATACAGCTGTCATTAAGTTATGGTTGACCATGAATTTGAAGCAAAATGTTGGAACTATGAGGTGCTTCTAGATGTCTGTAGCGTATGACAGAAGTTTGACAGGCAACCCCTACAACTGTCAGGCCCCCAAAGCAACGAAGCAGAAAATAAAAGTGCTCCCAAACACATTTAAAATTATTTATCTCACTGTTTCGCTTTGAAACAAGGAACGAAAATGGAAGCATTCCTATTCCCTATTGAAAATAATCACAGTTTTATATCCCACAGTATTTACATAGAGAGAGATGTTTATTTAGAATCCTTGGTGATAAGGACATGGCAAGCTCATAACTTATTATATATTCTCTCTTTATTTTTCCTTTTTGGGGCCTAGAATTATGTATATTTTATGATAACCCAAAATGACTTATACATAAAAAATACAGACTTTAAAGATAAAAAGGATTAGTAGCAGGTAATGCATTTTCCATGAGTGGCTGTAGGGCTCTCAGTTCCAGAATGTACAGGCTGCATACAAATGAATTGATAAAAGTCTGAGACTGCGGATGGGTAGAAAGGCTCATGCTTTGCTGGAGATGATTCTTAAAGTTACAATAAATCAGACAGACAGTGTCGGCCTTTGAGGATAAACCTGTGATGGCTTGTTGTGCCTCTTTGAATCGCCTCAGAGGCCCAGGGACTAAAAAGTGCCTAGATGTCACATTAAATCTACCGGGAGGATGGAGCACTTCAAAGAGGAACGCAATCAGATCTGATGGAAAATACATTTTCTGAAAGCTACTGACAAAAAAGTAATCTTTGATGTGGATGTTGAATAACAATTGATATTGTCTTTCCTGACATTTTTCATTATTGCTGTCTTATACAGCCTACTTCATGTATTAAAGCAATATTAACTGTTTGACAGGGACAAATCCTCAAACTATCACATAAGCAATTGTTTCTGAATTGTCTTAGCCCACTGCCTGTAAAACCTGTCCCAATAACTGCTTTTAAATATGATGGTATACTCTTTTCCTTGACTAGCTAGACAGTGTCTGAGCCTTGGCATAATGCAATAGAGTCTAGGGGATATTAAAAATGGTTAGGTGGTTACGAGGTGTCATTTGATTATAAGCAAGGTACTGCAGTGTTTTCTGAAGGTGACTTTTAATGAGAGAGGTCTATAAAAAGTTAGTCCTTCTTATTCACAATCTACAATACACACTTATAGCAAGCATACCCACCCAGAAATTTTGAATGTCCTGCAATTCTTGCAGCTTGAAAGAAGAGGAAAAAAAGTATACTGGAGATCTTTGTTATTTATGCAAAGAAACAGCTCAATCTGTAGATGTACAAAATGCCATAAAATATATTGTACATAAATCCCCCAGTTGTTACTGAAGAGAAATTCATACAGATACAAAAGCTACATCATTTCAAAGGACTGGATCCCTCCTCAGGTCTGATGTCTTAACACCCTTAATGTCACAATGTGCTGCTTTACTGAAGATCTTTATAAACCCAGAACCCCTGAGTCCTAGATGACCTCAAGCTATCAAGCAGGTAGCTGGAAAGGCAGCTTTAGCTCTAATCAGGCTGGTATACAGGGGTTTACTGCACTAGCACCAGGGAAAGCCACATGTACAAAAACCCCAAACCTGAGAGGAAATTGCAACAATGAGATAATCTACTGCTCTCCGGTTCTCACAAGTTACTGGCATTTCTGTTACGCTATAAAACAGTGAAGCTGTGGCTGTCCCTGTTTACTTCCAATTCCCTGGACAGTCTTCAGTTTTTCACACTCCTGGAAGATACTTAACCAGCTTTTCCTTCCCTTATCATGACTACCACTGCCAGAGCTGCTACCAACAGCCTTCTGCAATCACTCACTTGTTTCAGATGACTGCTTCTTTTTATGGAAGAGTCCCTCGGTAAGGTTTTCTGTGGAGACCCTCTCCAGGGAAAACACTTAATGGTGTACAGTTAACCTGTTCTATAGCATGGACTGAGAACAGCTCACTTAAAAGGCTCCATAGTGTAATTAAGAGAGTATCTCTATCATAAAAGAGTAATCAGCATAGCTGTCCAACTGCACAGTAAGCAGCTGAAATGGTTTAAATATTTTCATTAACAAGCCAAAGAATTTGAAAGAGTGCATTTGGCTACACGTCCCTCTGTTATACAGAAACACACCTCCCTTGCTGTCCAACAGGGAGGAAAAGCTGTCATTTGCCACTCTTCTGCGTGGCCCCTTGCCCTGCCTGTGTGTGCTCTGGAAGGCAGCCATCTCCAGGAGGACGAGGGTAAGTTGCACTACCACTAGCATTTCTGCCAAACCCAGCCCACGTGCAGCTAGTGCTGTACTGTCAGATTCCCCTGTGGGACCAGGCATTCAGACATACTTTGTTTCTGCCCAGAAGGCAGTTGCTGTCTTCTCATGAGGCAGAGACAATGAAACCTTCTGCTCTTGGATGACTTGCAACTGATGAATGATTCTACCCCCACCCTCATAAAATAAATAAATAAATAATTTTAAAAAGGGAAAAAACATTCTCAGCAGCTTCAAAGGTTATTCTTTCCTATTTCCCAACTTGGACTATTGCTTTATTATTTCAGAGTTCAGCTGAGGCCAAATACATCCTGTATATATTTCAGTCTGAAGACCACACTGGCCCCTTTAGGACTCCAGCTCCTTGCCACTTCAACTCCAGTTCCACCAGGGGAGATTTCTTTTCTTTCATGCTCTCCATTGCTCTATCCCTGGTGGGAACTAATCCACTCGCAGGTTTTGTAACGCCCTCTTTCTGAGCTTCATTGAAATGGAGCTGCTTGGCCAGCTGAAACTTCTTTGAAGTCTGGGAATATTTCATATGTCAAGTCACAATATTTCTTCTCTCTTTATTTTAGACTGCTGTCTGTGCTTGTAAAAATCTATGAAGTATTAAGCATTAAAACTCCATACACAGTGAACTCCTGGCACTGATTTTGAAATCCTACAGTAAACGGAGGAAGGGGAAGCCACAAAAATTACCATAATGCATCCTCTGTGGGAATATTAGATTATTGTTATTGGGGGATGGGGAAATAAAGATCCATTAGTTGGCAAAAGATGTGTAAAAAGCTTTTAGTTCTGTTTTTATGCTGCTGAGGTCAAACGATCTCTCTCACAGGTTTAACAACAGAGGAAGTCTGGCTGAAACCACATCAGAAACACTGCAGCTACATGATGCAAAATAGCCAACCAGTATGAACTCAAGCCACTGCTTCATGTTTGTCTAGTTTTCTGGTGGGTTACTATCCTACATAAAGGCTTTACAGACTCACCATTCCCTGTCTTCCTGCAGTGAGCAAACATTTCATCCAGTGCACTCTGACTTTGACAGAAGTTCTAGCACATGCCCTTACATGACTTGTGCTGCTGCCTGGTCTGGCAGTGCCTGGTCCCCATGTTAAACACAGGGCTCTGACCGCTTCCCTCGCTGGTTTGGGGCTCATATGAAGCACAGAAGTAGAGTTTGTGACTGCTAAGTTCAACAGATCCAAGTGAGAAGCCATCAGCAGGTCAGTGTGTAAAAGAAATAGTCTCGTACTAATAATAATAATGTGGTTGTGGGACAGCTGATTTTCAAAGGGAGCAGCTAGAGAGATTGTCTGGGGCTCCAGGCTCATGGTGACCCTTTCAAAGTTGAATTTTGGCATCAGTGAAGGTTCATCAATTGGTACATAAAGGGAAGGAGGAAGAGGGAAAGCAGCCAAGCTGTGACTCCTTCCAGTGGTTCTCAGAAGCACAGGCTTTCTGCAGAAGCAGAAGTTGCTCCTACCAGGGTGCTCAGGTCCAATACAGCATTAGTACAGCAACAACTACAGTTCAGCCTAGCTCCCTTTGGAAACCAGAGTCTTTTACTACAGCTGACTGTTCTTGTATTCACAAAGCAAGGGAGGGCCATGATAACTTCAGGCTTTGAATCACTACTGCCAGAGAGAAGGAGCCCAAATTTAGCACTTAGTTTTGCTCATGCCCCTCTGCAGCCCCTGCACACACCTCTGCTCATCGAGCCGGGCTTACAGATTCACAGCTCTCCTGAGCAGATCTGTGAAAGGATGCAAATTTCCCATAATTACTCAGATGACTTACAGAGGCCTGTGCTACTCAATGTCCAATTTATAACCAATCAGCCCTGTGCAACAAGCAGCTTCATGTACAATGACACCTGATTCTGGCTGGCTCTGGGCTCTTAGAAGTTACAGCCCTACAGGATGTAAAAAGACAGTTTTATAAAGCTGTGTGGGTAAAAAGAATCATCAAGGTCACCACTTTCAAAAGCATGTCCACCTGAAATGAAAGACTAAGCAGATGATGTGTGGCACAGAGTCAAACCTTTCCTGACTGTGGTTCTTTTTTCCCAGGTCCTCTAACAAAAGCATGTGTGAGGTATGTCTATAAAATCAACTCTTATTTTCAGTATTTTGCCTTAAGATCCTTAAACCTATACCTATTAGAAGTGTGATTTTTTTCAGTGACTATCTTATGAACGTATAATTCTATCTTTGAACAGGCGAGTGCTTATCCTTATGCAGAATGTGTGTGGCAGCAAGTACTTCAAGTCCTAGCATTCAAGAGTCTGCGTTTCCCATTTCTTTTTGAAATATACTGATTTAAAAAGCAGAGCTACTACAGAATCACAGACTATTCTCTTCACGCTCGTCAGACCAGGGCATTGTGGATCAATATTCTTGAGCTCTGTTTCCTTTTTACATCAGTAACATACTCTTCGTCATCTTTGTGGCTTTTTCTGGGGTTTATTCATACTATTAATGCAAATACTTGTACAATTAGCAGTTAGTTAAATACAGGATAATAAATCCACTACGCGAATGTGGTGGGTTGGCTCTGTCCAACAGACAAGCACCCCAGAGGCTGCTCTCTCCTCTCTCCTGCAGAATGGGAACAAAATAGAAGGAAGGTTAGAAGACTCATGAATGAAGACACAAACGGTTCAACAGTTGAAGCAAAAGCTGCACTTAGAGGCAAAGCAAAGCAAGGAATTCATTAACTGTTTCCAAAGGGCATACAGATGTCCAGCTGTTCCCTGGATAGCAGGGCCTCAGCACAACTAGCACTGACTTGGGAAGACAAACACCATAACCCCAGATGTGCTCCCCCCCCAGTACTGCTCCTGTCCTTGAGCTCTTCTTGCTGAGCACGAAGTTCTATGGAATGGGCTACCTCTTCATCCAGTTGGGGTCAGCTGTTCCAGCTGCGTCCCCTCACAGCCTCTTGCCCATCCCCAGCCTGTTCACTCTGGGGACAGGGAAGATGTGCGTAAGAAACAAAGAAAGCCTTGGTGCTGTGCAAGCACTGTCCACCAACAGCCAGAACACTGGTGTGTGTCAGGCCTGGTTTTGGCACAAAATGCAAAACATAGCACTCAACAGGCTGCTCTGAAGAAAATGCACTGCATCCTGCCAGAGGCAGTACAATGAAATGGCAATGAAAATGGAAGCTGGGGTTTACATTCCTCAAGCTGGATGGTGCAGTCATATTCTAGAAGAGATGCATCAGTCCCCAGGCAAAATTGGGGCTTGGCAGTATTCCTCTAACTTGCATCCAGAAGTGGCATCATCTTTCATATTCTCCACAGAGACCATGCAAGCATTTCTCTATTACTAATACATTTCAGAGGTTGTTCTCCCCAGTGGTTTTTCCTGATGGCATTTTCTTTCCCATATGCCCTTTCTTCTAACTGAGATCCCATCTAGGAATATTCCTCCTGCTGGAGAACATCTCCATGAAACTCCCGTTTGAGGCCTTCAGTGCAATCTGAGTGAGCTATGGGAGATGCTACCTAGCTGTTCAGAAAGCTGTATCTTTTCTCCTTCTGGGGCAGAGAGAGTAAGACTTGTGCCCCAATAATGTCCTGATATCTGTCAGCTGGGGAAATGTAAGACTTAGCTTTAATTTTTTATTTCAGAGTCATGCAACTAGTTCTTCTGCTCTGTAATTAATTTGCTGCTAATTACACAATTACTTTCATTTATAGTATCATTTAAAAATAAATTAGTGTTAGCCCAGTCTAATTTGCAAAATAAATGAAGAAAAATTTTACTTGATTTTAAATTCCAGTAAATCAACCCCTCCATTCAGTTTGCCTGTGTGGTGCCACAGCCAGCTGTGATGCTACTGGACGCTGACAGTGTTTGTGCAGCCCATGCAATTATTGGGAGCCTCACTGTATTACAGCAAGGGGAAGATTAGGGACTGTCACTGCCTCTGGTCGTGTGGCATTTTGCTTTTCCTGGACTCCTGTTTAAGCTGCCCACTTACGTCTTGTTCATAATGAAGATTTATACCATCATCTAGTGGAACTCCCCTTAAACTACAACCCATTAACTCTCCTAGTCTGCAATTTACTTGCAGTCTCAGATGGAGAGAGTAGGCAATGAGGTTCTTGTATTCAGGTTACTAAATACAGGAGGATTTTTGACAACTCCCAGAGCAGGAAAACTTGCCATAACTGCTGTAATTAAAATCTTGCTCAATATTTGCTTAATGTCACATTAAATCCATGTAATGCTGCTGCTTGACTCTGCCATCCCACCCGTCCCTCAGTGTTATTTTTCAGGATCTAGAGACATGACTGCAGCAGCAACCACACCTAAGTTGCGTGATACAAAGGAGAAAACCATTTTATTTTAAAAAGGACATTATAAACCAAGAGTAAACATGCAACCTATGCTTTCCACATAGGATGATAAGGCATGTCTGAATAAAAAAGGTATTTCATCCTAATTTCTCATTACAATGGAAGAGACAACATTTCCTCTTGTCTTGTTACAATTGCTCTTGTCTGGTAATACACACATGCTTTTATCAAGCACAGAAATGAGTTACAGTTCTCACAGTTAATTCCCTCCATTCTGCCAAGCAACATCAAAGATCTTTCTTTGCTTAATCCAAGAGTCTCTCCAGACATGTTGCAACTGGATTTCTTCTTCTTAATCAAGAAAAAGTTGGGGAATCACCTGTAGTCCTACGCTACATCAGGGCTTCCAGAGGAGCTTCACAAAACTCTGAACCGGCAGAAGGAGCATACAGTAATTGCATGTGATGGAGCTGCTTAATAGACTTAATCAGAGACACCATGGTTTTACATGAGCACATCAATCAGTCACGAGGAATATTTGCTATTCACGCTTCGCACATCAGTTCCCAGCTCCCTATCTGCCTCAACAGATGTTGATGGAATGCAATGGACACCACTCACCAAACCCGTGCAAGCTAGCGAAAAAGCTATGTGCCCCCCAGGCGTGCCCACATATATGCACGCAATGAGGTGCACACAGCCTGCTTCCCACAACTCTGTTCATTTCCAATTCAGATGTGGCCAGGGACAGCCAGGGACCCAAGGAGTAATTGCAATGACTATCCCAACACCAGCAGCCAGTGAGGTCGCTGTACCCCCTCATACCTGGGATATGTACCAGGTGTCTTCTTCCTGTTTCCATTTTGTTATGGTACCCAGTGAGCAGTTTAAATCAGTGCCAGCAGTGCTACCCCAAAGCCAGAACAGCACCTTCTATTTCTCTTTGATATATACCGTAATTTTCCCACAAAATGTTTTTTCTTCCTCCTACCATCATGGCAGTAACCAGCTTCTGCTGTGGGCAGCCCTTCCAGGGAGAAGTGCTGACCACGCATCTGCATTGTGGATTAGTTTGCTTTTACTCTGATTTAACACTAACATAATTTTCTGTGACCAAATGGCTGGTGCCTCCCTCCCCCCAAGGGCACGATTATACCTTTTTAAGCCCCAGCATGCGAATTTCTCAACAGTCAAATGACAAAGTAAAGGAGAAGAGTAATCCGGTATAACAGCACTTGTTTTATAATAAAGTGTACTACAGAGCTACAGTGCAGCTGTTTCATCTAATCTGAAGCATGTGCAGTCCATATTAATAGTTAATTTAGTCTGCTCTTAAATCACAGCAACCTCAACAACAACAAAAAGGCGTGACCTGTCTTTCCTGGAGAAGCCAAGTCACGTTCCTCTCCTTGTTCTCCATGTGACAGAGCAGTGATACAATTAAAGCACAATAATGTGCTTGTTATTCAAGTCAGGCATTAGTTCTAGTAATGGGGTGCTTGGTGGCAAGATGGATTTCCTTGTTAGGAGCTAAGCACAGGATTAGCTGAATTCTCCATGGAGAAATCTTGATTTGTTCAAGGTCTTTCATGTTTTCTACAGAGAAGGGATTATGTCTACTTAAAGAGGGGGCTTGCTTAAAAAGCTACAAAGTATAAGAAAAGGATTTAGGGCAGTCCGCCTGTGGTTAAATAGCTGAGGGGTAGAGGGAGTTTTAGAGCAGAGGATTATTTAAAGCCAGAAAGTTCAAAAAATAATTGGTTTAGCACTACTGGGTCAATGCAGAGTAACATGCTGGAAAGGCAGTTAAGCATAAGCTAATATTCATTTTACTTTGGCTAATTATTGCAAGGATTCAGAATAGAGGGTGAAAGAAGAAATGTTCTAGCTCTTTCCTTTGGGGTCCAGCCATATGGCACATTTCTGTGTTCCTTTGCTTTTATATATATATCTGTTGTGACATATATTACCAATCCAGTGCAAGAATCACAGAGGGCTCTTTTTAAAGCTCTGACATTGTTCGCTTAATGAGGCCATGAAGTAGACATTAAAAGCCCTTCAGAAGAGTTGTAGGAATCACAGTCCTCTTGCAGCCTCCTGTCTCGCAGGCAGGCCTCTCCATCGCCCCCTCATTCATTTAAGGCACTGGCAATACTATTAGACCAGATTGACTCCAAGCAGACTATCGTGATCACCAGTGCCTGTGGCAAACCTAAATGGAAGTGTCCTGCCCTCTGGTCTAGAAAGGGTAATTGCACAGTGCAGGTGGCCATACAGAAAGCCTGCATGGTTCAGGAGGCATGAGGACCACCACACCTCAGTACAAAGCATCCCTGGGTGCAAAGGGAAGAGGTGCAGTATTTCAACCTGTACTTCCCCCTTCATTGCACTGTGGGTTAATGGCAGACATGTGAGGACAACAGAAGAAAATCATCCCACCACAGCAGGAGAGCCTGGTAGACTGAGCACAGGTTTCTTCTAGAGAGATAGGCTCAGGCCATGCCTGATGGATTAAGCAACTATGGGCATATAGGGGAGATACTTCCCCAGATGGAATAGCAGGATGAATCTTTACAATCTGAGCACAACATGTGCAAATAAAAGAAGTGTTGGATGGATGGTCTGAAACAGCTGTTTAAAAGCTGTTCAGGCCAAACAACAGCTCAGCAACCATACAGTGGTGAGAAAGAAGGTTTCTTTAGTAGTTTACTGATATTAGTTCAGTGGATTTGGTGAATGCTAGTAAAAAGAAACATGCATCGACTAGGATGGTGGAAGACACAGTCTACAGGCAGAAATGCTCTGAGTTCATTGGGCAGGATTGAGAAGGGGTAGAAGGTGGCAATGCAGAGTTCATTATGTTATAAAATCAATGAAAAGAAGCAAAGTGCTTGGATTTGGGTGTCACATAAGGAGACTGGAATGGACTTGTTCTGTCTTTCTCTGCTTTCAGAGAATTGATGAGAGCAGTCATGAGGAGAAGGACTTGCGGGTGTTGGTCGATGAGAAGCTCAACATTAGCCAGCTTCACTGTGTGCTCGCAGCCCAAAAATGCAACTGTATGCTGGGCTGCATCAAAAGGAGCATGGTTAGCAGGTCAAGGGTAGTGATTCTGCCCCTCTACTCTGCTCTCATGGAGTACTGCATCGAGCTCTGGGGCCCTCAACGTGTCAAGGATATGGACCTGTTACAGCGAGTGCAGAAGAGGACAAAAGAGATGATCCAAGGGCTAGAGCACTTCTTCTATGAAGACAGGCTGAGACAGTTGGACTTGTTCAGCCTGGAGAAGAAAAGGCTCTAGGAAGACCTTAAAGCAGCTTCCAGTGCCTAAAGTGTACCTACAAGAAAGTTGTAGTGAGGTTTTTTACAAGGGCATGTAGCAACAGGACAAGGGGGAATGGATTTAAGCTGAAAAGGGTTGATTTAGATTAGATATTAGGAAGAAGTTCTTTACTATGAGTGTGGTGAGACTATGCACAGGTTGCCCAGAGAAGTCGTGGCTGCCTCATCCCTGGCAGGGGATCATCTGGCCAGGTTGGACAGAGCTTTGAGCAACTTGATCTAGCAGAAGTTGTCCCTGTACATGGCAGTGAGGTTGGAGCTGAATTATCTTTGAGTTGCCTTCAAACCCAAACCATTTTATGATTCCCTTTAACAGTTCTCATATATTTGTATTTGGTGTGTTGCATGCAATCCACAGCCCAAAATACATCGATAAGCAGGTGGGAGTTTACACTAGTGCTCAAAAGAACCTAAGGGTCAACAGGTGAATAATGAGGCAAGATTACAGGAGCTAATTCTGCATGAGAGCTTGGCTAAGTGATGACTCAGAGCATGGTGGGGAGACATAATAGGAAATATCCTATTAAAGGATATTTTGAAGGTACAAATCCGAAGGCAATAAAAGGAGTCACGTGGAGCAATGCATAAGGTATGGTGAATGACATGAAAATAGAAGAAGACGTGAAGACTGAGTGTCAGAAAACATACCAGGGTAGCAAACAGTGTCCCCAGGTGAAATCACAAACTTGATTATTCTGGAATATTAAAAATTGTATAGATTTAAACCTAAGAAATGTACATTAGGAAAATGCCACAGGTGGGAGAAAGTAGATAGTTGTGTCTGACATGCATCATATGAGAAGCATCATATGAGTCAAGCTATATGGGAACCTGGGTAAAGTAGGTAAGATAACTCTGGGCAAACACATACAATACTTATTGCTGCAGATTCAGCTAAGCTGAATCTGTTAACATCCATATATTCATCCTTGAAAGGGCTCTGCAAGGTAAGAGGGCACATTTATTCACATCCTATGGGTCTCAAACTGACACAGAGACTACATCCTCAATAAGACTTGGCATTACTATATTCATGGTTACAAAGCTGACCTAGCTCAAGCTATAAGCAAAGTGTGCTTACTGATAAAGTTAATATCTGTTTACCTTTATTCTACTCTCAATGCAGAAATGTCTGCAGTCAGCTGGTGGTTTTTCATCCTCTGCCACGACCAGTAGACCAGCTTCTTCACAGATTTATCTCTCCATGATTTCATTTCTCAAAACCAGTAGTCTTATAAATACAAAACCATTTGTCTTATAAATAATCTGGGTACTATTCCTGACTCTTAACACAGGCTACCTGTGTCAGACTTTGGAGAAACCATTGTTCCTCATTTTGTCTTGACTCACTCCACCTTTAAACTGAAACACCAACACTTGCAAACACCATACCATGAGAGGAAACTTATTCACTGTTTTGCAAAATGCCTTGGATGAAAGGCATTATAAAATTCAAAATATTGGTTTTGTCTTGCAAGATTCATGTTACTGAATAGGTGGAAAGGTTCTTTTGAATAAAAGCTGATGATTTATCTACCTTTTAGTGGCTTTCTTTGTTCCCTGAAGCTGCATATTTAAACTTTTCTAGGCAGGAATTTATTATAGATGCAGGAGAATAGAGAAGTCTTTTTAAAACTCAACTAGTCTGCTCAGACCAAAGTTCTGGGATGAAGTGAAATTGAATCCACTGTCTTTACAGAAATTGTTTTTTACCATTTCAAGGTTTTTTTTTATGGATTTTGATTTAAAAAACCCAACAAACAAACCAAAACAACAAGACAAACCAAGTACCAACTACAGCCAAAGTCAGTAAGACTGAGCCAAGAGTATCTAGCCCCTATTTATTACCTTTTCCCAGATTAATTTGAGTATCTGACAACAGTCTTTAAATTCCCTCTTCGCTAGCCTAACACAATATTTTGCCATCACTGCCTTCTAGAATCACACATGGCATCTCTTCTGCATGAATACTCAGCAGCCATTCTAGAGATGCAGTGAATTGTCATTACTGGCACAACGAATAAGCATTTGGCTGAGTCATAACTCCCAGTCTGCAGGCAAGGCACCCGTTTTTTATATCCTGATTCCTCTTCAGAAGTGGAAGAGACTGTGTGAGGGATTGTAAACAAGCAAGAGCATCCATACTGGAAATGACTTATAACTACTCTGACGGATGGGTAGTTTTGTGATAAACTGAAAATAGTGTAGTGGTGTTGTTTATTATTAATTTTACTTCTTCATTTTTTAACTTCAAATCAAAATAGGACTGGAAAAACCAATTTAGGTCATATAGTAGTGTCGTGGTTTAAACCGATCCACACAGCTTGTTCACTCACTCCCCCGCCCCTTTTTTTCTCCCTCTTTCTTCCCCACCCCCACCCCCCCTCCCCCCCCCGAGAGACAGAGAGGAGAATTGAGAGAATGTAACTCCCACGGGTTGAGATAAGAACAGCCCAGTAACTAAGGTATAGCACAAACCACTGCTGCTACCACCAATGATAATATTGATAAGAGAAAATAACAAGAGAAGAGAATACGATACCACCGCCGAACAAGTTCGACCCCCCCAAAGAGAGACCGTGCCCTTCCGGGTAACTCCCAGTTACCTCCCCAGGCATGACGTGCTGTGGTATGGAATACCTCTTTGGCTGGTTTGGGTCAGGTGTCCTGTGTCTGCTTCCTCCCAGCCTCCCCTCGTCCCTGGCAGAGCGTGAGACTCACAGAGTCCTTGGCCAGAATAAACATTACTTAACAACAGTTAAAACCAATCGGTGTTATCAGCTCTGTTCCCAGGCTGGAAGTCAAAACACAGAGCTTGCACCAGCTACTAAGAAGGAGAAAAACGGCTACTGGTGAACCCGGGACATGTAGGTATTTAATCCAGGGGAATGTAACGAATTGCCCACCCTACACAATAGCAGTCGCAAAGTTTTTGGGATCCCTTAATAAACTAATGCACCCTGCTAGAGAATACAACAGCCCCCCAAAAGAGAGGGTGGTGACACAGGATGCCAAGCAAACAAAACCAGCTTTATTTTCAAACACAGCTTTTGCTGTACCCTGTGAGGTGTCTGAGTAGGAAACGCCTGTAATATCCTCATCAGGTGCCTGGATGCGTTGCTGCCAGCCTGCCTCAGGAGCGGTGTGGTGTCTGCCCACGGAAACCTCACAGCCCTGTGATCCTTCTCACTGGAAAAACAGCTTGAAGGGACAGCCAGAACAAATCATGTGTAGCCATGGTGACTAAATCCAGCTGGTATCTATCGGAAGGCTCATCCCCTTCTCCCTACACATATAAGCACATAGTCCATGTAGTACATTTGACACCCATAAGTATTCCTGTCCTTATGATTTTATCCTTCCTATTATAAATTGGCTTGGTCCTCATGTAGCTTTTTGTTACTTAATTAACATTTAGAGTTTCCAGAGGAGTATCCCTGTCAGTCCCAGTCCATGGAGGGGGACAGCAAAAGAATAGAGCATTAGGAGGGTGTTCAAAGCAGGAAGACTAACATTTAAATATTAATGCCATTTAGCTGAGTTAAAGCAATAAAAGCAAACAAAATTCATTCTACTAGAGATCTGTGGTTTCATATACCTGTGAAAACATGTACCGTCTAATTAATAAAAATAAAAGGAACTTCCTTATTCGAAAGAATGAATTTTGCTCTACAGTATAGTTAATGTCTGCATTTCATAGAATATCCAGTGAGGGATCCATTTCCAGTCTCTTTTTCATCATTTCAAATACTTCTATGTTCAAATCGCCTTCTTTTTAAGTAGTCTTTTGTGTCACATATATATATTTTAACTGAACTTGAATGACACAGTAGAGACATCCAGTGGTTTGTCAGATTATTAAACTCATAACTGTCACTGAAGATACAGTATAGAGCTATTTTTATTTAAAAATGGCAATTTTAATTTGACCTCATATGGAAATTTAAGAATTTCTATTAAGCAGCACCAATTCAGGGCTTTGCAGTAATTTGACATCAGATATTTAATTTAATTTGCCATACATCTAACTAGTTGCTTATGATTTATGTGAAACACAAGGTCTATTTATATATACTATAGGGTGAAACTTCAGTCGACATAAGTCAAAGTAACTTTGTTGAAGTCAATGGAGTCTCGTCAAGTTACTGTCAGAGGACATGGCCCTATCTATTTTGGAGAATTGGGAAGGCTATTAGGTGTTTCAGATTCATCAGCAGAAAATGCTGTTTAGGTTTGTATTTATCATGCTATCCATTAAGGATGCTGGGAGACAAGATGAGAGTGTCAGCTCACCCATTTTGGGCATCTCATTAAATAGCAGCAAATACATTATGGCACTTGAGGAGGGAAAAAAGATTGCTGTGAGCAAAAAAAGATCTGGCAGTTAAGAGGAAGAAGGCAGCCCAATAGAGAGAGACAGAGATTTAGCAGCTGAGTGATGGAGCCAGAGATCTGGAAACACAGAAATAAGAGAGAAATGAAATTTTGAAGGAAGAAGGGTGGAAGAGACAAGCTAGTATGACAGTGAACCTTCAGATCAGAAAAAGACAGCTTCAGAGAATCAGAGTCAGTTCTGACTTGCAGTCTGCAAAACTCTATTTACGTTCAGTGGGGCTGTACAGAATATAAGTCAGGGTAGCTTGGGTAGAATAAAATCCTTAAAAAGACAAAGAAAATGATAAAGCTAGAAGACCATAGAAAACCAGAAAAGTACGCAGCCTGTCAAAAAGGTTGCCAGGCTGTGATTTATTAAAGTGCTGCTTTTGCTAAGAGCTTGATCTAAAACATGTTTAACCCAGCAGGAGTATTTCGATGGACTTTGGATCAGGCTCAGAAACAACAATGCTTGACCAGCAGATAAAGTGAATACCAGCACCTATTGCTTCTATTCACAAAAGCCAGGAGGAGAATTTAAATTGCTTTGTTTCAGACAAGCTATTTACAAACAAAAAGCAGAACTGATGCATGCACAGTGCCCTGTTAGAAGGAGGTTGATGGGAGTTAACACTAATCAGTGTTAATTAATAGTTAGCATGAATGCCACAGAATAATGTAAATGAAGCACTGAATATATTCACCAGTCTTAGCAGTTTTTCACCCTTTTAATAGATACACATGCCTGTAGAGAAGAAGTGAATACTGGTGTAAACCAAGGGTCTACCTAGCCTAGTGTCCCATTTCCCCTTTATAGTCAGTGGTGACTATAAGCATACAGGCAGGGAGGAGCAAGAAAATTACAAGTATGTCCTTATGTCCTGCTCTGCCACATTTTGCTTGTCATTACATATCTTCACATGAAACAGTCTTTGAATCTGCTAGTCAAATATAAATGAGAATAAGCAGCACAGTTTAGGAGAGCATAAAATACAAATCCCTTGTACCAGAAGCATTTTCATTCTGACCCTTTTCTTGCAGTTAGACCTACGTGTAGATCATTCAAGACCCTCTTACTCCGCAGATGAAGCAAAATTGCAGTGCTTTTTCATTTCATGTGCTTTGGAAAGCTACACAGCAGAGGAAAGCTGTAAAGCATCCCCACGATGAAATAATTTGGCTTCACTCTTGGCCTTGATTTGGTACTGTACAATTACTTGCAAGTCCTTCATTTCTGCACCCCAGCACTTTTCATTCAGATTTGTTAGCATAAACTAAGAATTTTTCCATCCCCTTTCAGAAGTGCATTCATAGTCCTGATTTTGAAGGCAACTAAATGGAAGGATACTTTTTTCAACTGAACAAAAGAGCTCTGCCTGAAGTAATATTATTTAATGTCTTCAAAGCAAGATCCTAGGCTGAATTTCAGTAGTTGACAGAGTGTTCCATTGGCAGAGGTGACAGAGCAACAATTTCATTTTTTATTGAACTGTGCCTCAAAAATTCAGTAAGGGCACAAATGATAAACAAACATTCACAGTGAAAAATAGATCACCAGGTTTACAGGACAATTCGCACCTAACACACTCTTCTCAGCAGAAAACTGAAATATTACAGGTGACATTCAGCAACAGTATTTCTTTAGTGTCTAGCAGTGCTGGTGAAAATTGCTGGCTTGACATAGGTCAAGAGTCTACAGCATTTTTTTAACCTCTGGTCAGACAACAAAGGAAATGAAACAAAAATATAGCTTTCCCCAAGCTGCCCACTGTCCCCCTGCATCAACCTGGCAAAGCGAGCCCAGGCAAACTAATATTCGGTGTCCACTTATTCACACAGTGCCAGTCCTGTTGATCCCATGATCATGTTGCAAACTATTCTCTTTTCTGACAATGCCATTTTTGTAGGAAGCAGAACATATAATCATAGAATCATAGAATCATAGAATCATAGAATCATAGAATCATAGAATCATAGAATAGTTAGGGTTGGAAAGGACCTTAAGATCGATCATCTAGCTCCAACCCCCCTGCCATGGGCAGGGACACCTCACACTAGACCATGTCACCCAAGGCCTTGTCCAACCTGGCTTTGAACACCGCCAGGGATGGAGCATTCACAGCTTCTTTGGGCAACCCTTTCCAGCGCCTCACCACTCTCACAGTAAAGAACTTCCTCCTTACATCTAACCTGAACTTTTGAGAAATCTGATGTGGAAGACAGCAGCTCTTCTGAAGTGTTCTTCTTCCCATTGTAAATTTATAATTCTCCCTGTCCACAACTGATGTTGATACCTACTTTTTGCTCTAGAAAACCTTCTATCATCTAGTCTGTGTGAATATATCATTTCAAATAGACATCCAATGAAATGGCATTCAAGTGGATACTGCTGAAGAAATCATTTGCACCTTTATTAGAAGTTATCAGAACCTGCCAGCACAGGAATGCAGACATGTAACTAATTTTGTATATGGTCAGTAAATACAAGTATTTGGGCCCTTCACAGCTTGCAGGGTTTATCACAATATGTATGTCTGTAAAGGTGAAAACTCAGATTTATTTCTTTTCCTTTAAGACCTCTTCTTGTAGGCTGTTGATCTGAACAGAGAAATGAGGTCTCTTCACAGGTACTGCACCTTTCACCCGTACATGGATTTTCTTGGTTTCCATTTCCGTTCTTTTAGATTCCCACAAATGCCACTCAAAAGAAATTCTGAATTCAATAATAAAAATGGGTATCAAAAGTTGAGTTAAATTTTAATATATTCAATTACCTCTTGGGAACTAAAAATATATTACTCATACGCAGATCAGTAGTTTATGACAGTTGTATTCCTGATGGGCTTTAACCCACAAAACCAAAGATAGGTAGAGAAACATTGACTTGACCAGAGAGAGACTTCTACCTCAGGCTGAGATGAGGAGCGCTTATTTTAGCCCTTCATAGCATTCCTTTTGTGTAACATTTGCAAGATGTTTCTGATAAAGCTTCTTGGAAAAAAATATTTTGAACCCATTTTCTTTATTTTGATGGTTGAGCAAAGACATGCTCTATCACTACTGTTACACTGCTGGGGTTTGTAAAGACTTTATTAACATTACAGTCCATTTAAAAGTAAAATGTCATATTACAGAGTAGCAAATTTGCCGTAATCTGTGCATTTCTCAAGAAAACTTCAGAAGAGAAACATAATGCTTTTAAGTAGGTGCCCTGTTTTTATGTACCAGCTACAGAAGGTAACAAAAGAAAAACAACAGCTGGATACATACAAAATATCATTCACTTCCCACATTCAGACTACAGGGCAGGCCAGGATATGGCCAAAGCAGCAGGAGACTGTAACTGGCCATTCTGAACTCATGGGTAGCTTTCAATTACCCAGGGCTTTGAACCCAATTGTTCTCCCTCTTGAAAGACTGCCTTTAACTACCTCTGTTCTTTGTGACTGTCAGCCCCATCAAGTCATATGAGTCTCCAGATACTTATTTAGATTCTGTAAATTATATGCAGTATGGTAGGTGGTACAGGAAAATTGTATTCTTTACACACTGGACCCCAAAAGACACAAAGCAGGTTAAAGATGACCAGCATATATCTGACTGCCTTTCATCAGCTCAGAAGCTGAACACTCACTGTCATTAGCACTGCAGGACCCTTAAAGCAAAGAGAAATTATTCTCCTTTTGCAAATGAGGGCCCTTAAGCATAAGGGAGCGCAAGTGATTTCCCCAGGTCACAGGGAAGTATGACACTCTGCCAAGAACCCTCTCTGGGTCTCCTAAGGTTTCAGTTCAGGGCACTAAGGTCGTTCCAGCTATCCTCCTAATAGCCACCTCTCTGGGACACCTGCAGTCTTTCTGGGTTTTGTTTCATATGTGGCTAGTTAAAGAAAAGGCTAAGGGATTTTTCAGTGAAGTTAATCTGCAACATATCCAGTCCTTTTAAAGAGCCTGCTTTGAGTGGACTGGACAGCTACATTAGAAGAGCTGTGATATGATGAATAGAAAAATGCAGGGCTCAGATGAAGTCTTGATTAACTTGTCATCCTAATCGCCTCTGGAAACAAAGGGAAGAGGATATTTTATTTTTAAATTTTCATCTAGGTGACACCTAGTGCAGAAGAAGAACATTTGCATTGTTTTCTGCTAAATGTGTGAGTGGGAGAATATGAACATGAGACTTCTTGGTGTTTTCTGTGTGACAGAAAAAGAATGAAAAAGTAGTTTTTGAATCTGTATGTAGGAGATCTGGCATTTATCACAGGACTTATGATTTGAAAATGATTGAGAAGAACAAGCACTGACTGGAACCTTTCCTTAAAACCAAACCTGATTTTGAGATTTCAAAGAATCCCGACTACTTCAGGATAGAGAAAAAACAAGAAGATTCCCTGCTCCTTTCAACACCTAAATTGGTCTGTACCAGCAACCACTTTCCATTTCTCCAGCTTTCACAGAATTTTCAGGCCCATGTTTCGGAATCAAGAATTTCATGTAGTTATGGGGCTTACCTGAATTGGTTCAAAGCTTAAAATACATGTATCGATAGGGGAGCTTGATAAACATGGCAGACCACTGAAGAAAGAGGTCTTAAAAGGAAAGTTAAAAAAATAACAAAGTGTTGGATAGGGGAGAGAGCTGGAGCAATTAAAGGTATTTACCAAAAATTCATATCCCTGCCTTTTCTATACCTAAAAACAGTGAAGAGCTCAGGGCTATGGTGGCTACTTAACTTGCTACTTAACTATGCTGTAAAGTAGTGTCAAGTGATACAATTGATTTCAAAGTCATGCTGCATGAGCATCAAAGCAATAGTACTGACAGAAGCAGTTACAAAATAAACAGTTGCCTAATGCTGGAATGATGATGATTTTACTGCACATCTAGATTGCTAAACTTGCACCCTTGCTCAGCCATACTGGTTACAAAAAACTGACAGAAATATGCTTATACTGTTAGTAAGTTATACCTAACTTTCTGCCTCGCTGCTTCCATGCGTCCTTTGCCATGGTCCGAGCCCTTTCACAATCCATTTAAGCCCCTTATGCTTCCATATATGTCCACTGCCATTTCAGCCTGTTACTTCTCAAAATCCATCAATTAAATCCACCCAGGATGCGGAAAAACTATCACTTGAAGGGAGTTTTATGCCCTATTTGCCTGCCCACCAGTGTGAAGACATCTGCCCTCCTCTGCCTGTTCTCATTCCCACCAGCCAGTCCCAGCTGCCAGAGAAAACCTGTCCACTTTGGGAACAAGAAGGGAACCCGTTCTTCAGCCAAACACTCTCTATCATTGTGTTAATAACCGTGTCCCCATCTGTCCTCCGTATCCATCTGCTGTCTTCTGTCTTACACAGGGCTTGGAAGGTGCTTGGTGAACGCATAACCCTTGGTGAGTCTAATTTTGTTATACTTCAAAAAAGCTCAGTAGATCAAAAACATTATCCTTGATCCTTGCATGACTGACAATTTAAGAGGAGAAGGAGGAGCATCATACAAAGCCACTGGCTGCCTGCACACCACAGTATGGTCCATGAGAGACCACAACCTATCTGCTGCTGTTTTCAGGAGTCAGCAGGAAATGGAGGATCCCACCCAATCTCCTCCAGCTGAGGGCTGGGCTAAAGAGCCATAGCTTGCTGGAGGGCTGCAAGTCCAATGGATTTCAGGAGACCTAAAGTCAGCCAAGGGGTACAGTAAAATGATAAAAAAAGCTGGCCAAAACACATGATGGAAAACAAAGAGAATCTTTAGAAGAAAACCAGTATGGAGTCAATGGAGGATATGCAGATTTTACATGGAAAAAAAAGAGGTTGTGACTGATTATTTTGAAAGATCAGTGAGTGAGTTAAAAACAAGGAAGTATGTTCTAGCTATAGAAAATATCCTTAGTACTTCCAGCATGCTGATACTGGAGTATCAGCATGCTGGAGTGATTAAATCCAGGGGTATTAATTGTGAGCACTTCAGTAACAGTGCATAAACTTTTAGGTAAATAAAATTTTTAACACCCTAGTAGCGCAGTTTTAACAACATGTTGCATTCCAGTTCTTTCAGTGTAACCATAGGACAGAGTGACTTCGGCAAGGCACTGACTGTGAACCATTGGAAACTCTCAGGATAACGCCACAATTTCCATGATTCCAAACACTCTTTTTTGTGATTCAAAAAATATGCACCAGAGAAAGGAAAATAATTTTTCTCTCTATGAATTTATTCTGACAAAGTGATCCAGTTGTAATGTTCCCTTACTATTTCTGAAATCTTGAATGTCCCAGAATATGCAAAGGCAATCACATGAAATACAAAAACCACAGGCACACATTTGCCTTGCTCTATCTGTAGGAATCTGTCACTGAACAAAGGAATCAGGAAAACAAAACAATAACACTATGCTGGAAGAAAAAATGTTGATGCAGATACACAAACCAGTAAAAGTGAGGAAGTTCTGAATCCAGGTCACTGCAGAGTCCTAAACACAGGCCTGTTGTGTTTTGATGCAGCAGCAGCCCATATGGTCTTCCATTAGAGGGTCTCAAAGCAGTGGGCAATGTTACCGTACCATATGTGCTGATTGGAACAACTGTGATGATTTATGTTAGCACGCATAAGTATTTCTTTCCCTTCCCATTTTCTTATTTTTGTTCTGTTAGTAGAAGCCTAAGAATGGACAACCTTTCAGCACAGGTTTCCAGCAATTGTCTCAGGGAAAAAAAAAGAAAAAAAAAAGGAGCAAAATTATTCTAAAGCCAACAGTACAGAAATACATGCTTAAAAGTGAAGTCTCTAACCTGGAACTGCATGTTTCCACCAAATAAAAGATCCCAGTTTCTACTTTGGCTTCACACTGCTTCTAATCAGTTCCCTGCTAGGAAGCAACAAAAAGGCAATGGCCAAAAATGAATGTGATGGAAAACTATGTCTAAGAAACTGAGCTTCACAATGCACATTATTTCTTAATTCCCCTTTTTAAAACAAAGCAACTGAAAAGAAAATCAAACAAATATTAAAATTATATCAGTGAGTAAAAAAATCTTGCTTTCTGCAAGCAAAAAACAGTAATGTGTCTAAACAAAAACCCCCAGCAACATCTCTCATTTCCTCTCATTTCAGGAGTACAAACCAGAGCTATCCATGACTTTGCTGCCATGGATCAGTTCTGTGCATAAAAATCACCACCCAACACCTGACAAATGTGCCATTGTGTCCTATATCGTTTCCTAGTGATTGCTGCATACTTCAGGGAAAGATAATAAAAAGGACAAAACAACCCAGCAACAGAGATTTCTTTTTTTTTTCCCTTTCAATGCTCTAGTTGAGCAGAGTAACCTGAGAGCTACAGCTGTACTACCCCATCCCACCAAAAGTCTTTTATCAAGTGGAAGAACTGTAAGGTGAGGATGCAGGTCATTATTTACGGAATAAACCAGGTGAATAATTAATTCAGCAGAAAATTGATGAGTTTCCATATTTATAAAATGTAAAGAGAAAAATAGCTTAGGAGGAGATTTTTACAGCACAAAGACAAGTGGTTCTCAATCCCTTATAAAATCTTGGGCAACTGCCAACCAGCCATAGCAATCGCTGTCCTTCAATGCAGTATAATCCTCCAACTCAGCTTTTCCTACACTTCTTCTGAGTCTCAGAGGAATACCAGGTGCTCCCACACCAGGTAATGTTCTCAGCTATTGATCTAGAACCTGAAAAAAATTTTTGAGATAACACACCCAGCTGTGTGTACATATATTTGTGTACAGGTGTATATGATCTGTGCGTGTACATGCATTGATATAACATACATCAGGTACTGGCAGTTTCACAGGTTACTTCTTTATCATCAGCACATTTTGTGAATGACCATACACATCAGAAGTTAAATCACAAATTAAATAAGGTGTTCATATTTTTAATAGAATTGGATAGCTGAAACAACAGAAATCCTTGCCTAAAAGCCAACTCCAAGAAGAGCCACAAAATGAACCCAAGTAAAATCATAGGGGTTTCTGTTAGAACCACAGGAACTGAAGCTGGGCAAAGCAGAACAGACAGCAACTGAAGAAAGGGGATAAAACTAGAAAAGAACTGGTTGCCCAGGAAGGTATGCAAGAAGAAGTGCTTAGGGGCAAAGCACTGGCTAGAAGGCATCTTGCTTACCACAAGGAGGGAAGCAGACTCACCTCATCAAGTGAAGTAATTTCATACGCCTTCCATGTAAATAATGTCATTCCAGTGAGTAACACTGAACCTACCAACTACTTCTTTTAGCAGAAACATTAATTAGCTGTATTTTGAAGTTCAAATCTTAACCATATGGTCTTCAAAGTGTCAGATCTCAGAAAGTACAAAGCTCTGTTTTGGGAGAGTGGAAGACAGGGCCAGACGAATGCAATGAACTCAACAGAAACAGCAGAGCACAGCTCCGTGACTGAACAAGTCCTTGATTTGGCTACCAAATAGGCAGAGTGTGATGGGTTGACCCTGGCTGGATGTCAGATGCCCACCAAGCTGCTCTATCACTCGCCTCCTCAGCAGGATGGGCAGGGAGAAAGTAGGATGGAAAAAAAAAACGCTCATGGGTCAAGGTAAAGGCAGTTTAATAAAGAAAAAGCAAAGGCTGCATGCAGAAGCAAAGGAAAACAAAAGAGTTAGTCTCTATTTCCCATCAGGAGGCAATGTCCGGCTACTTCCTAGTAAGCAGGGCTTCACTACACATAGCAGTTGTTCCAGAAGACAGACTTCATAAAAATGAATATCCCCCCCCTCTACCTTTCTCTTGGATTAGGGATGTTGAATATCCCTCTGGTCAGTTTGGGTCAGCTGTCTTGGCTGCGTCCCATCCCAGATCTTGCCCCCCTCCAGCCTACTGGTGAGGGGGAATGCTGGAGAGACAGCCTTGATGCTGTGCGAGCACTGCTTAGCAGTAGCCAAAACACTGATGTGTTACCAACACCTTCCTAGCTGCCAATACACAGCACAGCCCTAGGAGTGCTGCTCTGGGGAAAATTAACTCCATCTCAGCCAGACCGAATACATAGGGTCAGTCCAGCCAAGAAACACTTCTTTCATACATTTTTGTATTATTGCAGAATGCCTCCCAAGGAGACCTAAATAAGTCCATTTTATTGGTTCTTAAAAAACAATCAAATGTCATGCAGAAGTTAATGAACTTGGAAAAGAACAGCGGTAATCAACCTGAAAAAAATAATATATTTTTTATCTCTTTTTATTTGATCCTAATCACTCTGTGCTATAGTCAGTCAGTAAACACAGGATTGGAAGATAAATAAATGCACCCTGGCAGTTGCCTCAGCTGCCACTGCAGTGCTTTCTGACACATAATTAGAAAACAAATGGCAGATTAGCTTAATAATATTCATTAGCATCTAATGAAACCGAGAGTGTTTCCTGTTCAAAGCATGTTGGGCTGTTAGTTGAATTTAACTAAATTCTGTATTTCCACCCTTTAGCTATGAGAAGAAGACTGGGGGATGGGGAGAGAAGGCATACATTTAACCCTTTCTTTCTTTCTCATGCTACATATAGATGGGTTTTCCCCAAGTCTTACTGCTGCTCCTCAGAGAAGGAATGGTTAACAGAAAAGCAGGGCCTCCTTTCAGGCATTGTTGTTCTTCCTTTTTTTTTTAAATTATCCTAAGTAAGGAATTTAATGATATTCAGAAATCATAGCTGTCTTGCTGAATCGCTGTAGGACTGACCTCCCTTGACAGTTCTTAAATTATTCAGCTATCAAGGGCCTGCTAAACATTAAATTAAGCATCCTCTCTCCCCTGTCCTAAACCATTAAGTTATGCAAATGCACAGATAATGGGGCATATGACAGCTGGAGGCATTAATCAGGCAGCTCTGTCTCTGGGCTGTTGTTATGTAGAAACCGCATCTGCCAACAGACAGAAGAGACACAATTAGATCTCACTTAATGGAATGAGAAGAAACTAGCGAGCTCTCTACACTCCTGTTAGGTTGTAGACCTGGGAGGGAATAAGACACTTGGGAAATCTCACTCGCTCTCTGTTTCTCCCGCTTTCTTTTTTTTTTTTTTTAATACCTGTTCTTCCAATTGAAATGAAAAATTACCCGTAATTGTTATCATTTGCAAACAAAGCCTGTCAGAAGACCCACCCGCTGTTTACAATGGATGTTTTTCTTGTTCCCTGCTAAGGTTCTTTGGGGAATTTTCCTTCATTTGTTTTTTTAACTAATGCTCTGTCTTTGGAGGTCGGGGGAGGAAGCAAACAAACGGCTCATCCTTTACACCATTTGAATTACCACTTTAAAAATTAACTTGCCTGCTCAATCATAGCGAAGTAGCATATTGCTGAGGCAGGAGTTCATTTGCCATTTGTACATATGTGATGATTTATTTCCTATTATTTGCTAATTATTGAAGACAAGTGTTTGCATGCACACTGGTCTTTCCTGTCACTTTTAGCACATTGCTCCCCTCTAATGGCTTCTGCTGTCTAATAGGAATGGGGTGGGGTGTGCGGCCAGAAATTGTGCTGTGTCCTATGAATTTCCTAAAGAGGTTTAGAAAACAGCCTCAATAATTTAATGCGGCTTACTCAAGAGGGTCTCTAAAAACCGTTGTTCAAAATTCGGATGGTGACAGAAGACAGGGAAAAATACTAAGCTGGGGTAAGTATGCAAACGTGAGACACCATGTTGGAAAGGAACGTTTTTCCTATACAGACTGATCTCATGTCCTCTGCTGAAGTTTCTGAAAGCCTTCATTAATTAATAAAGTATCTGAAACAATTTTCTTATCACAAAGTTCTTCTTTCACCCATGGTAAACATTTCCCTTCTCCCTGAATGAACACCCACTAAAATTGACTTCATTAAATCCTTTAGACGAAATCTTTAATATAGGTATTTTCCTGTGGAGAAGCTGGGCTTTTAATTCTGATGATGTGTTAACTTGTTTAATAAAAGCAAAGAAAATCAATCTTGTCTGATAACAAATGTGATTTTTGGAAAGCAGTGACCTTTTTCCTGGGCCTTATGTTAAAATGAAAACATTTATGAAATAGTGGAGCAGATCAGTGAGCATACATCCGTTCGTATACTGCAACTTAAATATGCCCAATATGTGCTACATACAGTCAGTTGACCAGATGTATTTTTGCCCAGCTGCCATGATCGAACTCTTGCCAAAGGTTTCTCAATTCAAACTGTTATCTTAAATATTAAACTTACTGGTTGAACTTTTTAGATTGATCTCTACCCCCATACCCAATATAGTCACCACTTCTGTCACCACTGACAGCCTAAGACCTGATAAGCTTAACCGTCACCTACAGGTGAGCAAACTATATCCCAGTCTTTAGGAGGGATAACAAATCCCAGAGCCCCAAAATACTAGGTCTTCCTCAGCCATGCAAACTGAAAAGTACTAGGACAAACATCCTAGACACTCACAGCTGTCAGATTTCCACATTTAGAGGAAGCAGTAATAATAGAAAATATAAGCTGCTTCTACTATTTCTGTGACTGTGCCTGGGACAGGCAGCTGGAGTTCTAAGAAAAACCTTAAGACTGTAGATCATAAAGCAGTATTAATGACGCAGGTTTTCTAATGACTTCAGTTCAATTTGCCTCTCTCTGTTCATGTTATCTCAGGTGTACTGGGAATTTGGCCCAACGGGTATACTTCATCTCTATCCCCACCATTCAGGCAGAGGACAACTTTTTCTATGGGCTCAACAATCTTCAGGTTAGGAAAGTGGAAGCCAGGGATGACATGCCTGACAACTCCAAATCTTCTTTATTTTTTTCAATTTTTGACAAGCATGATGTTTCAGACACAACTGCGTGGATTTGCAGATGTGTTTGTTCCCGCTGTCCATCTTGATTCAGCTATAATGACACAGCTATAATTTCTCTTTTTTCCAAGGTGCTCTCAGAGCTCTGGAATATGAAGCTCTTCAAAAACTTCCAAACACCAGAGATCACATGTAAGCTGTATACTACTCTCTTTATTATTGAAGTATTAGATGGCTTCTGATTGGGGTTGATATCCAACTAACATCTTAGGCTTTCTGTAAGTCTAAAAGTATTGTGGCAAATCAGCAATATATTCTATGTGCATAAATTGCATAAATTTATACCTGCACTGTAGAGGATGGGACAGATGCAGATAATCAAACACACTGTTAGTTCCATATTGTATGCTTTATGACATTTGGCTGCTTTCTAGTGCCAGTTGTGAAATTGTGCTAATTTTGAAGCAGCCATCCATTAACAGTAAATGCATTTATTTGTCAAGATCCTCCATGCCAATGCATGCTAGTGTTTTACAACTCTTCATCACTTTTTCAGTTGTATTTTTCAGAAAAAGCTAAATAGAGGAATCTGCCAAATATGAGCTCTTGTTCCAGGCTAGAACAAGATAAACTTGGCATTGTAATTAAATACCTCTATAAAAATGCCTAAGTAAGACATATGGAGATCGCAATTACAACCATTCAGAAATCTGTCTAAATTCCTCTTGGCCTATGATACTGCTTACAGTCTGACATGATATTTAAAACACAAACTTATAGTAAGATATTCTCCTTTTCTGGTAACTAATTAAATGATACTTAGTATTTTGACCAATATATGTGGGAATAATTCCCTGGGTGAACTCTGTGTAGAAGGTAAACTGGACAAAGACATAACTACATTGGATTCTATTAGCAAAGTATTAAGCAGGTCAAGAGATAAAGTATTTAACGAGGCAAGTAACTTTTCATACACACAGGCACCGTACAGAAGCTAGAGATCACAGCACGCAACTGTGTTTTAAATGAGGAAGTGCATGCGTATTATTGCTAGTGTTCATGGTAGTAATTATCACTTTTAAGTGATACGAAATATTAAAAAGGAATTAAGGTTGCAGTAACCAAAGACAGACTTTCAAGTAAACACCTTTGTGTTCATTTCTCCCTGACAGTGCAGTAACCATGCAGTGCTCCCAGACTGCTTTAGAAAGGAGTGTGATAGTGTTATCTTTACAGTCTCTCTTAGAGGCTTGTTCAGCAAGACTTCCATAAGTGAGACTAGACAGCGAAGAAGTAACAGTGAAATTGTTGAATTTATTTTTTGCGCAACTATCCCACTCTTGTTCAAGAGCACTTGCCCTCAAAGATAATTTTAAATTGTTCTCTGTTGATAAGCACTAGCATAATAAAGCATTCTGCCAACATCTATGAACGTTTGGCGTTTTCAGCATTTAATGTATCCAAGAAAACTATACTGCCATCTTTACACTGCTATGTAGGCGCACTTATTTTGAGAATTAAAAGCATAAAATGCTTCAAATGTGCAGGTGCATGAGTTTCTAGATTTGAAAATGGAATTTGAAGTATGCTGTTTGACTTGAACTTGTAAGCATTTTTTTCCTATATGCTGAGTGGTGGTGTATATCAAACTAGAACCGAATATGTAAATTACTTGGAGGATGTAACTTCATTACAGAGACTACAATTCCTATTTTGCAATAGAGATATACTATTTGTGTTTCCCTATTACAGTGTACTGACTAGAATGTTGTTTGCGTTTGCCTTTCGTTCAGATACAATTTTTTGATTATTTGTTCCTGTGTCAGAATCCACAGGTCTGGGTGGTTCTCTGAGATTTAGAGCTTCCTTTCAGAAATTCAAGCTTATTTCTAAATTTCCTTCTCTCACATCCCTTCCACTAATTTTCATGACATGAAGACTGGACTTGGTGTAGTAATGTAGAAGAAAATGACATTGGTTTAGCCTACTAAAGCAGTAAACAACTTCTTTCACTACTGCACAGAACAAACATTGAACTATTACTGTTTGTTTTGTAATTTATGTCATATATATCAGCAGAATTACTATTTTAGTCTCCCATGATAACCTAATTTCTGATTTTAGCTGGTTTTTATTCACTGGCTCCTATCCATAACCTGATACTGCTTTCCCTGGTGCTTTCCTTGATTGCTTTGACTGATTACCTTCTTCATTGTTCAGTACAACTTTTTTCTCAAAATGTAAGAACTGTCTCTATCTTTTTACTTATTTCATATGCTTTTAGGCCTGGAACATGATACTTCTCAAGCCAAGCTCATTTTCTATTGCAGAATATTTGATAAATGTCAACATTTCACACAGGTTCGTATCTTTATTAGTAATCACTGGTTTATTTGTTTTTATTGTTCTGAAAGGAAATACATGGTTTTGCCAGTTTTGCTCACATCATCTGTCTGTGGCTGCTATTAGACTTTATTTCATGCTACCCAGATATTATATTTTATTTTCAGGTTTGTTATTAGCTTGGCCATACAAAAAGTCAGTAGTTGAAATCTTGGTCCCTGAGCACCTTTGTCTGTGTTTTGATGAAAAGTTTTCTTACTGTCACTTATCAGTTTACCTGAATTTACCTTGCCACAGGTCTATTCTGTCCTAACCTTTACATCTTCTGTCAAGGAGCATATTTCCAAAGTGCTAGTGATTGGCCTTCTTCCTCTGTTTATTCTCTTCTGGGACTCATCCCTCACTCGTTACCCACCTGCTCCCAGATGTGTCTCAAGTCCAAGTAGATCCACACTTCATTGGCTAACACAAGACAATATTGCATGGTCGCCAGTTTGGACAGCAAGAACAATATTGGCACTTGTACTCAGGTCTTCATACACAGGCAGACATTGCCTACAGGCTTGCCTCAAGACATTTGCAGTGCGAGTGCTTCCCAGATGCTCACCAGAAGAATTTCCATCGTGTCAACAGCTGCATCCTTCTCAAACCCATGTCATGCCATTTCTGCCCCAGTCATCAGTCAACAGAAATTATTCTCAGTCCCCAGTCTTACATGTATTGGCAATCCATCAGTCGTTCAGATCAGACCCAATAGACTGAGCAAGACCAACCACTGTTTTCTACCTCTAATCAGGAAAGAAATTAATCCCTGTAATTAACAAAGCTTCACCATACCTAATTTCCTTCCACAGTGACAGCAAGTGAGGTCTGCACATCTTCTATAGAATATCACTACTCTGTGTCTTTTGTGCCATTCACCATGCTGTGCTCCAATGAGAACTCTTCCCCTGTACATCCAGGAGTGCAGGGTGTTTTTTAAAATGGTCTGTTGGTCTGCTCAATGTATGTAAGGGTAACTTAACGCAAGCGCCATTTTCTGGGATGTGATCTGTGTGTCTTTTTGCAGTTGGTGTGTGAGCTTATTCAGAATCAGTTTCAGGGTCTTCAGGTTTCCTACAAAAGTTTTACAAATTTGTTAAACCATCCAGTGGTCGTTCACTTTCTATTTTCACCTGTCTGATTGATTTTTGCAACGCCCCAGGCAACAGCAGATTTCCAGTAAAAGCAAACTGGGTCACATCATTTATTTCACTCACTTCCTCAGGAGCACTTACTGGTTTCTTTCCTCAGATTGTTTTGTTTCTGATCATGTTAGAGGTTGGGATTTTTGTTTTGTTTCTGATCATGTTAGAGGTTGGGATTTTTCCCCCTTTTTTTAGCCTGTGTTCTGTAATGATAGCAATCTATATGTCTGTATATCTATGTACTCTATATAGAGAGATATGTACAAGATGGCAGGGGGGTTAGAATTAGATGATCTTAAGGTCCTTTCCAACCCTAACTATTCAATGATTCTATGATTCTATAACAAGATATATGAAATAAAATATATCTTATTTAGATTTTTATAAGATATGAATACACTTATGTATATAAAATACATTTAATATCTTGACACTCAGGGTAATTATAGATACCAGCTCTTTTTGTGTGGAGAGAAGTTGAACTTTAAGCCCTCAGGCCTCCCTAAGTCCTAAAGCATCCTGAAAATGCTTTGTTTTGCCATATTACTTAATTAATCGAGCTACTCTAGAATTGTATTCTTCTTTCACTGGATATTAAACCAACTTGTCAATCGTAATTGCAGAGCTCCTTTTTCCCTTATTACAGTCATTTTTAGTCTAATGGAAATGCAGAGTATTAAGGGTTGAAACAAAAAAAGAGCAAACAAGTTTATGAAATAATAACTGTAATTCATACAGAAACTTAAACAATATTTCAAAACATTTTCATTGTAATTATCTTAAAAGTTAGATCTGTGGAACTGTAATAAAAGTCAAACACACAATAGTGTATAGGCCACTGTGTTACATGGATAAGTCTAACACATCAGTAATAGATAACTTCAAGTTTTAAGTAAATTCACATTCTGTTCTGTTAAAGATGTGTCTGTTAAAATGGTCTCACAGTGCAGCTCTGCCACGTGCAGAGAAAAGTACTTCTGAGGAACATCAGGAGATGTTCAGTACTTGCAAAACTGCTTCTCTGTGCACAAGCACATGAAGTTCCTTTTTAAAAAGTAGATGCACAGCTTTCTTGTCTTCATTTGAATTTGACTTCTCTCTTCTACTGACACTGAAAGGAAAATATATGCAGAAGGTGATATAGAGAAAACATGAACAATGTAGCAATGAAATAAGGTAAATAAATAACATTTCTCCCTCAGACCAGGGGGAAGAACTATCTGGCTCTGATATTCTCGCCCTTCTGAGAGACATGACCTTTCTGTCATCTTTTGTGTTGTTTTGCCCACCAAACATTGTAGAATGAAGGGCTGTGAGCGGCACACTTAAAGTCCACAGAAGTTCAGCCTTTATCATAACAGGGAATGAGATCGGGCACAGATGACACAAGCAGACCTGTAGCCACACAATTTTGCCAGCTAGAGACCGTAAATGAGCCTCAGCTTTTCCTATCGTCTTCCCATAACAGTCCCCATTTTCATTTCTTCTTGCAATTTGTGTTCTTCACATGTTTCTTTTTAAGTCCCTATCTGTCTGCAGCTTTACACCAGAAAATTTTTGTTTATTTCCCAGGGAGCTGAAACCTAAAAACTACCGAATCAATGCTAACACATGTGATACTGAGCTGCTCTTTTTCTTTATCTCTTTGTGCATTTGTTTTGACTATTTTCTTGAGCTTATGTAGTGTTGCAGGCTCTGTGTGGAGTATTATATTTTTTAAATAATGCAATATTGCTGACAGGGTTTGCATGACAGAATCATTGATATTGATGTGACAGCCTTGATGTCTCTCTGCTCATTATTATGAAGTATGTCTGCTGTGATGCAGAAAGAGTATTCTTGATCCCCTCTTCACTCTACATGATTAGTTGTGCTGCTCTAAAACAAAATCTTAATTCACTCTGAATAGTGACAGTGATATTGACAATCATTAACACTCATCCTCAGTGTGAAATCCATTCACAGACTCTTCCTTTCATTCCCACTTTTATGAGGCAATAATCCGGTCCAGGTGGATACCTCCAGCACTCATTTGAATCATTCGTCACCAGGATGAGCTGCAGGCAGGCAGGATACACCAGCAGCACAGAGTGAGCATGCCTCCACAAGGCACCAGGGGATAACAGGAGGGCTGAGAAACAGAGACTTAAGCATCAGTAAATGGAGAAAGCACTGAAAACTGAAGTGAGCTTTCTTAACATTTCTCAGGTTCTGTGTTTCAGCTACAGCTCAGAGCTGTCACATCTAGTCAGAGGAATGTCCTTCTGTCTTAGGCCAGATCCTCTGGGAGTAGTACAGCTGTCTTTTGAGAGCGGTTCTGATCCTGACCCCTGTGCAACAGCCCTGCTTCCCAGGAAAGAGCATAAGAAGGAAGCAGATGCTAACCGGGACAGGAGTGACAGGCGCTGACTAATAGCCCAGAGTAGAGCTCTGCATCCTTTTATCCATCTTTTGAGACATCTAGTCGCCATTTCCTCCAACAGCACCACTCTTCATTTAATACTTTCCCTTCTGCCATCTCAGCCTTTGAATACTAGTAATTTCTTTGGGTGTGGAAATACAATGAAATTCTTAAGAGACATGCAGCTGGAATCCCCACAACTGTCTTGACAACTGCTTAAAGAACAAAGAGTCTGAGTCCATTCTTGCCAGCTTCCAAGGATGATGAACTATGCCATACAGAGAGTTCCTGCACAAGAAGCTACAATAAATCAGCCTACTAGCCTCATGTCTGAAGAATACCGTCTCATCCTGAGAGCACAAATATCATTCTGATGCCAAGTTTTTAAGCTATGTTTCAAAGTTACTGCCAGTGAATAAGCTGCTGCACTCCATTCCCAGCATCCCCATTCAAAAACTAAATTACAAGTGCAAGTACTTAACTGAGCTTTAGAACAAATTAGGATTAGTTTACAAGCAGGATTCTCTGCTGACTCCTAAGGCACATTGTACAGCTGGAACACAGAACCTATAAATGAACCTCAGTACATTCCACTTCCATTCTCTGAGAAGTTCATGCTCCTGAAACAAAGTTAGCCTGTTTTAGTGAAACCCTCTTTTCTGCCTTAGGGCTATGGGATTAGTGGCCACAGAAACACAGAGTTAGGAAGGAAGTCCACTTTGTCATAGTTAGGATAGCTGCAGTGAAAAACCTACCAACAGCCACTAGTGTCTACAGTTGTATTTTCTTATGATCTCACATTGGTGCAATGGTCTTCCTGTAGCTGTGCCTCTTGTCAATGGCTAGGTTTTATGAGCTGCTCAGAACCACCCTACTGACTAAAACTCCAGTGGCTTGCACTGTGCCAATTGCTGTTACCATGAAAGATCTGCTGGAGAGCTGGCACAGCAGTCTCATCATTTTACAAAAGGGACAGTAGAGAGGAGAGCACAGTGTCTGCCACACAGCTCAGGGGGCTCTTCCCAGACTGCCTGAGAGCCCCTTTTAGCACCAATTTTAAAGCTCTGGCTATCCACCATTCCAGCAAAAATAGTTATTAAATAGCTCAACAGACTCACCTGGTTTGTGCCTATCAATCTGCAATCAAAATTGATCGTATTTATGGAACTTCCAGATGCCGGCAGAATACTATGGGTTTCTCTAAACTAAAAGAAATTGTTTTCAGGTTGTTCTGCCAGTCTAGTCTAGTTACACAGATGCTGCATCTGTGTAGCCTAAACACATACTTCCATTAAACATCTGGTTTGCATGTTGTTTTTAATAAAGTGGAAGTTAGCTATGTTTCATGAGGTTTTAAATATCCAATATGGTAATCCTTCATTTTAGTTCTGAAGATTTCTTGTTACTATGAATTCCATGTGGAAGTAACAGAGCTCTTTGATGCAGTTTGTGAATGTTGTTTAGCTAGTTGCAATTCATAACAAGATGAAGAAGGCTGCGTGATTCTAGGTCTGAGAAAAGAATGTAGAACTATCCAGTAATCCAATTCTTAATTGATTATCTACACTACAGAGTAGTACTGAACCAATTTACTCATCATCCACTGAACTTAATCGCACTTTAAAGAATTAATTCCTAATCAAATGGAATTACTTTTGCACATTTTTCATCTATCAAAACCTAAGGATTAATCAGTGTTTTTATTTTATAATGTTGTCAGCATGTATAAAACACAAAAGCAGTGTTACAATGACAGAGTAGCCAACTTGGTAAAACCCCCATGGCTAACTACTCCTACTACTCAGCAGTTTATCCAAATTACCACTTTCCTGCCTTATTATATCCAGTTCTTTCCCACCATCTTTAAGTCAGACAACAGGATGCATTTTTAGATGGATTTCTGGTTTTTTCTATATGGTTACAACACAAAGTCCATCCTCTGGCTCTTTGATGACCAGTATAAGCAGCCTCAGTTCACCTGGCAGCAAAGAGGAAACTGTATCAGCAACCAGAAAAATCAGCAGATTTTCAATCACAGGAGACAGAAACCAAGTGTACAAGGAAAATGAATTCTGGAGGGGCTTCTTCAGAGCTATGGCTGTCTCACACTGGCAAGGGCAAGCACATTGTTGTACTCCTACTGTAGAGAAAGATGGCTTCACCCCGCCAGATATCAACCAATCATCAGGTTTTCTCAACTCTGCTTTCACTGCAAACTATAAAAGACTGTAAAGATGGTGCAGTCATGGTTTGGTATTGTTTATGCCAATAAATTTTGGAAGAAACCAAGAAGGTTTTAAAAATCAGTTTCTATCATGTCCGTTCATTAAGAGTTCTCAAATGAGGGAAGGCGCCGCAAAATACCATAAACATGTGCCAAATGGTGTTATAATTAAAAAGCAAGATAATAAAAAAATAATGCATCTTACTTACAAACATCAGTGGTACAATCTGCAGTAAGAGACAACACAACCTTCACATGATTTAATGTAATTTTTCTACTGGCAAAAATACCTCAATGTCAGCTATAGGCACAAGCAAGGGAAGACCGACTGTGACACCACTTCCAGAAACAGGCCAAGAAGATGCTGAATTATCAGTATTTAGAAAAAGGAGGAACTGTTTCTTACTGAGTAACATTAGGTGGCAATCTAGAAAGCAATATGGCATGGCATAAATTGTTATATTTAATCAGACATAATATTACAAATCACTGGCTAAATTCCTTCTGTTTCTTTTCTGAAGCTTATTCTCCGCTTCTGACTCTGTACTATTAACCAAGTCTTTGTCTCCCTCTTGTGTTCCCAGCCTATAGTTAACATGAATTTGAGAGGTGTGAATGGAGATACCTCAAATATTTACAGGCACTGCTTTAAACTCTTATTTTTCTAGTCATTTGCAAAACAACATGAATATTTCTCATATAAAGTAAATACTTCGTAGATAAAAAGTAGTTCACATTTGATAAAAGCAGGTCAGAAAAAACCTGCAAACTAGATAGAACAAAATCAGTGCAGCCCCTTCATGATTCATGATTGATTTCATCCCCTGCTAAAATACTCCATCTAACATTTCTTGGCAATCTGCAATACAGTATCTTGCAGTAACTTACCCAAGACCTCTAAACCTTTCTTTTAACTGCCAGACTGCTGAATTTACATGATCTCGTCAAGCCATTGAAAGCAATGGCTTTCAGAAACATTAATCTCAGAAGGGAGAAAAATTATTAAAGCACAGATGAAACATACCATTAAATCTTAACACGGATCGATTATTAAATTTTGCAATATCTTAGTAAAGTTGCCTGTTTTTATTTCCAAAGGTAATATATAAAGCTAAGGTGGATATTTCATGCATCTTTGATGCATTTTTGATGCACATACACATCTATGCCTCAACTCATTAAGCAGTGTGAGACTCCTTTAGAAGAAAGATATTACTACATGGGAAAGACCCTTGAACACATAGGGTAATAGCTACTCTTTCTTTTTTTTTCATTTAATTTCCCTTTTCTCATATTTGCAATGGCTGAGACAACTGTCATGGTGAAACACCTAGCTTGTGGCTTGTTGGTAAGTTTTCTAGCACCGAACGTGTTCTCCTCTTTAGGGGAAGCTGTAGGGCAGAGCCTTTCTTTTCCTCTGTGAGGATTTAAACCCAGTCACATTCCTTGGAAGGCACAGCATTTCACGCATAAACATTTGAACTTTCAGGGTAGGAGAAAAAGTGTTTCCAAAGTGTATGTGCCTTTTTGTGTCAACTCTTAGAAATTTGTAAAGAACGTTCTAAATATTTACAACAACAACAAAAAAAAGAGAGACATAAACAGACAGTCGCCATGCACTTATTTTGGGGAAATAATAATAATAATAATAGCCACCATTTTAATTAAATGGAAATTTGGCACAAACCCACAGAACTTCAGCTGTTGAGTTACGTGCCTGTTACTTACTATAAGCTCATCCATCTGCAACAGCTTGTAATCTTCCATTTGTCTTTGCTGCTAGCTCTGTGTGTCTTTCCCACAGCAGAATGAAGACCTTGGGCCAAATCCTTTTCTCATATATGCTTTAGCCATATACGTCTCAAAGTCAGGTCTCATAGGTATCTTTCAATAAACTGGGGTAGATGATCCAATCCTAAAAGTATTTAAAATATTTTAAAAGTCCTTTTTTAATGAAAATAATGTGTTTTATAGACCTTTTGTAGAGCTTGGATATATTTGCTATCATTGCTTTTTCCACTTCCTGCCTCCCAACACGGTAACTAGAATTTCCAGCTAATTCTTGCTTTGGTTTTGTAAAATAAATATGAATTGAATAAGAAGATCTTTAGGCAGATAATCGTTTAATTTAGCCACCAGTCTGAAAATAATCAGCTAATGCATAGCCAATAATCATCTAAAACAATTTACACACTCCTACTACTATTTTGAGTGACTTGGAGGACCTAAAACAGTTATGAAAATTTTGAGGATTGTACGCTTAAATGCTACCTGATCCTTATGTTGCTACCTGATCCTCCTTTGACTGGATGGAGGGGTCAAAATTTTTCTTATTTTTCTAACTCTCAGTTTTTCTAATAGAAAATATTAACAGTTCTCAAACCCTTTCATGCTTTCAGTTAGAGGAATTTTCTTCTATTGAGCAGTCTGTATTCTTATTTTCTATAAACCTCTACCTCCATTGACTTCAGCAGGATGGTTCACAGCTTTCTAAAGTTGTAACCCATCAACCTGTTATGTTGTCACCATTCCTATTTATAGGAGAAATGAGATAGTGTTGTTAGTTTCATGTCTTTGAGAATCCCTCCAACAGGGCAAATGAGAGAACATTGAAGCATTTCTCATAATAACTTTTCTTACCTAGCTAAAGAGGTAGGCAGCATAGTAGAGCTGGAATGAAACTGCTTCATACAGCTTCTTCAGCAGTTATCCTATTTGCCATATCCGCATTTGAATATTTTCTGCCCCACTAACTCTTTGCTTTCCTTCTTCTCCATCTTGCTGTATTCAGACAGTAAATGCAACCACAGTGAGATATAAGTAGGATCTGTAATCCACCCTGAGGTCGCTGAATGATAGGCAGGTCACAAGAAGAGAGATAATGATGCAGCGATTTGTCTGTGGAATGAAGAAGAGCTCCCACGCTTGTGTCACATACCCTTTCTAGTGCAATCTGACAGACTGATCTTGGGCCAAAATGTACAGTCAAGTCCAATTCTCTTCGACCTTCAGAGAGGATTTGGCCTAAGTATTGAAGTACATAGGCCAGAACTCAATAGTCTCCAGTAGGAACATTACTGAAAATGAGTTTTGAAGTGGCAGTAATATTGGTGCTTTCTTTGGCATTAGATGCTGCATAAATTCAGCTGCAGTTAGACAAGCCAAGCTTTCAATTACTGCAGACACTATAGTGGAAAGAGGGCTAGCATGTGAGCAGTAATTTTCATTGTTTGTTTTACTCCTGTATCCTTTGATAGCCAGCTGGTGATGGATGGGAAGTGGTGGAATGATGCAGTCTTCCTCTTCTGAAAGCTGTTCTGTACAGCAATCCAGATACTAATAAAACCCTGTGAAATACCACATTTTTAGGAACTACTAAATTGCCATGTCTGTTAGCATGCTGATAATGATAAATAGAAGGAGTAATTTGCAATCATTTATTACCCTTTTCCTTGAAAGAAAATTACTCATATGGCTAAATGTTACCAGTATACCATGAAAATGAAGTCATTCTCTTTTACAGCTAGAAGCCATGTTTGCTATTTTTGCATCTTTCACTGCTGTCCAATTATGAACTCCATGCAAAAACGACTGTTCTTTCTCTTCTTTTTGTGGCACACAGAATGCTATGGTCCAGACAAGGGACACAAGATTTTAATCTTCTAACTGAAATAATAGCACCAAAATATTTTTGTACCCTAAGGAAATTGAAAGGAAACATTTCTTTGTACAGTGCATAATGATACAGTATAGTTTCCTGACAGGTCACTGATCCAATATAGTAATTTTATAGAGAAAAAAAATCTAAATTAATTAAAGAGGTAGAAAGAGAGGGTTATCTGAATAATTAAAGAGTCATCCTTAGTTATTTGAGGTAAGATTACCTTACAAGAGCACATCTTTAGCCCTCATCTCTGAAAACATTGAAGATTACCTGCTTGGGATGAGAATAAAATTCATTAGATCGCTAGTCATCCAGTGGAACCACTCACCCCAACAAAATCTGGCTTCTATCAAGTTTGTGACTGCAGAATTTTAATAAACACACAAATAGCACAGAACATCCTTCAAAGAGCCAAAGGAAACATTCTGACGGCCACACGTCTATTTACAGCAGCATGAGCTCCTGAGCATTCATTTTTATAGGAAATGTTTAATTGCTCTTTATTGAGCAGAACCTTTCCTTCTGCTTGTAAAAGAAATTATTGCTTTCCCCCTCTGGTTCAGTCAGAGGAAGTTAATAGTCCCAGTTTCATCTGGCAGCAGAGACAGTTAATGACTGGGAGACTATCATAAACAGGGTTTATTGTCCAAATTACAATCCAGTTCTTAAACAGCCTAACAGCCTTCCCCATTCAGCGTGCCCTCCTGGCATTTTAGTGATTTTCTGACTTACTTTCTGTTTCACAAAGACAGTTCTCTGATATTCAAAGATTTAATGTGGTGGTTGGGTTTGGGGGGTTTTATATATCTATATGTGTATATATATGTATATGTATATATATATTATTCACAGGATATTGCTGCAAATTCTTAAGAGCTTTTGTGATATGTGTATTTATTAACTTCATGACACCAGTCAAAGTTCAGCAAAGGTGATTCTCTGGTGTGCAGCAAAACCTATGTTCACATACACAAAACAAACTAGTTCCTCTTCTGCCCTTATGTTGTTCCTTTCACTGTCACATCCAAGTGTTATCGCATCCAAGTGTTATTATCGAGGCATATGTATAAAAAATATAATTGCATTCACACATACTTACAAGTTTTTTAAGGTAGAAAAATTAATACAGTTCTGTCTATGTGATAATTATTCTTCCTATGACATCATAGATGCACAGAGATATTTGCTGTAAAAAACTAAAACCCCTGCCTTATAGCGCAAAGAAAGAAGTCTAACATAAGGACCACGTCTAGCTGGTGTTATGGTTGGAAGCCACCATGAAATGAACAGATTTAAAGAAGTTTTAAGTTGAATTTTCTCCAATTATTTAGGAAAAAAAATTTTTTTTTTTTATTTACTTTTCTATTTACTTTAGAAGAAAGAGAACTATTATACAAAACAAAAATTAAGAATTGGGCTTCTTTGAAGGGGAGATTTCAGGAGGAAGGTTTCGAGACTACATATTTTTGAGACTACATATTTTCTTTGTTGTTACACTTCATAGTTGGGTCCCATATTTTTTGAACAGATAGATATGAAGCAGACACTAACACAGAGCAAAATACAGCAGCAAAAATTGTAAAAGCCACATTCTTAGCAGGACAAAGGAATCAATATAAACACTGTATAAACTCAGCCAGTAAGTTATATTGTCAGATGGTCAGCAGTAAGAAAACTCTATGAAGATTACTTGCTTGAAATGTGACCACGTCTCACTGTGAATTACAAATGCCACTATTGCCTTTGTATTCAGCACACCTCCAAAATTTTGCATAATTTTTTATAAAGCCAGGATGTGCAGAAAATTATCTCAAATTCTTTGGAAGTGGGAGAAAACAGTGATTCTTTTTAAATGCACTGCCCATTCCCCAAGACTTTATAGCATCCGAATACATCCAGTTCTGTCAGGCTACTACCCTGATGCTGTATTCAGTAATTCAGACTTGTGGTCTTTTAAATTTAGGAGTATTGTAAAAGCAAGAGTATTGTATAAGCGTATGTACTGCAAGTCTGAAAACATTTACTATTGCTGCATTAAGATTTTTACATTTTGTGTTGACATCTTTATACTGTAAATACAAATAACTAGTGAGATACTGTGTCTTTCAATTGCTCCTTGAACATAACAATGCTTCTGAAAAGAATGTGGATATCAAAGGAAGAAATAAAAATACTTGGCTTGGAGGTAACCTATAGTTTGGTTATGGTTAAGGATTCACACACAAGTGTACATATATATGGAAGTATCCATGTTTTTATAAAAGGTGTTGCAATAGGTGCCATAAAAACATTGTGAACCAACAAGATGATTTATTGGAATATTTAATTGGTATTTAGAGAGCATTTCAATACAGCATGCTGCAGGAGACAATTAGAAATTGATAGTAGCAAGTAATAGAGCACTGAATAGCCAGGGGATAAAAGATGAGTAACTCCAGTGTCAGCCTAGCTTTATTCTTTCCTTACTCTGTCAGCATTCTCTTCGGGTCAGAAACTCATTTATTACAGGGTGAGATACCAAAAAGCAATGCAAAAGGCTGCAGGTGATGACAAATCCCTTAACTTTTTTATTTCATGTTTTTACTGTGATATACAACAGCTGATTTTCCCAAGTCATGTACCATGGTCTTTGGGGACCACAGAACACTCACAGGTTCTTTAGAAGAGCTGCCTCACTCCCCAGTTTCTGCCTGGGAATTAGAAGTTCTTCAACAACATCCAGAACAGCTGCACCCCAAACATCCTACAACAGTTACATCAATCTAGGAGAGAAAAACCACTTTAAATTAGCCCTGCTGAGCTGCACCACTTTCAAGGGAGATCTGCTTCTAATAAAAGCCATCAGACAAGAAATTTGTTGCTCTGGGTCTTCAGCAATCAAACGCCATCATTTCACGTTGACAGCAGAGAAAGGGGTTAGTAGCCTCTTCAAAGAAAATCAAACAGACATCCCTTGAGTAGTATGTGAAAGTAAAATTGAGGGCTGGGTTGTTGTCTGCAGCAGCAGCTACTTGTTTCAACAGTTCCAGCAGTGGGAAAGGAAAAATGGGACTCTGAGCCCACACCAGAGCCTCACAACAACTACAGAACAGCTGCTTCAGCATTCCTACTCCTACTGTCATCTTAATTTGTCAGTTTCAATCTTTATTTCAGCATGATTAAAGCCTGAGTGCCTTCTCTAGGTGACAGAATGATAGGCTGACTTGGAAATCAGAGCCTAACATGGGAAGTGGACACCTGCAAGGACACATCTTAGGACAGAACTGCACCCCGGTTTTTCAGATCCCACTGTCTGAGCATAACACCCACTTGTGCAGCCCCATGTTATGCCTCCCCTATTCCCCACAAAACACGCTGGTATTCCATGCACCTGCAATGCACATGTCTGATAATTCTGTCATGGCATAAGACCACAATACAGGAGAAAAATAACCTGAGATTGGGGGGTTGTCTCTGCTTAATGGGAGACATCCCCTAGAGCAGCCCAGTGCCCTGCTACCTGCTTTGGCGCCTGGCATTAACAAATGGCATTATCGTAAACTCAGTGTGATGGATGGGAACCTAGCTGAGAGGTGACTCCAACTCATGACCGAGAGACATAACAAAGTATGGGTTTTGCCACAGTGTATTCAGCAGAGTATGTATGTTTATGCTCATCATGACTGTCTGTCGGAAAGAGGCAGGAAAACACAGGTGTGCAGCTGTTCTATGACCTTCATACTTGGCCACACAGGTGTGGATAACAGTGGGATCATGAGAAACTGCACTGCCCACGAGTAAACAATTACCAACCTAGCATAAAGCCAGTTGTTTTCCTAAGGCTATAAAAGCAGGACCCCCTTGCAGCCGAATCCAAAACCTCACCTATGGGTGTACGCACTGCGCAGGAATTTTCTCAGCTACCTCAGGCTCCTGGCATTGGCTGCAACAGGGCTTCCCAGCTTAAAGTGTGGGCCTGGATGATGATTTGGTGGTAACTGGTGAAGTATTTCTTCTTAATCCCTCTTCTCTCTATGCAGCAATGATGTGGTGCATTGCTAATTTTCCTCTGTGCTATATGTATATATCTGACTTGCTTTATTGTGCTTATTTTAGAAAGATAGATAGATAGATAGATAGATAGATAGATAGATAGATAGATAGATACCTGAATACAGTCAGTGTGCTTTTTTGCTTTGGTGTGCTTTTTTAATAAACTGCGCATGTTACACTGCTATGTGTGATCATTTTGTTGAACACCCTGCCTGTTAGCAGGACACTCAGGAGCCTATACCTCTATTCAGAGGATTCAGAAAAGCAAACTATATGCCAAGAGCACTAGTTCCTAGTTACTTTGCACATACTTGTTAATGGGACCTTTATTTCTTAAGTGAAAGAAGTTGAAAACAGATTGAGCTGATCTCTCAGCCCCATAGGTACCATGTGTTGGATTAGGAGATAACTGGATTTGAGCTCTAAGAGCCAGATAACTAAAATCTATATCCCCTTATTCCCAAACCAAAAGGAGGTGTACAGTTTAAAAAATATTATAAAGTATGCTTTAATGGGCTGTTAACAGAGGCATAGCATAACTGTGGCGCAAACAGCCTTTCCTTTCTATCGCTAAATACTGCATTAATGACCAATTAAAGTATCCCCTGAAATAGCTCATTTGCTGAGAGAGTTAAGCTTTTAAACCATATTTTATAAAACCAAGTTGTTATCTTGTAGCACATTGGAGAATATTGTGCAGCAGAAGGATCTGTGCCAGTAGCAATAACAAGACAGTAAAGTCCAGAGCCATGCACTCAGATACAGTTCAAGCTGTGGGTAACAGGGGCACCACACTGCCAGGTGCTGGGGGGGTATCTGTTATAAAGAAGGAACTGAAATAACTTTCAGCAAGTGCAATAAATGACGCTGCCTTTTCCAAAGCCTTGCTTTCCTTCATAATTATGGATACCACTTAACATCTATGCCCATATGCTTAGTCTTGAGAGTATGGTGATTCCAGGTTATATTGTCAATTATTGCCCAGGTGAATGGAAACAGGATGGACATCCTACTTTAGATGTAGGACACAGAGACCCATCCACCTCTCCACAAAACAGTGGCAGCCTCAGCCTCAGCTGGAAACCTGAGCCATCTGCCCTTTGGCCAGTTTATCCCTAATCTTCACAGATTAACAAAGAAAGAGGAAAGCAAAGGGGAAAATGCAGCCCCTTTTAAAAACAAAAGAACTATCGAGGCTGTTGCTCCACACCTCTTGCCAAAAGTCCCACCACTAAGGCCCTGGGGCTACAGACTTCTGCAGACCAGGTTTCTGATGGGAAGACAGCCTACCTTCATGGCCCAGAATAAGCCTGGAGTAGTAGTACACACTAAGGCCCACACCAGTGAGGTCTCTGGTTTAGCTACTATAGCTTCACATCTTGTTGCTATAATCAACAATGTGACATCAGTTCCCCTTAATAGCAGTGTACAGTGAAAGTAATTCAAATCATTTAAAAGAGCAGCAGTAACAGAATGAGGGTCATAAAATGCCCTTTTAGTCTGTATTTTTACAGAAACTATATTCTTTTCAGAGAACAATCAGTACTTTATAGAACTGAGCTTTTAATACTATTGCAAGATTTTAGTCTAGTGAATGGAATTTTTGAGACTTCATTTTAGACTACAGAATACCCCTTTATAGATAAAAAAATCATAAGGCATCACTAAGGATATACTTGAATCAGCCTTCACACTCAGGAACCTGGGACATTTCAACCCATAAGCTCCTTTAGATCACAGTTTTTTCAGGTGATGTATATAATGATGTATATAATCTGTAAAAAGGTGCTCTGAACATAGTCAGTCAGACATGTAACAGCCTATTCACTGCTCTTTAAATCCTTAAATGAAATCAATTTCTCTTTCACACTTCCATGCTGCAGTATAAGGAGCTCATGATTTCGCAGAGATGTACTGCAACTTGTTCCCGGTTGCCTGTGGGGACTTGAAACTTTCCCATTTGGGAGCCAGAATGGTAAGCTGAGGCAGGAGATTTAGGCCTTGCAAGTCATACCAGAGCTACAGCCATCACTGGTGATGCTCTGGCTTAAGTAAAATACTGCTCATCTGGCTTTAACACTTGTGCAACTTACAAACGGTTTCTGGTTCGCATTCTTGGACCTCATCTGTACATGGAGCTGAATCATGCTAAGCTATCGATAGTCCACCGAATATATTTCTCCCCGACAAGAACTACAATTTGCCCTGCAAAGTGAAAGTTTGTTAAGCTTTGTAACATGCTAATGCATTTATTGACCTTTGCCTAGAGTTGAACTTCCCAGATTTACTCACACTTAAGAACTGATCATTTGCTTTTACACTGAATAAGGCCCTGTCACAATGTCTTTTGCTCGCAGAGGCACACAGAGTGCTAGCAAGCACTGTGAGACACTTAAGCACAGAGTGAGAAGCACAATACAGTGAACTGCTGATCCCCTTCTGCCATTGTGGATCTTTCCCACCAATATCTCCTGAGACACAGAGGACTTTCCAGCCTCTCACATTTTCTAAATGGCTAGTCTGTTTGTTTGCCTTAATCTGAAATAAAAGATGTCTAACTGAAATACAAGGTTATTCTTTGTGTGTCAAAGACATAACAAGGAGCCTTTCACATTCTCAGGGAGGTTAACAGAGAGGATAATGCATACCAGCACTCCAGATTGTTTATGATCTCTTTGGAGCATCTTCTTCTGTGAATATACTTTTATTATTCTACAAAGACACATACTTCCCACCTACTTCTGATGCAGCCTTATTCCAGAGCTAAACCTCTTAACAAGATCCCTTTGTGTAAAATTCCCTCCCTTTCACAGGGATGGGGAGAGCCACACAAAGTATGTGCTACTTCATATTGCATCCCCAGACATCTGATCCTTTAAGTAAATTCCTCACTGCCTTTCATTCTGCATGAGCATTCTTAATAAAGTAAGCTCCACATTTTCTACAATCCGGAATGAGAATCTTAAAGAAATGGTCTAAATAAACACAATTTTTATGAAAGTGGGAGCTGGAAGCAAATATATCAGGCCAAACAGTCTTCTGATGCTGTTCATTTTGCTTCAGTCAGGATTTAGCAATGCTCAGCAGCATTTTGGCTCAATATTTGCAGGTGTTATTTCAGTATTGTTGAGCCAAGGCTATTCTGGTCTGTGAACTGCACCTGTTACTCATTTATCCCTTTCTCAGCACAGGTTGTCAATCATGCTAAACTTCTATCATTTTACTATGTCCAGAACTGATTCACGTGGTACAAATCTTGTGCTGAGATTTACACTAGCCTTACTCCAAAATAAAATTTTGGTTTATCATAGAATCATAAAAGGGTTTGGGTTGGAAGGGACCTTATAGATCATCTAGTTCCAAACCCCCTACCGTGGGCAGGGACACCTCACACTAGACCAGGTTGCTTAAAGCCCTCTCCAACCTGGCCTTGAACACTACCAGGGATGTCACAGCCACAGCTTCTCTGGGTAACCTGTGCCAGTTTCTCACCACCCTCACCATAAAAAATTTCTCTTTATGTCAGCTGCAAACCTGCCCTTTTGAGTTTAAAGCTGTTGCCCCTTGTCCTATCAGTACAAGTCCTGATAAAAAAAATATCTTAAGAGTTCCCTTTGTATATTAAAAGGCTACAGTAAGGTATACCTGGAGCCTCCTCCAGGTTGAATAACACAAAATATGTCAGTTTTTCTCCACAGGAGAGGTGCTGCAGCCCTCTGATCACTTTTGTGGCCATCCTCTGGACCTGCTTCAACAGGTCCATATCTTTCTTGTGCTTGGGACTCCAGATCTCAAAGCAGTGCTCCAGGTGGGGTCTCACAAGAGCATCATTTCACACACAACCAATATGTTTATTTTATTTTTTGGCAGTTTAACATCTTGAAAGCGATGCCCATGGAAGAACTATAGAACCAGTTTCATGTTGTGTTAAGCCAGTCACATTTCAGTGTGTATGTAAAGCCACAGGAATCAACACGATCAGAACACAAAACTCCATAAAAAGAAGTGCACCCAATACTGACCTATATAACTTTTAAAACTTGACTATTTGTGGCTGATTTTGGGGATGCACTGCATCACATGTGAAGAAAATAGGTTGGGTTTTTGGTTCAGTTTTGTTGGGTTTTCTTTCCATTCGGGCACAGTTCAGATCACCTGCCAACCAGCAGAGAGAGATCAAACCAAGTAAAACTTGACAGAGAGCTAGCTTAAGAATCATAGACTTGGTTGCGTCTCTGTACCAACCATAGTAGGGACAGAAGCGGTATCCAGCTCATTGTATGACATATGTACATTTGTTTATTTTGCACAAGAATGCTAAAGGTTTGCTGCTAATACAGTGGATTATTTTTTATTTACTAAAATGTACACCCAACTACCAGTTAAAAGTTCTGCTAATGCTGTCAAACAAGTAGTTGGCTTTCAAAGTAATGCTGTAATTAAAACTAGTGCTAGTGGGCATTCGGAACACAATGGGACTGCTTTTCCAATTGCAAGAGATGTAAAGAAGTAACTGAATGAAGAATTTTGTTCCTCTGCAGTTATCATTACAACCTAGATCAATTAAATTACACACTGGGGTACACTGTGTGGCTGTGCAGGCAAAGTGAGAGTTCGACTCACATTTAACTGACATTAAGTGTCAGTTATAGGTGTAACCTATAACATATATATAACACCTATAACACACGGGTGTGTTCTGCCATGCTCCGTGCTCTAGCCACATTTTGCTACATCCCTTATTGTGATATTAGTAGTCATGGAACCGCAAAAAAAAAGCATTACTCCTCCTGGACGAGGAGGGCAGGGAAGGAAGGCAGAGGGCTACCTCTTAAAATGATTCTAACTCGTATACCAATAGGTAAAACAACTACTCAAAAATAACAACTTCATCTAGTCTTGCCCTTTTAAGGTTTTTCTTCCATTTTGCTTTAGTTTTACACAACTTAATTCTAAAGCCTTCCAATATATCTATACCTACTTGCCAGCTGTCACCCGGCATTCACCTTCCACATATTTCTCCATTAACTTGGCCTAATGCTTCCTCCAGAAGTCACAGAGCACATAGCTCTGCTGTCAATGTCCATCACCCTTTCTTTTGCCACATGATCACAGGACCCCTCACACTACCAGAGCAATGTCCTATCTTACCTCACACGACTTCACATCACCAGCCAGATTTATAGAATTGAAGGCAAGCTTTCATCCTGTACAAGGAAAGAGGAGGTGCATTTTGGGTGGCTGACTGAAAAACCCCCAGAAAAAAAACTTTCATTTCAGTCCTGATACAGGGACCAGACCTGACATACAATACTGAGTACAGGGACATCTGGTGAAGCACAATCACAACTGAGACAAGCATTAAAACCTGCCCAGCACCAAGACTGTTTTCACAATGAAAATGTGTCCAAAAGCAATGTGATTGGGGCTGCCCTGATAGGGAAGAAAAGCCATGAGCCAGTGTGATCCTATGGTGGTAGGCCAGTGCAAGCTAAGAACTAAGTTTACTGGCTTTTATACTTCTTTATTTCCAGTTTGCCCAGCTACTAAACCCAGCATCAGGGTCTGAAAGTTTCATATAGTTTGTTTCAAGTTCAAAAACTAGTGCTTACCAAGGAAGAACATCTATTCAGTTATACAGCAGCAAGAGTCTGTTACTACCATCCCCAGTATGTCTCTCAAATGTCTTCAGTTTACACAATGGAACCAAAACAAAGAATCATTCTCAGGTTTGTCCATTGTGTTATAAATTCTAAGCAGTTTAATGGCAGTTTCTCTTATAATAACTTAGAAAATTTTCAACTTTTCTTACACGATTTCTTGTCTTTTTTGCAATTAATCTGTTTGCACACACAATTTTTGCTTTTTATGCATAGTGAATTCAAATTTTCTGCATTTTAGAAACTGGACAGCATTTGTTTTTGTCCAATTAAATATATATTTATTAACTACAAAAGAAAAAGAACAAAAACAAAAAAACAAACAACAAAAAAAACTAACCCAGAAACATTTTTGCAAGCTGCCATCTCTTCTATATATCTCTTTGCATATCTCTGATCATGTTCCTCCAACCATTCAGTAATCCATTGGTAATTACAACTTCTTAGCTTCTTTAGCCTAAAAGGGACCAATTTATCACAGACTGTCATGAATCCAGGTTTTATATTATCAAGAGTCCAATTACCAACATGAATGGGGATACCTCCTTTCCAAGTGACTGATTTTGTGTAAAACCTTGTAACATTTCACTTTTTAATTAGGTACATCCTTATCAAATACAAAAAAGCTCACCCTCATTTTATTTTCTATCCAGAGAATGAAATACAGCAAACATTAATCATACACCAGTGTAGTGTCAGACCTAGTAACACTTGCAGCATACTTTGACAACTTCTAATCCATCAGTGTATGATGTCTTTTATTCCTGTTTCATTCCAAACAGTTACTTGAATGTCAAAAATAGGCATACACTTTTTACTTCAAAATATCCCTGGGCTCATCTAAAAATATTAAACTAGTTGCAAGTTGAAAAGAAAACCATCATTAATCTAAACAGAAACAGAGGAAAAAATATGAAAATACCAAGTGTCAGCTGACATAGGGGCAAGGCTGTCAACACAAATCATTTATCTCCATTAGAATTACTAATTAAATAAGGATGTGCCAAACCTGACTTAATTCTTTCATGCCAGGCTTAGAGATGGTATGCCACAGAAAGACCCTATCACTGACAATTGACAGTAGTTCCCAGGGATAGGGTACCTTCCTGATCTACAGTTTCCTCACCTGGGGTAAAGCACTCCTTACTTGGCCGAGCAGGAACAGAGGGAGCACAAAACCTCCTCGGCAGCTTTTTCTTTTTAGGACAGGCCTGGTTTAGATGGTGGCTAGGGACTTTTAAACTACAAACTAAAGAGCACTCTAGCAACTGCTTTTACTAAATCAAAGACAAATGCTAGGAGGTGCAGTAGAGACAACTCACTAGAAGAGGAACTAAAAGCGGCGTTCTTTGAAGAGACTTTATCTTACTGTTCTCTCCCTACATGCACAGACTCAGATGAGACCAGTACTTCCATTTTATAGCATCTTTAAGTGCCTCAGGAGAATTCACACCACACCAAAAAAAGCCCTACTTTCAAACACTGCAGTTTTTGACCCAGCTTGGAAGTGCTGACATAAGGGAAATAGAAGAGGACTCTCAGCAACCCCTTGCTGAAATTCCTCCTACTAATCTGATGAGTAGAAGTGGCATTTCTCTGTCCACCATGGCTCAATACCCTCATTACATCTTTCCTTGGAAGGGCAGAACTATTGCATGGATGTGTCAAACAAATCTCGGGTAACTAGCTCATTCAGCACATGCTCCAGTCTTCCCAGCATTCTTGCATCCCCCTCACGTGAAATTCAGTCTAGTGTTACTACATTAGTCATTCTGCATTTTGCTTTTACAGGATTTTTGCCTTTCTAGGTAAAAAAAAAAGTCTTTAATTGACAGGATGCAGGTTCCCAGCAGGGTCATGAATCAGCTGCATAGAGCAGTGCAAGCTTTTTTGCAATCACAGGTAAAAGTGTTCTTGCTACAAGGAATGCAAGCCTACTATAAAAAAGAAAGGTTTACTAGCTTTTGAAAAGGCATATAAGCCAAAGCTATTGTTGAAAAAAAAGTACACAAAATTTGGAGGGAGTAGAATTTAGGAAAGTTAAAAAGCTTAATATGGAACCTGAATTGCATCTTCATCATTGGCAGGGTACAAATAGTTCTCAAAGCCTTCTTGTTGTAATACTCTTGTTTCCATGCTAGTTACAGGAAAGATCATTTTCAGAAAGAAATAATACATAAATGAGGGAAGCTTGCCTTCTAGGAAAAAGGATAATACTCGAATCTAAAATTCTAACACATTATGCATGACTTCTCCTCCTTCAGAAAGTGACAAAAACAAAGGCTTCAGACACACTGGTACTTCACAGCATGCTGTGATTAAGTTTTATTTTCTTCACCAGATTTGTTTAATTACTTTGAATTAAACTAAGTTGACAGAAATCTTAAAACACTAGTTAATATAAGGACTTTTCAGATAGGAATGTAACTTAACCTTAGCACAACTCCACTGACTTGCTGTGAGGTTCCACTAAGAAAGGGACAGTCCATCATTATCATTATTAAATTGTCACAACTGTATTGGTGTTACATAAAAATAAGAAAGCCCCAGTCCTGTACCAAAGAGTTTACAGTCTGTAAGCAGCTGCAGTAATGCTAAACAGTATGATACTAACAGATATCTTCTACATAAGTTAAAGTAGGAGGGTAGTGTCTCTATATGGTAAATGGCAGTAAAGTCATAAGCTCAGAAAGAAAAGTAACTTAAGAGTAGTATAACAGATCTTTGCCACAGTTCCTTCTGTAGCCCAGACTATCAAAGTCTGCAAGGACCGAGTGAGAAAGTCGGGCCAAAATTTTGATGAAGCATCAAGAAAAGGCAGAGAAGTCAAGACTTGTATTTACTGCAGCTGGGCAAATCCCCACATACAAAAAGGTACAGAACTGAAACAATGAAAAAGCAGAGAGAGAACACTGGAGCAATTAGAGAGTGAAGACATTTTATAAGCACCAAACAAGAAAGTCTGCTATACTTTGGGCTAGGAAGTCAGTGCAGGGAAAGTCACAGATCCACTGAGTGGAATACCGCCATCCAGTCTGGCAGGAGGTTAACAAATTAAAACCAAGTTTTTGGCAGGAGCAGATATGCACGCTCCAAAATAAGAATATAAAATTAATTAACCTAGAGAAGTTTAACATACAAAATGCATAGAGAAATAAACAACATCATATAAATTTATGTAATTACAGACTCATGCATCCTAGTTTTAAACCTATAAATGATAACACAAAAAAAAGCTCAGTCCTACAGACTTTAACTACAGTGGGTATCACTATATGGAACTGTTAAGATAGCGTTTCAAGCATGGGAGCAGAAGTCTGAAGGCAAGGTCCTCAAGTTAGGAACACAGACACCAACTTCTGGACTATATTCCTGATGCTGCAATTTATCTGATAAACCAACTAGATGTCCTTAGAGAACACTTAACATTAGTTCTAGCTTCACTGTGCAGTCACAGGGTATTTGTAAAGCATTACAGAAAGCCCACTACAGATTTTATCTCCTGACGTTTACTGAAAATAAGGCATTGCTGAAGAAGTCATTTGTGCCCAGAAGCAAGAATCAGATCCATAGCATCTTACAATGCTATTCATGTTTTAACTACACATTAGAACACTGTTTTGCAAATTTTGGAACCAATGTTGATCAGTCTGGGGATCCTCACCCTCAGTGAAGTCAAGGCTAGCAAGTTATTGCAAGATTGAGCCTCAATCCCTTGCAGTTAACTAAAACAGCTACAGGAACTAAAAGAAAATATAACTTGTGCGCTACAGCTGTGTGATACCACAGTAACTCTCAAACCCTTTAGCTTTTATTCCATAGATGTTCTAACCCATCAGCATTTATGATTGATGCATCTGCAGGAAGCTTCTCATGAATGCTGCAAGCTTCTGAACATCTTCTACAGTCACCGCATTGTATAAAGAGGCACGGATTCCTCCCACAGATCTGAATTGAAAACAGAAAAAAAAATAGAAAGGTTTTGTATATTCTGAAAAGAGACATTAATAGCATTCACAGACATTTTAACCTACCCCTACTCCAAAGGGGTAAAAATTCACATTTTATGTGAATAAGAAGCAACATTTAAGTCTTCATAGCAAGCTTGCAACCTAGAGAAACTCGGTGGTTTTTTACTTATTTGTAGCTCTAACACTGTAGCGCTCTGACATCAAAAAGCTATCCATTTTTAATCCCACAAACACCACTGGACATGGGAAGGAGCTCTTGCAACCAGGTAGACAAGGCACACTGAAAAGCTTTATACAATGACAGAATCTAACCTCAAGAGTCACCTTCTTTGGCATTTGCACAGAGCCAGATTTACCAAACTGACAGCAGAATTGAGGAGAAAGCTCTCTGAAGCCCACCACACCTCAGCAGTAGCTGAGCCACCAGCAGTCTCTGGTTACAGTCTCAGCCTCTCTCAGACTGGTATTCCCAAATGATGCCAAACCAGTATGAGGAACAGCATGTGGGCAAGAAAGGCTGGTAAGTTAATGCACAAGCCTGCTGCTATATCACTGTAGTAACAGTTTATTCTGCACAGGAAAGGTATTCATCTGACTAATACTTACCGATGCCCTTTCAGAGATATCATGTTGAGCTCCACAGCTTTCTCAAGAAATTTCTTTTCCAGTGCTTCATCACCCTTGGTACTGCCAATACGGAAAGGGACATTCATTCTGCTTCGGTTCTTTTTCTCCACTGGACATCTAGAAAAGTTGCAGAATGTGGTGATTAATCCATTGTGTGCTAATTTTACATTTTCAGCTACACACACTTTCAGAAAGCGAAATTGCATCTGTTTATCACCAAAGTCATTCCTCCATAGCTGAAAAGTCATTACTTTCTGTGAAAGAAAGCAACCTTCCTCTAAACAAGTATACTAACAGAAACAGTAAGTGGAAGACTTATTAACTGCTCCTGGCATACTCAAAATTGCCCCATAAGAATGCACAGAAGGCATAATAAAAATCACCGCCCCACCCACAACAGTCTCAGTTACGTTCCCTAGGGTGAGTGAGATTAGGTACAGTGAATTTTGACTAACTCTCAAGCAGTTTCCTCAAAGCTAAAGGAAGTATAAGAAGGAGATTTCCATAGACATTAGGTACTTCTTTTAGGGGTTTCAGTCCACCTTCTGCATTAGTAGTCGGAATCATGAACATCTCAATTAGAGATCTGCAAAACAAATCTTGCATTGCATACATGGGCACAACATATGAGGTGCATCACAGCTCTTTAATTTCTTAAAATTCCCTTTAATCTAAACAAAAAAATTCACAATACATTTAAAGCAGAATTTCTCTTCAATTATTTTATGAAGGTAAGAATAAGGGGGTGGCGGGCAGGGTGGGGGTGGTGATTTAAATCGTTTTCTTTAGTGCATCTAGTTACAAAGGAGATATGAAGCCTCCAGATTTATTCTTTCCTAAGGCTGTGATGTAGTTTCTTACAGGGACTCATTAGGAATAAGTTCTCATAAATTGCATGCAAGTTTCATACCTATTATTACTCTATTTGACAAAGAATGAGTATCATTATTTTTTAGTTCCTCCCTTGGTTCCTCTGTACAGATATATCCATTTTGAAGAGAAAAAAGATCAATCATATCTGCCTATGCAAATTTTCTACTTGAGATGCAACCAGAAAAATACTCTTCAAAAAGTGCTAGCATTCCCATATTTGCAAATCTGTAGCTATGCTATAGCTTTCAGAAGATCCAGTTACTATAAGGCAATCTGGTGTAACTCAGTCAGTGCACAGACTTTGGAAAGTAAACTGCAAATGGACACAGCACTTTGTGGAAGAAAGTCTCCATTCGCTAACTGGCTTGCCACACTGCTTACCCAGTGAGGCATGCCACATTACAGCTGGGAAAGCAGCTTCAGATGAGTCATCTCCCTTTTAGTCACAGATAAAACAAAACAAAAAAAATCCAGTCTTAAAGGTATTGCTTATTAAGATGTATATGGCTCTGTTTTGCCTTCCCAATGTTTACCATCCCATCTGCATCGCATATCCCCCTCACAGATCAGCCTGCCAGAAACAGATTTCTCTTTGTCACAAAATATTTTTTCAAGGCTTCAATTGCTTACTGAAGTTTATGAAAAACCCTCAGGATTTCAGTAGAGTAGGATCACAATCCTGATCATGGCAATGCTAAAGGCAAAGCTGTTCTCATTAAATGGATAACCAGAATGTATTAAATATTATGATGAAATTATATCCCTGTCAATTAAGGTTACAGGCAGCTTTGATTTAAAATCCAAATTTAATTTGCCCTATCCTAACTTTGGCTAGAAAGTTATTATGTCCCAAAAATGTGGATTTTATACTGAAAGTGAAGGAAAATATTTTGCAGTTTCACAGTCAGTTATTAGTTTGAACTTGGCAAATAATACAGTTATTCCAAATTACAACATCTGCTCTTAACTACACATATATTTGGTCCTATGAGATCAAAAATACCTTGCAACAACATGTAAAAATCAGAGGGTTAAGTCTGCTTTGGAAAAACATAAAAAATAACTTAGGAAAATAAACTTTATTACAGTTTTACTACATGTAGGTCTGATCTGCCTCTTTCTATTCATAAACTGTTTGAGAACACAGCATAATTAGCTAATTAAAATTCTCTGCTTGACAGGGAAAAAGCAGAGTCTGACTACTGAAAGAGAGAGTAGGAAGGATGTGAGGCAAAAGCGGTCACTGCAGTTTCTTACAAGCCACTTTCTCTGTTTTGGCCTGCAAGAGATTCAGTAAGCATACTAACCACAAGCTCTGTGTCTGGTTTTTTGTATACTCTTCTCCTAGGCTCCTGCATTTTATTAACTTTAGAACATAGATTACTAATATCCTTTACAGCCGACCTATACAGGATAACTTGAAATAGCTTCCTACTGGAATGAGACTCATCCTTGTCAAGTGAATAGTTTGAACAAATAGTTACCAAGTGAATGCTGTGCACAAGTAATCTTACAGGAATTTCTATATACTGAAAAGGTAACGTTAAAAATATGGTGCAACCAGGTTCTTAAAAGTTATGAATGTCTGTCTCTGCAACGAATGTTGAAAACAAGGGGAAAAGCATAGGAACTTACACATAGAATCCGTTAGATTTGTCTATAATATCATAAATCATTTGTGATTTGATTAAACTAAGTTTATCCATAGCTGCAGCTCCACCATTATTCTTTATCCATTCCAGTACCAGTCCCATGATATAAATACTACAAAAGGAAAGAATATTTTTCAGTCAGATTATTAAAAAAGAAAAAAGACAAAAAACCACCAAAACACACCCCACCCCCCAAAGAAGCCCCACAAAAATCACAGTCCTGTTTAGTAGTTCACAGACTGTTTCAGTAACAGTTTTAGAGTGCTTAATAACCCAGAGTCTGAAGTATTTTACAAATAATGACAATTTCAAGCAGGCAGTATTTTTTGAACACAGATGAATTCAAATGTTACACAAATCTGTTGTACCAAACCTCCTGTGCACCACAGAAGGACAAGTCCTGCAGGTTTCCTGCAGCCCTGCTAGGTTCCCCACGACATCCCCAGACATGCTGCAGTGACTGCCAGTTCATTGACCACACAACTGTCTTGTCAAGTCCTAGAAAGACCCAGAGGTAGTGCAAAAGCAAGTAGCATCCAACGTGCACGGCTACGATAGCAAAGATACAGCAGTGAACCTCAAATGTATGTACACTAATAATACCAGAAATCTAATCATATTTTCAAACATCAAAAATAAAAATTATCATCCCATTTCTGTCTAAAAAGACCTTTTGCCCACATGAACAGTGAAGTTTGGTGAAAGAAATAATGATATACCACACTCGTTTACTCATTACCATTCAAGTTATAAGTAGAGAACTGAAAGCCTCCTGGCATCAGGTGGCTTGGGTGTATTAGTGTTTCAATGCTAGTTAATAAGTGCCACATAAAAATATCCCTGAGGCCTTTTGTCCTTGTGCTTTAGCTACAAAACTCAAGCTTGTTCAAGGCTAGGCATTTCCCACAACTACAACACTTTACATAAAGAAAAAACCTGTTTACAAGCTTTTATGGCATATTCCCAACAAGTTTGCTTTTATTAATCCCTCCATTACAGATTCCAAGGGAGTGCTCAGAGAACATTACCCTACACATTTCCCTAACACAAAAGTAGCAGGAGGCTGCTTTAAACTTTGCTACTTTCAATTTCTGTGGGGACGCCAGCATCAAATCTTTGAACGCTGCAGAAAGTCTGCGGGCTGACTTTTACACAAAGCACCTTACAGCTTTAAGAGCAGAACCCTCATACATTTATGACAGCACATCATCAACTACCCCAGTGTAAAAGATTTAAGTGAAGCCTGTGCCCTTGCCAAAAATACAGGGCTATATTCACCTCTTGCCCTCACTTACTTCAGTGAAGCTTCTTGGATAAGTAAAGTTTAAAGAAGTCAGCCTTAGAGTCATCCACAAAACCCAGCCAGCTGAAATCTTTTATCCTTCTTTCATGTCAAAGTAATGTTTCTGGAGCAATTTTAAATGCAAAATGCACTCTGGAGCTTGGAAATGAGATTTTTATAACAAATTTATTGTTAATTTTAGCAAAGCAGATTAGGGTCAAAGAGTCAAGCTCTGTAGTGCAAAGAGTTTAAAGCCATTAGCATCACCTTAATTTAATTTTACTTAACATCCTGCTGAAGTAGCTTTTGCAAATTCAGTTAATATTTCCTGCCTGTTTGCCAGCAGGCCATTACAGAGTGCAAGGAAAAGAGCTGAGGAAAGAACGAACTAAGAAGCTTTGCCAGTTCCTTGCAGGAACTGGAACAGGCATTTAGAGCCAAGCCAAACAGATGTGCACCCTGCCAACATTTCAGTCTGTGTTACATTCTGGATCCTGGAGAGTACTCTGATGTGGGTCTGTAGCATGGAGTGAAATCTGGCAAGGCAGTGATACAAAAGGAGAAAACCTGCTAGTTCAACTTTATTTTCAGCTCCCTTCATCTCCCACTAACTTGTTGATGTTAGCAACACATAGTGAGTTACATCTAAAGCAGCACTTTCTTCTCAGAAGTTCTTTGCAGTGGCTAAAATAAAGCTGCAGAATTTAATTAGGTTTGCTTCTCGAACTGTGCTGCTCCTCTGGTCTAAATGCTGAGGTTAAGTAGAACCTTTCAAATGGAAATAGCTTTGTCCTTGGAGAATATGAATGGCTGGAATTAAAACCTAGCATGTGCAAGTACACAGTGTCCAAATAAGAATGCTGGACTTGGCAGTCAGGAAAATAATCAATCATGGAATACAGCCTTTTCAATCACTGGGAAAAGAGACACACAACAGCCCATGTTAAAGCAACATTCAGAAAAACTACAAAAAATCTGGAAACATTTAAGGTAATTCTTAACAGCAGCCCTAAGGGACACTGTGTGTACCCAGCTGACAAGGGCAGACATAGTGACAGCCAGAGTACTTCATTCCAGCACTACATACTCTACAGTATGCATACTGCTTGGGAAAACTAGTTGTGCATTGTAAAATCTGGGGGAGACATATGCATATGAGATTTACTGTTCTTCTGATAAATTAAGGTAACTGCCTCTGTTACTTCGGTAGTAAGAATCAGCAGATTTAGAAATACAATTCGTATCACTTAAAATTGTACTGACTTTAAGTAAGTAGTGGCATTAAGGTAGGCTTTATACACGAGTCACTGTACTTTATGCCTATTCAGTGCATTTATGCTCTGTTGGACATCACTAGGCAACTTAACTTTAACGATTTCTACTTTTAAAGGTAAGTTTTAGTTTTTATTCAGATAATTTGATAATGCAGTCTGACATCGATTTTTAATCTTGACTTTTTCACACATGCCAGCATTTTGAAGTAATTTAAAAAACTCCAGGGAGGGAAGTGGAAGAGGGAGGGGGGAAGGGGAGGAAATACCTGGTTTGAAGTTTTGCTTTTTTAAAATATTTGTTCTAGTGAACACTGGTATAAGAACGCTCTAGTTTAAGAACGGGTAGATACTACTGGTCAACACTTAAATATTCCACTAGCAAAACATCTTTTCAATAGTTCACACAAGGTAGGAGACAGTAATATTAAAAGAGCAACCTGCAGTCTGTTCTGCTTCTTGCATACATGAAATCACCAGGTAAATGCCAATTTTATGATCTTGATTGCTAGCAATGATTATGAAGCTAGAGCAATTTCATTTCTGGATGCCAAGTCAAAGACTGAAGTGAGTAGAAAAGAAATAAGGAAAGTTGTACAAGAGAATAAAACACAGCAATGACTAAATTAGCTTAAAAAAAAAAAAAAACAACCAAACAAAAATCTCACCAAAACCACACACAAACAAAAAATACCCACAGCCTTTTGCAGTTTCATTTCAAAACCAACAGTAGTAAATGGTGTAGCTAGAACAAGACATATTTTTAAAAAACAACATTTACTATTATTTACAGCAGAGACAGGAATCTGGAGGTTCAAACGCCGAGAAAAACCTCAGGAAAAAATTAAAACTGTACTGAGTGTTCAAGAAGCAAGACTAAGTGCCAAATTACCTATTTGCAAGTGACAGAAGCACCACCACTGAATTGACAAGAGCTCATAAAAGGCAAAATTGGATCTATGAAACCTTCATAATAGAATTAGGACATAATATTTACTTCTAAAAATACTGTGTCCTTTATGGCTGAGTCCTACTAGGCTACCTCAAAGCCTGCTACGGTCATATGGCTGGACACTTCCCATGTTCCCACAGGGCTCCTGTGAAACACACCAACGTTATCAGTGACTTGAAGGCAAATACTGAGCTTGTGAAACTTTTCTCAATAAGAGCAGCAGATGGCAGTGCAGCTGCTTTCCAGACAGGAGATGTTAAATAGCAGGGCAAGTTACCTGTAGCACGGTGGAGTGTTATACAAAGAGCCGTTCGCTGCTTGCGTTTTGTAATCCAGCACTATAGGGCATTCTTTCAGTGCAAATCCCAACAAGTCCTCACGTACTATTACAACAGTAACTCCAGCACAGCCAACATTCTTCTGAGCGCCAGCGAAAATCACTCCAAACTAACAGAAGAAAATGACTTCTTACATGCATCCACTAGTAGATTTTATAACTGATTAATACTCCAGTGTCATTATACAACAGGGTACAAGTCAGCATAACAGTTTGGAGAATGTGTTGAAAATACGCAAGTTTAAGTCAAAGAAGAGTTAGAAGATCTGATTTCAAAGTACAGTTACAGCTACAGTTATTATTCCATATATGCCTATTATTAGAGCCATCTACCTTCTTTCAAATGAGGAAGGATAAATTTCCCAAAGATTTGCTAAATGTTTATTTAGTAGCCACAAATAATTCTCCAGGCAGCCTGTCCTAATTTCACTGTACTCCGAGCAAATTTATTAAAAGAAGTTCATGCAGAGATCACAATATTTTCAACTGATTTGGTATTTCAGAGGATCATATAATCTACCTGTTCGAAAAGGCAGATGAGGAAAGCCCAAGATGAATGCACTAACAATTGCCCCTTCTTTTTGCTATACACAGATAAAAAAGGTAAAACATGATACCTCAGGGGTCAGTAACACTTCCCACTCCCAACACACTTTACAAACGTAAGCAAGCAAGTACTGTGTTCTGTCTCTGTATTGTCTATAAAAAAGACAAAACAGTTGTGAGGCATAGGAAGCTTTATCAGCTTAAAAGGGGTTACAGATTTTCCATGTAAGAGGCATGATCAAAAACTCTGACTCACAGTACTTTGCTATAGCCATGTACACTATCTACAGACTAAACACGATTCAGAAGATATCTTTCTCAGCTACAGCATCGGTGAAGACCACAAAGCAGACAAACTTGGACAGTTACTAACATGAACTATTTCAACATAGTTCAACCTGGTTTTACTGGAAAAAGGAAAAATAAAAAATAAAAAAATGGGAGAACAGGTAGACACTGAAATCCGAAACTTTAAATTTCAAAATTTGTATTCACCATCAAATACAAAAATCAACAAAACACAATGTTCTGTATTACACTGCTCAGCATCTCCAGCCACCCAGACATTTCAAACTGTCTAATTATATGTGTTTAAGTTCGAAAATGCTTTATGCAGCCGCTGTGTCCAACACTGTACCTTGGAAACATCCACAGGTCTGGACAGGAAGTTTGATGACATATCACAAACCAAGACTGCTCCTTTGACATCAGGTACAAAGTCAAACTCCACACCATGAACGGTCTCATTAGCACAGTAATAAACATAAGATGCATCTGGATTAAGATTCCAAGTGCTTGGGTCAGGAATGTCTGAGAGAGACAAAAAAGAAAACCAAAGGTCACTGGAGATAAGGAATTTTCCTGTTTAAGTAAAATGCAGACTTAAGTGCAAACCTACAATTTTGCAGTATAAATCATTCATTATCTTGTTACTAGGAAGATATAATTTATCTGCAAATGAAATACATCAGTGCATTCTCAAAATTCTGTGATGAGCCACTGTTAAGCTTGCAAACACCCTTCAATTATCAGCCTGAAAATTATCAGCCCTTATTCCTCAAGGGATTTTAATCAGGTTTGCAATCCCAGACTGAAAACTACTGCCATGAGCTACAAAACAGCATTTCAGAGCATTGAGGCACTGGATCCAAGAATCCTCCAGATTCTCACCGGCAAAGTTCTCCAAAGCTGCATTTCTGAGGATCCCCAGAAACATTTCAGTCTTGCCCAAGCTGAACACAAGTTTATCTGCCTACCTCCCATTCAAGCTTTGCAACTGATTTGCAAAACTAGTATTTCCTCTGTCAACAGGCAAAATACAGGCATGCCCTGACAGCACAGAACAGGTTTCACATAGAACAAATGGTTGCTCTGTCTTCTCTCCTCCAAAACACATGGGGAAGAAGTGCTGTTACGGGCTCCATCATCCCTTACTACCTCTCCCCTTATCTACAGCTGCCAAATGGTGGATACACTCCCTCAACTGGAAAATTGTAGGTTGAATTCCTTCCTGTGCCTCAAAGAGTATAAACTGATCTTCCAAGTTTGTGCCCTAATCACCTGTTAATATACTAACTCAAATGTGGATATTCTTTGCCTTTCCTGTTGCCACTCTTACCAGTTCACATGCTATCATTTGGACCAAAACTAAGACAAGTGAGCATGACTTGCAGGACTAGAAACCAGAATTCAGGTATCCCTACCCCAAGACTTACTTATGTATATACAAATTATACACTTAAGTTCTTCACACAGACTGTCTCATAAAAATGCCTAATGCCTCAATTACAGTAAGCCTTTTTCTTCCTTCGACACTGTGTTAATTCAGATTATGTTATATCCAGTAATAAGGTTCCAGAGGAAGAGCTAAAATGCCTCCTCTATCTCAGAGCTAACTGCCTGTTATGACACATGGGTGGGAAAGATAAGTATTTGGGAACCCCTGAAAGTAGTTAACAGAATGTAGGTCTCCCATCTCCTGGGCCGACAAGGTTAAGATACCACACATGCTTCTGAATTTCACAGCAATCTCATTGCAAAGTATTTCAGTTTCGAGTACACTCAATATCCCTGCAAATAGCTTAAGAACTCAGTCAAAAAAAAACAAACACAACAAAAAATATGAAAAGAAATAAAGAAATCAGACAGCCCAGACCATTTCCCTACTAATACACATTTGCTCCTTGCTGCTTATTTTCTGCAATCTGATCAGCCTAGTTTCACAATTCTCTTTTGGTGCAGAAGGTTAAGACATCTAACAGATCTCCCAGTGATGAACACGGGGAGATGTAGCAGGCAATCTTTTGAGTGCTGGACAGTCAACTCTTAACTAGTTAACACTGCATAACCTAATAGCTGAGCTGGACCATTTTTTAGAGTGATTCAAAAAGCTAAGCATTCATATGAACAGATATAGTCATCAACTTACTTGTATAGGCTCCTAGTTTTGGATGAACGATATTCACTTTGGCATACTTCTCTGCTTCTTTAGCTGCTTTTGCTGACCAAGCTCCAGTAATCACATAATCTGCATGTCTTCCCTCCTTTAAACCAATAAGGTTAAGTGGGACTGCACTGAACTGAGCAGATCCACCTCCTTGGAGGAATAGGACTTTGTAGTTTTCTGGTACATTTCTGCATGCAAGAAATAACCATCTATTATTATTCCCAGAAGACACAGGATGCATACTACTTGATATTATGCATTTATAGCATACAGCAACAGAGGAAAAACACTCATTTCAGAAGACTCTGCCAAGAGTTTAGACCAAATCCCATTAACTTACTTCAGCACTGGTCTTCACTAACAACTTAAGTATTATGAGTAATGCTATACATTTTACTGCAAAAAATTTGATGAAAACAAGTTTTTCACACACACACACACACCCCTTTGATATCATCAAATAAATTCACTCCTGAGTACCTTTACTATCATGGTACACACAAGCTTAGAAGATATTCCAGTAGAATTAATGCTCACTTGTAATTTTGTCTACTGCTTGCTTCGTGGCTTTTCTGTCAGGCCACGAACTTCACACCAAAGTGCTCGTAGTAGAACTCAGCTTTGAGACCCTTCAGTCGGAAGTGCAACTGTATAGTAAACTGGGCATGTAGAGCAAGTGCCATAAGGAGTTGTCCATCCAGTAACAAAAATTACTGCTCAAACTAATCATTGAAACCTCTCTGCCATTAATTCTGCCTGCGATTGACAGTCAAGCTTTTATATGAGATGACTAACATTGTAAGCTACTATGACAACACTAATTCTAATATACAATATAATTATTTCAAACGTTGAAAAACGTGTCAGACTACACATAGGAAAAGGGCTCCTGCTCAAGGATTCTAAAATATGTAACGTACAGGTCACCTCTATACCACTAGAGAACTGATTTCCATTGTTTCCACTTATTTCTTGAAGAAAGTTGATGCCCTTCATTAATTCTATGAAGGTGACAAAAATTAAAATTTCATAAGAACGGCAACTAATCAGTGTGTAGTAGACATATAAAAAGCATCTTAACCTAATAAAAGCCCTTAATCAAATCCAAATAAACCAGCATCAGACAAACAGAAGACCAGTGTCCTCTCCAAGATTAATACTCTGTCAGACACAGTATCTAAAACAAAAGGCAATCCACCCCCCATAAACTAGTGCTTTCAAGGAGGGGTCTCCACAGTCTCCACATTAGTCATTACTGGTGCAACTAACACAAAAGTAAGTAGGAAGTAACTGACTTACAGCAATTCACGCACGAGATTTTCAGCTGTATTTAAAATTTTTGTGAAGTCTGAGGTCCGATGGCTCATTTCTTTGGTGGAAAGGAAAGAAGAAATAACATGAAACAAAATGGTAACACATCAATGTTATTTTAAAAGTATGTTAAGCTTTAAAACTATTACTCTATAGACCTAAAATGCCTGGAAGTCCCATTCCCAGTTTCAAGTCATACTATTTTTATTGCTGAGCCTTCCTAAATACTTAAACAAGACTTATACCTCCAGTCTTGTCCAGATCCAGGCAAACCCAGTCCATTCACATTTGGCATCCACATGACCTTACTACCCCCAAGAACAACTACATTTGTGTGAAAAAAAAATAATCCCTAGAGAGGCATCAGTTTTTCTCACTCTAAGAATTTTCTCTGCTAGTTATGCTGCAGCAAGTATAGAGTAAGGTGTGGTGGTTTGTTTTATTTTATTTTTTGCAAGGCTTCTTCATGCTGTAATCCTAATTTAATATTAAGCACACTTAGGGTTAACTAACACCAATTCTTTTTATTATATTCATATGGTTCCTTCCATCAGTAAGAGCGTACAATTTAAACATGAATACAAATCCTGCAGACTGGTACACATTCTACTTCTAGCAAACAAACAGTTTCACAGAACTAGTAAAATGCTGACCATCTTCTTGCATAAAGTTATGTGCAACTGGAGCTGAAAAGCCAGTCAGCTACCATATGGTGCAGAAGACACCTCCTCCTTAGGACAGGACAGCATTGCCTTCCTAATGGGAAGGATGCTATCCGTCAGGTGTATCTGAAGTGTTCTTCCACACAGTATGTAAGATCCTATATATGGTATCTATATATATGGGAATGGGTTGCCCAGGGAAGTTGTGAATGCTCCATTTCTGGCGGTGTTCAAGGCCAGGCTGGACAGAGCCTTGGGTGGCATGGTTTAGTGTCAGGTGTCCCTGCCCATGGCAAGGAGGTTGGAACTAGATGATATTAAGGTCCTTTCCAATCCTAACTATTCTGTGATTCTATGATTCTATATACAAACATATAGCATTTGTATATCTGTGGATAATGTGTATACACATAGAGTATTTTATAGATAAATTTAAATATATATATTGCCTATATATGAATATACTCCCATATCCCTGGCCAGTGCTCCAAAAGTAGTAATGTTCTCAATATGATTAAGGTTTTTTTTGTCTCTAATCCTTTGTTTGTACCACTAAACATCTGGCTATGTATCACTTCATGGTCTGATGAATGGTAGAAAAGCAGTGTGAAAAAATACTCTCTGAACATACATAGTAGCAGAATAAGTTATTAGTAACAAAAAGGAGTTTAAATACCAAGATGAAAAAGTTTTATTACACAATTTGTCAAATATCTAAAAAAAAAAAAATAAATAATCAAAATCTACGTTTTTCCATCTTACCAAGAACACTTATACCAAGTCCTTTGTAGTCCACTAATTCTTTCTGTGCTTCTAGTAATACCTAATAAAGGAAAAAAAAATCCACAAATAAATCAAGGGAATTTTCCGCTATCTGGAGACACTGGTGCATCGTGCATATGCCAGCTGCTCCATACTGCAGTAACCTGACACTTAAGAGAGATTAACAGAAGCATGGTCACCAATATAATTTTGTTGTGGGAGGCTTTTCATAAGATAGCATAATTAAATCAAATGCTTGTTGTGGAGACTATGTTTTAACTTACTGTTGCAATGGCCATATTTCCAGATTTCAGGATGATTTCTAGGAGTCAGATAGAACTCCCAGCCTCTTACAGGACACTTAACGCTTCCATGCGTACTCTTTCTAAGCAAGCATCTTAAATGCCCACCCCTCCACCCTGTGTCTTTCACTTGACTTGTGCAAATAGGACAACCAAGGAGGAAAGCATAAACGAAATCATCATGGGGAACTGGATAGATACCTCAAACTGACACAACAGGACAAGAATGAAGCCCCACACTTTTTGAGGATGAGCTTTCTCTATGCCATTGAAAGTTAACAAAGAAATCAAGCAAAGTTTCGAAACAACCAGAAGACAGTGGACACGCATAAAAGCCCTAGCCAGGTAATCCGCTGCTTCAGCCTTCTGTTGTTTTTTCTTCTTCCACAGCTCTTGAGTATCAACAAAGTGGAATTACATTCTACCCATTAGATCTGCAGCTTCCAATTTCAGCAAGCTCCTGTGTGAGAGTCAGAACACTCTTAGCAGTAGAAGAGGGAGCCCCAGTCGAAAAGCCGCCAAAACAAGCACTGTGTGCATGCACCCCAGGATCTACTACGAAGCCACAGAAGTGCTCCAAAGAGTTTCAGGAACAAGAGATCTATCCTGCTGCATGGCCTATCAACTGTAACAGCTGGTCAGCAAGAGGTCAAACAGAAACAACTATGCTGCTTTTGATGTTAAAGATTGTGAAGTTTTAACCAACCACGTTTCACATGCAAGCACATTCATGTCAGAGGAGGGGAAAAAAAAGTCAAAGGGGGCACACAGATTGTTAGAAGAAAGTGCTTGTTGAACTGCTTGATAAAACCCAGTTCTGTTAGTAATATTCTTTGGCACATGTTGTGAAAGATGTGGCCTTATAATAGCCACAAAGAGCTCTGTCCACTTTCTTCAGCAAGTTCGAGCACTTCAGCCCAGATCAAAGCGAAACAATCGAGGTGAGACAGGAGTCCATGTAAGATTATTGGGTTTTCCAGAGGGAAAAGCAGATTAATACTATGGAGCAAATTAATACTAGCGAGTTAGCTGTGGTCTCCTCCAACCCTGAGCCTAGCTTTCAGCACTCTGCAGCAGACAGCTGGATATTGCAGCAGTTCTTCAGAGAGCTCTTTTGGAACCAAAGGTTCAAGACAGAACAACAGGTTTCTTTTCAGCATAACCTACAAAGGACATTCCCAGGAGAATGAGAACAGAGAGCAAAACCAAACAAACTAACAAAACAAACAAACAAACAAAAAAAGCACTGCTGCACAGCACATTTTTTCACCTAATTGTTAAAAAAATAACACACAAAACAAGGAAGAAAACTATGAAGGAAATTAAGAAAAGAAGGAAAGATCTCCACAGTCTGTAACTCTTAAGCTGAAAGTCAGATGCACGCAATTTTGCAGAAGCTACCTTCTCTCCATATGTGACTGGATGGATAATCCATAGCTGCTGATGCAACTTTCCCGAGGGTTGAGCCTACACTGCACTCATTAACATTTGTTAAACAAAGACTTCTCGGGGAGTTACCATGTTGTTTATCAGCTGGCAAGTAACACACTCAACACAGCTACCCTCGCACATCTGAGGATTTACTCCTCATCCAGAAGCTGATATAGCCCTTCGTCAACGACCATATGATCAGACTCAGAAAAACAGCTCGGGACGAGCAATCCTAAACCCACATTAGGGAGAGTTTCCAAAAACCCATTAACAAGGCATTCAGCTGGGTAGGGAGGGAGAGAAAAAACTCTTCAGGTAACTCTGTTTCATCACGTCTCACTGGAGCCTCCCCAGCCCTCGCTGCGCACCCGGCGCCGCGGAAACCCCGGGGAGTGGGGCTGGGCCGGCCGGTGGGCACCCGCCGCTGTCCCGGCGCCTCACTCCGGCGAGAGCCCGTTCGGCACGCAGCTCCGGCCGGCCGGCCGGACACCCACCACCGCGCCCCGCAGTGCCGGACCGCCCGGCCCCTACTCACGGAGCGCGGCAGTTTGGCCGGCCCGGCCCCGAAGTTGGCCACTTGCCGCCCGCTCTCCATGACGCTACCGCCGCCGCTGCCACCGCCCAGCAGCGCCCGGGCGGCCCCGCCGGTATAAACCCCGTGCGGCTGGCGCGCCCATTGGCTGCTGCCGCACACACCCCAGGGCAGGGCTCTCCCCAGCCGCCTATTGGTAGCGCGCTCAGGCCGGTGGGCGGGGCGCGGGGCCACCACCTCTTCTCTTGGCGGTCCCTGACCCCCCGTCCGGCGCCGCTCTGCACGAGAAGCAGGAGGGTCCGGCTGCGGACAAGGGCTCAAAGCGAGGGGTTTAAATGAGCCTTGTGCCTGGAAAGCCGCAGTGAACCTTGCCAGGATTTCACCGGGTGGGTGGGTAGACAGGCAGAGGGAGAAAATGCGTGTCCTACAAGCCACTGCTCTGTTCTTCCCCCATGCAGTTGCTGCTGCTGCAGCGCTGGGACACGTGTTCCAAAAGTGATGTGTCTCAATGCACAAGGCATTAAAACCGGCAGTCCATAGTTACAATGAATTTCGGGGGGTATTTCGTCTTGAAAGAGGTGCCCAGAGAAGCTGTGGCTGCCCCATTCCTGGCAGTGTTCAAGGCCAGCGCTCGTGGGGCTTTGAGCACCCTGGTCTAGCTGAAGGTATCCCTGCGGCAGGGGGTGGAACTAGATGATATTTAAAGTCCCTTCCAACCCAAACCTATGATTCTATGAAATTCTTGCTTGGCAGAGGAGCGGGATCGCTACCTTCACTAATCCAAGAAGTAACTGCTTTTGTGCTCTCTTGCTCCAAACAGCCCACTGCCAGCAAACTGCTATTTTCATTTCAAAGAAAGGGATTAAAAACAATAGAGGTGCGAAACTTAATGTCACATAATGGATAGCAGAGCTGGGACTTGCCTTGAGGTCTGCCAAATCCTGGGATAATATCCCTAAATACTAAACCATTCTTTCCACAGACGTCTTGGTGTAAGTTCATTGAAAACATAGGGTTAATACAACTGAACTGCTGTAACTGAAAGACTTAGCTCATCCAATTCCTTCTAACTGTTCTAGTGAGAGACATACTGCCTTACAAACAGTTTTCAGAAGTTATTTTAAAGGCAGCAGCAGTAAGTCACTTTTGACAAAACAAAACACTAAATATGATTGAAAACAGATGGGTCTCACGGAGTCCCATAATCTTCAGCTACCTTGGGTAAGATTCATGGTTCTCATACGTAGCTGTATAAAGCACAGCTCTCAGACACTTTGGTGTGCCCAGTGTAACCCATAATGCTGGCTCCACTTTAGTCCCATGCATGTTCACCCAGTTATCATCAATAGTCTATATAAAATCTGCAATTTTTTTTAGAAATTAAAGGTTTTATGTGCATTATTTTGTGAATGCTGAGATTTAGATAAAAGGTAATTTTTCATTATTAATTATTCCACTGAAGAAATACTGGCTACTTGAATTTGTTCCTTTTCCCGTCAAGCAGGTCACACCTAGAATGATAAAAAGAATTTACAGATTAGAGCCTGACCTGGTGTCTAGTTAAAAGACTTTCATCTTAATGCAAGTTTTATGTTGTTTTTAAAGATTGTAAACAGAGATAGTGGTTTTAGAGCAAAGATAACCTTCATTTCAATAATGGCTTTAGCTTAAGAAAAACCTACCAAACTTGCTTTCAGACAACAGAAACTACCTCAGTTCTAAAGAGGTAATAGCAAACTTCACAGACATTACAGGCTCAATATATTCTCTTCAAAACACTAAGGTATTTTTAAAGTATGTCTCAAGCCACAACACCCAGAATGACTACATTCATTCTAATCTTTAAAATTAGTCCTAGTTAAATAGAAGCGCCTATTAAAATGTTCACTAACAACACAGATGTAACTGTAATACAATTATTTCTACTCGAGTCTCAAAAACAGAGCTAAAGCTCCTAGTATGGGCTTTTCCCAGTATTAAACCCAGACCACCTATGTCTGACCAGAGAGGCAGCTTTGAACTCCAATCCGCTGGGGAAAGGTAGTAAGAGGCAGTGGAAACAGTCAGAAATAGTTTAGTTTGGTGATTCAGATCAGGAAGCCTGGCCACTACTACAGGGAAGTGCTTCAACACGCTAGCAGGATTAGTCTTGAATCCTAACTGTGTGGCACAAACCACAAGGTAAATTAAAAGTGTAGCACCAAGAGCTAGAACACAAAACCACAAACCAGGCAAGCTAGTGCTAGTATAGGCTCAGAGCACAAGGAGTAAATACCAGGTATTGCAGGTTTTTGGCTCAGGAAAATCCCATCCTGACCAGGATAGTGAAAAATGACAGCTCCCATAAGAACAGAAGACGACTGTGCTGGAAGCATGGCCATCCAGAGCTTTAGAAAATCCATTCCATATTCTCACTGATGGTAAGTAACTAAAATTGATAAGGATGTATAAACCATAAAGTTTCCTAAACAGACAATAGTCCATTTTTACTACATGCAAGGGATTATTATCCTCCAACCGAAGTTGGAGAGAATGAAGAGGAATGGTAAAGGCCATGTCAGGGTACTGTTTCTATTAAGATTTCTCCTATTTTAATATTTTGCTGCCAGCAACTATGATTTAATATTTTTGTTACATTAAAAAAAAAATCAGAAACTCATTATGTCAATATTCACAGTCACCCAATATGAAATACAAGCTTTTGTAAAACAGGACTTCCAAGAACGCTTCTGGCTTCTAGCATTAGACAGAGTACCTGACCCTTCAAGTGCCACAAATCTCTGCAGTTTAATTTGCGTAATTAATACAAAAGAGGAGAGTGCTGTATTTACTATGATGCAACTGGAAAAATACAACAAGCAAAAAGCCAGAGGAAGTGTAATAATCTAAATAAAGTTTCTGAGTTTTCAGTGAACTTTATGTGGGGCTCATCATGACTTCACATTATGCTTGACACAAAACCCGTCATCAGCTACTGCTGGAACAGAACCAGCTCACTCAAGGAGAGCAAGTGCACATGAGTTATCTGTTTGGTACAATAACCGACAAACTGACGTCACTATTAAAAGACAAATAATGCTGACTACATAGCAACCTGGCAGCTGTGCCAGTAGGCAGCTAGGATGTCTGGTCCAGCAAACTAGTGAGATCTGCAGATTTTAGAAGGACTCCAAACAGATGCAGGTACTTCAGACAAGGGTTTGGGGGTTATTCTGTTTTTCAGAGATCTAGCTCCAAAACTGCAATTATGAAATGTGAAAAGTAACTTTCGGAAAGCCCAAATAAAGGCAGAAAAAAAAAATGCTTGATTTTTTTAAGTAAACAGCAACATGTTCTCTAGCAAATCTGGCCTATTGATTTCAAGCTTTTTTTGTCAAACAAGAACACAGACAAATGTGTAAAACATTGACTAACAGCAAGAGGCTGAAACAGTTTATATACAACCTCAGGGTAAAATGGTTTCATAATAATTTAAAATGTATGTATTATACCCTATTTATTTTTTTTTATTTATTAAAATGCTTTAGCCTTGAAACTTCTGAGATATTAACGATAGCCTTAAAAAACTTCTCCATAGGTGACTTACGTTATCTCTATTGACTTCAAATTCCACATTCAACTATGTGTACAGTATGCACTCCAGATTCTCACAGTAAGAGTGCAACACAACAGCATCAGTGATGAGATGGTGAATCCTTCATGTTTCTTACTAAGATTTAAAAAACAAACAAACAAACAAACAAACAAACCCCAAAAACAAACACGGTTAAGTAAAAACAACTGAAAAAAACCCCCATGCCCATCTAAATTATATACTGCCTGGCCAATTTTGCTTTAAATTACAATTGTTGACATTATTCATACTTTAAAAGCAAATACATATGTTACATAGTATAACATAAAAGGTATTTATGCCACCTGCTTATAGACATTACTATATAAAAACCAGTTTAATTCTCTATGGTATTTTTACGGGCAAATAGCAGATTCGTAATTTCTAACCTCACAAATCTTAACACTTTTGAATTCGTAATTTTATCTACCATTTCACAGTGACTAGCTTTAGAGTCTTAACTTTGAAAAGGGAACATACAGCATATTAATGCTGAAGAACCTGATTGCATGTAATTGCTCTAGCAAGTCAAAAATCACAAGCAATGAATCATGACTGAAGCCCTCAGACATTTGGGAGAGTATCTAAAGAATTTTATAAATTAATGTATTACCTGCTATTATTCTGAAGTATCAAAGTCTGTATAAATAATGTACTTGCATGTGCAATTATTTGTGCAATATTGCAATAGCTAAGGCAATCTCATGCTATTTGCTCAGCAGAAATTTCTATTGGAGAATTCATTTGTTTCTTCATAATTGTCAAGCAACTGGAGTCAGGTGTTTCTACAGATCGATCTGTTCTAGAACTCTCAGTTATGCAGTATTCTTTCCCCGCCCCAGTTCAGCACAAATCATCTTGCCTATTTCTTGCCTAGTTCCTTTATCTGAAAATTACCTTTCCCCTGCTCTTATCGCCCTCCATCCCCTTCCCAATGGAATGTGAAGGGGAATTCACAAGGGAATGTCCCCCCTGCAAATGGAATACACGTTATCAAGAAAAGTCCACACCAAACAGACTAAAGTATTACGGTATTTCAAAATCTAAGCCAACACTGTAAATAGTGAAATAAAAGCAAAATATTTAATGTTTTCTAAAAAGGCATCTGTTCATGACCACTGCACAGTGCAATGAGTTTTCAACATCAGAATCTCTCAGAGCTTGCTACTGAAATTTCAAAGATTTCTTTTACAAATCAGGACTGACACAACCACATGCATGTGAAAAAAAAAGTCATAGAGAAGTTATTTTAAGGAAGTAAAATTGACTAGTTAGTTCGAAAACTGGAGAAGAGAAGAGAAGGCTGCGTGAAGACCTCATAGCAGCCTTTCAGTATCTCAAGGGGGCCTACAAGGATGCTGGGGAGGGACTCTTCATTAGGGACTGTAGTGATAGGACAAGGGATAACAGGTTAAAACTTAAACAGGGGAAGTTTAGATTGGCTATAAGGAGGAAGTTCTTTACTGTGAAGGTGGTGAGGTGCTGGAATGGGTTGCCCACGGAAGCTGCGAATGCTCCATCCCTAGAGGTGTTCAAGGCCAGGTTGGACAGAGGCTTGGGTGACATGATTTAGTGTGAGGTGTCCCTGCCCATGGCAGGGGGGCTGGAACTAGATGATCTTAAGGTCCTTTGTCACCCTAACTGTTCTATGATTCTAAAACAGAATTCACACCCACTGCTGAATCAAATGACTTATGCTTAAACCCTAAACTACAGTTTAAGTTTTGCATTTGGAAGAATTAAACATTTTATGTTGCTTAAAACACTTTTCCTAATATTTCCTTAAATGCTTAACATCTTCCTCATCTCTATAACCCTCCCTCACAGGTTGATTTTTACAGTACTCCAATTTATATAAAAAACAGAAGTGAAGGAAAGATGTAATTATTATATTCAGCTCGACTGACTGCCTTCTCATGGCACTCTGGCAAGTGTACAAATATAAAGAAAGATACTGCTTTCTTTTACAGGGCTGTACTGAAGTGCATCTTATTATTATTCCTCATACAAAACAAAATGATTTTCTGTGCTTCATGAGGCAAATCAAAGTCTATGTTAGTCTGTGCTATAGTTCAGAAGCAAATCAGCTGCCTGGGCAAAAAAAGACAGGAACAAAATGCTGAGGGCAAACCCCAGGAGTTTTAAAACAATAATGTGCTTTTAGTTTTAATGTTCTCATGCTTCTCCAGGTCCTGAGAACAACCTAACTGAATTGGATTTGACACCCTCTACAGGTCTCTTCCAGCATGTATTATTCTGTGATCTACAGCTACAGTAATAAGGAAGAGTGGCTGGTTTTAAGCATTTCTGGTAGACGTGTTTCTAGGCTCATTTTTCAATCCAAAACTTCTACTGCCTTCAGAAATGTCATACCCCCATAACTGTTAGGCATAAATTGCTGTCTGCCCTGAACCCACTTTTTCTACTTCCATTGCAATACACTGGAAATTAATGCTGGGGAAAAAAATGTAATCAAATTAAATTTATTAGCTCAAGACAATTTACACTGTATAATGAGATCTGTGATACACAACAAAATCCATATACCACAAATCCTTTGTATGTAGTACAAACTTAAGGGTACCATTCTACCAGTGTTTTCACCTTTCCAAAACCAAAAAATCTAGTAACAAGTGATGCAAACATGGAACAGGAATACTAAACAGCATGCAATGCTTAAAGAGGTTACAAAGCCTACATTACTTTACAGAAAAGTCTCAAACTATACTGAGGCATCCAAAATCTGTTCTCACTCTTGCAAGTGTAAAAAACAGTCCAAACATTTTAGAGCCATTTCAAATACTGGTAAGACTTTTGATACTTTCTTGCATTTCAGAATCAGATCCAACAGTATCAGTTCCAGAGCGGTTTACTGTCTGCTGTCTGCTTTGGTCTCCGCTTGCTCCATCATTCTGAATTGCCATTTCATTTGCTCTAGGGATGTACTTCTTTGAGACACAACTTTTCCTTTTTTCTCCAGAAGCATCACTGGATATTCTGCTACCATTACTTTTAATATGTACACTGGAATCAGAAAATGAATGCCAACTGGTAACCAACTGCCTTGCCGATTGATGCCCTTTTGCTTGTTCATTTTGTTTGACTCTCCTCTCAGGGGATGTTGGAGTAGTATTGTGAGGTTTATCCTCTTTGTTTTGGTTAATTATTTGAGCTTCATTTTCCTTCTGTGAACTGGGCTGGTATTGCTCCCCAGAAGCCTGAACGTCTTCTATTTCTCTAAGAGCAGGGAAGGCACTTTTCACAGCCATCTGGGATTGAAACGTGCCAGGAAGAGAAGCCTGGATGTCCCCAGCTCTGCTCTGAAATAAGAGATTATAATAAAGGTACTGATGCAACTAGAGAAAAAAAAAAAATCCAGTATTGCAACTGCCATATACTAAAATCTGCACAGCAAAATAAAGTCATCACATAATATAGGAAAGACTCAAGAGATAACAGCACAACCTTTATTACCTTTCAAAGTAAGCGAGTTTCACATAATATAGGAAAGACTCAGAAATAACAGCACAACCTTTATTACCTTCAAAGCAAGTGAGTTTCACGAGATTGACAGGGTCATAAGGACACAGTTTCACATCTAGCTTGAACTTTGTACTAGAGAAATGTGTCAGTTACACTGAAGCAAAGCCTAGTCACATCTATTATTCTGAAATACCTCACAGTTTGCAGTAGTGTGGTCCCAATAGTCTAGCCCACAACACCTAGCTGCTACAAGAATCCAAACTAACCGATACTAGGAGATAAGTATGAGAGTAGCATTAAGTGTTAGCTGAAGCTTTTTGTAATCATCCTTTGCCATGTATGCTTTGTACACTCAAAAAAGAAAATTAAGTTCAAGCTTCTAAGTGTAGCTGAATTAGATAAACAATTATTCAAACTGCATGAAAAAAGCTTAAGTCACAGTGCAGAAGAGTCCATCAGCTGAAAACACTGACAAGCCAAACAAATGTCAAAGAACCTATAATAACTGCTTTATTATGCCAAATAATTTCAGCAGATTCAAACTGCAAAACTGGAAATTGCTTCCCACACCATTAAAAACCCCAACACTTTTTACGATCATGATTTAGAAGCTCATGATGTTCTTGAAGAATTGGAACACTTAATGGGGAAGACATTGGGTATAACAAACATACCAGAATGCAGAATCAATTTTAAGCATGACAGTTTTATCCAACTTGGACAAATCTGCAGGCTGCCAGTATCTTAATTTTTAACTCCTTCAAAAAAAACTTAAGCCTGTTTGGTTGTTTTTGGTTTGGTTTGGATTGTTGGGGTTTTTTGTGTTTTTTTTTTTTTTTTAATGGGAACTTTAGTATCTCCTTTGAAAAATCTGCAAGGTGTTCTACTTATTGTCTTCAGAGTAGAAACTAAAACTTCATGTTGTTAATACTCCAAATTTTTAGTTGCCTGAAATTTGGCAAAAAATGGCCCACACAGAAATCTAACTGAAGAGGACATGTGCACTGCAATTACTTAACAGAAAATTCGTGCTTTTCAACAACCTTATCGTATCCTCTCCTATCAGACTAAGATTTTAAAAACACTATACATCACTATTAAGTGTTTCTAAAAAACATAGTCATGGTATTTTCAATTTTTAACAGATGTATACCACTACAAGACCTTTGTATTCTGGAATAAGAAACATGATTATCACCAACATCTTCTTTGGTATACACTCCAAATGGTAATGACTTAAAAAACCTACATTAATCATTGAATTGTTGCGATCTGTATAAATACAGCTACAGCAAAAGGTTGCATTAACTTCATGGATCATTTTGTAATCATTACTTCCAGTCAGAGGGGCATAACAGCAGAAAAGCATTATAGTATCCAGTACATTGCCACCAGCATTCCCTTTACAGACTTACTTTGTTATTCTGTGTATGTTCATGTCTTTCTTCTTCAAAAGATTTCTCCTTTAGCATGTTAGCAGGCTTACTGAGAGTAGAATTCATTTGTGGATCTCCCAAAAGACCAAAATCTGACTGGTCTATCCCAGCTAAAACAGCAAGTTGTCCAAGTCTGTAAAATACAGTTTAATAGGAAATAACACAAAAAAAAATTTATCGTGAAAAATCCAAACATTCAAAACCAGAAGAAGAAATAGAAACTGTTTGAAGCTTTGAGGACAGTTTTTTCCATTTTTTTCCGAGAAGCCCAAAACAGCTTAATAAAGGTGAACATAAGCAGCTAAAGGTATTTTCAGATCTTTGCACAAACTAGGCTGAAGGTTCAAAACTGTCAATCTTCATTCAGTGTTATGAGGTTAAGAATGAAGTTCTCCCTGTTAGCATTGATGTCAAACGAGGATGCTGACAAGCAGATTGCCCCTCAGGTAGAGCAAAGATTACTACTCTGTAATTCAAGCAGAAGATTGGTGCAGATCTCCCAAACTAGCACGATCGCCAATAGCCAAATAAAATTACATGCTTCGTAAATACAGTTACGTTGTTTCACCTACCAGCTTACAACTTGGCCAAACCTGTACTTGTAAGTTTTAAGCCTCAATAATAGTTGAGAAGTTGCAGCCATCAATTGACAGCATAGCATATTATATATAGAACCTTATTGAGAAGAGCAGTCATTGTGATTGGTATTCTCTTTAACTTTCTGAGCACCTCCCTATTATCACGAATTGACAGAGGGCCCATCCAAAAAAATTATTTTTTACGTAGGGGAAAAGAATAAGAGACCTCAGCAGAAAGACTTAAGACTTAAGTGATGACCTACCCAGCATCTTTAAGGAGGTCTAAAAAAGCATGAAACTTTTGGAAAGAGCTCTCAATGCTGCCCAGAACACCTTCATCTTCCAAAATCATGTTGGTTACTGACTGTGCATGAAGAACTTCAGACAGGGAGACATTTAGATCTCTCAATCTTGCATTTTCAATTTCCAGCTATTAAGGGGAAAAAAAAAAGGGGGGGGGGAGGGGAGGTGGTGGAGGTGGAAGATAAAGTAATTTCTACCATTGTCACTTAAATCCCCACAAAATACCCAACCCCTCCTTTGCAAGCCTATACAGCAGTATCACAAAGAGAAATACCCAAACTAACTGTTGCAACTGATACAGAGATTCCTGCACCAGAAATATTCAGGGCACTGTTAGACTGAGCTCTGTGCAGGTTTGTTTATCCATGGCTGGCTGCAATTCTACGCTACCAGAGTGAAATTGCTGCAGGCACTGAAAACTGCTGGCTCAGCACTGTCTTCAGTACATACAGAATGTTGAGAGCAAGTGCAAGCAAAAAGATTGGCCTTCCTATCATGTTGTTTTGCATCTATTATATGCTAGATTAACACCAAAGAATTTACTTTACTAATAAAAACCTTAATGAAGGCCAATGCTCTCCTTACATTCACCCCTCCATAACAAAGGGACTGGATATGACTGCATCTGCCCCCTGCATTGTGCATCCCAAACCTGAAAGTTTAAGATGATCCAATTTCTCTCCACACTGAATATTAATTAAATAAATTAAAGTTGAATGACAACTCTAAGGATACACATGGTTCTGTGTTTGAGGGAAACACTAACTCAGACACTTAAGATTAGCTATGCAATTGCTTCCACCACAGGTGTTCCTTCTTCCATCTTTTATGTGAGGACAAAAATTATAAATCTGTGTGGTGCACTGTAGCTGTTAAACTAGCACCAAAATGAACAGGTTCAAAGATTACTGCTACTTAGTTTATCCCTTCTCCTGAGACAAGGTGCTATGTCTAAGCAGTCTAGCACAAGAGATGAGTATTTACTGCACTGGGTATTTAGCCTAAAAAAGTATATAAGTATTCAAACAACCAAAATCCACAAGTGCACTCCAAATTACTGAAAGATGGGGACGGCCACGCTGGAGAACTACAAGGAACCTTGTAGACTGCAGTCATTTGTGGATATCTGCTCCCTATACTGTGGGGTACAACTTGTTGCTCAAGTTCCAAAGCGTACCAGCACTTTCATTCCACTCCAGACCACATTTACAAACCAAATCCATTTGTTTACATTACCTTACACGCAGATCTATTACAAGAAATTCTGCTTACTGTTGCAAAAGAATCTTTTTAGCTCAGTAACAACAGACAGAGGGGAAACAGACCTTACAATTCAACTGTGACAAGTTGTTAGTTTGGCTCTATCATAAAGCAAAACTGTCCCTCACAATAACTGGTAACTATGGCCAGTGTATAAAACCATCCAACACTTTTGTTGCCTGCAGAAACAAAACTTAAAGATCAAAGCAACAGAATAAGTCAAATTAAACAACATTTGCAACAAACAGCTTTTCAGCACAAGTCATGATAAAGAAGGTGGGAAACCTCAAAGAACCGTCCATTTACTACAAACTGCAAAAAGACTTAAATCACTTTCTTGAGAAAAACAAACATCAGAACGCTCCAGATCCTAATACACCAAATGAATAAAACACATTGGAAGGGTAGCTTGACCCAGAGTTCATGGCTTTGGAATAGGATCCGGAGAACAAGCACACATTACTAAACCCAGATTTCATCACTGCCCTCAGGCTAGTAAATGATCCATGTGACTTTGAACTGAAACTCTGAAAGCTACCACATTAGAGGTCATTGCTAATTACTCCTAATTAAGCAAGTAGATAGTTTGATTGGTGCTCCTTTAAAAGTAAAGATGATTAACAGTTAAAAATAATTACCTCTGTTATTCGTTCCTCAGCCTTTACTCTGGCGCTCTGTTCTTTCTTTAATTTTTCCAAGCATTGTTCCAGCTCCACCTATAAGAACACAGATATAAACTGTCACAAAATTTATTTTAAAATGTCAGATCAACATGCAATATTATGCAAAAACTCAGCACGTCCAATTAACAACTAGCACATGAGATTCCAAGCAGTAATTTACCGCCTACAAAAATACATGACAGAGGTCCACTAGTACGTAACTCAAGGATGAAAAAAATTTAACACAAATAGAAATAATCGTGATTCACTTAACAGATTTGCAATATAACAATAGGTAAGATTATGGGCAAGTCTCTTGGGCCTATGACATTACCATCAGGAATATATCTTCTTCTCTACATCTTTTTCTTCCACCTAACCATTTCATACCTTATTTTTAACCTCAGCAGTGCTCAAACTGGGCTCTAAAGAAGTCCTTAGTAGCCATACCTAGATTTTCAGAAGGCATTCTGTCCTTATTACAGCAGTAGGAATACAAAATTCTGAACTGTAAGAACTGTACTCTAATTGGCTTCGCTTAGTTGTTCAGCAGAAAATCTAAGTTTCTCATAATCCCAAGCTGCTTGAGTTAAGCACCTTAGTGTTGAATTAACCAAAACAATACCAAACTTTAACATCCAACATATTCTAGCCTTACTCATGAGGTACCTATACTTGTATTTTAACTTTTAGTTCCAAGAAGTGAATCTCTCTGCTTCAGTGAACAGTAGTCAAGATTTAATAAGCAATACGATGTATTCTCATACCACGTCAGAGTGTTATGATCTTTAATTACAGCACCTGAAGTGGAAGAACAAATAGGATTTTTATTTCTTGCATGCCTTATCACAACCTTCTGGTTCCAAAGATAAAAAACATCAAAATTATCAAGCTGCTGTATTTTTCAGAGGGTAACCTAGATGAATGAACAGTATACAAAGCTTTTTCATTTCTCTATATATGTTGCATACCCGCATGTATTTGACATAAGACACTGCTTTTTGTACACACGTTATCAATCAGTTCTACAGGGGAGCAAAGGTCCAAATAGTATTGAAATCCTTTTTTTATGATCAAAAGCTTATTCAAGCGCATACTACTGCACTTCATACAAGCAATAAACTGGGAAGACTGGCGCACAACAGAATGCATAGTGAAAATAACCCTTCTGTAAACGCAAAGAGGTCCTCAGAGGTCTTGTAGGATGAGAGGGACTTCTGCATCTAATTCAAAGATGAAGTTTCTAAAATGTTTTAGATATAGCCTGCCCAGTGACAACCACTCAGAGGGAAGACTATGGGTCTGGCCCTACTGGCCAGTGAAGCCCACTCCCAAAATCCCCCGATTAGCATCATCCAAGCTAATTCTGGAGCTAGAAAGCTGGTCATATCTTTATCATCTGAACATGAGAAAGACTCTCAGATGTCAGAACGTACAGGAAAACCACATTTCAAAGACAGTATTTGGGGAGAGATTTAACAGTATCTAACTGCCATGATATAAAAAAATTGCCTCCAGGTATGACATAAGGGGGAAATCTCTGAGGAGAACTCTAAACAAAACCCACAGTCTTACTTCAATCCAACCCAGAACATGTGGAAATAACAGGAGCTAGAAATCCTGTTACAGATACAGAACCACATCACATAAAGTAGCGCCCATACTGTTCTACATTCACAACTTGACATGTAAGCTACAATCCTTACAGGCTTTGAAGATCACAGTCACAGGTACCACAGACTTGAAGGGCTCTTCCAGTTCCATTTATAGTGTGTGCACATACACATATATGTATGTATTTCAAAGTTTCTCGTGTGTAGGGCTCTTTGGCAAGCAACTCAACTTTAGAAACCACAGTTCTATAGTAATTTCTTTCTGGATAGATTTTAGACAATGCTAAATATAACAGCACTGAGCTTTTTCTTCACATTGCTGGTTTGTATTTTCAAAAGGCAAACAATCAGAAAATGATTAAATTAAGATTTTTATAAGAAATTTTGAGGTTTTGTAGTATTACCCTGTAGATGTACACAATATTTGAAGATTATGGGGCTGACTTAATGAAAAAAATTAGAAACAAAGCAGCTATATCTCCTCATAAGCAGTATCAGAAGCCTGCATCTAAAGGACGATGACTTGTACCTGGACAAACATATCTGTCACCATCAAATTACAAGTACATGTATGCTTTATTCTCTGATTTTCTTTTGAGTAATTCACTGCCTTATGCAGGCCTCTAGTCTTCTGTATAAAAAAAGCTCAAAGAGAGTAAAATGTAGATCCAAGTTGTGAGACTGAGCCTTCTAGTAGTGTAGTCCAGAAAAACAGAACTGATATGTTTACTATTCATTTTCAAGGCTATTTGTAGCCCTCAGAATTACTCTATGCAATATGACAACTCACAACAGACACAGGTATAAAACCAAAGTTTATAAACTAAAAGCATAAAAATATTAAAAAAACATTAGGAACTAATTGGCCATGTTTTTCTTCTTAATTACACTGTTGTCCTTATTTTTAAAAAAAGGTTATAGTGTAATCTCTACTTCAACATAATTCATATAGTATTAACATGTAGAAAGAATTACACTGCTAAGTATATTTAGGGTGAAGTTCTAACTTATATTCTTATTTAAGGATTTAAGAAAAACCTGGGAGTTTAATCAACTATATTCTTCAGAGACAATTCTGACATTTCAGATTACATGTAGTGTAAGGGAAGAATACTTACCAGTTCTCATTTCTCATTTAAGCAGAAATTTGGCTTTTCATTAAAGAATGAAGGATTTTGACTTTTTCTTTTTTTTCTTTTTTTTTTAATGAAAGCACACCTAACACCGTTTCACTAAATAGTACCCTTAAAGCCCCTTTTTAGAACAGAAGGATGCAGGGAAGTTCATAAGGACTTGCATACTAAAGTGAGAGTGTGGTCATTTAGTCATATCAAGGGATGTTTGAAGAGCTTTTTTGGCATGCTGTCAGTTTCAGGAGCTCCTGTCTCTTACCATTTATTCCGTCTCTGCATCCCATCATTGTTCTAGCACAGCTGGTTGTCCCACTTTATTGAAAGGCTGTGACAACGCCTGCTACAGATACACACTGGCTTACTTTCCAGCTTGATCAGTCCCTCAAGTCAGCTTCTCTCCCCCAAGCAGCTCTGCAGTAACAGCTGTTTCACAACAGTACCTAAGCCCAATTAATGCACATAAAAAGGGTTTTCCACTTCCCCTCACACATCACCAGCCACAGACTTCTGCCACTTACTGTGCTCCAGTTCTGGAACACAATCCCATAAGCCAATGTGAGTAATTAAAATGGCAGAAAACTAATCTGGAAAAGTGTCGTAATCACTGAATGGTCAAGGGTGGAAGGGACTTCTGGAGGTCATATGACACAACCCCCTGCTCAAGCAGGGTCACCTACAACAGGCTGCCAGGACCACATTTAGATGCTTCTTTAATATCTCTAAGGAGGAAGACTCCACAATGCCCCTGAGAAACCCGTGCCAGTGCTCATTCACCCTCACAGTAAAAGCGCATCCTGAGGTTCAGGAGAAAACTCCTGTGTTTCAGTTTGTGCCCACTGCCTCTTGCCCTGTCACTGCGCACCAGAGGCAAGGGATGGGCTCTGTCCTCTTTTCACCCTCCCTTCAGGTATTTACATACATTAATATGGCCCTCTATGAGCCTTCTGTTCTTCAGGATGAACAGTCCCGACTCTCTCAGACTTTCATTAGAGCAGAGATGCTCCAACCGCTTCAACATCCTCATCCCTCTTCACTGGACTCTCCCTAGTATCCCGTGTCTCTCTCATACTAGGGAGCCCAGAACTGGACACGGCTTTCCAAGTGTAGCCTCACCAGTGCTGAATGAATACAGGAAAAGCATCATCTCCATCAGCTGACAGCATTCCTCCTAATGTAGTCCAGGATGCCATTCACTTTCTCTGCCGTAAGGGTATACTGCTGGCTTGTGTTCAACTTGGTGTCCATCAGAACCCCTAGAGCTTTTTCTGAAATGGCACTTTTTGGACAGTCTGCTCTCCGCGTGTATTTGTGCACGGGGTTGTCCTTCCCCAGGTGCAGGCCTTTGCACGTCTCTATTCAACTGAATGAGTTTTCTCCACATAAACAAGTTGGATCAACTCATTTATGATCAGATAAATATGAAAAAAAAAAAGACATAAAAAAGACTGAAGTAAAAAATGGAAAAGCATTAAGGTACGGAGGGGAAATAGACCTCACAATTCAATAGTGACAAGTTGCAAATTTGGATCTGCCATAATGTGAAACTGTGCTTTGCATAACAAGCAGGGTAGGTGAGGCACAGAAACAGTTCAAGACTGCTTAAGCAGCATTGTCAGATAGGTAAATATGGCCTAAAAGAGTATTTTAGTTTTCCAATTCAGAAAAATCAGGAGAGTCTGGACCTTTACAAGCACAGCAAAAGCAGAACTAATTTTGGGGTAGGTTCCTAAAATTTCTAATTTTAACTCTCTGGAAGCTAACATTAAGTACAAACTACCCCTTCCTTACACTTGCTCTATATGTAATACTAAAAGTGACACTGACAACACAGGTCAATATGACAACCCTTCCACAAACCATAAAAGACAGTATTCCTCTGCAGTCTGTCCTGAAAGTAATACTCCTGCCTCTTCAAACACGAAGAATTAATACATCAAAAATACATGATTTTCTGAAAGCACTGCCTTTCCTGTCTTTGGTGCAATAAGCATCAAATACAGTTTTTGGTGCAATATGCACGTGACATGGAATTAATTCCATGATTCCAGACACAATGTTCTTCATGAGAATATTGAAGCCACTGCACAGCACAATGTCAACATACTGCACACAAACAGTAATATAAAATCACCTACAAAGAAGAAAGCTGCTATACAACTTTAAGTCCCAGCAACATGTGAAAACCTTGAAAATCTTCCTGAACAGAAGCCCAAGAGAGAAAAATGGTAGGCCTAAAGAATAAGTGTACTTCCACTGAAAAAGAAAGCAGGTAGTTATTTATGCAGTATTTGTACAGTTTTTTGCCTTCCACCATAACTCTAACCCACCCTAACCCTCCCATTACATATAGACCTGTAACACTAAGTTTCAGCTTCACTTACATAAAGACAGTCTTCATATTTATACACATGAACAGTTCATTCAAGCAGTGACAATCCATGACAATCACCACCAAAACCAAACTGACTGTAGGCCTTACTTTTAACAGTATTCATTTGGAGGCAGTGCAGATTCTCCAAGCAAAATTTGAATCCTAACATTTCAGAAAAAAAAACAGGTATTCTGCCTGAGGGTGCTACTTTATAATAGTGCTAGACTACCTCATCAGTGTTACTGAGGCACTGAAACACACCATGTGATTTCCCTTCCTTTTATGAGAACATTCCCTGTCAAGACATTTCCAGCAACAGTCAGTCTCGCTACTGCTAGTTTTACAGAACTGCCAAAGACGCAGAGGGAATAATAAAAAGGAAATTTAGAAGTTTATACCAAGCTCAATTATAAAATGGGAGCTTTAACAAACTTTCAGTTATTTCTGTAATTACTTTTACACCACAATAATTACAATCTATCTGCTATTTTTATTTCTATAATTAGAAACAATATTAAATTACATTTATAAAGGAAATTTGGAAGGAAATACTACAAGCAATAACACTCATCAAAAGATTTGTTAACCGTGAATAGACTCTGAAACAGAGAAATTATGCATGTTGCAGCTGTGTGTATTAAGTGGAGTTCTTCCTCATTATGGCCTGTTTTGACAATATACTTATACTGTACACATCTTCATTAGAACTATTCAGAGATTGGAAATCCAGTGCATATTTGATGCACATCTTTTGAAACTGAAGCCTGCCTGACATAATGAAGGATAATTGAGTTATTCAGAAATCCTGCTGCATGACTGGTTATTAGCTTAGCCATAATTTTCTGAATAAAACATGGTTTAATTGATGCAATCTCCCTTCACGGATTTTAATCCACAGAACATGCTTCTTACCTGTAACTGTTGGTGCTTTGTTACACTAATCTTATCTAATGATTTTGACAAATCAGGGTAGTGGATAACAACATCTAAATCTTCTGTGTCTTCGGTTTCAGATGCAGAAGCACTTTCCACTGTCACTTTCACAGGAATACCTGTCTAATTACATCAGAAAACCACACCCACTCACAGCATCCATTACACTGTGCAATAAAAATCAAAGACAGTACTGAAAGCTTAATTTAAATGCAGTAGTTTCCCAGAATCCCTTACAATGCATATACATTGCCCAGCTATACAATTTCAAAATGAAATTGCATCAAACAATATTTAGGAAAAAAAAAGTATCTGTGTGCATATATTGTGCGTATATGCAGGAGGATTTAGTAGCGAAGGTGGGTCCCTGTGGGGAGCAGCCAGGGCTGCTTGGTGCTGGACAGCTGTATCCAACCCACAGCTGGGTCCAGCAGCCAAGATGGCAGTGCCTCAAGGAAACTGTATGTGAGAAAGGCAAAAAAATGCCAGACATGCAGAAGAGGAGGGTAAAAGAGTGAGAAAGAGCAGAGGGAACACCAGGATGCTCGGAGGAGGATTTGCTCTAAAAAACCGAGATACTGATGACAGAAATGGGAGTAAACTAAGTATCAAAGAAGTTTCAACCAAATGCTGACATAAGCTGTTATTTTGCACTTCTCTGAGAGAAACTTCTCAGTGAGTTCCAGTCTTAACTTTTACACAGTAATATTCTGTTGAGAACACTTTCATCTTTCTTTTCAGGCATGCATCTGCTAAATAAACCATCATATGAGAGAGAGAGTGTACCTCAATCTTCACTGGTAATTCTTCAGTACTATCCACTGGCCCTCCTCTAAAGTTAAAAAAATAACACTTTTGAGAAAATTAAATTTACAATGTACCATTGCCATTTCATTTCCAAACACAAGACTGCAGGACAGGTGAAGCAGTGAGAGCAAAACCAGCAACAGACGCTGCACCGTATCTCTGTAACTCTAGTTACATCGTCATTTTGTTCTATAGTTATGATAGAACATTAAGTAATTTTTTGTTTATAAAGCCCTTATTTTGAGAGGCCAAGATTAAGGGAATATATTCATAAAATCCCAACCAAAAACTGTTTCAAAAGGAAGCATAAGAATATTGTGGCTTCCATGTGCACCTTTTGTTCGGTTTTTTTTTCCTCAAGGGACTTAAGATGATCATAATAATTAAGTTGGTATTGGAGGAGACAGAGCAGAAAAAGGTGGAAAAAATATCTAGGCACCTTGAATTGGATCAAACTATACAAGTTTAGAAAACTAAAGTGCATCTTCAGCTACAGTAAGTTTGATAAATAATTAGTAATAAGGGAACAAGCAAGCAAGATGGGTTTGGTTGTGGAAGTTTTTTTTGCTACACGTGAATATGGCCATCAAATTATACCTGCCTGGGTATTTTAAAAACCTACCGAAATAGAATTTATGTAATATCCTCTAAAATTTTGTAAGCAGAAAAATTTATGGATGCAACATGTAATTCTGTGTATAACTTTTAAAAACATATTTTTAAAAAACTAACATTGCTCTCTACTGTATTTATCATGCAGGTTTAATGTTTTAGTGTTTTCCCTTGTACTATAAAACCTCACCTGCATCTCTTTGCACGTTCTGCAGTCCGCCACGGAAGGAAGCCTTTTGTGCCTGGTGGTAGTGGTTTTGGTGAGTAACTGTCTTTCACAGACATACTTTTTTTCCCAGGACTTACAGACTTTTTAGATGGTAACCCTGTATTGAACAGCAATGGGAGAGTAGTGGATTCATTATACGTAATTATTTACATATAAATTCACAGTTTACTGCTCCTAAATAAAACCTCCTATGTAATAAAAGGGACTGCCGGAAATCTACCTCTCAGTCTAATTCTGCTGAAGTGCTCAAAAACTTTTTGTTTGCTTCTTAGAATGAGTGGTGGACAATTTATCTACTAGCAATTATAAACTTGTATACTTAACTGGTGTGTTAGGCTGATGTAAGAAAGATATGCTATTATTCAAAAAGGAAGCAAATTTTTGTAGCTAAGGAGTTTTATTCACATTACTGATTTCAGATACCTAACTGCGCTGTCTCCAGTGGGAGCATGTACAGCTGGCATAGATAACATGGCTAACTATATGTTTCAAACTGCCCTCTAGTGGCTTTTGTGAGAAGAACGCCGATTGCGTAACTGCAAACTGCTTATAGCTGAAGGTGGTCCTCGCGTTGATCAATTCTCCAGACCAGCAGTATCTTCACTTAAGAGGAATAATGAAATGTCGTCTTCACTAGTCCAGTCTTCTGTTGCTCTTTAAATCATACTCTATCACTCAAAGTAAATTTAGATAATCTAGTGTGAATGATCACTCTCCCCCAGATTCTGTGTAAATTAAGAAAACTGTTCACCTAGTATTTCATACAGATAATCTCATGAGAGCCCAGATTATTGTTTCTCTGAGATCACTAAAACAACTAATTTTTTAGTAGTACAGAAATGCATAACTATGGCAATAGGGTTCCAAATCTCAGTTCAAACAGAATGAGTAATTTTCACCTCCTAACTCCTACTCTTCAAAAACAAACACCAAAAAAAAGAAACCACTAAAAAACAAAACCCACCACAATTATATTTAAATTCAGGCATTTTCTTTTTCCATCACCCTGGATCCCCACAGTTTACTTGTACAAAGACTTCAATCTGATTTATGCTTACCTCTTTGCTTCCAGAAAACTAGAGCAAAGATGAAAGACAGCCAAATGTATTACAGCGGGAATTTTAGTGACTGATTAAAAAATAGAGTGTGTTACAGCTATCAGTACATAATTATATTCAATATTTAACTATATTAAAGATACCTATGTTATTTTAACATGCTATTTATGGTAGATTTACATGAAAGTAAAAAAAACATTCTGTACATCAGTAAAAAGTGCGTACTTGTTTGTTCTGGCAGAGGACAGTTTGCTACAGAAAGGTTGTATCATCAGAAGAGCTAGGCAACTTAGTTTAGAACTAGTTAGAACCAGCTCTAAAGTTAGAATTAGGCAACAACTGACAAGCTTCCTAGAAGTGAAAGCTCATGGTGAGGATGCACTCAGAATAAATATATGCAATGCTTCCACATACCTAATTCAGCATTTCCTAGCATTCTTCCAGCCATGTATTCAGTAATACTAAAAACAAGAGCAAGTTTTGTATAGATAGCACTGATGGTAGAAGACATGTTACTGAATGAGGAATAAATGGATTTTTCTTTTTTGAAGAAAAGTATTCTGCAAAATACTGACATTTAGATACATTGACTATTTCATAATTAAAGCTTTTAAAGATTAAAGGATTAGTTTGTAGAAAAAAATTACTACAGTCAGAGAAAACAAAGACAGTATTACCAATACGAATAGTAGCTTTTCCTTTTGGACCACTTCCTAGCACAATAGTTCTTCTCTTCGGTCTAGTTTTCAAAACATCCTTGGAAGATGGAGACATCAGCCACTTATACTCCTTTTTTTTTTTTTTTTTTTTAAAAACAGAAAGACAAATTGGTTTAGTAACTGGTATTAAAAGAGGTGCACATTTAAGATTAGAGGGGGTTTTGTCAGATATATGGAAAACACTGCTAGTTACAGAAAACTTAATAAACTGTAAAATTAAGGAAAACAAAAATCCCACAAAGCTCAAACACAGATTCAATGCAAGTCTCAGCGCTACATTACCAGAAAGTGCTCCCAGAACACCACTATAATATCCCATCCAATATTTTCCTTTCTCCTGTGCAAAACACTTCTCCTTTTATAGTAAAAAAAAATGGCATCAACCCTATAAAAAGGAAACTCTGGCTTTTGCATTTCATTCTCAGAAAGCTGGCTTGCTAGGAATGACTGGCTCAGGCCAAAGTTCTCCAGAGTAGTAAAAGCCTTCTTAACATGATTTTGTATTACCAAAAATGAAGTTAGTATTTTTAAAAATATGAAGTTTGATTTTCACTTTCTGAAACTAGAAATAGAAGAAATTGGAGGCAGTACTAGGGACGACCATCTATGCAGCTTTAGCTCTCTGTGGGCAAGATACAGTCTGAGTTAGGCCACTTGCTGCAAGAGCAGACAGCACGTTAGTTTCACAGAGAATTATGTCTTACACTTTATGGTCAATAAGTGTCTATACATAGGCTAACATCAGTCCAATTGATTCTCCATTTTCCATCAATATGAAATCCAGATCTCTAGCAACTACAATAGGTAAAATTAAAAAAACCCTCTGCACTAAATTAACTTATTTCAAAGATAGATATCAATGTTTTCTCCACTACAATAAAATGGACGAGCACATCCTTTTAAAACCTCACAGATTTGGAGGCAGTACACAAATGACAAAAGGAAGCAATGTAGATGCTAACTGACTATATTCTGTTTAACAAGCTTAAGCTACAAGGAACAAACACTGCTCCTTTAAATTTGTAAAGGTAGTCTATAAAAAAAAAAAAAAGTAAAATCTGAAAAATAACTGGAATTTATGTTAACAATAGAACCAAAGTGCTAGTTAGATACAGAATTTAAAATATGCTGTTAGGACTCTCACAAATGCACTCTTAAATTGTTTTTACTTGGGCACTGGGGTTTTCTAAATCAAACAGCTTAATTTTGACTGCTGACAGAATGAAGGAACAGTCCTTGCAGTTCTTTCTGTAACACATTTTAGTGAGCAACTGTTTTTTTTCATTAACACCTCTGACAGTTTATTAATTTATTCCCTCAGTTCTGACCCCATAAAAAAAAAAAAAATTAAAAAAGTACCAAGAAGGGGAAGAGCAGTTTTGGTAGGAGGCTTGCCAGACTGGTCAAGGAGGCTTTAAACTAGATGTGTTGGGGGAGGGGGGCATCATTCCATGCCAACACACCCAGTCGGTTGCCAACACCTATAATAAATGCTCGGAACAATGTACATACATTCCGGCTGCTCCAGGCAACAAGTCGGCTTCGACTGGAGCTTGGCTCAGATGCCTCTATACGAACGCCCGTAGCATGGGGAACAAACAAGAGGAATTACAGATGTGTGCACATCTACAGGGGTATGATATAATAGGCATCACAGAAACATGGTGGGATGGCTCCTGTGACTGGAGTGCTGGAATGGAAGGTTACAGGCTCTTTAGAAAAGACAGGTCCGGCACGCGGGGAGGGGGAGTTGCCCTTTATGTTAGGGATAGGCTGGAGAGTATGGAACTCTGCCTGGGGACAGGTGAGCAGTTTACAGAGAGTTTGTGGGTCAGGGTTAAAGGGAAAACAGCCGTGGGAGACATTACTGTGGGGATCTGTTACAGACCGCCTGATCAAGGAGAACCTGTGGATGAAGCACTCTGCAGACAGATAGGAAAAGCATCACGCTCGCAGGCCCTTGTTCTCATGGGGGATTTCAACCACCATGACATCTGTAGGAACGATGGCACTGCACGGCACAAGCAATCCAGGAGGTTCCTCGATTGTGTGGAAGACAACTTCCTTCTGCAAGTAATAGAGGAGCCGACAAAGAGAGGTGCCATGCTTGACCTTGTGCTCACCAACAGGGAAGGGCTCGTTGAGAAAGTACTCCAGGGCAGCCTTGGATGCAGCGATCATGAGATGGTCGAATTCGAGATCCCCAGGACAGTGAGAAGAGCGTGCAGCAAGCTCACTGCCCTGGGCTTTAAAAGAGCAGAATTTGGCCTCTTCAGGAGCCTGCTTAGTAAGGTTCCATGGGATATAGCCCTGGAGGGGAGGGGGGCCCAAGACGGTTGGTATTCAAGGATCACCTGCTACAAGCTCAGGAGTGCTGCATCCCAACTAGAAGGAAGTGCGGCAGGAGGGCCAGGAGACCTCCTTGGATGGATAAGGAGCTGCTGAGGAAAATTCAAAGGAAAAAAGAGGCTTATAAAAAATGGAAGCAAGGACAGGTGGCCTGGGTAGAGTACAGGGATGTTGTCCAGGAAGCTAGGGACCAGGTTAGGAAGGCTAAGGCCCAGCTAGAATTAAACCTAGCCAGGGATGTTAAGGATAACAGGAAGGGATTCTCCAGGTACGTAGCAAACAAAAAACAGACTAGGGACAAAATAGGCCCCCTGAGGAAGCTTTCGGGAGAACTGGCTACACAGGATTTGGAGAAGGCTGAGGTTCTGAATGACTTCTTTGCCTCGGTCTTCACTGGCAGAGGCTCTGACTGGAACACCCAGGTCTTAGAAGACAGACGCAGGGACTGTGAGAATGAAGACCCTGGGCCCACTGTAGGAGAGGATCTGGTTCGAGACAATCTTCAAAATCTGAACGTGCACAAGTCCATGGGACCCGATGAAATCCATCCGCGGGACCTGAAGGAGCTGGCAAATGAAGTTGCTAAGCCACTGATTATATTTGAAAAATCATGGCACCCAGGTAAAGTTCCCAACAACTGGAAAAAGGGAAATATAACCCCCATTTTCAAGAAGGGGAAAATGGAAGACCCAGGGAATTACAGACCAGTCAGTCTCACCTCTGTGCCTGGAAAAATCTTGGAGCACATTCTCCTGCACAGCATGCTAAGGCACATGAATAACAACAAGGTGCCTGGTGACAGCCAGCATGGCTTCAGTAAGGGGAAATCCTGCCTGACCAATTTGGTGGCCTTCTACGATGGAGCTACAGAACTGATGGACAAGGGTAAAGCAGTTGACGTCATCTACCTGGACTTGTGCAAAGCGTTTGACACTGTCCCACATCACATCCTTGTCTCTGAATTGGAGCGGTATCAATTTGATGGATGGACCACTCGGTGGATAAAGAACTGGCTGGATGGCCGCACACAAAGAGTTGTGGTCAATGGCTCCATGTCCGGTTGGAGACCGGTAACGAGTGGTGTCCCTCAGTGATCGGTGTTGGGACCGGTCTTGTTTAACATCTTCATCGCTAACATGGACAGTGGGATTGAGTGCGTCCTCAGCAAGCTTGCCGATGACACCAAGCTGTGTGGTTCGGTTGATAACGCTGCAGGGAAGGGATGCCATCCAGAGGGACCTTGACACGCTTGTGAGGTGGGCTGATGCCAACCTTATGAAGTTCAACCACAAGTGCAAGGTCCTGCGGCTGGGTCAGAGCAATCCCAGGCACAGCTACAGACTGGGCAAATAATAGATTCAGAGCGGCACTGTGGGGAAGGACTTGGGGGTGCTGGTCAATGAGAAAATGAACATGAGCCGGCTTCAGTGTGCGCTCGCAGCCCAGAAAGCCAACTGTATCCTGGGCTGCATCAAAAGGAGCGTGACCAGCAGGTCGAAGGAGGTGATTCTGCCCCTCTACTCCGCTCTTGTGAGACCTCACCTGGAGTATTGTGTGCAGTTCTGGTGTCCTCAACATAAAAAGGACATGGAACTGCTGGAACAAGTCCAGAGGAGGGCCACGAGGATGATCAGGGAACTTGAGCACCTCCTGTATGAAGATATGTTGAGGAAGTTGGGGCTGTTCAGCCTGGAGAAGAGAAGGCTGCGTGGAGACCTCATAGCAGCCTTCCAGTACCTGAAGGGGGCCTATAGGGATGCTGGGGAGGGTCTCTTCGTCAGGGACTGTAGTAACAGGACAAGGGGTAACGCGTTAAAACTTAAGCAGGGGAAGTTTAGACTGGATATAAGGAGGAAATTCTTTCCTGTTAGGGTGGTGAGGCACTGGAATGGGTTGCCCAGGAGGGTTGTGGGTGCTCCACCCCTGGCAGTGTTCAAGGCCAGGCTGGATGAAGCCTTGGGTGGGATGGTTTAGTGTGAGGTGTCCCTGCCCATGGTAGGGGGGTTGGAACTAGATGATCTTGAGGTCCTTTCCAACCGTAACTGTTCTATGATTCTATGAAAAAGCCACAGAACACCACACCACTAAACACCCCACATAAACCAAAACAAAACCCCACATGACTGACTTTCAACATAGAGCACATGAAGGCACTCATGCACTCCTCAAAGAAACTCAACTGGTTTTCCCTTCATAATATCCAGACTTCTGCAACTAAGATGAAAGCCAACTGTAAATCCTAGATTAATGTAGTAAATGTTTCACTTTCACGTCTATCAACCTCAAATTCAAATATTAGCACTCATCTTGCTAACCAAGTGGATCATCCCTTTTTTGAGTGTCTGCACCCTTCCCACGAGAAACTGCAAATGTTAGTTTAACAGCCTACTCACAGACCTTACGAAATAAAGTAACTAGGCTAGTTTCATTTGTGGAAGAAGAAGTTATTTAGCAAACTTATGGTGAGTCCTTCTTCATTCATATTGTTAATGAGATATGAACAATTAAGAGCATTGCCAGTAACTACCTGGATGAATACAAAACAAATGTCTTGGATGATCTCTTAGTATATGGGAGATTACCCAAAGAGTTACTTCTTTTCACAGTTCAATTTTCCAATCATCTTGAGCCTCTCCAGGCAAATGCTATTTTCATGTGATCCCTGTAACATTTTAAAAGTGTTGATTGCATCTGCCAAGGAGAATGAGTACTCCTTCACAACCAACCTCAATTTCTTCAAAAGAAGTCTTTAAGACATTTCAAATGGGGAACTTTAATCCCCAAGGATCCTACACACAAACTTCTCAGTTTATAAGATACTCCCTAAACAGATCTGCAGCTCTGACTTTTAAGCCTTTTCAAAATCAGAAAGAGCAGTAAGTTCTAGAACAAGAACTGGGATTGTTGCAGCTCTGTGAAACCAACAGCAAGAATACACTCATTTGTTTGCTGTCTCCTTTGGGAACTGAATCCAATTTTTATGTTACAAAAACATAGAACTCAGTATTTAAATAGAATACCTAATCATAAATGGTCCAGATACTCAGTTTCTGCATGCCATTGTAAACTCTCTGTGGACTATTTAAGATGGCAAGGGGTACTGTACTTCAACTTAACATGGTTAGCTGAAAGAATAGTAATGAGTAACTTAAAAAAATCCTAACTATGTGAATTATTGGAAGAAAATAAGTTTCAAAATAAATTTTTAAAATGTAAATTGTAATTTCCTTTACTTTTTAATGAAAACTTATTACTACCATGTTAACAAGACAAGAAAGCCTTCCGGAAGTCAAAAAGCAATACTTACCTAACATTCTAAAGTAACGCCCAAGTATACACACAGATTTCCATTTTTCTTTTCATTGAATTGATATCAGGTTTTATTACATATAATATCTTAAATTACATAAGAAATCATATAAAATGCCCAATAAAATATCGTGCTGCTGCTAGTGTTTTTAGTTTTTTTCCCTCTGATTTTTCTGATAGTTTCGTGTTTTTCTTATTGCTTTTTAAACCACTTAGAAGTCAGACTTCTGTTTATAACTAGAAGAGCTGGTTCGCGCCAAAGAAAGATTACAAAGAACAGATTCACCCCAAAGTTTTCCTTAAAAAAAAAAAAAAACTATTTAAAAAAATGCAACAGCAGCTACAAAAATAGCCCCAAATTAAATCCAAAATGCCTAATGCATACCTCCAAATTAGCACTATTTCCACTAACACATACCTCCAAATTAGCACTATTTCCATTCATAAGAACTCTTTCAATAACGCGTTTCATCATAACGGCATCTAGAATGAAGATATTTTATTAAGAATTTCCTGCATGAGACAAGTGTTTAAGCAGATTACTGAATAAACAGCACACACACACAAGAAAAACCCCCAAAACCAAAAAACACAACACAACCAAAACAAAACCAAGAAAAAAAAAAACAACACAAAAAGGACAAAGGCAGATACAGATACATACCAATTAATGGATTTTTTCTTATGTCAAGTACCACTAGTGTTGTATTAGTTTGAAGAGCATCTAATAATGACCTTGCTCCTTCATTAGATATTCCACACTGTTGCAAATCAAGTGCTAAAATGTTTAAGGAGGTATAAAAACAACAACAAAAAATTATGGTAACAGCCATGTGTAACACCAACAATACTACTTTCAGAGAATAAAACTAGAAACTGAAATCAGTGTTACATTAACAACTGCTAAACAACTGCAAACAAAGGAATATAAAAATCAAATTTAAGTAACTGCTCTTGACAATTCCTAGTAAATATAATATCCCCAATATAATATTCAACTGCCCAAGGTAACAAATACACAACTTATGTCTGAACAGGCTGAGTCAATGCTTCTACATGTTCTTTGCTTGCAAAGATAAGTAAATTACGTGGCCATTAAGAAATAGTACTGTTATGGCTGTGGCATTTATTTCATGTTGTGCATGCACAGTATCACAGAACGGTTGAGGCTGGAAGGGACCTCTGAAGATCATCCTGCTGAAGCCCCTGCTGAAGAGCAGGCTTGCTTAAAGCCTGTACAATGTCTGGTCAGTTCTTAGAAGACCTCCAAGGATGAAGACTCTACAACCACTGCAGGCAACCTGTGCCAGTATTCAGACACTCCCACAGAAAGAAAGCATTTCCTGATGTTCAGGAGGAACATCCAGTATTTCAGTCAGTACCCACTTCTGCCTGTCCTGTCACCAAACACCACTGGAAAGAGCTCGGCTCCACCTACTTTACAGCCTCCCTTCAGACATTTGTGAGCCTTGAGGAACCCCATCCTGAGCCTTCTCCTGGTTAAACAGTCCCAGCTGCTTCAGCAGTTGTGGATTCATCCCTATGGACTTCTGTATATCCAGTTTGCTTAAGTATTCTATTCTGGTCTGCACACCTGGCTCAAACTACAAAACAACTTCAATAGTAAGCATGTGATTCCATGTACTGAATGCTATGACTTACACCACCATCATTAGCCATTTTGTACAGATACACTGTAGAAAAAATAACTTCGCAAGAAAACTAGAGGACAAAACTAGATGACAACTGCATTTGGATACTTTGACAAGTCAAAAGAAGAAGAAAACTTTCCTTGGAAAACAGATTACTCTTTCCTAGCTAAATAGGCAGCTACTCTTCTGGCTACATTTGCTGTAACTGACAATTTTAAGTCTTTTGCCTGCCAGTACTGCATCTTAAGAGTTAATATTTTACAATACCTTTTAGCCAAAGGTCCTCTCCTAGACAGTCTGCAAAGGCAATTGCTCCTCTATCTCCAACAAGCATGTTGCAGTTGAAAGTAACACGCCTCAAGCCGGTCATATAGTCCAGATCAGGTCTCCTATATCGCAAGCTTTCAGCCCAAGCTTCTCCATGTCTTTTCATTGCCTGGTGCTTTGCAAACAAAGAAGCTGTTACCAAGTGCAAAGACAAAGCCATTATTGATGACAAAATCACAAGTTACCTTATGTTTAAGGTAATACATCAGCATTTGGGTGCTGATATAAGAATAACAGATACACTATTTCTGAGTTCAAGAAATACAAGTAATTTTTAAATATTACAGTTAAGTCATATGTACTCTCATCATCCAATATGCAAGGCAAATTACTAAATATGGCTAAAAAAAGGTCTTAATACCTTCTTTTTGGCAGACAGACACTTTCAAGACATCTTGGAATACAGCTCCAAGAAATTATGTGCTTTCATGTAAACCACTGCTAATTAATTAGAATATTCTACTAGTCACAGGCTTACTAATGAGTTAATTAGTAACCTCCAAACTGTAAACTCATTATTCTTACCCAATGTTTAAGAATGCTTCAGACATTTTTCAAAATCTGTGACAATTAAGGAAGTTCTCCCTGAATGGGTTTTACATATTTAAAGCCCTAATTCTCATTTTAAAAAAATATATCAGTTTACTAAGAATACTGATGTTTAGTAAGAAAAAACAGATTTAAATCCCACACCAGTAAACTAAGCTACTTTTGACATACAAAGTCACAAATTTCAGGACTATTCACATACTTTAGTATTCGTATAATAGTAATTCGCGTACAGACTGCCCACAAAGTGCTTTGATGGATTTATAGCTTGAAAATAAAATTAAAAAAAAAAAAAAAAAAATGCATTTAAGAACTTGTGAACATCTGGTTCTAAGAAAGGTGATTAAATTACCTTCAATATATTTGCTATATGTTCTGCCCCTCGCCATGTGAGGCTACATCCTGTGAAGTTTACGTATCTGATATTAGCTGAATTCTTTAAACTCTGACAGATTGCTGAAGAAAACAAAAACATGCATGTTATCTACATGCACCACAGCTGGATTATCAGAACACACTTTTCCACTGCCACATTAAGAAGCTGAATCAGCTTTAACAGGAAAAAGCTTTGACAAAAATCTTGGGTTGAAATAAGAAATAAGTTTTAAATACATTTAAGTGTTCTAAGTTTATATATTCCTGGCACAAGTGTTTAGCAAAGACTATATGAACAAACTAGAACGTATTTTATTTCTGTTTACTTATGTAAATAAAAAGCTAACATCAAACAAATATTATGACTGTTGTTTTAAATAAAAGTAGAAACATGGCTATGGCTATTTTCTAGCATGTAGTGAAGAAAACAAAATTTTTAAATGTTGTTAAATCATGTAAAATAATGTGAAGATTGTTATTTTAATCACTATTGGCCAGTTTAAAACAGAATGGAAATACTGAAAAGCTTACCTATTTAAAGAACTAAAAAAGAGATAAGTATATTTAAGGTTTTTGATTCTGAACTTACTTTCTAATCCTCCATCTCCAATTGGACAGTGGGCAAAAGAGACACTCTCCAGAGATGACGCTGTGGCCAAGCCCTTCAGAATAAAAACAGTATTTGTTAACTGGCCTGAAAGGCAAAACTACAAACCGAGCAAAGACTGAGTCACCCAAACTGCTCAGAACACTTTGTGCTCCCTCCAAGAAACAATAGGGGGCTCAGAGAAAGGTCAAAATGAGTGAACTTTTAAGTCTGGTTTAAACTGGTTCATTTCTTTAGCACTGGAGGAGCCACAGGCTATGGGAAACAGCAGCAACCTCTTTTCCTAGAAGCTACTTGTGTTCCAATAATACATCCTGAAGACCTGCTTTTATCTTGTTGGTGTCCCTCAACATTGCTTCTGTCATGTACATGCAGTTTCAGTCACAAGCATAAGCTACCCCAAACACACGGCAAAGGTGTTGCTAAGAACGCTACAATCAGCCTTGACGAATCAGGGCAAGGGAATGTTACATGATTTATACAGGTTCAGCAAGAATAGTTTATACAAAATACCTCAGCAGAATTATTCATATAAAGGATAACACAAAGATACCTTAGAAAAGATATAACCTCATCTGTGACAAAAATTCATAAAATTTAAGTTGCTACTTCTCTATGTTCTAAGCATGTTTTCCATTTACTTGTATAGTAACATAATCTCACCTTTGTTAAAAGTATTAGATCTCTCTCCCTCAGAAGCAAACCCTGAAGTTCTAAATTTTTTAGTACATCTGATATACTGAGACAGCATTTGACAGCTTTGCATAGTTGGCCAGTCAAGTCTTTTGATCGAATTGCTGGAATTCTCCTTCTAAAGTAAGTTTTGTATCTTTCAACACCTAGTAAACAACAAAAATTACACATCAGTAAAATCCAGTCCCTACTGACTTAAAGGCAACTATAATCGCACCTTGCTTTTTTGATGTTTTTCTTGAACAAAAATACTTCCTTAGATATAACAATTTCTCTACCGTGTATCCAAGTAACAGAAAAGTTTTACGCAGCAAATTCTAAAATTCTACGTCAACATATTTATCTTTTATAGTTATCAATACAAACCTGATTCTTCAAGACCATGTTGATGAAAAGCTCTTATTCCAATAGAAGTCAGAGTCTTATTATGCCTGATAGCGTTCAGAAGTGGTATCCAATCAGCAGCTTTGATGCGATCTACAGTTAGATCAAGAGCACGACGACTCAGGTTAGCCTTCACAGCTTTCAGTGGAACAGAGCCTTGAAGAGCACAAAGATGTTCATAATGCAAATAGAAATCCAGCATGCACTGTCTTCTTACTTTGACTGACTCGATCATTTCTTCTATGTGATATATGTGTCTCTAAAATAAGAGAAAAAAAGCCCCAACTTTATCCAATGGATAATTGATTTTGCAACAGTTTCAATTCAATATGCATACCCTAAACATGAACATGTTCATGCCTACTCCATAGCATTTACGTGTCTCTGGTGTGGCAGCTAAAGTACTGATGTCTTGTGATTCTCATTGCCTGTGAGAGTACAGATGAATGAATAAAGGGGTGAAAACCTCCTGCATCTGCTTCCACTCGCTCCATTTTAATCCTTATCAAAACTCACAGGGTTTTTCTGCTCTTGACTTTTGCCTTCTACTTGAAAATGGTATTCTGAATAACCATTCAAGATTCTTTTTTTTCTTTAAATTCTGACTGCCCTCAGCTGCCTGTGTGCGTAATCCTCCTGCACACATTTCCTCTGTTAACAACTATCCTTTATTCACTACTTATTTCAAACTAACCAAGCAAACAAACCAGAGCTATAAAGCATTTTTCCTGGACTTCAGTGCTCCTTAGAACTGTTCGTAAACACTGGTACTTTGGTACTCAGAAGCTGCAACTTTCAAAAAGCAAAAGAAGAAAAAAATTTAACACAGAGGTCTTCTGTAAGTTTTGCTTTGTTTAGTCTTTTGTCTTCTGTAAGTCTAAACAGAATCCACTACTCCCTAAAAATGCATAGAGTGAATGACTCCCTGTTGCCAACGCACTCACACCCAGACACACAATCAGATCTATCTGGATAGAAATAAGATTGAAGCTCTCCAAATTTTAAACTAAAAATATACACAAAGTAATTCTTAGACTTCTGGGTTTTTAAACACACAAGCATATTAACCAGTCGCCTTCAGTGCAGCACAGTCCTGCGCCAGTGAAAAATATACTCTGCTGCTCTAGGGGTTTGCTTTTAAAATTTCAGCCAGCAGAAGACAAGGCTCCCAACAAACGTTGTAACAGTCTTCCAGTACCTAAAGTGGGGCTACAAGGAATCTGGAGAGAGATTTACAACCTGGTCAAATGTGAGGTAGCCTTCCTATAGCAGGGGGTTGTAACTAGGTGATCTTTAAGGTCCCTTCTAACCCAAACCATTATGTGATATTATGAAAACAAAAACCAAACTGGAATTTTTATTCTCCTATACAAACAGGTGTGCCAAAACCACAAAAGACATAATGTTCAGGCACTAACTGCTTTGAAGTTCTTGTCTTCCTCTTTTAGTTTTGTAGTGTCAGTCTGCAGACTCCTGAAAGCCTCTGACACTCCCTGACTCAGCATCAAGGAATTCAAATGACTCTTCCACAGAGAACTAATGAGTTCCCCTGCTACTTCAATCAAAAGTCTAAATTATCATAAAACAGAATAAAATGTATGTTTTCCTAAATATTTTTGCTATTGCATACCCTATAAATTTATTCCAGTAAATCTAGGGAAGCACTTTTCAGGCATTAGTTTTCCTTATACATCAACACCCATGTAGCAAAACAGTACTAACTCCTAGTAGAATTTCTAAATACCACACAGCTATAAAGTAATTCCACAGTCTCAACAGGAATTAATATTTGTCAGCATATTTAGAAGACCCATTTAGTTATCTGTTTATTCATATCTCAAGATGGCATTAAGTATCCTACATGGGACAGCAAGTATCTTTCACATAGCAAACACCTTCTCATATTGTTGAGGACTAGAAAGCTTCTTCCCAGAGTGAAACACTCTGTATGTCAACATCAGACAAGAATCAGTGGGTACATACAAGCACGTGAGGAAAGCCATTTGTAAGGATATAATTTAGAAGAGAAATAATCACATTATTAGTATTTGGATGACTGAACTTGTAATAGTAATAGAAACTCTAACAATAGTTCCTCTATGCCCTTTTGTTTCTTTCATTTTAGCTCTGATTTACAGCACTACTTAATCACCACACTGTCAACATGAACAAATGACTAAATTACAATGCAACCATCAATTGTAACGCACTACTGATTTGAGGTGATGTATCAATGCACAACATATTAAACCTGTTACCTCCAAAGCTTATGCAATATTCTTTTAACAGTGTTTTTTGAAGCAACACCTGAACACCACACCCGTAACTGAAGCAAAGAAAGGACCTCCTGGCCCTAGGCCTGGAATTTAACGCACTTGCAGGTAGAAAGGAAAGGGCCAAAAAAATCAGACACCCATTAACTCCCAACTGAGAAACAAGTACGTAAACTAGAACTCTTCTACATCGAAGTTAGTGCACCTGACACAACCCTAGAGTACTGTGATTGCCTCCAAGAATGTACACAGGGGGCATTTGCTAACTATTCTTTCAGTACAGAAGCAAGATGGCATCAGATGATACCAGCTGGTGACAAATTACCTAAAGAAACAAAGCACACAATAAAACTGAGCAATACAGCTCCATGCAGGGAGGTTTTTAGGAAGCTGTGAGTTTAGTGATTCAAAAAACAGCTATGCAAATTGGTAGAGAGGAGCCAAAACAATTCCAGGCAAGTCCACTGGCCACAGAAAACAACGACCACCCCAGACGCCTGAAGCTGCGAGACACACACAGAGGAAGCTGAACTGCACACTACTCTCTACTTAGCACACTTTATCGAGCATGGCCTAGCAGTCTGCTGGGGCTAAGCTCACTCCATTTGACCTGCTGGGCCACCGTATTTAACACGACATCCACCTAACATACCCAGGTAACCAACTGTGGTTACAACTGGGGTACAGTAGGGGTTTTTACGTTTCACACACTCCATACTGCCAACTACTGAAGCGTTCCGCGTCCCCAGCGCAGCACACCATTCAACTACCACATCGGGAGCCGCGCTGCCCGCCATCACCCGCAGGGATGCGAGGAGCACCCAGCGAGCGGGCGCCGCGGCAGCCGCTCCCCCGGGCCCCGGACGGTTCTCACCCTGGCCCCGCGGGTGCCCCTTCCCGGCGGACTGCCGCCAGCCCCCGCGTCCTCCCGGAGGGGCCGCCAGGCCTCGCCCGCTGCCCCGCTGCCGAGCACGGCGGCAGACGGGCCGCCCCCCGGCCCTGCCGCCCCCCGCACCTCCTCCCGCGGGCGCTGCTGTTTCCCTGGGATGCCAACCGCCGCCCCGATTGGCTGCCGCCGCTCCGGCCTTCAGGGATTCAAAATGGCCGCGCCGCGACGCGACGTACGGGCAGCGCCCTCCTCCCGCCGCCGCCACGGCCAGCGCCGCTCTGCGGTGGCGCACGCTCATTGGCCAGGGCGGGGGCCGCGGGCGGCGGTACATCCGGAAGCGAGCAGGGTGCGCGGTGGCGGTCTTGGCACGCACCGTGTAACTGTGCGGTCAGCGGAGCGGGGCCGCTCGGAGCTGCGCGGATCCAGAACACTTGATTTACAGCAGCAGCCGAGAGCGAGCGAATCCGCTTTCATTCGTTGGCTGGGTTAGTTCACAGACCTCAGGTCAGAGTGTTCTCGTTAACATTCAGTGCAGGGGACTGCAAGCAGCACCATTTAAGGCAAAATGACTCAAGTGTGGTCCGTGCGCTGATCCTAGAATTTGCAGTTAATTCGTGGACAGGGACACCAACTAAGATTACTGCTGTAAATTGATGGCTAAAAGTGATTTGGTTATTTAAAGTTACGCTTCTAGTTTGCTTGTAGGCAGCAGGATTTAAACTGTAAAGGCAAGAGAAATCGGGCAGGGGAAGGCCCCCGAACACTGCGAGTTCTGAACAGTGTGTGTGCACCCAGATGTAATGTTACACACTGCCTTTAGCTGACATCAGAAACAACCGGAGTAGCCCGAGTGCTATAGTCAAGTGTGCCAGAACAAGCATTATTTCAGTAACTCTGAGGCCACTGTCCATACAGGTTGTTTCACCATGACATTTTGTGAATAGAACATAAAAAGACAGGGCCGCCATCAGCCAAATGGCAACAGCAGTTTTCCTTTTCATGGTTGTATGACAAAATATTCCTGGTGTTTGATGTACCTCTGGGTGTCACAGAATAACTCGAGCAAAATGAAACTTAAGTATTCTTAGAATCTTCACCTTTAAAGATCTGCTGCTTGTGCTACAAAGTTAAATCACTTTTTAACAGGTACGGAGTTAAGGAGTAAGGACTACTTCACTGCTGGTCCACATGCATTTGAAATTTTCTCCTTGAGCAACATGTCCATAATCACTTTTAGACTTTTTGAAAATCCCTTTACTCGTTTCTCTGCAACTGTCTTTTCACTCAGTCAGGATTTTGTTCTTATATAGCTTGACATGTACAAACCATCTTTTATCTACAGCTCAAAGGTGTAAGATGACAACCACTTCTAAAATCACTCAGGGGTGGAACTTTTAGGCATGTCCCTCTTTTCTTTGGATAATTAATCTAATGTGCTGGTTATAATATTTCTGAACTAGTAACCTGGAATTTAGGTTTATGGATTTTAGGCTATAAGTAATAGAACACATCTGTGAAAATTCCAGAAGGGACAGACCTGGTGATTGTAGCATTATATATGGGAGATTCTCCCGCCTTGCATCTTGTTGCCAATTTCAGTGTCAATTATGCTGTCCACTGTAGAGACTGTGATTTCAAGATGAATTCTGAATCACAGCAGCACTGTCACTGCCATGTAAATGAGGCAAGAAGCTTATCTGTATGCAATTGATTAGTCATGTGTTGTGCACCAAGAATAAGCCTGAAAAGTGATTAGACTGTTAATACAGCTCTTGTTATTCTGTGGCATGTCAAAACTATTATCCACGCCCTTTATGGGTTACAGCTTTGAAGCAGTCACACTAGATCTCTAAAACTGCAGGCTGCATAGATCATAACTAAGATATAATTAAAAGGGAATTTGTCTTGTCAGTAAATAGACATCTCCAAAGCTGAAATTCATAATATGGCAGAGAACCTGCTCTAAGTTGCTCCCTTGGTTTTCCTTAAAGAATAATGCTGAGTGTCCTGTTCCTTAGCTCATTGGTTTTGCTTTGCATTTTATTTACTCATCTGAAGTTTGTTGTTTTGTTTTGTTGGGGTTTTTTTTTAATCAAATTTTGGTACACATGACACAGACCTGCCAAAAGAGCTGGGTGCTGCAGAAGTGTCAAAAGTATTCTATGTCTATGTGTAGGAATCTTTGTGTAAGCTCTAAATGCAGGCTTTGTGCAGTAGATACCTGTATTATGTGCAATGATGAATATACAGTTCAGGTCCCATTCTGCATCCCAGCCTATTTTCATTTTTAGGGTTTTCAAGCCTCTCATAAAACTCTTTTATGGCCACTGTGTTATTTGAAAATAACATCAAATAACATCATCATTGATCAGTTGCTAAAAAAATTTAGTAAGATAGTGTCATTCAATAATTATTCTACATTTCCAAGGAAAAACAAAAACACAAAACAAGCAAACAGAAAAAAATGAAATCCAGAAAACCAAACAAAAACCCAAACCAACATATGGGCAAGCAATGACAACTTCAACCTGAACCCCAGTTATGATGAGAATGTGGTATGTAGTACACTCTCTCTTGCTTTGCACATGATAGAAAAGCCGTATTGCTGTCATTCCAAAGTATTCCATAGTCTCCTGTGGTCACAGAGTTTCAGGTAGTTGCACTAGTCTCATATATTCAATGTAGAAAGAAGACAGAAAATACATGTATTAGAGCATCAAAGTTCGCCGTAGTTGACAGTTCACAGTACTTATTCAGGACACTAGAAAACAGGCTGGCTTACACTATTAGTGATTGACAAGATACTAACAGAATGCATTTTTAACAACTTTTCATCATTCCTTTCATTTATTCATTGCTGTGTATAGAAGCCCAACTGAATCAAAAATGATGAGACCTTTTTTCTGCTTCTTAGTAACTCCCCCTATAGTCAAAAGGATATTTGAATATTTTTAAGCATGTCATATATATGACATGCTTGTGAAAAACCTGTATTTTACAGTACTGAGGCCTTGGAGTAAGTAATTTTGCTGTATTTCTTTTTTTCATGTTCATGTATTTCTTTTTTTCATGTTTTTCATGTTCGTTGCTTGCATAACACTTCTGATAATATTCTGACAGCATTATGGAAGCTTTTAAGTTAGTCATTAAAAAATGAGACTTGGAAGTTTTACTGTAGTTTTTTTATATTTTCTCTTTGGCTAGATTTCTCTTTTTTATGTAGAATGTCCTATATTTTCTGACTATAACTATTACTTACTTCAACAGTCATAGTCAGATCCTCAAAAATACGAAATGTTTTGGTGACATACCAGATGTCTCTGCTCTAGAGAACAGTCTCGAGCCAGACCTAGTTCTGTCACTTTGGCAAATGATGTCTTCTTCAACAGTCATCATTTACTGAATTTGTTGAACTAATTCTCACTGTTTTCTCCCTGTACTTCCTAGGCCATATGCTCTTTGGATTTTGATTGTTTGTTTAATCTATAGGAATTCTCCTTTTTTATCTAATTTAGCACTACATGCATTTGTCAGTCTCATGCCTTAAGCAGTCTTAGCTTTGTTAGAGGCATCAGGGAGAAGAAAAAAAGGGCTGTGCACTCCACCCTGTCAGTGGGTGGGCAGCAGGTATTTTCTCTTAGCTTTATGAGGACGTCTGGAAGGTATCCTGCTTTATTGGTGCTCTTCCAATTATCTGTCACTGCATAATGCGTTAAAGGAATAACTTAACATTTGGGGGGGGGGTGTTTTTTGTTTTTGTTTGTTTGTTTGTTTTAAGGTAACCCTGCTGTATCTAGCCTTTTAAAGCTATTTAGCCAAGACTAAATAGCTAGCAATTTTCCTCTGTTCTGCAGTATTCCAGCTGGGATTAAATGCTAAGTGGCAAAAGGACAAAATCAAAACTCTGAAAAAAATATTTGAAAAAGTTTTCAGAACTGCTGCTAGGGCAGCAGTTCTGCATAGCTTTTGTCCAGAAGCCTGAGGGAAGGCCTGCCTGAGAGGATGTTTTGTTGCTATGTGGCAATGTTCCTCAAGCAAAGATGTACTCCTAGAGCCTGTAAATCTTTTTCTTCAAGCAAGGAGGAAATAATTATTTCATTGTGTCTTCATTAGACAGCTTTATCATATTTTTCTTGGAATCTCATGATTGCATAACCACAAGTGTACAGTGTAATTTATCATTTGCATTATACTGTACCAGGACATGGCACTTCAACGCACTCAAACCAAATCACAAAATCTCAGTGTCTAACTCAGGGCAGTAGTCCAAAGGCATGCCAAAAAATAAAAAAAAAAAAAAAAAATTTGTGAATTTCCATAGTAAGGCACACTGAGAGATCCAGAGAGTTATGAAACTTGGTACAAAGAAACGTCTTCTGATGATAAGCAGCTGCACAAAAATTCTTGAAACATAGAGTGGGCACTAGAGACTGAAGCAGAGGTGAGGAGATATGCTTTGTATAGCCTGAAAGGAAAGGAGAGGGAGAAAGCTGGCCAAGATGGAACTATGAAATACTTACGGACTTCCAGACTAAGGAGGTAAAGAAAAATGCTGAGAGTGCAAGGGTAAATATTATTTGCTTTGAAAATCTTGAGTACAGGCCAAATAGATCCACTTCTTTTCTCTCTGCAATAGCCAGCCATGCTGCCCATTCCATGGATTAGCACTCATTACAGTGGGCTGGGGATCTCCAAGTCCATATAATGAAGCCTCAATGAAAAGCAGAAGTTGTTCAGTGGAAATAGGACTTTTTTTCCTTTTCTCTACTACTGCTCGATTTTTGTTCTTAAAAGCTAGCCTGCAGTATAATTTTATTGTTTCTTTGTCTCACTGTCAGATACATACAGAAAACCTTTTATTTCTTTTTGTCCCTTTTAATTTTTTTTTACCTTTGTATTTTTCAAAATTGCTGTTAAACAAAATCTACCATCTAAGTACTGAAGTCTTCAAAAATAAATCATTATTTCCCCCAAAGTTGTACAGAAGACTATCTAAGATCAATTCTGAAAGCAATATATTGTTATAACTTTTAGAAGAAGCCACAATGAAAAAAAAACCCGAAAACAACCCAAAATCAAACAGAAAATTAAATGCCCCAGGGTTAAGAAATTACTAAGAAATGAGATTGGAGGATATAGGAAGAAGGTACAAACAAAAATAGCAAATCATTTACTGTGTGGGTATATAATATACTAAAGAAGAGATGTACTATATACATTAAATTATGTATAGGATAAAATGTGTAACATGTATACATATAATTACATACAATTGTATATATAAGAATATAAATTAAATATGTAAGATAATATATGTGAAATAACATCTATTTTCTGTTGAAATAGATAACTAAGTAGGAAAAACTTACGAGATAATGTCTAAGAAAACAACATACTTTTAGCTAACTGTTCCTGACCTTAATTCCTTTCCTAGCTTAGGAGCCATTCCCATGCTTCATTGCACAGTTACTCATGCTGTTTTGATTCACTTACACAGACCTGCACAGCCTGAGCTGACAGAGTTGGTTAGAGTAACAATAGTAATTACCACATGCTAATTTTGAAATATATAGTAATTTTGAGTATCAGTGCTGAAGAAGGATGGAAAACACTAGGGTAGCTTTCAGAAACACTTTCTATCTGGTGATTAAACGTACGATTACAATAGACTCAATCATGTAGCATTCAAATGGTTGAAAGGAAGAATGTTGCCTATCATCATTCCAGCTGTGTAATATTAATGTATGGTACTGGAAAGGGATCCTAATACCTGAAAAACACAGAAATTTCCAGACAGAACATCTCCCAAGAGGCACAGACAGGAAGCAAGACACTCAGGTCACCGCAGTACTTTGGCACTGCTACTGAACAGCGCGATACTAGCTCTGACTGCTAGCACACACTGGACTGGTAATTTTGTAAAGTCAAAAGAAAAAAAAAAAGTACACCAAAGAACTTTTTATGTTTTACAAAGCCAGGTTTATAACTCAATATAAAAACTGTTTAACTTTTATGACATACAAGAAATACAAGCAACAGAAGAAAGAACTTGCATACTTTTAACCCAAATTTAATAAATTACAGACTATACTGTAATGACAAAGACAGTGTTACTTCCAAATACATTACTCAGAGAATGCTCAAATCTTTAGAATGCAAAATTCATTTCACTTCATGAGAGGACACACAGGTTTCTTAGCACCTTTCGTTGAGAAAAGTAGACTTCAAGAATGACTGTACTGTGTAAGAGGGCATTACGACAAAAGAAAGTGACATATTTAAGGATTATAACACTAATTCAGGAGTTTAAACTCATTGCGTGCCTTTAGTAAAGTGCACTTAATGTACGATTAATTTTAGTCCATCATGATGGATGTTCAAAGAACTACATTTTTATAGTTTGATGTGAGTTTTGATTCTCTACTGAAAAGCACTTACAGAACAATGTAAAAAATTGTTGCACAAGAAAAGATTTCAGGCTTTACAAAAATAAGAACTATACCATGAAATTTCAGTATACTTGAGACCAGTTTAAAAGAATCAGCAACATCACTGCTGTCAAGAACAGTATTTTTTGCCAACAAATCATAGCAAGGCTATATAACTTAGAACTAGATTCAGTTTTTCAACAAATTAGACTCAATTTTCAGAATTAGGTAAGGCTGGATAAATAGTGGAAGGATAACATTTTAAAAATAGAATTTCAAAATAATGAAGCATATAGAAATCAAAACCTGTTTCATAAAGTCTGCCGAAACTGAGCTTTCGGAACTGTCAGAGATCAAGTATCTTATTACTTATTTAAATTTCTATTCAGAAATTGGTAAGAATCAACAAATGTTCATCCCTCAGACTGAGATGATAAATGTTCTTGTTCGGAGCATTTGTGCCTCTAACCCTCTATTCTTTCTCCTGCAGTGGCACAGAAGCCTGACACTTTTCTGTGGTCTGTTCCCCTTGTGCATCCACAGCTGTCTTACTAAGCATGTTGAGGAGGTGTTTTTACCTTGCACCACTAACCTGTCACACAGTATACTGTGGAATCCATTTCTGAAGTTGCTCATCCTGTCTGCATTTACAGGCTTCTGGACAGGAAGTTCTCTAAGTTCAACGCCTGCTATGTAAGACTGTGTAAGACTTACTATTTTTTTACACAAAATCTCCTGGTTGTTTTATAAAATGCGCCTTAGTTCTGCAAATGTGGGATTTAGCATGTACCAGTTCTGCATTCACCTGGGCAGCCACCTTCATGATCTTGTAAACTGCAATCATATCATAAGTCAGGTTTATCTTCTCTAAAATGGAGTCCTAGTCCCTCTAAGTTGCTCTTGCCAATCAGCAGTTCCATTGCATGACTGTTACAGTTACCCTTCTCTAAGCTTTCTCTTAACTCCATACATACTTCTTGAGCTGCAATAAATAGAACTGGACAAGGTACCCACAACCCATGGGCTCACTGAGCTTTAGACCACAAGGCAATGCCTCTGATCTGTTTTCAGCACCCCTTTTGGTGATGCCCATCATCCTGTTGTATTTTGAGCTGCTAATGCATGCTGGGATGATGATTTCAAACAGACATCAGTGATGACTTCCAGATCCCCCTCCTGAGTTGCAAGCTGGAGTTAAGCATTATAAAAGCATTTAATTGTGTGCTTAGAGTAGAATGTTATCAGTGCTGAATTTTCCTATGCTTCCCCAGTCAAAAAGAATAAACCCCCAAAGACTGTATGTATTTCAAGGCAGGAAATGCCTCTTCAGTGGCAGTCTTCATCTTTGGCCTACGCTTCATGGAAGGGTATTTGTGAGAGTTCAGTGGTACTGATTTTGCAGAAGGAAAAAAGACAATGACAGCAGAAAAGCTTTTTAATATAATATAGAATCAGTTTTCTTCCTATAAAAATTAATTTTCCTGTTATTGCCTCTCCTCCAGGGAATATTTACCTTATTTTTATTTACCATGAGTCTTTGACGTTACACTGGGTGCTGCTTCAAAGGTCATACAGCACTACCTAGGACATCCATGTAGTATGTATAACTATTTAAAAGAGCCTGAAGTAACAGTATTGTATTCACTTTGCTGGGTGAAGCGTTTGGGATGAAGTAAAAAATCAGGAAGAATTTTAGTATTGTTATTGATCAAGACCCTCAGGGGAGTGAAGTTTTTCAGAAACAAAAGCTGGTATTACTAGTAATTTATATGTATTCTATATAATCCAAATGTAAAAACTGAACACAAAATATATGAGGAGGCTTCATCTGTTACAGTAAGAAAACTCAACATAACTCACTAAGGATTCTGCAGTACTGCTTGAACTTTCTTGAGATGACAGTCGTATAGGAAATTAAAAGACTGGGACATCAGCCATTAACTGCAGTGTGTGTATGATTGATGGCATAAAAAAAAACACACTAAGAGAAACATCCCATTTTCCAAAACTAGTAATATTTTTCAGAATTGCAGACAAAGACAAACACATTTTCACAACAGTGACATATAAAGACACAGTACCATTTGCCCAGCTCAGAAAAAGACATAGCCTGGCAACAAGCCAATTGTAGGCTAATTGTCTGAAAAATGTTAAAGGACAAAATCTAACATCACAATCAGTGCATATGGAAGTAGGAAGGGGTGGAATGAAGGAGTGAAAGTGTGAGTCTAAGAGAATAGAAGTATAGGAGTAGGAGTATAGAATATGCTGTCCTAGTTCTGAGCTGGTATTGGTCTGATGGTACCTACGAATTTGATGCTGCTACTGTGATTTGTTATAAACAAAGAATGACTTCCTGTACTCCCAAAAAAAGAACGCAAGCACTATTGAAATCAGTGTGTTCGTACATTTTCCTGAACAGCAGAATGCTGCAGAATTGGGGATTTAGCTAATATTTGGCCAAAATTGGACAGCTATTGATTCAAATAACTGTCTTTCAATTGAGAAAATATGTTAGAAGAAAACAAATACAATTAGAAGTTATGAGAAAATACCACAGAAATGGATCCAACAGAAGGTTTTGGACAGACAGGTGCAGCAAAGAGTCCTGACAAATCCCTGTATCCCCTATGTGATGAGTAAGCAGCCCATAAAGAGACACATCTTAAAGGAAGCCCCTTGCCAGATACTGGAATCTGCTGCTACCAGTGGAGGCAAAGATCATTTCTTATGAATTGGAGCTCCATGTATTTATGAAAGGGGTTATGCTTAATCTCCAACAGCAATAGGAGACTACACTGTGATCCAGTGAGTCACAATCCTGCGAAATAACCCAAATCTGTATTGTGTGATAGATGCACTCCTCCTGTTTGAACTAACTGAACTTTGGTCGAGGCAGATGCTCAGCAAGTAAGCCTAACCAAAGTTAAGGCTATTCTGTGAGGCTATCAGAGAGAACTCAGCACCAAACCCAACCAAAAATTGGTTTGGCTGGAGAGTGGCCTGATAAGCAGACAGAACTGCATGAACACAGAAGAAAACCTGACTACAGATGAACTGCTTCACATTATAAACAGCTGCAGCCACCAGGGCTGATTGAGCTCTCTTTCCATAGCAGCTGATGGTGGTGATCTCCCCTTCAGTAGGGACACCTCCTGAAGTTACCTCTCAGCAAGAGGGTCTGAGACATCCTTCACCTGATCACCAGACATGCATGGGTTGGTAGATTATGTTTTTTGCATGTAACATTTAAGATACATACAGTAGGTTTACGCAATAATCTTTCTATCCTACACTTAGTAAATATTTGCTACCAATCATCTGTACTTTACATGCCTGTATTTCACATGCTTAAATTTACTGATGGAACTCAATAAACTAATTATTACATCAGCTGTGTCTGAATGATCTCTTGATTTCTCTCTTGTAACACATCACCTTCTCTGTTTCTTTATATTCAGAATTATCCTAAGGAAAAAAAGGTATTTTCAAATGAACCCTGACTGTCTGCTTTTTAAACTGCCTGACTGGTATTTTCTATTTGTAGGCTCCATTTTTTATTTTTTTTTTTTTAACCCACAATGCAGCTAGTTTTAAGACCAGCAGTCAGGTATTCCAGTTCTCCAGTATCTAGACATGAGATACTGTTAGGAAGACAAGACAATGCCTCTTCCTTTGGCTTTTAGCTGTTCAGTCTGTACTTATTTAGCAGAACACGTAAAAAATCATTTCATTTTTATTCATGTAGGCACATCTGCTTGAGCCAAGAGGAATCTATAGCTAAGTGCCTTGCAGTTTTCACATCATTGCTGATACTTATTTTTACAAAGAAAAAATTGAGTGAGATTAAGAATAGCAGCTTGTGGCTGTATCATGTGCAATAAAATACAATTTTTTAATATTGAACTCCTCACATATACTTACATATTAATATTTTAAAACTGCTCTTCATTACTTATTGCTACTTAATGAGTAGATAGGATTTATAAACAGATATTGATTAGACTTTGCTCTTAGTGGGAGAAAAAACACATTCACTTTATGGCCTGCATTAATGTAGTTTACCAGTTAAAGGCTGAATTATTTGGGGTAGAGAACATGTTATAAACATGTCTTAAATTCTGAATTATTAAACTGTTCATGCTAATACAGATAACAGGATATAAATAATGTTTTTATTGGAAAGGTAAACCTTGATTTCATTGTCTCATGAAACAAAACCTCTGCTAAGTCTCTGTGAAGCTTTAACCAGATGACAGCACAGTTGAATGCCTTTGAATGAATGCTGTGTTTTGGCTTTAGTCTGAGAACAATGCTGGTAACACACTGAAGTTATAGTTGTTGCTCAGTAGTGCTTACCCTGATCAAGGAACTTTCAGTCTCATGCTCTGCCAGTGAGGAGGGGCACAAGAAGCCAGAAGGAAGCAGAGACAGAACACCTGACCCAAACTAAGCAAAGGGAGGCTAGGTTTTGGACTTTCATCCCAATTTTCTTATTCTGAGAAAATTAGTTATTCTAAGCAGAGTGATTTAAAAAAACTCTGGTAAAAGTAATATCCAGATAAATATGAAAATTGATAAATCCAGATTTAGTAAGATAAAAATCTTCATTAATTCATATCTCTAAGAAAACAATACTGACTTAGATTTTTGTGTTTACATAACATGCTATTTTAATCTGAAGATCTCAAAACTGGGTTAAATCAACAAGGCCATCACCAGCAGACTTAAAGAAGTCATTATCCCACTCAGCACTTCCACACCTGGAATACTGTGTTCAGTTTTGCTCCCCACTATACAAAAGAGATGTGGATAGGCTGGGGAGGATCCAGAGAAAGGTCACAAAGATGATCACAAGACCGGACAGCCTGCTGTATGAGGACAGGCTGAAGAGCTGAGTTTGTTTAGCTTAGAGAAAAGAAGGGACAGGCAGACCTTATCACCATGTTCCTGTATTAAAAAGGTGGCTAACAAAGAAGACAGACTACATTTTGCAAGGAGTCACGTGGAAAAGACAAGAGGTAATAGGTACAAGTTAGTCCTGTGAGATGCCTGTTGAACACAAGAGGGAAGTTTTTCACAAAGAGAACAATGAGTCATTGGAATAATCTCCCCAGAGAAGTGTTGCAGCGTTGGACACTTACAATTCAACTGGACAGGGTGCTGGAACATCTAGTCTTGGTCATGCTTTAGCCAAGAAAGGTTGGACTAAATGATCCTTGACATCCCTTCCAACCTGATATTCTATGATTCTGTAAAACACTTCACAAAGGTCATAAGTACCACCAGGTGCAGCTGCTTAAGATGGTCACAACACACAGGTTAGTAATTTCCTATGCTGAAGGTGTAATCATATTAGTATTTAATTAACACCAATTACCGCTAGATTATTATTATATTTGAGACTAAGATTCAGTCCTCTAGGAGAGACTAAGTGTTCCCTTCAAATGGTAACACCTCTTCTCTAAGTGTTTCTAACAAGGTTACTGAGAAAGTACAGAACTGCAAGTGTCTATATCACAATAAATGGCTCTACTCTCTGGCTCTGTAGGACTACATTAATTGTGGTTAGGATTTGCACAAGACTTCCTTTCCTTAATGAGTTGACATTACTACAAAGTACTTGCTTGCCTTAGCTATTTTTTGTACATTTAGATTAAGCTGGGTTTTACAAATTTACTGAAAGTAATAATTCATGGAATTACCGCACGGTTAACTATGGAACTCAGGGTAAAAACACGTAATGCCAAATACCCATTTCATCTTTCCAATTTTTATGAAGCCCCTAAAAGATTGAACTACTTTGTCCTGGTTTCAGCTGAGATCGTAAATTTTCTTCTTAGTAGCTGCTGCAGTGCTGTGTTTTGGCTTTTGTCTGAGAACTATGCTGGTAACACATCAAAGTTTTAATTGTTCAGTAGGGATTATTCTGGTCAAGGACTTTTCAGTCTCATGCTCTGCCAGTGAGGAGGGGCACAAGAAGCCAGGAGGAAGCAGAGACAGGAGACCTGACCCGAACTGGCCAAGAGGTATTCCATACCACAGCACGTTATGCCCAGTATATAAACTAGGGGGAGTCACCCAGAAGGCCCAGATCCCTCCTCAGGTCGGGCTGGGTATCGGTTGGCGGGTGGTGAGCAATTGCATTGTGTATCACTTCTGTTTATTGTTTTCTTTTCTCCTTTTAGTTTTATATTCTCTCCCTTTGTTATTTCCCTTATCATCATTATTATTACTAATAGTAGTTTTGTATTATACTATAGTTACTGGACTGCTCCTATCTCAGCCTGTGAGGTTTACATTCTTTTGATTCTCCTCTCTATCCTGCCTGGAGCAGGCAGGACGAAAAGGGGCAGTGAGCAAGTGGCTGCGTGGTGCTGAGTTACCAGCCGTGCCTAAACTACAACACCTTCATAATTTCATTAAATTTTATATCTAATTATCACAATGACTAGTCAAAAGTTCACAAAAAATCTCATCTGGTGGCATGTGACCACAGAAGTCTGTGTGTAAAAGTATACTCATCTGTATGACCTTTATTGTCACCCTTGAGTAGCAAACTTGAATTAAGTCTCTAGAAATGTTTTTTAAAAACTGGTCCTCATGGAGATTATTAGACGGAATGTGTCTACTGAATATGCTCCTTCAAAGGGGAGAGCTTCTTAGGGACTGTGAAAGCAATAGGTGCTAAAAAGAAATCCAAAAATGGACAGCTCACAGCAAAACAGATCCCAACTGTGGACCAAGGAAACAATGTCCAGAACCAAACAAGTCGTACTGGCTTAGTAATAAGGGAGCTGCTAACTGATGGTGATGTCTTATTAATAATGATGCATGTAACTGCTAAATGAGTTATCTGCAGCATGGCTGAAGTTTTCTCTGACTTCAGTTCTACTCCTGTTGAGGTGGTATACATGAATACAGAAAGGACTTTGCCATGGCAGAGATTAGGAAATGTATCCATTGAGAGAATTTGTATTGTTGAAACACTTATCTTAGGACACAGGATTTCACATGTGTATTTCTTTTACAGCTACTATCAATTAAGACTGAGATCCCAATGTTCTATAAAGTAAATATAATTACAGAAAAAAGGAAATGCACTCTTAAACTATCAACTGCTGTCTGTCCACATGGGTTACAAAGCAGATTTGGTACTAATGCACGAAAATATGCAACATGAACAAACTGGCCAAATGGGGCAAAGGAAACAAAACCAGGATGTATCAGAGATTAAGGGAACGGTAGTAACTAGGTCCCACAGTTTGTAACACAGAATTCCAGTAACAAACAGTACCCTCAGCTCACTGGTAGAACTAGAAGATCAGCTGTTTAAGTATTGTATCAGATGTAAGCCTCAAGGAAGGACTTGATAAGAGATTTTATTTTGGCTGTTGAAACAAGGGGGACAGAAAATCACAAAATGGAATATATAAACCTTTAGAATCAGTTTTAAGTAATGTTAAGTTTGATGGCTTTGTAACAGTAGCAACAGAAAATTACTAAAGTGCATGATACATAGAAAAAAAAATAGAATGCAGCTAGAGAACATACTGAGCATTCTTGTACAAGATAAATTGTTATAGTTGACAGAGTTTTAAGAAAAACAGTCTAGAGGAACAGGACACAGGGATAAGGAGTATCTGGGAACGGCAGGTGTCCAGGATGGGCTACAGTTAAACTAACTGATAAGTAGGAGGACAGGAGGATTATTATGTCTCCTGTGCTAACGAACCAATTAAACTGGTATGAGCTTCTACTGCGCGTGCTCCAAAGGCTGCCAGAAGTGATGAAGACTGTTGGAAGAAGTAAACGACCCTCAGAGACCACCACCACAATTCTGTGTGCATGCGGGCAACTTTCTGGAAAATGACGTAATGTATGTATGCCCAGGGACTATATAAGGACAGCTTGTGGAGCAACAGAGAGACACACGTTAGGAGGAGCTATCCCCTGTGTCTCCCGGCGCCGCAATAAAGAATACCTGCTTGTCAGCTTGAAAACTTTGTTGGCAAGTTTGTTCCTGGAGTTTTCTCCGAATCACTGTAGAGCTGTTTTTTTCCATTCCTAAAAGGAAGAGAGAGGGATATCCATTGTAAAGATAACAGAAGAAGATTAATTGGGCACTTTAGCAGCAGGAAAACTGAATTAAAACTATAATTAAATTGTACTTCATGTGAGCTAGGGGACAGAAAAACTGTGAATTATCTGAGGTCAAAAACAACTGTCTTCATGAATCTTGAAGAGCTATCTCACTAATACGACCACAAAGTGGGAGCAAAAATCAATCATTTTGGTTTAGTTGGCTTATTAACTATCACAAATGCCTAAACAAGAAACATGATCGCTTTGTAAAGAGTGCAAGAAGATGCTGTATTGCAACCCTTGCAGAAGATGTTAAACTTGAGGAGCTGGTGATCTTTAACAGGCTCTACCATGTCTGCTGTACTGGAACTTGCAATCGGGAAGCCCGTATGTTATTAATATAATCAGTAAATTATAATACATATTTGGAAAACTGCATGTGGATCAAAGGATGGAAGGTATTGATCCTGATGGGGAGACCACTGTACACCTCAACTAACCAGCATGGCCTTCAGGCTCTGTCGTGCCATGCCACGCCACATGGCCCCCTTCGCCACAGAACAGATGCAATCTGTGCATGGTGCAGCAGGGTTTTCAGGATTTGCTCTTTGAAATTAATATTTTTTCCTGAATGCTACTGATCTACTAAGCTTTGTACACTGCTTGCTTAACACATTGGATGGCATTTTTTATTTGTCAAATTAAAATCAAACCTACGTCACTGAGAACGTATTACAAAATATTTATTTTGGTTTAATTTTATTAATTTCATCAGGCTTTATAAGTAATTTCTAATGGCAACAGTGATCTTTCAGATTCAAACCCCCCCATTAACCTTGTTATTTTACTGTACCTAAGAACTGACGGTTTTCTCAGAATCTGGTGCTCTTGAAAGAAAAGCAACAATGGCATAACTTCTACACATTATACTGTCTGCATCTGCAGAAAGGTATAGTCTGTAGGAAGAGATAACATCTTTCATTAGAACATCTGATACGTGTAAGTTTTGGACTCAGATTTTCAGTTTGAGTATGCTGATGATGATACTGCTTTTTTAAAGACAATGTAGTACAGAGCTTAACTTAAAGTTGTCAGTAGTTGATTCCGTAAAGCAAACACATACTGTGATCTTCTTTGGCATAAAGACCAATAAAGCTGACCCATCAGCTTCACTACTTCTCATTACTTTGTCTTTACCCATAATTTACACACTGAAGTGTTTAATTACTAAAAAGATAAACTGTAAAGGAATTAGTAAAACAGAGAAAACTGAACAGAAGTCAGTGTCTTAAGGGAAGACTGCTGTACAGTGATATATCGTTTTTTTTCCCCCTCTTTAAAATTCTAAATTTAAATTTAACTTGCATGTTATTTGGTAAGATAGTATGTTTGTGCTTTCACATTTCTCCACCCAGTTAGGTTGATTCTAACAAAAACAAACAAAAAAAAAACAAAACAAAAACCACAAAAAAACCTACCCCAAAGCCTAGTCATGATACATAAAATCTTGAATTGGTATAGGCATCATTGGTATGAATGTCAGAACATATTTACTATAATTTTGACTCAGGCCCTTTTTTCCATGTGCCAGATCTTTTGAGGTCATTAAAAATAGAATACATATTTGACTCAAGAAAATCAAGAAGTGAAGGGGGAGAGCATCCATTTATAATTACTTGAAATAGGACAATAGCAACATTGCTCCTTCTGTGCATAGAAATGAATTACAATGTTTCTTGTATGCACTGAATTAATTTTTAAGAGTATGCCTTAAGCTTTTTGCAAGCAACTGTGAAACTACAACACAAATGGTGTGCAGCACACTTTTGAACTAAGCCTTAAAAAGGAACATGGTCTAATGCATTTATATTTCAAGGCTCCTAAGGGATATTTTTCTCATTAAAAAACATGCTTCTTGGTGTATTGTGCAAGAAATCACATGAGGAGACGAATTCTGCTTTTCAGTATATCCACAGGGCTTCTCTTTCACCAGTTTTAGCTAATTTTTTGTATTCAAGGTTAAAATGAGTCCTAATCAAATAACTGCAAAGTTTAGTGGTCACCAAATAGGCAAGAGAAAACAGTAAGGCTTTACATGTAGGAAAAGATGTACATGCATTCACATAACATTTCATGTATTTGCAAAGTAAACAGGTGTTCAAACATGACACCTGCCTCAGTTACCTCCTAGAGCTTTTGGAGGAAAGAAATGTGTTTTACCCTGAATGGAACCTAAAGTCTTATTTTGGTTGTCTTTACATCCACAATACCTGTAGAGAAAACAGTATCACTGACAGAATCACCAGCTTCCATCTGATACCTGTGTGCTCATATTCCTTTTGATTCACATGTCTGGGTCCTGAATTTATAGGGCCTGTCAAGTGAACAGCAGCACAACATTCCAGTGTATCCTTTACAAATTGCAATTGCATTACAACCAAATAAAATGCATTTGACACTCTAGCCGTACATCACTGGCTAACTTTCCTATGTTTCAACAGTATGTTCAACTTCTAGCCTGGGTTTAAAACTGTTCTGAAACACAAGTCTTATGCCTCCACCCATAAAATCTCCAGGAATCACTGAGACTGGGTATTCAACCCTTACACTGTTAATTAATTGACAAAACAAAAGCTAGGAGTGTGGACAAGAACTGTGCCAAATTTAAGAAATACAGCTAAGAAAACTTAAATAATGCCAGAAAATTAAAATGGGAAAATGCCCTATCTGTAACTCCGTCTGAGGCCAACAGGTCATCAGGATTCATATTTAAAAAAAGGCACATTTCTGACAATGCCTGTTAGTGCCAAAGAACAAGCTATTTCTGGAAATATTAATGAAGACAAGCAATTCTAGGAAAACACAGTTCACACTAAGAGTTTCTTCAGAGGAACCCATCGTACCCCTGTAATACAATACAGGTGTCACAAGGCTCCTGAGATGATTTCATGTGAGTGTGCATTTACATAAAAGCATACAGTGGAGGGTGGAGAGAGTCCCTGGTTTGCCCCGTTCAGTGCAACAGGTACAATTCCAACAAGCTGCAGCTTTTTGTTACTTGTCTTTATGTCTTTTCGGCTCTTCAGTGTATCTGTGAAAAAAAAGTATCAGTGCTGCATATAGAGAGAAATACTGGCTTGCCTGAAGGCAAAGGAAATAGCTATCAACATTTATTGCTTAAATTTCTTTTTTCTTTCTCTGATTTTCCACCTTGAAATACCAAAACTATACCTGTTAATTTCTGTTGACTTTAGCTACGTGACATAGCAGAGCATTCCTTTGGGAGGAATAAACTCTACCTTGTTCTGAGTCCCACCCAATGGCCCAGTCTAATTGATGTGATTTCTATCCAAAGCATCTGTAGAGAGAACAGCATTACTGGCTTATAAAGTAATCAGTGTCATTCAGACATCCATGTGCACATGTATGTTGTCAAATAATTATCGTAAAATAGAGATTATTATAAGCTTCAGAAATTACAAATATCAGCATGTCATTAATTCTTAGAATTAATTCCTTATAGCAAAAATAAATAATTGTAAGATGTACCTTTCTTCTTTAGATCTAGGACTGTCTTCATGGATGTGTAAATGGAACAAGATTAACTGTATGCATGCACAAACATTAAATCCTATCTCTGCCCATGGAAAACTGTTAAATGTGAAAGTACACACATTCATGTGCCTTATGCAATAGATGCAAAAAACCTTGAGAATACTAAATATTCTCAAATTAAGTACTTGAGCAAATTAAGTAGCAAATTAAGCAAATTAAAGTACTTCAGAGCAAATTAAGAACGTCAGTCCTCTCCACTGTTAGTAGCATGTTGCCAGAAACTGAAAAATAGTACTTCTTTATTGTTAATTTTTCTCTTTACCAGACGGACATTTTACTTACCCATGAGAACAAAATCCAGGTTTTCCAGTTGTTTGTATGCAATGGAACAGTAGAGGGAGCTCAAGTCATTCTGTGAGTAAACCTCACAGAAGCACTAGTTTCTTAGCATAGGCAAATATTAATGGCAAGTTTTACCTCAAGTTTGAATACACAATGTAATTCAAAGTTTGTTCTCAGTTTCCAACGTAAAATATAACCACTGACTCTTCTGAAAATTTCCAGTCTCTTCAAAGTTGTAGATCCATAAAACATTCTTTACTTTGGAGTAAAAAATCAACTTCTTGCAATCTCTTTAAATATATAACCATCAAAACCAGTAATTCAGAGTCCTTTAATTTAGATTCTATGTAAGAAAATGCAGACACACAATTCAAAATATAACCTGATTAGGAAGCAGGCTAATAGAAATGAAGAACCATGACAGCCTGGTTGTTATTATACCCACAACAGGGTAACATATTGTTTTGATACAAACATGTATTTAAGCAATATTAGCACCCTATACAACTCTGTGTTTAGGTTCAAAGCAGCATTTTGTAAGTAAGTGTTAAAAAGTCTCTTTTCTCTGTCGTTTCAAACTAAACCAGTCCTATCCTTTTCTATTCCCTACTGAAAGTTTCTTCAAATATTATCATAGATTGACCAATCTTCCTTAAGAGAATTGGGCGCTATCTAAATTCAGTGTTAAGTTCAGGGGAATTTAATTAGTATCACTGTTCTACTACACAGCAATAATTGTTCTACTACCATTAGCTGTGCATCTCAGGCATGAGATTTTTTTTACTCTTTCTGCTTAAATTCAGGTTCTCAAACGAGCTCATAATGGTTTAGGCAACGTGTACTGTATGGCTATCTTATAAACTGAGGATATAGTTTAAACTATATATTTATATATAAACTACATATAGTTATAAACTATGTATATAACAAACTATAACTAAACTATAACAAAACTAAACTATGCTAAGCTATAACTAAAGTTATAACCATAGTTATAAATTGAGGCTTACAATACAACTATGTGTTTACTTCAGTATGTAACTGAATGGCTCAATTTCTGCTTAAGTATAAAATGGAAGCCAATTATTTGCTACCTTCTAACTCAGTTTTCTACACTATTTTAAATACTTCTGAAGGAATCTTACTTTCCTCAAGCATTTGTGATGGCTTTACGTAAGACTTAGAGGATAATTTTTTCTTAGTACTACAAGCTTGTCTAATGGATTTTCACATGAAGATAGAAAATAACTCCATTGTTACTGTACTTCCACTTAAAGGAGGACATCAATTAGTCATTGTTTTCAGGTCCTCTGCATTCCCTTTAAAATAGTAGACTGAATACAGTCTCCTGGAAAGACTTCTGTTAGCATTTTATAAAATTATATATAGCAATAAGAGTCACTTAATAGCCCCTCTGAAGATTAAACTGACCAGGTCATAATCTTTATCCTTAATGTCACTTACCACTCAGATATTTCCTTTTGTTTTTCATTAAGAGATCTGGTAGTAGTGTACAAAAGATACTGATACTCCTATTTATACAAATGTAAAGCGTAGACAAAGTACAGAATTCATTACTGAAGCTTCCAAATTCTTGCAGTGAATTTTTGTTTGAATTGCATACCAAAAAGGCAATTTTAAGAAGCACTATTACGTGAAAGGGAATAATTGTTTTCTGTTGATATTCACTAGAAAAATGTCACATTGACTCATGTTTTTTCATACTCTATGTATGTAAGTTCTGTTGAAAGAGGTACTTGCAGTTTCCTAGCTGTGAACTGTCAGTTTGCATTCATATACAAATTAATTTTTACACTGAATTTTCTCCATTTAGAAATGTTTCTATGTTTGCTACTTGTAAGACTCCCTACCAGGTGAAAATACATACATAAATGTGAGAGAACGAAAATGCATTGTCCCTTTAAATCTTTCACTAATTATGCCCCTCTTTGATTTATGGTGTTGAATGATACCTGAATCTGTAATGATAGTGTGTGGTGTCTGCTGGAATTGTGCCAAGAGAATCCAATTATTATTTACTCTGCAGTGGAATTATTCAGGCAGAACAATACAGAAATATTTCTACATCGGGTATTGCTGTAATGATGATTACTTTATATTTACAGTTACATAAAATGCGTTGTACACTGTTAAGTACTCAGTCCCAGCTGGAATACTTTACTTGCACTAAGATACAAAAATATTTTTGAAAAACCCAAATCTTATTTCACACTCATCTTTCAAGTATGCATTGCTCATGAATTTTAAGTGAGGAAATGATATAATGCAAGATGGTAAGTTTTCATTTTACCTACCAAATTTTGGTGTAAGGTTGTGAAAAGTATTTTGGCCTGCTTTGATGCTTTGGTTTTGGAGTTGATTTCCATTGTAAAGTTATAGCCAATGAGATAGTTTTCCATAGTTCTTCCAGTGACATACATTGGATTGCAAAAAAGTAACCTCAGCTGATAAACTCTTTGGATGATGGAAGGAATTATGATAATACTTTCCAGTAAGATACTAAAAGAACTATCTCTATGCAGGTACTCTGTAACTCTTGTCTCCCTCTCTTGTGACAGAAATAAGGTGGGAATGATGGCCTACCTACAATAGTCTAATGGTTAGACTATTTCTGAGGATGCATGATGAAATATTCACTGAACAAGATGGAGGGTTCATATCACTACAGTGTGTATGTTAAATATCGTAAGGGAAGCTCAGGGTCTGATACTGCAGCATGTGATCATGAAAAACAGTGGAATTCCATTGAAGATGACAGAGTTACAATACTATGAAACTTGAATGAAATCAGAATTAAGTAGCATTTACCCAAGAAAAACCTGTAGAAGAGTAAAAGTTAGAAAAGACTGCTTGAGGTCTCAGATAAATAATCCAAACATCTAATATCATTAACACCTATAACCCAGCAAAGCATCAGATGTCCTACTGACTACAAAAGAACTAAACATTCTTCTATGAAATAGCGAAGAGTAACTTACTTCAGAGTTGCACAAAAGTAGAAACCTCATAAAGATTAAAAGCTGTCTTGTAAAAAATGGCTATTTAAACAGCTGGGGAAAAAAGAAAAAAGTGTCTGAATGTGCAGACCATAGTAAGTAAGCATAAAAGATCTTAACAGAAATGGAAATATTCCTGTGCTGCCAAAGTATGTATTTATAATTTAGGTCACAGAGGTGGAGGACTACTGTCCCACAGAGTAAGATACTGGGAGGAACACTTTATCACAGACTTTGCTGAAACTTTTGAGAGGAGATTTTAATCTATGTAGCTAACAAAAAAAAAAAAAAAAAAAAGACAAATACAATAGCCTAGATATAAATCACATCCATTTAATGATAAAAAGAGTAGAGCAACAATAGGAAGGCATGCTAAGGCACATGAATAACAAGGTGCTTGGTGACAGCCAGCATGGCTTCACTAAGGGGAAACCCTGCCTGACCAGTTTGGTGGCCTTCTATGATGGGGCTACAGAACTGATGGACAGGGGTAGAGCAGTTGATGTCATCTACCTAGACTTGTTCAAAGCATTCGACACTGCCCAGTATGACATCCTTGTCTCTAAATTGGAGAGACATTAATTTGATAGGTGGACCATTTGGTGGATAAAGAACTGGCTGGACGGCCGCACACAAAGAGTTGTGGTCAATGGCTCAATGTCTGGCTGGAGACCGGTAACGAGTGGTGTCCCTCAGGGATCGGTGTTGGGACCAGTCTTGTTCAACATCTTTGTCATTGACATGGACAGTGGGATTGAGTGCGCCCTCAGCAAGTTGGCCGATGACATCAAGCTGTGTGTTTCGGTTGATACGCTGGAGGGAAGGGATGCCATCCAGAGGGACCTTGACACGCTTGTAAGGTGGGCTGATGCCAACCTTATGAAGTTTAATGCCAAGTGCAAGGTCCTACACCTGGGTCGGAGCAATCCCAGGCACAGCCACAGGTTGGGCAAAGAAGAGATTCAGAGCAGCCCTGCAGAGAAGGACTTGGGGGTGTTGGTCGATGAGAAAAATGAACATGAGTCAGCTTCAGTGTGCGCTCGCAGCCCAGAAAGCCAACCATATCCTGGGCTGCATCAAAAGGAGCGTGACCAGCAGGTCGAAGGAGGTGATCCTGCCCCTCTGCTCTCATGAGACCTCACTTGGAGTACTGTGTACAGTTCTGGTGCCCACAACATAAAAAGGACATGGAACTGTTGGAACAAGTACAGAGGAGGGCCACGAGGATGATCAAGGGACTGGAGAACCTCCCGTATGAAGATAGGCTGAGAAAGTTGGGGCTGTTGACCGTGGAGAAGAGAAGGCTGTGTGGAGACCTCATAGCAAGCTTCCAGTATCTGAAGGGGGCCTACAGGGATGCTGGGGATGGACTCTTCATTACTGACTATAGTGACAGGACAAGGGGTAATGGGTTATAACTTAAACAGAGGAAGTTCAGATTGGATATAAGGAAGAAGTTCTTTACTGTTAGGGTGGTGAGACACTGGAATCTGTTGCTCAGGGAGGTTGTGAATGCTCCATCCCTGGCGGTGTTCAAGGCCAGGTCGGCCAGAGCCTTGCATGGCATGGTTTAGTGTGAGGTGTCCCTGGCCATGGCAGGAGGGTTGGAACTAGATGATCTTAAGGTCCTTTCCAACCTAGCGATTCTATGATTCTATGGCAAACATCATCACAGTAATATCAGGCGTTAACATTGACCACTTCAATATCTCTTTAGTGAGCTGCTGTACTACGCAGTACTAGTGCTGTAGTAGTACGTCTACTCATACTCTACTAATCTGCGTCATACGGGTATGCCAAGTGGTTCTTTTCAGAACTGGAATTTTTGAGCCTGTCCCACCAGAGCTGTGCAGACCATATGGCAACAGCTGGCCAATGCAGCTGGTCATGGTTTATTGCCATGGAAAAGGTGGCCTATGCCACCCTGTCTTACTGGCTGTTTCCCTTGAGCAGGCTTGAAGGGTCATCAGAAGCACTGGGAAACCGATGTCATGCTAACACCACATTAACTCAGGGAAAAGTCCCAAACATTAAAATAGGAACGGCTTCATGTAGAGTTAAGCAGTTACATGAGCCTGTGAGGGCCAGGGCTGCCAGAAGAGAGGTCTGAGGGGAGCACTGCACCGCACGGGTGGGAGCTAGGAGGTGACGGGGGGAAGAAGTCTTCCTCTGCCTTTTCTGTCCCGCCTGCCTCTGTCCTCTGAGCAGCAGGGCCTGTTGCGCACAGCGGACGTCACACCGACACGGTGCGCGGCAGCCAGGAGCTACCTCACACGGAGCCCCTAGCAGGGGGCCTCGGCGTCGCTCCTGTCCCTGCAGTTGCCAAGGCACTTCCCCTCTCCTTCAGTTCCTGCCTGCCCTCTCCAGCCACGAAGTGCAGACTGTGGTCAATGCTTCATCCAGCCCCGAGCCTAACCTACCACTCCTCAGCACAGATACCTTGAGACGAACAGCAGGCCACGGGGTCCTGCTTCGCGGATAAACGCCTCCCGCCCCGAGTGGCGGTTCTGGAAGCGCTGTGTGGCACGGGAGGGCGGCGGGACAGACTCAGCACCGCGGCCGGACGTGGCCCCGCAGCCAGCCGAAGAGGAGCCGCTCCCCGCGCTGCGCCCGGGAGTCGCGGCCCTCACCGCGCCTGGGACGGGCGCACAGACGCAGCGATACTGACCTCACCTAGGCCCCCGACCGAGGGACGGAGGGAAACCACCACTTCCGCCCCGCAGCACGAAGGGGCAGCAACGCTGCCGCCCGCTTCTCCCCGGCCCGCCGTGTCCCCCCGCGCCCCGCCGCGTCCCCCCGCGCCCCGCCGCGACTGCGCGGGCCCGCCAGCAGCCGGGCAGCGCCCGTTCGTGCCGCCAGGGGGCGAGAGCCCCGGCCGTGGCCAGCACCTGCGGGCAGGTGTGAGCTAGAGCGGGAAGGCGGCCGAGGTACGCTGGGTGCGGCGCGGCGCGGCGCGTCCCGCGGCTCACACCTCCCCGCTGGCCTCAGCGGCATCCAGGAAGCCTTTGAAGAGCAAAAGAATATCGGAAAGCTATTGCGCTCTGTCGTGAATAAGTAATCAATGCAACCGCGTCAGGCCGGCAGGTGAAAGGCGGTACACTTTTCACATTTCTCGTACATCAAGCAAACAGATAGGTTTCTTAGCCCTTCCCCTAGGGAATACTCTACCTCAGGCAGACCGCTTTCACTTTAAAATCAATAACTTTTACAAGGTGATTTGTTAAAGCAACACACACTTGATCAAACCGATCAGATCATTTGAAGGAAATTGCAGCTACTGGATGCTATTCATTTAACAGCAGAGAACCGCACCACCAAACAAAAACCCGATTAGGATGGCACACTGGAAGGACAATTTGCTCCGCTTGGGCATACTGGCGACCTCTAAATTAACTCTAAGTACTCACAAACAAGACTGAGATATATTTGAGCACTGTGAAAACATCTTCCCGGTGCAGAATGGCAATTGAAAAGCACTTACAAGACATTCCATTGCTCGAGATGGGGATGCTGACTGAAAATCCTCCAATGTAGCCATACACAGTCTGCTCTTTCACTGTCACACAACTACTGAGTTCATCAAACACTGTTTGGAATCTGTCAGAGTATCACAGAAAACAGCTCAAGCAGAAGAAGCAGAGGAGAGTGATGATAAGTATCTTCAGGCATGTGGAAGGAAGAAATTAAAAACTGGGATAGATCAATGCAAAGAGCGATATGAAGACAATAAGAACAAGCAGTGGTCTCCCAATCTTTGCTAGCTCTGAGCAAGAGCACCAGAGATGCAGGGTGTTCAATACCATAATCTGCTCTCTCTATCAGCCCCACTTTCAATTTACTGTGCTGGTAAGCAATGTTAAAATGTCTCACAGGCAATGGGTTGCTCTGAGCCATGCGCTGGAGACTACCTGGATAGAGGAATATGAGATTATTAATGCTACAGGGGAGGCTTACCAGGAAGTATCTACCCAGGATTAGTTGACAGCATGGATAGTATTCATGGGTAATAATTATCTGTATGAGCAATAATGAAGTTTGTCATTTGCTGATAATTCTCACTAGGATAAAGTATTTATGAAGACTGTTCCTTTTTCTTTTTTTTTTTTTTTTCTTTTCCAAAATAAAAGCCAACCATTGCGGAGTTGAGGGTTGGAAAGAAATTTCCCTGTAGGTTTCTTATGCAATTTTTTCATAATGGGGTTCTTCTGAGTTCCACCAAGTCACAAAACAAATGGGTAAAGCAGTGTGTAATGGCTCTTTGCCGATGCCAGGTTCAGGACTAGATGGCTCATCCATTAAAAATCTGGAGATACTGGAGATTTAAAATCCAATTATGTCAATGGGAGTGGCACACGTAGATTAAGTTTTATGGTCCCTGGGGTGTCTTTTCTTATTAAAAACGCAAAATTAAATGACAGTTCTGCATTTGTGGTACTCACTGTGTTTGTGACTTCCACACTGAGGATATCAAAGGGTTAAGGAAGTTGAGTCACACCTCATCTCCTGGGGAATGCTACAGTATTGTGTGAGGTATGCAGTCTTTAGTAGAAACATATGCCCTCAGTTTGGGTGTGGATTTTGATACAGTTCACCCAAAAGCTGCAAACTCACAGACCCATTTGGACCCCTCCTTCAAACATTACGCCTGAGGATGGTTTCTGCAGACTTGAAGTCCTGTACTAGGGTTCTGGGCACAAAACATCCACTGAGTTATCTCTTGTGACCTGTACCATGCACCCATCCTCACCCTTTTGAGCCCCGGCTTTAGAAGAAAAATGTGGTGTGCTGAGAATTAATTTCATGAAGAAATACCAATTTCCCTCCTTTTGTTAGACTTTACATTAAGATTTTCTAATTCGATCTTTAGAAATCTTCATTGGATTTAAAAATAATGCATTCATGTGGGACCACAAGGTATACAAAAAAGTACATAGGTATACCAACACACAAGTGGAGAAAAAGAGATGTGATTCTTCATAGAGAAGATGCTGCAAATGAAATATAATTTATTATTAATACCTAGGCTTGTGCAGTTTAAACCAAAACTCATGCATTAATTTACTGGAATAAAGACACATAATTATAAAAAAGATTCAAAGTTGTACTAGCCGGTTTTATACAGTATTATACACTAATTAATATACTAATTAATACAGTATAGACCTAAGTGGAAATCATTAGGTTTGTTTTGGTTTTTTTTTTCATTTTCTAAAACCTGTTTGAACGTGTTATTTTCCTGATTATTTTATTCTCCATTTTTGATTCCCTCCTAGTCTCTATATAATTCACATTGTCAGTACACACGGAGAGTTTTAGTAAAGCGCTGGTGAATTTCGAAGCAGGTGGCAACAGGTGCTGGGAAGGACATCGCGCTCCAGGCTGTTAGATGGAGAACAATATGCCCCTCTAGCTGCTAGAGAAGCTAGTTCCAGTTTCCCAGCACATTCTGCAACATTCCCAGATACAAATGGTTTCATATGGAGGTGGGCAAAGGAAGGGCAGGTGTGGGAATTTTGCGAGGGCTTTGTGAATCCGCAGAAACTGGAAGCTGCGTCCATCAGTGCATCCCGTCAGACTGCGTGCTCGCCATCCCGGGGGCTACGGGAGGCAAGTTATGTTTCCCGTATGCCATCCTAATCAGGTTTTGTTTGGTGTGTCTGGGTTTTTTCTGACCAACAAACACGAACAGCTTTTCTGGGACCGGGGCGAGAGTGACCGGGACAAGGGGTGGCCGCGATCAGCGTCGGCTGAACAGCGCCTGCAGCACAATCGCTGCACAACCGGCGCCACGAGGGTCGGCGCCGCTGGGGCAGCCTCTGACGCGTCCCGCCGCTCCTGCGGCCGGCGCCTTCGCTTCCCCAGCGTGCGGCAGCGCCCCTCGGACAGGGCGCCGGGGATGCGGCATGAAACGGCGGAGAAGGGACTTCTCCCTCCTCGTCCCTCCTCCTCTCGGTTGCCCCGTTCCCTCCCGTCCCTGCCTACCCAACCCAGGTCGCTGGGACTGGCACGGAATAAAAACGCGTTCCCGCGCCTGAAACCGAGTGAGGAGAACGCGCACACGGGCGCTCGGGAAGTCGCTGCCCCGCAGCTCGAGCCGCACTCGGCAGCCTTCCTCGCGGCCATTTGGTATGAAGAGCCACCGGCTCTCTTCCAGCCCCTCCTTCTGGCCCCCCCCCCGCTCCGCACCGGGAGGGCGAGGGCGGCTCTAGGTCGCCGGGCGCGGGGGGGCGCGCTGCTCGGAGGCCCGGCTCCCCCCGCTTCGCCCCCCCCTCAGCGTGCGGGGGCAGAGCGGGCGAGGCGGTGGGAGAGGCGGTCCGCCATGTTCCTGCCTCACCACGCCCGCTGAGCCGAACCCTTCAAAAGCCGGGCGCGCCGGGCCTCTGCCTGGAGCTCTGCCTTCCTCCCGGGCGGGCCATCGGGGCTCTCCCTGGCCCCTTTCCGTACTGGCAGGGAAGGTGCGAGCCGCGGCAGCTCTCTGGCAGCTCCCCAGCAGCAGCTCTCCCAGCCACAGGGCGAAGCGCCCGCCCCGCCGCCGCCGCGCCGGGAAGGAGCGTCAGCCGTGAGGAAGCGCTTCCCAGCGGGCAGCGGCGGGCTCGCAAAGCCGGCGGGAGCTGTGCTCCCGCCCCGGGGCACGGGGAGCGGCAGGGAGATGCGTGTGCGGGTCGAGGGCGGGATCGACGGGCCCTAGCGTTTGCACGGGGGTGGGGTGGTCTCGTCGGAAGGCAGCGGGGGTGTCAGCTGCCGGGGAGCGCGCAGGGAGAGCGGCGGCTGCGGGCGGCTGGGGAAGGGGAGCAGGAGAGCGAGGGGTGGCGGTGGCGAGCGGCTCGGCTCGGTATCGCTGCTGCCGCCGCGGTGCATGTTTCCATGTTGTTTGGTGCATGATTTAGAGGAGAGGAGGAGTTGGCAGCGGCGAGTGTCAGCGGTAGGGAGCGGGGATCCGCGCCGCCAGCGGCCCTACCTCTTTCTCCTCGCCGCTGTGTAGTACCGAGGCAGCTGCCTACGCCTGCCCTGCGGCGCCGGGCGGGACTCCCGGGCAGAGAGCGCCTGTGCCCCCGGGGCCGGTGCGGCGGCGGGGTGCGTGTGTGAGAGTGTGCGTGCGATTTTAGGGGGGTGGCGGTTGTGTCTGAACCGGTTAGGAAGAATGACTCTGGAGTCCATCATGGCGTGCTGCCTGAGTGAGGAAGCCAAGGAAGCCCGGCGGATCAACGACGAGATCGAGCGGCAGCTGCGTCGGGACAAGCGGGACGCCCGCCGGGAGCTGAAGCTGCTGCTGCTGGGTGAGTACGGGCTGCCGTCACCCGGATCAGCCCGGCCCGGCCGCCTCGGCTCGGCCAGGGCCGCCGCTGGCAGGCACGCCCCGGGTGCCGCTGGGGCTGCAGCCCCGGCATCGCCGCCGCCGCCCCGGTCTCCCTGCAGCCGGCGCGTTCCGTGGCAGGGCCGGGGCTGCGGCGGGTCTGGCTGGGCAGCCCTGGGCGCTCTACCCCTCCGCCGCGGGGAGACGCAGGCCGTGCCCCCGCCGCGGCGGGGCGTGTGTGCCCGGCCGCGGGCATCGCTGGCGGCGGGGCGAGCGGTTGCGGCCGGGGCACTTGGTGTGCGCTGGGAACGGCCTTCCAAAATGGAGCGGGGAGGGATGGCGGGTGAGTGGGGGAGAGCGGGGGACAAATCTTTGGTGGTGTTGTCTGGAGGAGCGGTGGCAGGGAAGCGGGTTAGCGAAGGGAGTCGTAGGGGAGTCGGGTTTAGTATCTGCATTGTTCTGTGAACCTCGGGAAGGTTGTTGGCTCGCTGGTCCTATTTTTTTATTGTGATTTTCATTTAATGGGGTAAACTGGGATAAGAGGCTTACGTTCAGATTGTAGAAAGAGAACCGCTAAGACCCAGATGCACACACGAAGCTGAGGAGTAACCTGAAGTATTCAGGAGGATGGCAGGATCTTTAATACCTTCAGAATCCACCCACTGGTCAGGAAATAAAATCTATTGTATCATTTCTCTTTGTTTAAAACACAGGTTATTATTTTAGAGCTACAAGTATGCCGAGGCAGTGTTTATTTAACAGAAATTTGGCTTATGTTAAAATAAGCCCTTAGAATTAAAATACGCCTGCTTGCATCCACTTTGCTCTACTATGCTGTATAGCTGCTCTGGTAATACAGCTTCTGCTGGGGACTTGTAGGCCTTGAAATTTGTCTACACCACTGTCTGGTGTGTGGATGAGTGGGGATGTTCCAAGTGGATGTGGGATGTTTATGCTAAAGATTTTTGTCTTGGGTTATGTATATGAAAGTCGTGATTTATAGGGAGGGGGAGTAAACTGCCTTTTCAGTGAGGTAAGGAGAGTTGAAAGGAAAACTCAGAGTACATTTTGGTGCTTCCATATGAATATGCTGTTTCTTGCAGCTTGTCTTCTGTATGGAGAAAGGTGTTGGGATCCTTAACTGGTGTAGGCAGCAAGTGGTGGAGACAGATGCAGTACTCCCAGTAATAACGTTATGTCTCATTTTGGCTGGGTTTTCATTTGTGGAAGTTCATGTTGTGACTGTTTTGGGATTCACGGAGATAAAACAGGAGACAGATAGCTTGCCTTTGCTTAATTTTATGGATGTTTAAGTATAATTATTTAATGATACGCATTTGCTTCAGGAGAGGTAGTTGACATATTTGACTGTTACTCGAGTCCAAATTGTTTCTGTATTTTCCTGATTTTTTTCTTGCAGTAGTGCTAGAGGCTCCTCTGAATTTTTCAAAAATGCATGAAATTTACTGAATCAGATCAACATATATTAGAGAATTTGGAGATCCCCTTATGCGCTCAGTAATGCAGAGCTTTGCAAGGTCCTCTTGCCTGTGATGTGTGGTGTAGGCATAGGTGGTGGTAGACTGGGGTCTTGATGTGGGATGCAAATGGCATGTAGTAACTTGAGGGAGAACAGGGCAGAAGCCAACCTGCAGAAAGTGTTGGGAAGAACTCTTGAGTGCCCGTATGAAAAGTTTTTGCATTCATTATCATCAGTGTAAACCAAGAGTTCTGACATATTTGTGAAGGCATAAGAATAGTATGCTACAGACCAAGTGGGGGTGAACATTTGGGTGCTCATACTTAACTGTGTGTCTGTGCAGTGCAGAAGCTGTTACTGTGCACACACTTTTGGTCCTTTGCTTTGTCAGGCTCTGTCATTGGTCTGAAAGTGTGTGTGCAAGTGCAGCTGTTTGGATTAACACTTGATGATCTCATCCTGTAAAATGCAGTATAGTGGTGAACTACTGTTGGAGTCATGGGATTGGGTAGAGATCCAAGTTTCAATTTAAAAACTAATTTTGAGGAAAACTTTTTGTATTAGTGGGTTTATTTTGAGTATATGACAGCATTTTCTTTTTCTTTCTTTCTTTTTTTTTTTTCAGTCACTCTCACTGCTTCCCCAGCATAGGCAGTTGCTTGACAGTTAACTTTGTTTTGTTTGTGTGGGTCATTCACATGGTTATGAGACAGAACCATTTTAAAGTACGAACGTAGTCATTAGAAATGGTGAGGCTAGTAGCATGAAAATATCCTGAAATTGTTTGAAGGGGTTTATTTAAACTGAACAGGCCTCTACTGTTCCATTACATGTGTTTCCACCTCAAACTTAACTTACTCGTGTTACTTAATTTTAATGTATGTAAGCGTAGGTGAACATGGTTTTAGTTTGTGGGTTTGTTGTTTTTGGGGTTTTTTTTCCTCCCTGGAAGTGCCAAGTTTTCACTCCCACTTTGTAAAAGTATTGGGGGACTTAAAAGCCTAAGTGGGTTAAAGGCTTTTGACTATGACACTGGGGCTCATAAAAAGAGTACAAGTGCAGTTTAAGCTGAGCCATGTTAATTGAACCATGCATGTTCTTGTTGCAAGTACTGAGTGAAAGGTAATAACTCAAAAGGTATTAAGGCACAAAGAAGCTTTTCTGTGCCAGATTCTTTTCTTATATTTGTTTATAAATTAGATGTATGCACATACAAATGCACAAATGTAGCAAATACAAAAGAAAAAAAGTGCATCAGGAGGTTTTTTTCTTCTTTAACCTGTGGAAGATAACAGTGCTTTCTTGCAAAGTGGATTAGTTTTCTCCTGTAACTGTGAGACGCACACAGACTCTGCTTGGTACACCCTATTTTTGTGTTAGTTTTGATTTTTACTTTTCATGGTATCAGATTTTTCAAAATGTGAAGTCATTTATGGAAAACTTTTCTACTGCATGCAAAGATTATTTTAAAGTATTAAAGTAGGCCCTCTCTATGATTAAACATTAAAATGCCACTTTTAGGTATTTTTTTGTAGATCATTGCTTAATTTTTGGAACAGATTACACCAGGACAAAACATTTGTTGTTTTTTACTATTGTAATTCTAAAAAGCTAGAATCCAGCAATATGCACTGAAGCATATTACATAGTAGTAGTTTGGCCAGCACAACTTTGCTGTAATGTTTTAAGGTGCTCTGGAACAAATGCAGTCTTTCGCTGAATTTGGTTTTAATCTCATGTGTTTGCCAAACTCTTCTGGATTTTGTTATGGCTGAACAATTTGTAAAAACCCTATGATTGTTCTCCAGAGCTTATGGTTGTTAATATCCACCCATTGTTTGCTGTTAGCTGTAAAAACACTTGCATTGTTTTCATAACTGGGAAAAGAAAAAAAAAGTGTTTTAATGATTTATATTGGTATATGCCAAACAAAACGTACAGTGTTCTGCATGCTTGCTTGCATTTTAGGCATGTATGTACATACTTATTGTTAAGTGGCAAGAACCATGTCCTCTAGTTCTTACCATATGTCATTTTGCTTGTCGTTCATAGAAATTTTGCATGGTCTTAGGAAGCAGCATTTAAGCCTGCATGAAAGATTGTAGCCATAAACCTTCAATCCTTGATACCCTCTGCTTGGATGCTGTATGTATTTGTGTTGCGCACTATCTTCTCAGTGGGAAATGCCTGGAGTATTTAAGAAAATAATCTGGCAGTGTCATGCTAGCTGACTAGCTGTGCCTATGGATGTATATACCTTGGCCAAATTGAGTACTGGAGGTGTGTGACAGTGTGCTGTTTTATGCTATATGTGCTAGTATGGTGTTATGTGCAAAACATGTATTTTTTTTTTTAAGGGGTGGGTGTTTTTTGTGTTTGAGATAGCAGATGTGTCAGTAAAGAGAGTTGCCTGAGCAGTCCTTTTTTAACTCTCTGCATTACCAAAGGAAACAGGTGGAAGATAAGCCATTTGAATTAGTATGAATAGCAACCAGTCTTACATGGAAAGATGCCCTTGAACATAAGGGAGATGCCCAGCAAGCTGCAGGATATGTATGCGTTTCTTACACCTGTGTCAGTTGAATTAAAGATTTAGATGCAAAACTTGGTGAATTAGCAAAGACTTAAGATTTTCTGTAGATAAGTTGAAAAGGAAGTGGGTACTTTCAGCCAACAATGAAATACACTGATTTTGTGCAATGTTTTCTTCAGCTAGAGAAACAAAAAGGCTATCTTACTTTTCTGGTAACTTGTACCAGTCTTTCCTACTCACACTGAATACCTAAATAATTTTAGGTAGTTAGGACAATACGTAACTAAAATTAACAAACAGTTAACATACATCTTCTTTAGAAGAAGCTGTTTCTAGGGAAATATAATTTTCTGGATTAAGAACACCTTGGTACATTCTAACACAGATATACGTCTATAAAAGAATCTTTTAAAATCATCATCTCAACATTGGTGTGATAATGTATGAAGAACATCTTTTTAAGAACATATTTAAGGGGTTATTAAAGGGATATTTTGTTTGGAGCCATTAAAAATGTGTTGTTGCTGTTTCAGCTTTACATTTTTAAAAGTGGTGTACACCCACAGAAAGTAACAGGAGCTAGCTCAGGGCCTGAATAGTCAAGGAATTGTAACTAATTTAATTTTATTCATATGTCTAAGAGCCAGGTGACTTCAAATTTATATCTCACATTGATAAACAATATTGAGTCAGTGCAGGCGGGAAAAGTATATGCTGTGCAGAAGAATCTCTTGAGAATGGACATTTGAGTGCATCCTGAAAGTTAAGGAATAATTCTGCTTCTTTAGCTGCTTCATATTATTTTTGTTAGTGTTCATAGGGGAGAGCATTTCTTTGGAAATAATGACAACCTCTGCAAAATTAATCCCAGGAAGCTGTGAAACAACATTAGAAAGTAGATGTGTGATTAATGGTAATTAGCTTTGTTGCAGTAATAGAATGCTGTAAACACCCAGTGTGTTTCCTTGCACTACTGAATGATACAAGACTCAGGGAAAAATCTGTTCTTGCAGTTGGATGCTAGTATGTATGCACAGCTGTTAATAAAATTATGGAAGTTTTTCAGCATTCACCTTCTGTTTACTCTAATTACAAAACCCCTGACTGTCAAGAAGAAAGATCAGGAAAGCAGCAGAAAACCAAGGAGGAATTAGAATGTAGGAAGTATTAGGAAGCCATGTATGCAGTGGTCTTAGCATCAAACAAGGAAGCATACAGCGAGGCTTTAGTTACTGTTAACTTTGTGTAAAGAAGTTAGATGCATTAACACTGAAAGGCATGAGTTTAAGAGACAACCACAGGTTTAGAAATTGAAAGTTTTGAAAGTTACTGGGAGAGTTTCAGGATCAGCACAAATGTGGTTTTGGCTTGTTGGGGTTTTGTTAAGCTAAATTGAAGATTAAATCTTAAATGTTTTGGAAGCATGTTCTTCCCCAAATAAGTAATATTGATACAGAGACTAAACTGAAGTGTGATTGTCTGCAAATTTTTGTCCTTCGTAGATTTTCGAAGGACAAATGGCATGGAATAATCAAACTACTTAATTTGTACACTATGCTGTGTTTAATAGTACTGTAGTGTTTCATCCCAGAACCCCATGTCAGGTGCAGTAGCCCACAGAAAAGTTTATTTCATTCTGCATTGGAGAAGGTGGTGTGGGTAGTCCACAAACAAAAAAAATAAGCCCTACCATACAAGTTTCTCCCTTTGTCAATCCATACAAGCAAAATCATCTAGCCAAAGTACTGTTATGAATGATATGGCTTAGGTGAGCCCCATTGTGGTGGTGCAGCTAGACTTTCTCCGAAGAGGAGGTGGTGTACAGTATGTGCATAGTTTGAATAAACCAAAGTTGCTGAAAGTGGAAACCCTTAGTGATTCAGTAAATTAAAGACAGAGCTGTGCCAAGGCTACAGTGATAACAGCCTGAGCTGTGTATCAACATTGCAGAGCTGTGTTATTTGTAAATTACATTTACCTGCTCTGTGTGTGGAAAAAGCATCTATTAAGAATGGGACTACGTAGTTTTGTCTAGTGTCTGGGTCTGGTTTGATCTCAGAGCAACTAAATGTATTAGATGTCTACCCAAGGTCCTGTCCTCATAGATTATCTATGCATTTTGTGTCTGGGAGAATGCCATGTGGTCTTTGTCAAAATACTTTGGGACTCAGCCCCAGCTATCCAGAGTCTGTTGAAGGAGGATTTGGTTTCTCCAAGGGAAGTTGTGGAAATGGCAGTTAACATTTGAAATACATTATATTCTACCAATTCTCGATCTTATCTTTTGTGAAGAGATAAATGCAGTTAGGTCCTTAATTTTTTTTTTTAAGTTAACTGAAAATACAGCTCTAATCTTTGAAGTATCAAATGTGGATAAGAAGGGATCTTTTTTTTTTCAGATGAGGTTGGCCACCTTCAGACTAAATCCAAGGCAAGAGATCAGGTTTACTGTTCCATAGGAATGTTGTAAAACTGTTTTGAGATGGAAACCCAACCTGTTAGAGACTCATTCTGTAAGCAGGAATTGAGAGTTTGGAAATTACTGGTTTACTTATGATATACCCATGAGATCAACCAAAAGAAAATCCCCTCTTGGTATAGTTTTCATAAACTGAGTTGCTGTGTAATGAACATTTTGCATATGTTCTGAAATTCTCCATTAGAAAAAAATATTTTAGATGTCACAGTATTTTCTTTTGGCACAGAAATATGCATTAACTGCGTAGTCTTGTTAGTATGCTTGTCACTGTACCTGAGTTACATGCCCGCTAGGTGCTAACATCCTGCTTCTTGGTCTTTGGCTTGGTTCATTGCTCCACCAGCTGCAAACTCAAACAAGGTAATCTTTGGCAAGAATCTTTGTATTAAGTGAGAACATTCTGTAAGTTAAGGAAAGCTGCTTTGCTCTCCTTGTTCTATAAATCCATCACAGGAGAGTTTTTAACTCTGAAGTCTTCAATGTTAAATTATTGTGCTCATATTAGAGAATGCTGGGATAGAAGGCAGAAAGCTATTCCAGCCCAGACTGAGTGAACAGAGTGAGCCAGGAAGTCAAACAGAAGGTTTCTGTAGCAGCAATTGCTAACTTAAAAGGCCAGAAAAACTCAAAGAAGTTAGAAAAGATGCTATTATTCATTGTGCTTTTAGGAACTGATGAGGCTTAGAAAGCTGAGGATCAAGTATGGAACATGTATTTTACTCTGATTCTGAAATTACTAAATGCTGTATGTGCCACGTTGTTTTGTACACCAGAGCAATAAAAGCAATGGATATTAAATGCTGAAAGCTGAAGGCATAGTTCATGTATTTTCAGGTTCTTTTATAGCCATCCAAGTACTTCAGTGATTTGATGTTTGCCCTTTTGGAGTGTGTCACCTAGATGCTGTTGAAATCAACATTTATGTCAGTAGTGAAAACCTTTCAAAGGTGGTTTGCAAAAAGGAACAATTAGAAAAGAAAAAAATGCCAAACCCTAAACAAACAAACAAAACCCAAAAGAAAACAAACAAACCACCTCCCCCCCCCCCCAAAAAAAAAAAACAACCTGAGAAAATCAAACCCACCCAAAAATAAAACCAAAAGCCAAACCACGAAATAGTCCGTTGTTACAAGCATAGTTTGCTTGAACTCAGTTGATCTTTCCGGAGAGAAAATGATGATTCTTACAATGCTCTACTTCCTTTTTTTTTTGTTTGTTTGCTTGTAAAAAGAAGTAATAGTAGCCTGGAAACTGAGACACTGTGATGGGGGGAAGAAAGCCCAAAGAGTAAAATATGTGGTCTTAACACATAAATTTTAATAGCTCTGGTTAAATTCTCTTTTGGTCCTTTTCATTACAAGCTTGTGTGTGGATGGTACCTGACTTAGAAGTATTCTCAAAAAGGCTGTCAGTCTTCATACCAGTTTAATCTGTCCTGTCCTGAGGCTGCCAGTTTTTACTAGGAGTGGTTATGATGTGTGCATCTGGTCATCATTAACAATGATGAGATAGGTAGCTTATCTCAGAGTGCAGGCCACCAGGCAGGTGTCTGACTGACTTTTGAACACTACTGATCTGGCTCATTATTGAGAGAGATTTAGAGATCAGCGTCCCTTTATCTCATTACTGTTCCTCTAATCCATCAGATATCCTTTTAAGTGAATTTCTGTGGGGGGTTTTCATCTGATAAGCTGCAGGTATTGCATGTCATGCCAAAAGGATTTAGTGTAAATCCCCCATGAGAAAGACTTCTCATGTGTGAAGCTTTTTTTAACCACTCAAGGTAGAGTAACATCTTTGGCAACACTAAAGCTCCAGCCAAAATCAGGCTTTCACTTAACCTTAATCTTAAGAGCATGGAACAGATCCTCTTGGATCACAAATGCCAAGTAGTGCCTGACTAACCTAGTGGCCTTCCATGACAGAGTAACTGCATCAGTGGACAAAGAAAGAGCTACAATGTCATCTAGGCCTTCTGTAAGGCCTTTGATACTGTCCCCCACAATATTCTTAATGCTAAATTGGTGACGTGGGTTTGATGGATGGACTGGTAGATGGATAAGGAATTGGCTTGATAGCTGCATGCAAAGAGTTAGTCAATGGGTCAGTGCGGAAGTGGAGACAGTAACAAGTGTTGTCCCTCAAAGGATTGTAATGATCAATAATTTCATTATGACATAGACAGTGGGATTGAGTTGCACCCTCAGCAGATTTCCAAATGACAACAGAGGGGTGCAGCTGGTATGCTGGAGGGAGGGGATGCCATCAACAGGGACCTTAACAGGTTTGAGAGGTATGCCCATGTAAACCTCACAGAAGCCCAGCAAAGCCAAGTGCAAGGTCCTGGGTTCCTTGAGCTTGGGTTATGACAGTCTCTGACATCAGTACATGTATTTGAGTAAACTGACTACTTGATTAAATTAAACTATTAGCATCAGTAGTATTCTGCTTTTAAAGATGGCTTGGCTTGTAGTCATTTAGGCTTGGCTTTTAGTACTATCTGTGATCATAGGAATCTAGAAACATTCTGTGTCCAGGGTAATTTTTGTTCTCTTGGTGTTTATTTACTTAATTCCATTCATTCTTGCATCTTATCTGCAAGACATGATAATAATGAATTCTCATTCACTGTGGCTTTGTTATGTGTTTGGCTGTCCAACAGAGTAATATGCTACTATTAATTATTAAATCTAGTTAGTGTTAAGAACTGGACTTAAGATAATCTCTGAAGATTTTAGTCCTTGAACCAATATCAGGTAAACAATTCGAACAGAATTTGCTAATAGCTTAGTTGTGGCTGTACTCCCAATGCAAATGCAAACCTCTGACATAAAACAGTTAATAAGGACTCCTTTAAGTGTTTCACTTGGAGAAGTTTCTGGCACAAGCATTCTCTGGGTAATGACATTATTGTGCCTGTGGGTTTTTTTTTTCTTTTTTTCAACTTACAACTATGTCAGTCTTACTAGTGCAGTTTTCATTTGATTATTTTCAGAAAACACTTGTATGAATCTTTTCACAGACTTCTTTTGGCCTATGGTTTCATGTTGTAAAGTGAGGAACATAATACTTAAATTTTTACATTGCTTTTTTTTTTTGGTGTGTGGAGGTTTCCCATTAAATAACATACAACCAGTAAAACAGGAGGAGGTACATAAGTTTTGTTGTTTCAAAAGAAAAATAAGGTAGGTAGTTTCATTGCTAATTATGCAAAGTTACTATATATAAAAATCGTAGAATAGTTAAAGTTGGAAAGGACCTTAAGATCATCTACATCCAACCCCCCTGCCATGGGCAGGGACCCCTCACACTAAACCATCTCGCCCAAGCCTTCGTCCAGCCTGGCCTTGAGCACTGCCAGGGATGGAGCATTCACGACTTCTCTGGGCAACGGATTCCAGTGCCTCACCACCCTAACAGGAAAGAACTTCCTCCTTATATCCAATCTAAACTTCCCCTATTTAAGTTTTAACCCATTGCCCCTTGTCCTGTCACTACAGTCCCTAATGAAGAGTCCCTCACCAGCATTCCTATACGCCCCCTTCAAATATTGGAAGGCTGCTATGAGGTCTCCACTCAGCCTTTTCTTCTCCAGGCTGAAAAGCCCCAACTTCCTCAGCCTATCTTCATATGGGAGGTGCTCCAGTCCCCTGATCATCCTCGTGGCCCTCCTCTGGACTTGTTCCAACAGTTCCATGTCCTTTTTATGCTGAGGACACCAGAACTGCACACAATCCTCCAGGTGAGGTCTCACAAGAGCCGAGTAGATGGGCAGGGTCACCTCCTTCGACCTGCTGGTCACACTCCTTTTGATGCAGCCCAGGATCCGGTTGGCTTTCTGGGCTGCGAGCGCACACTGAAGCCAGCTCATGTTCATTTTCTCATCAACCAACACCCCCAGGTCCTTCTCTGCAGGGCTGCTCTGAATCTCTTCTCTGCCCAACCTGTGGCTGTGCCTGGGATTGCTCTGACCCAGGTGTAGGACCTTGCACTTGTCATGGTTAAACTTCATGACGCTGGCGTCAGCCCACCTCACAAGTGTGTCGAGGTCCCTCTGGATGGCATCCCTTCCCTGCAGCATATCAACCTAACTACACAGCTTGGTGCCATTGGCAAACTTGCTAAGGGCACACAATCCCACTGTCCATGTCAGCGACAAAGATGTTGAACAAGACTGGTCCCAACATTGATCCCTGAGGGACACCACTCGTTACTGGTCTACAGCTGGACATTGAGCCATTGACCACAGCTCTTTGTGTACGGCCATCCAGCCAGCTCTTTATCCACTGAGTGGTCAACCTATCAAATTGATGTCTCTTCAATTCAGAGACAAGGATGTCATACAGGGCAGTGTCAAACTCTTTGCACAAGTCCAGGTAGATGACATCAACTGCTTTACCTTGTCCATCAGTTCTGTAGCCCCATCATAGAAGGCCACCAACTTGGTCAGGCAGGATTTCCCCTTAGTGAAGCCATGCTGGCTGTCACCAAGCACCTTGTTGTTTTTCATGTGCCTTAGCATGCCTTCCAGGAGAATGCGCTCCAAGATTTTGCCAGGCATAGAGGTGAGACTGACTGGTTTGTAATCCCCTGGGTCATCCATTTTCCCCTTCTTGAAACTGGGGGTTATATTTCCCTTTTTCCAG